>NC_141370.1:19487449-20205688 GCF_963921425.1 Dryas octopetala | reverse complement strand
GGGCGAGGCAGCGGCGCAGGCAGGGGTGAGAGAGAGAGAGAGAGAGGGAGAGAGAAAAAAAAAACAGTGGAACTCGGGGGAAAGAAAGAAAAGGGAAGGAAGGAAAGAAAAGGGAGAAAAAAAAAAGGAAAAAAAAAAAAAAAGAAAGGAAAAAAAGAGAAAAAAAAAAAAAAAGAAAAGAAAAAAAGAAAAAGAAGAAGAAAAAAAGAGAAAAAAAAAGTAAGAAAGAGAAAAAAAAATTAAAAGGTTTAGGGTAGATTGGAGTTTGGGGCCTTTGGTCAATTGTAAAGAAAATAAAATAGTTTGGGTTTTTATTTGGCTTTTTTTTGAGTTTTATGTAGTTGTTTTTAAACCATAAATTTGTAAACTCTAATATATTTCAATATAAAAAATAATTTAAAATACTCTAAAGAACCTAAACCCTAATATCATATACCATATCCTAGTTTGAGGTTTTTGGGCAATTGAAAAAAAAAATGATTTGAGATTTCGTTTGGCCGTGTTGGAGTTTCGTTTAATTATTTTTAAACCCTAAACCAATAAACTCTAATACCTTTTTATATAAAAAATAATTAAAAATATCCTAAAGGACCTAAACCCTAATATTCTATACGATATCTTAAATAATATAGAGTATAGATTATAAAGTATATAGAATTTAGTGTATATATTATAGAGTATAAATAATATATTAATTTTTATTTATTCATTATACTAATTTTATTTCATAGTATTTGCCTCCAGCGCGCATTATATTCATTACATATCACATGAAACCTACCATATAATTTGATTTTTTTCAATGTTTTTTTATCAATGTAGTAGATAATATGTTAAATAAACATATTGTGAAGTTTCATTCAAAATTTCCATATTTTGATAATAATTTCCATCGTTTCCGTCGAATTTTTGTCGAAATTTAAAAATCTTCGAAATTTCCGTCGAAATTTCCATCGAAATTTCCATCGAAATTTCTTCGAAACCCGAAATTTTATTCCTTGGTCCTACAAAACAAAAAGGTGAATTATAGAGTCAATTCATTACTAAGACATTATGAATAAAGAGGTGGCAATTGTTTGAAATTTTTTGCATACAAAATTTCAAACAATTGTTGCATACTTGCATGCAATCTCTTCCATATTCAAAACTTACATGTGAGTAATTTTGTACACAAGTTGTGTACAACAAATCTTGACTTGTTTTTTGTGTGTGTTTTTTAAAAGAAATTATTGAGTGCTAATACATGGCATTCACAAGAAATTGTGACTTCTGGTAACTAAATTTACTTAATGCATTTTTCTAAATAAAACAAATTTAACATGAAAAAGTATATCCAACTTTTATATTAGTATCATTACATCATTAATTATACAGCATGATCTAATTGTGTGATAAGTGACATACTAATCACAATCACGAAAAATTATTATATGTGACCATAACACTATGTGGCATAATGACGTAGTGTTACTAATTCATTCAAATTATAACATGTGGACGATTTTAAGAGTTTTTTTAAAAAAATTTAGGGTTTTTGAAGTGTTTTTCCTATATTTTAGGATTTTAGAAATTAATTATTATACACGTGTTATAATTTAAGTAAATTGATAATACCACGTCATCATATCACGTGGTGTTACGATCACACACAATAATTTATATCACATGATTTGATTTGATTTGATGAATGTTAAATTTGAAGAAATGAAACTCAATTAGAATAAGTAAAATTTGTGGAATTTATAAAAAATTAGCTACAGTAAAGTACTAAAATGGTACTTGGCCCAAAATAATAATTGCAGAGAATAAACACACGCATTCTTAGACATCCCCAAAATTTTCTCCCTCTAAAATCTCTCCCTGTCTTCCTCTGTTCATTTTCAACCTTCTTTCCTCTGTTTGAGACATAGCAAGACCCAACAAGTACAGAGGGATGCAGATGCAGAGGAATAATCAAGATCAACGGTCAAGATCTGCTAAGCCCACCACCATTCATGGTTACGCTCAGTCCGGGGACCTTCTCGGGTTTCTGAAGCTTCTTCGGGACAACCCATCTCTTCTCAACGAAAGAAACGCCGTCGTAAGATCCCCTCCTCTTGTAAATATGAGTATACGAATGGGGTTTTGAAGAATTCAACTTTGTATGGAGAACTGATCTTTTGGCATTCTGGGTACATTTTGTTTGATGAGTTTATGTCATTTTCATCGTTAGGAATGCTTATCAAATGAAGTTTGAAAATTATGTGAATTTCACCCACTTAATCATGTTTTTTTCACCACCCCATTGTTGGATTTGGGTTCTTCAAACTTATTATGCTATATACATATATATTTTTATGCGGCTATAGTTGTAATTTGTTGAGGAAAATTGGGAGTTATCGCATAAAGGTAGGGAAGTATTGATCTTTTTCTTGATAAATGTATTTGGAGTCTGTAAAATGCAATGTAGTGGAAATAGTAAATTAAGTACCATTTGATGTTTGGATGTTAATGAAGACAAGCAATTGGGTTGGATCTAGCGTGTTCACGATAGGACGACAGATGATTGAGTTCCTTTTTCATGATTGTCATTAGTGGTGGGAATGATCATGTTCACTGTCATGATTGTCATCAGTTATGGAGGGCCTGTCTAGCTAAATGAAGATGAGATCCCTTCATGCGTGTAAATTTTCAAGGCATGACCTTTTTCTTTTGCCAGTTCATAAACTTGGTTTTTCAAGCCAGAGAAAGGTTAGTCCTAAAAAGGAGTAAAGAAAGATGAGATTAGGAAGTTTAAGTATGAGCAATATGAAATAAAAGTTTGTATGAAGGGACCAATGATGAGTGGGTTTGATCCTTTTCACCCTAGTTTGGTAGCCTTTTAGAAGAGAATATCGAAGATGACTTGCCCTTTAGTCATAATGCAGGCTGTACGGGGTAATCAAATGAATTTAGTGTGTCAAGAGACTTTCACATTGTCCATCAAATTAGGGAAGATACAATACCAGATCACTATAAACCCAATTACCTACTTCATTATAGATTGCTCATTGCTTCATTATAAATTACCTAATTAATTTAAGTGAGGGTTTGCGAAAAGTTATAAGTGGTATGGATCGATGACACATTGACAGGGTTGGCAGAGGTGTTTTAGCCTTGTGCCAAAACAAAATAGAAATAAAAGAAAAGAATTTTCTAGACTTTTTACTTATATGTTTCTTATTCTAACCGCCTGGCATTTGATATGACGCTCCTGTTAGTAAAAATATGAAGAACAGCAAGCAATGCCTTTATTCTTTGGTCTTTATTATATGTTTGAATGCTAATATGTATTAGTGCCATTATGTTTGAATGTGCCGTAAATGCAGATGGCACAAACTCCACTTCATGTTTCTGCTGGTTACAACAAGGCTGAGATAGTTAAATTTCTCCTTGATTGGCAAGGGCCAGATAAGGTTGCGTTGGAAGCCAGGAACATGGTAGGTAAATAGTTTTCTTTTGTCAGAAATTTGTATTATATATATTGTTTGAAATTTCAATTTAGAACTGAAGTTTTTGCCTGTTTACTTAATAGTTATCTTATTTGGTTTATGGGTGTCCACAACATGTTGAGCTTTGCAGTATGGAGAAACACCATTGCACATGGCAGCAAAGAATGGATGCAATGATGCTGCACGGTTGCTTCTGGTCCATGGTGCTTTTATCGAAGCCAAAGCAAATGTCGGTTGTCTCTTTCACCTGATTATACAGTTTTTATTGAGTTTGAGATTTCTAACTATTATGTCAATTTGCTATTCTCGTTTTAAAAGTCTCCTCTTCTGTCCATGCAGAATGGAATGACACCATTACACCTTGCTGTGTGGTACTCACTTCACGCTGAAGAGTTCTCAACTGTCAAAACATTACTTGAGTACAATGCTGATTGCAGTGCTAAGGACGATGTATTGTTCATTCCATTTACTTGCAACACTCAGTTTATTCAAATATTACAGCTAAGTAAATGCTAATGATATTACCTTTGAATTGTAGGAGGGCATGACTCCTCTAAATCACCTTTCGAAAGGCCGTGAAAGTGAAAAGTTGCGGGAACTATTACTGTTTCACCTTGAAGAGCAGAAGAGGAGAAGAGCAATTGAAGCGTGCAGTGAAACTAAAGCTAAGATGGATGAACTGGAAAATGAATTATCAAATATTGTTGGTTTGCATGAGCTCAAGATACAACTACGGAAATGGGCAAAGGGGATGCTTTTGGATGAGAGGCGTAAGGCCCTTGGGCTGAAAGTTGGCATAAGGAGACCCCCTCATATGGCCTTTCTTGGAAATCCTGGAACAGGTAAATGTAAATGTTGTCCGCAGTGTTTTGCAATCTGTATTATAAAAATATTTCTCCCTTTGCCAATAATGCAATACTTGTAAATGGTTAATTATACCATAATAACTATATAATTATTGTTACCTAACAGGTAAGACCATGGTAGCTCGAATTCTTGGAAGATTACTCCATATGGTGGGAATTCTACCTACTGACAAAGTAACAGAAGTACAGCGGACTGATTTGGTCGGAGAATTTGTTGGTCATACTGGACCAAAGACTAGGAGGAAGGTAAAACGTTGTGCTTTTGAGATTATTTGCTATTCTGCTTTGTAGGGGTAGATGCAAGTACTCTTCTGTGACAAACTAATTATATTGTTCTCCACAGATTAAAGATGCAGAGGGAGGAATTCTTTTTGTAGATGAAGCTTATCGACTAATACCTATGCAGAAGTCAGACGATAAAGACTATGGCTTGGAAGCATTGGAAGAGATCATGTCTGTCATGGATGGTGGAAAAATCGTAGTCATATTTGCTGGATATAGTGAACCAATGAAACGTGTGATTGCTTCCAATGAAGGTTTCTGCCGACGTGTGACCAAGTTTTTCAATTTTAGTGACTTTAGTTCTGAAGACCTAGCAAAGATTCTCCATATCAAGATGAATAATCAAGCAGAGGAGAGCATGTTGTATGGATTTAAGTTACATTCTTCTTGCAGTGTAGAAGCTGTTGCAGAACTGATTCGAAGAGAAACAACAGAAAAGCAGTGTAAGGAGATGAATGGAGGTTTAGTGGATACAATGTTAGTTAATGCTAGAGAGAATTTGGACCTTAGGCTCAATTTTGACTGTATAGACACAGATGAACTTAGAACAATCACCCTGGAGGATTTGCAAGCAGGCCTTCGGATCTTGTCACAATGAGACAGGTTTGGAGTAAATTAGAAGTAAAACTAGAAGAAAATGATCATAAGATCATAAGCATACAGAGGAGGCCTTGAGGGTTTCACTCATAATGATTTGGAATATTAGTTTCCCCAGCTCCCTATCCTTTTCTGCATGTGGTGATCATGAGGTTGGGCTGCACTTGCTGGAGATATCTATGCTCTTATACAGTGGTTTGACTTTTATTTTATTCTTTGTGATTGATTACTTCTGAGCAGGTATTAGTGTAATTGATATTCTTTCGGTGTTCTTGGCCAAAAAAAAAAAAAAAAAGATATTCTTTCGGTGTTAGTAGAAATCCATTGTCCACCATTCTTGCTTTGTAGCACCCCCATTCCTATTTACATTCATGAATTAGTTGTTTTGAACTCTCAATCATTTTATAACTACCATATTTGAAATTTGGAAATGGATCAATAATACTAGAAAGGCTCCAACTATTATTCTAATTTTCAGTTACTACTTAATGTGATACATGATAAAAAAAAATGTTTTAAAACTAATTAATTAGTAAATTAATATGAAGTTAATCACATTTGTAGGTATATCACACGATGTAATTTTATAATTTAAACTATTAATTTTTTCGGTTGCACTTCAAAGGTAATTTTGTAAAAAATTATCAAAATTGAAAGTTATTTAGCCATTTGATTATAATAATAACTATTTATATGTGTTTTTTTTTTAAAATAGTATTTGTCTATTTATTTGTTATGTGATAAGTTCAAAGGGGTAGTTAGATTCATACTAATTCGCTAATTAGTTTATTTTAGAGTGCTTTGGAGTTTGGAATTTTGGATAAATGATATGCCAATTTCTTGTTTGTTGTAAATAAATAAGGTTTAGAAATGAACAAATGACATATTGCCACATTAATCGGAAATGAGGTTGGTCTAGTTGGCCGAGGACAATAGCTTCCCCCTGCACACTCGGGTTTGAATCCTCCTCCCTCCCCTGTAATTAAAAAAATTAAATCAGAAATTCCTCAATTTTCACTTTGTAAATGATGTTAAATGACATATTTACCCCTCCCAACATATATAATGGCTAGTTTGAGGGGTAAATATGCCACCTGACCACTAAAGTTTTCTTATAAACATCCCAAACTTTCATTACTATAATAGCATGGGTACAGATTAATTTGTCGGCCCAAGGGCCAAGGCCCATGGGTAATACTGGTATGCTCAGCTCAGCACAGCAGGTCAAGGCTCTATTTGTCATTCACCAAAACGAAAACCCTCACAAAATCTCAACCCCCTTTCTTCTTCTTACAGTCTTACTAGTTCCGGACAAAAATGGTGAAGAGCGCAGTGGAAGGGTTGCCAAAAAAACGCAGGAGGGGAAAAGTAAAACAACTTAAAAGATCAGAAGGTGGACATGAAGTAGTACTGCTCCCGAAGCTAGAGCCAACACTCGCAAAAGAGCTAAACAAGAAGAAGAGGAAGAAGAGGAAGAAGAGCAAGAAAAACAAGAGCACAGCCACAGTCTCTGTTGATGCGCCCAAAAATGTTGAATTAGAACACGCACAACAGCTCCCAAAGCCAGAGCCAACACTCGCAGAAGACCCCAAAAATGTTGAATTAGAACACGCACAACAGCTCCCAAAGCCAGAGCCAACACTCGCAGAAGACCCCAAAAATGTTGAATTAGAACACGCACAACAGCTCCCAAAGCCAGAGCCAACACTCGTAGAAGACCCCAAAAATGTTGAATTAGAACACGCACAACAGCTCCCAAAGCCAGAGCCAACACTCGCAGAAGACCTAGAAAAGAAGACCAAGAAGAAAAGGAAGAAGAAGAAGAAGAAGAAGAGCAGCACAATCACAGTCTCTGTTGGTGCGGGAAAACATGAAGATGATGCGGGAAAAGATGTTGCAGATGTTGCGGGAAAAGATGTTGCAGATGTTGCAGGAAAAGATGATGCGGGAAAAAATGTTGCGGGAAAAGATGTTGCGGGAAAAAATGTTGCGGAAAAAGATGTTGCGAGGAAATATGTTGAAGTGGGTTCTATTTGGCATTGGTGAATCTAATCTTGGTTTTTGTTTGTTAGTAAGTTTATAGTAATTCCTAATAGTGAAAAAATAAAGGATTTTTTAATGTATATATTTTGTGGGTTTTTTTTGTTCAATCGTGGAAAAGTTGGTGTGTGCTTGAATCAATTTTGGGTTTTTTTTTTCTTGCTTGAAGAAATTGATAATTGAAATCTTTTTGGCAATTGGGTAGTTCTCTGTTATGATTAGGGGTCAACGTATATTGATGTTCTGGTATTGTTTTGTTGCTTGCAGATATGTGTCCTGTGTCGAAAAAAGAATCACAGCATCTGGAATTGCCCTGAGCTGAACGATAAGACCACAAACAAGAAATCTGGGAAAAAGCTTTCTAAGTGCCCTCAGCCTCTTCAAGAAGGTAATTGGCCCTTCTATTAGGTTTGTTAAATTATGTCCAGTTGATTCATGCTTTCGATGGTGTGTGCAAAAGGTCATTATATGTTATGTAGTTATACATTGTTTTTATCTCATCATGCTAAGTTTGTCTGGTCACAAATCATACATCTTTTATCAACTCCCCTTTTGTTGTATGCAACAGCATGTATTTGAAGTTTACACGAGGATGAAACGGTTTAGAAATTTAGATTGAATGATATTTCCTGCTTCTTTTGTGAAGCCAGCAATTTTAAGTTACCTTGACAAGATGCTCAAATTTGGGGACAAGTTTTAAACATTTTGATTATAATCTTAGAGACATTGCAAAGCTATAGTCGTTTTCCCTACATCTTTGATTTGTCTGCAAACTACATTGATGTCCTTGGGATATTACAATGGCCTTTATCATGTTTCCAACAATTATCATGGCTTTCCCTGTCAAATTAGATGTATGAATAATTTAGTTATTGAAGATAAGGATTCGAACCCTAGGGTTTTTGAATGGCTATAGAGATGGAGGTTACTGTACAGATTTTCCAATAGATACTAGAAATAATTTTTCAATTGATACTGATAGCGTGCAAGTACCAGCAAAGCAAATAGAGGATGTTGGTGTTACTTTCCCAAATATTGCTCTAATTTCATATTTATATTATAGTGAAAGTTCAGACTTCAGGTGGGATATGGATAGAACCCTTGGTGTTTTTGTATATCCCATGAAGTTCATTGGCTATTTCTAATATTTTTGTAAAAGTACTGTGCTTTCCTTGTGGGTGATCCTATCTGATTGGGACAAGGGAAGGATGATGATGATTAGAGTTCTTCCCTTGGTTTATACCCGGCATGGTTCTAAGTTTAGTGCTTTCTTGTTTTCAGGAAAATGAAGAAAGGCCGAGAGGACAGGTCACTTAATTGTGAGTGTTGTGCACCTTGAGTATGATTTCATGACAGATGACATTGTGGTAAAGAAGATGAGTCTGCTGTGAAAGTTGGTTCTGCTTCTCATTCACAAGAAGGTCATTTAAATCAAAGGAAAAACAGGATCCCAAGAAGTGAATTTTGTTGGATGATGAACTTAATGGGATTTCTTGTCATTCTTTTTCTTTTTTGTTCATGATTGCAATATTCCAAAATATCTTTGCGTGTCCTGTGAGTTTTTTTTTCCTAATTAACTCCCAGTGTAATGTTGACATTCTTAACATTTTTATCATAATTTAGTTTACGGTACCTAGGTGGAACCGTGGAAGCAAGGAAATGACCATATACATCGGTCTGAAATTGTTGACCGTTCAAGTTCTATTTCATTTTCATGTCCTTGAGCGTTCCCTGAATTGCAATTGCCAGAGTTATTTATTGGATGAATGTGATGGACAGCTGGACGTGTATATTTCAGTCTACACTCTACAATGTTGCGTAAACAACCCAATAGGTCTGAAATTGTATTGTTAGTCTATTTTAAGAATTTTAATCCAAGCACAGATAGTTTTTCTTGTTTAGGAGTAAGTACGCATGGCAAAACATTTTATGTTCTTTGTATGGCTCCATTCTGTTTGAGCTATTATCGCGTCTTTGGTTTCCAAGGTTAAATTCTTCAAACTACTCTCTGGTGATCTGGTCTTTGTGTGTGAGGTTTTATAAATTAAGAGAAATATAAATGAAAAGCAATCAGGGAAATTGACAAAACAAAGGGTAGGAGTAGGTATTAAACATCAGTGGAGGATGGAGTTCCTGAAGTAAACATCCCATTGAAAAACCCATTTTTAACCTTAAAAAAAAAACCCGGTTCATTCTTTTTTTTTTTTTGGGTCGAATTTTCTTTTTCTTTCATTGAAAAACACCATTTCCTTTTGTTTATCCAAACACCCAATTCTCTCTCTGTGGAGAGAAAGTATGGTCTCAACTTCACTCTCAATTCTCTCATCTTCATCCTCATTTGCCTCAAATTCTAACACTTACACTGATGCCTCTTCCACTTCTGCTTGCTTTAAAATCAGACCCTTTGAATCCTCCAAACGAAGGCATAAATTTCCCACAGCCTTAAAGCAAGTTCCTTTCAAGGTTTTTGGTTCTTCTTCTATCAACCCAATTGATGATGGCTCCGCCGAGCAATTTTTGCAAAACAATTCAATTGCGGATTTCATGAGGTTCAAAAAGGGTGTTGATGGAGGCACTGGGGAATTGCAAACTGCGGTTGTAAGCTACAGAAAGAGGTTCCCTTGGTCTCTGTTAAGGCCTTTTCTTCAGGTTTTGCTCATAGAATTGGTTTCTTTGATGTGGGCTTTTTGTTTCTTTATGGGTTTTGTTTCTAATTTCCGGGTTTCTTCTTATTTGGTGTTGTAGGTTGATTTGGTTTCGACTATTCACATCGCGGATAAAGAGTACTCCACTAACTGTTATTGCTCTACTTGCAATTGCTTTAGTAATTTCTCAGTTATCTAGTTGTGAGTTGTGACTGAAACTGTTTGATAACTTATTCTGCGCTGAAGTTGGTGCAAAATGTCGTGAATCATTCACGGTGAATGTAAAAGCCTGTTAAGGTCGGGTTAAAAAACTGAGAGAAAAAACTCAGAAGCCAAAGCCTTACCGGTTCCAAATATCATTAATTAAGTGAAAAAAAATGAAGTTGTTGCTGAAACAGTGGGCTTGATTTAGTTTCGAGGAAAATAATGTACTTTGGAACATTAGAGTGCTAATGAAATGCCATGAAACCGAGGCAAAACATGAGGGTAGGTCTTATAGTAACTTGTGTTAAGCCTATATTTGATTCCGAGTCTTTAAAACAATGGTTTCAGGAAACTACTTTAGTTCTTTTTAGCACATTGTCTAAACTTATCTTCAGGGCTATGCAGAACATTTCGTTTTGGGCACACTTTGAGATTTGTGTTGGTCTTTATTAACACTTTGGCAGTGGTCAAAACTTGATGTTTTCTTAACCTTTATGAGTAAAAATTGGTTATCCCAGATAATTCAAGGTTAATCTAATGATCTCAAATACCATGCCCAGGTACTTTGAGACCCTCCAAAGGGAACTCGAGCCCTATGATTGTGTTCTTTATGAGATGGTGACTAGCAAGGAGAGTATAGAGAACAGAAGAAACCTTGCTGCCACAAAAAGACTCAAAGTGAAAGGTTCACGCCCAAGAGGGTTTAACATTCTGGGATGCATTCAACGACAGATGGCTCGATTTCTGAGGCTTGATTTCCAATTAGACTGTCTTGATTACGAGTTGGAGAATTGGTACCATGCAGATCTCGACTTCGAGACTTTCAGGTTGCTTCAGGTTTGTATTTTCTATCCATGCAAGTGTTATTTATGCTACTTTCATTGGCATTGCTTCCTCAGAATCATTAATCCTGATAACATTCAATTCTTTTTTCCTTAGACCATTGTTGCATCTCATGCCATTATCTTTTCTTTCAGATTGAAAAAGGTGAAAGTTTCTTCACCTTTGCAAGAGATATGACAATTAGATCCACAAAAGCTATGATTCAAACTGCTTCAATCCCAGAAGACCTTGATCCTTGGAGGTCTAAACTTCTGTGGGCCTCACGTGTGCTTCCCATGCCACTGGTTGGCCTCCTCATCATTGGAGGTGTTTGTGCTGACGTGGGAAGCCAGTCATCAGAATTCCCAGAACTAGAAGCCTTGTCTAGGCTTGATTTTGGTGCTGCAATGAAGGTCTTCTTGGCAAAGAGACTAACATCTGAGTAAGTATTTGCCTAGACTAATACATTCATAACTGATCCAAACTATTTATTGATTACGTTTTCAATCTCTAAAGGGTTTGGTTTAGCATTGTTGCTTGTGTGCAAAATTTAGTAAACTCAAAACTGACACAAAAGCTATTGTTTGTTGAAGATTCACGCAGGTGACAGCTGATGTAGAAGAGAGATCTGTGATTATTGGTGAGAGAAACAGAGCTGCTGTAGATGCACTTAACAAAGCCATTGATGAAGGGCACAACAAGATTGCAATACTATATGGAGGTGGTCACATGCCGGACCTAGGGCGGCGGCTGCGAGAGTTGGAGCTGACTCCTTCTCGGGCTCAATGGATGACGGCGTGGTCCATAAGGAAGCGGGATTTGAACAGCAGTTCCCTTCCATTTTTGAAGAAAATGGCTGAGATATCAGGTTGGCCTTTGAACCGCTACCAGACTCTGGCATTGCTCATATTTTCTTCAGTGCTTGCATTGGACCTCTGGTTTTGGGAGCTCTTTTTTGACACTGCTGTCAACTGGGTCTCTCAGTTTGTTTCACAAGTTAGTCAATATGTTGATAATGCAGAGATAATTTAATAGAATACTTCTGTTAAACTAGTGTATTGAAATGATTCTTTATATGTAAATAATGTGAAAACATCTCTGATTGAACTGGTGTATTGAAATGGACATATTTCAGTCCCAAATGAATGCTATGAACAGTAAAAAGAAAACTCCCATTTCATCTATTCACTATTCTTGTGTTCTTGTTTAGGGTACAAACTAGAAAAGAAAACTAATTGCTGACAAGTAAAAACAAACATCTAGGTTCTGGACTTTCTAGTTACTGGTACAACTATTCATAGCCAAAGCTTGAAGCTCAGAAGGAAGCTTATGATTTACTTAAGATGATGCCCGTCCCCTCTTCTTTCTTGGAGTTGCCTCAGTACCTTCAGTTCACAAACATCGTAGTATCATGTAAAATAAATTATAATAGGCTCTGTAGCTACTGTTTGGTCTCTGAGAAAATGTAGAATTCAAAATTATTTATTCATACCTTCTCTGAAGTTATACTTGAACCTAACCGCAACATATCGAAGGTAACTCATTCTACCAGTCCCTGTAGTCTTTCTCCGAATTGCCTTCTCGCTCCAATTATCTAGTTTTTCCACATACCAAAAACAAAAATGAAAACAAAAAACACAGAAAGCAAAACCAAGTTTCAATTGAAATGTCAAACTTTAAGATGGTGAAGGTAGAGAAAGGTGACATTTTCGGATACGGCTGGAATGGAAGCCACAAGAGGCGCAACGGCTCTTCTGAAGGTGAAAGCTACGACGGCCGCACCCCACGCAGAGTGTGTGGCTCTTGTTCCTCCTCTTTCCGAAGCTTGCTGTTCCTTTGCCCTGTTTTTTTGGTTCCACAGAAAACAGAGGAAAATCAAACAAGTATGCTAAAAAGTTTTAAATCTTTTTTGAAGGTACAAGAATTGTATAATGTAATTCTCGAAATCAGATACACAGAAGAAGGCAAGAAGCTCACCATTTTTGATAATGTGATTCAGTGGCAGCAGAAACCCTAGAATTTTGAGAATGTTGAAACTTCTCGCAGTGGAAACTGTGGAATCGTGGATTTTGTGCTTCAGAGGCCTGACGGTGTGGCGGTGCATTTTGGTTCTTAGCTTTGAACTTTGAAGTGTGTTTACGGAAATGGCCCTCACCATGCTCGTGAATTACACAATGTAATGGCGCTGTTTTAGAATGACAGGCAATGCAGACATGCAGTTCAACATATAATTTTGTTATTTTTATTATTTGAAGAAATCATACTAATGCTATGTGGTCCTTCTAGTTTTACGTTTACATCCATGGCAATATGTATATTAATTACATTGTCGTTTGTCAATAATCAAGAGATTCAAATGGTGATTCCGTTGATAATTTATTTTGCTCTTCAAATTATATAAGTGGAACATTCCAGTTATATTCCTTTTCTCTTCTTTCTTTTTTGCCATAATATTCCTTTTCTTTGTGCAACGTGCTGTATTGTGTTTGGCTGCTTTGCCATTCTTACCAAAATAAAAAAGAAAAGATAAAGAGTCATGAGTCAGGAGGTGATGAGAATGAGATGGGAAGACTTAAAAAAGGATAAGCTAGAGGACCATTCAAATCTGTATATATGTATATAATAGTGAGTAGATGACGATGGAGTTGGTGTTCAACAGTTGAAGTTATTATACCTACACATAAAAAAGAAGGGGGATCAAGATCAAAAGGTGACGCATTTGAAAGCCATCTGTGTGTGAAAGAGGAATGAAGGAAGCACAAGAGAGATTGTTGGATATAAGTACAAGTGGATTACTCACTCTTCATTTGAAATATGAGAGGAATATACGTCTGGGATTTGTGTTCACACTTGACACTGAAGTTTTAGACAGTTGGTGACTGGTCACTGGTCAGGTCACTCTCGAGTCTCGACTTGTACTGCTAGACCTGGGGATGCTAATAAGTGGGACTGTGGGGTACTTGTTTCTTTTTCGCTTTTTCTTCCTGAGTTTATGGGGTCTTCTTGATGCTTCTTTTCATTCAAAACAAAGTTGGAGTCATTTTGTTGGCCATACATGATGACAATCACAATATTCACATTCAATTGTTATGTGTAGTATATAGGAGGAAAATCTTATCAATATAACATATATGACATATAAATACACTTTGAATCTTTGAATTCTGATGAGTTTATTTTTACATAATTATAAAAATTTTATCGTTAAATTTGTTTGTATGTTGTACGGTTTGTTCGTACCATATTTACAGCTGGGCTGGTTTGGTCCATGTCGTTTTAAGCAGTCTAATTTGAGTACTGACACAATCAATGGCTGTGCATATGATACAGGCGTGTGGAGGCAGCGTGGAATGCCTAGTTTAGAAAAGCAACTTTTAGAAAGTAAACCAAACCACTTATTACCATTCCATTTCTATAATCATCAATTCACTGATTTTTGTTTGTTTGGTCTTGGACCAAATGCACTGTTACTTAACAGAAAAAAACACTACATCTAGTTGTCGTTTACCATTCTATATATATAAAATTGATACACATATCCTTTCTGGTGTACGCAGGCCCTTAATCTGTTTGTTATTACCAACTTCCAAACATGTCACTCACTCCTGCTCTGGAACCAAACAAGGACCACCACCACCATTACCACCCACTTCGTGATTCAGAATCTCCACCACCTGCAGATTCCCAACTCAAAACTGATCATCATCAATCGGGGAAACACAGAGTTCCTGCAGGGTTTGCTTCTGGTCACAACAAATATGCACTTGCTGGTGCTCTTTTGGCTTCCACAAACTCTGTTCTCTTGGGTTATGGTGAGTGCCTTGTATTCAATTTCCTTCAATATTTCCTCAAATTTTAGAGCCTTCCATATAAAACCCACAATTTTATACACAAAATTAAGGGAAAAAAGGATCGATTTTTGTGCAGATATTGGGGTGATGAGTGGTGCTGCTCTGTTCATCAGAGAGGACCTCAAGATCACATCAACCCAAGTTGAATTCTTGGTGGGTTCTCTAAATGTGTGTTCTTTGATTGGGTCATTGGCCTCAGGCAAGACCTCAGATTGGATTGGGAGGCGTTACACTATAGTCCTAGCAGCAGCAACATTTCTAATAGGTGCACTTCTAATGGGGTTAGCACCCTCCTTCCCATTCCTCATAGCTGGTCGAGTAGTTGCAGGGATTGGGGTTGGCTACTCCCTCATGATTGCCCCAGTCTACGTGGCAGAGCTCTCCCCTGCTCTGACACGTGGCTTCCTCACCTCTCTCCCGGAGGTCTTCATCAATGGCGGAATATTAACCGGTTACATCTCAAACTATGCCTTGTCCGGCCTCCCACAGGACATAAATTGGAGGCTCATGCTTGGACTCGCAGCATTGCCAGCTGTCGCTGTTGCAGTGGGTGTGCTGGCAATGCCGGAGTCGCCGAGGTGGCTCGTCATGAAAGGCCGGTTCGACGAAGCCAGGCATGTTCTGATGAGAACATCTGAAACCGTGGAGGAAGCTGAATTGAGACTCGCAGAGATAGCCAAAGCTGCTTCAGGCGTTGCAACTACTTCAAACAGTTGGCGTGGACAAGGGGTTTGGAGAGAGTTGTTATTGAGGCCCAGTAGGCCCATTCGCCGCATTCTCATCGCCGCCATCGGGGTCAACTTCTTCATGCAAGCTTCAGGAAACGACGCCGTTGTGTACTACAGCCCGGAGGTCTTCAGGGACGCCGGAATTCACAACAAGAAGCAGCTTGTGGGTGTCACAATTCTCATGGGCATTGCCAAGACTTCCTTTGTTTTGATGTCGGCTCTGTTCTTGGACAAGCTTGGGAGGCGGCCTCTTTTGCTTTTGGGCTCGTCTGGCATGGCCGTCTCGTTGGCTGCATTGGGCTTAGGCTCCAAGTTTCTCGAGTATTCAACCGACAAGCCTGGATGGGCTATTGGGCTTTGTGTGGTGGCTGTGTGCTCTGCGGCTTCGTTCTTCTCTATTGGGCTTGGGCCCATTACATGGGTCTATTCGTCGGAGATATTTCCAATGAGGTTGAGGGCCCAAGGTTCAAGCTTGGCCATAGGGGTGAACCGATTGGTAAGTGGCTTGGTGGCCATGACATTTTTAAGCATTTCAAGGGAGATAACATTTGGGGGTATGTTTTTTGCTCTTGCGGGAATAATGGTGGTGGGCACTGTTTTCTTTTATTTCTATTTGCCAGAAACCAAAGGGAAGAGCTTGGAAGAAATTGGGGTTCTATTTGAGGATGAAGCCCATGACAATGAGAACAAGGACATCCATAAAATGCTTCTTTCTTAGCTACAAAAACTGTCCACATTACTGTAACCAAACGGATTGATTTACCAACTTTCTCGCATTTATTTTTGAACTTTGCGCATTCAGAACATATTAATTAGGCTATATGACTGCTGGGTGCGTGGGTTCTTGAGTTTTAAGTTTAGTTCTTCTTGTGGGTTAGAAATATGTCTCATGCTTAGGGGTGTGTTTTGTACGGATCAGATCGGAAATATGGTGTTTCAATTCCAATTCAAAAAATTTCGGAATGAAATTTATCTTCCAATTTCCATTCCAAAAAATCGGAATTTCAACATCTAATTCCAATTTGGAATTTTCGAATTTCTCGAAATTTTTAAATTTTTCGGAATCACATTTTCAAAACTTTCGGATAAAAATTCGAAATATTCAGATAAAAAATCAGAATTTTCACGTTACTTTTTTTTTTTTAAGTATAATAGCCTATATCTAATATCTTAAAATAGGGGATTAATCTTTGGACCTCATCCCAACATGGTGAGAATAAATGTCACTACTAGATACACACACACATATGATATATATATCATGTTTGAAATTTTAAATATAATAATCTCAAATATTTAGTAATTACACAATTGTTAGGATAGTCTAATTGGAAGTGTCGTAGAATTGCCCCATCTTCGATCTCTCATCCCCCTACTAAAAACAAACAAAAAAATTAGTAATTACACGTACAAAAAATGTGAGTGTTTTTGTTAGTATTTATTTTATTATGATACACGTATATTTATAATATAAATATGTTTATATTAATAGTATTAGTTAATTTTTTTAATATATATGTATTTGTATGTTTGAATTAAATAAAAATTAATGAAACACATAGTAGAAAATTAAATTAAATGATGTAATATTAATATAAATACATAATAAATTGGAATAATTTTAGAAATATCGAATCGGAATATTTTTGGAAAATTTTGGAATGTTTTGGATCGGAATTCGGATTGGATCGAAATTTACATAAACATTCCAATTTCAATCCACCTTTTTTCGGAATTTTTAAATTTCAGATTTGATTCGGACATTTCAAAATTAAAAATTTTCGGATTGGAATCGGTTGGATTCGGATTTTCCAATCCAAATCACACCCCTACTCATGCTTCTAGTTCAATGCTTAGGTGTTTTAGGGTTAAATGCAACCATTGCATGTAATTCTTTTTTATGTAAAGAAAGACCTGTACTCGAAATTTATTATAATAAAGTGGATAAAAATATTACTAGATTAATAATTAGTTCATATCGTATATGAATTTAAGTGGATTATATGTCAAATATTGATATTGGAGGTGCAACTTGAAATTGATTTTAAGTCCAATTGAAATATTATATAATTTTCATGTTATTCTAAAAAATTATTAAAATTTGACATTTAATTCTAATTTTTTATTCATTAAAATCACTATTAATATACCCTGTAGACTGTTTTCTTATCTATTTTCCTAAATACCAGTGCATAATTCAGAAAGACTGACCAAGAAGTACTTGGGGCCTTTGGGTAAAAGACAAAATTATAGAGAGCCAAACAGAAGTGTGGCCACGTCAATAATGTGATTGCTGCGGTTGCTGAACGTGTTCTTCATTTGGATAATGCCAGCCTTTTCCTATTGTGCATGAAATTCTGCTCCGCTATGCAACCCAACAAACCGCATCGCTCTCACATTCCTAACCCACTCACCACTCTGAGATCGATTCTCATCTGAAAATTCCTCGAACAAAAAAAACAAAACAAAACAGAGTTGGAAAATGGCTGAGATTCAGATTGGGGCTCAATTGGAGGCCACTGAAGTAGAATGCCAACACCCCAAGCCCAATTTTGTGGCTCCAATCGGCCACAGAAAAGCTGCTGGGATGAACAAGTACACAATCGTCTGTGCTCTTTTGGCCTCCACAAACTCTATTCTCTTGGGTTATGGTAAATCTCTCTCTCTCTCTCTCTCTCTCTCTCTCTCTCTCTCTCTCTCTCTCTCTCTCTCTCTCTCTCTCTAATTTTGTGGGTTAATTTTATTTCACCCAAAACCCCACTTCAATTTGACCCAAAAATCTGCATAAAATTGTGCAGACATTGGAGTGATGAGTGGTGCTGTGCTGTACATCAAAGAAAACCTCAACATCACATCAACCCAAGTTGAAATCCTGGTAGGAACCCTGAATGTATTTTCCTTAATAGGGTCACTAGCATCAGGCAAAACATCAGATTGCATAGGCAGACGTTACACTATAGTCTTAGCTTCGTGCACATTTTTAATAGGTGCACTCCTTATGGGCCTAGCACCATCGTACCCATTTCTAGTGGCGGGACGTGCTGTCGCCGGCATTGGCGTCGGGTACGCCCTGATGATAGCCCCAGTCTACACCGCAGAGCTCTCTCCGGCCATGAACCGCGGCTTCCTCACCTCTCTCCCTGAGGTGTTCATCACTTTTGGGTTGTTACTTGGTTACATACTCAACTATGCCTTGTCTAGCCTACCACCACACATAAATTGGAGACTAATGCTCGGATTCGCAGCAGTGCCAGCAATTGGTATAGCCTTGGGAGTCATAGCAATGCCTGAATCACCTCGCTGGCTTGTCATGAAAGGCAGACACAGTGATGCAAAGGAGGTGTTGATGAAAACATCTTCCTCTCAAGAGGAGGCTCAGTTGAGGCTTGAGGAAATAAGCAAGGCCGCTTTGGGTTCTGGCCCAGGCCCAGGCCCAGGAACGGCCCATGAAGGGGTTTGGAAAGAGCTTCTTTTACGGCCCTCTACGCCCATTCGTCGGATGCTCATTGCTGCCATTGGAATCAACTTTTTCATGCAAGCTTCGGGAAACGACGCCGTTGTGTATTATTGTCCGGAGGTGTTTAGGGCAGCTGGAATTCATAGCAAAAAACAACTCTTCGGTGTGAATGTCATTATGGGCCTTTCCAAGACATTCTTTGTGTTGTTCTCGGCCCTTTATTTGGACCGGTTCGGGAGGCGGCCCCTTTTGTTACTGGGCTCAGTGGGGATGGTGGTCTCGTTAGCTGGGCTGGGCCTTGGATCAAAGTTTCTCGAACATTCGAGTAAAAAGCCAACATGGGCCATTATGTTGTGTATTGTGGCTGTTTGTTCCGACGTTTCGTTCTTTTCAATTGGGCTTGGGCCAATAACGTGGGTCTACTCTTCGGAGATTTTTCCGGTGAGGTTACGGGCCCAGGGTTCGAGTCTGGCCATATCGGTGAATCGGTTGGTGAGTGGGGTGGTGTCAATGACATTTCTAAGCATTTCCAACAAGATAACATTTGGGGGAATGTTTTTTGTACTTGCCAGCGTAATGGTGGTTGGTACGGTGTTTTTTTACTTGTTTCTGCCGGAGACAAAAGGCAAGACCTTAGAAGAGATGGGCACTGTTTTTGGAGATAAAGATACAACTGATGCCAATAAGGTAAAGGAAATGACTGATTTGTAGTGAGTGTATGCCATAAGGCCCTTTTTTCTTCTTGTTATGATGAATTCAGATATATGAGTGTGTTTACACAGTTAAGAAAGTGTATTGTACACTGACTCATTAAGCTTTAGTTAAAAGTTGTTTCTAATTTCCATTTGACAACTAGGGGTGATAATTTTCAACATGAAATGGCAAATTAACGTGAATAGTTAGTTAGATTAGTATGAACATATTTAATTGTTATTATAATAATATGGAGTGTAGGGCTGGCTAATGTTCTCTCCCATCTCTTTGATTTGATATTGTATGAATCTTTATAGATTTAAATGTTTTTATTTTAAAACCAGTTTTTCTAGAGTGAAATTTTATTTTACTAAGAGAGTATATATGTTTTTTGAGAAGCAGATGCATTCCATAAAAAATAACTAGCTAGACCAGTACATCATTGGCCAAGATGGAAGATATAGCCAGCGAGGCCCCTCTTCAATCCTTACTACAGCATCACAACAGGGTATGATTATAACTTGATTGAATTATGAAATAGAACTGAAATTCCTGAAATATGATTAATATAGAAGTTATTAATTACTTGATTGGATTATGATAACTCTTATAAAAAACAACCTAGTATGCAATGGGAATTGGAAATAGAGACAATTTGACACGAGACAAATAGGAAACAGCTTGGTTATCATCTTGTTCAGAAGACTCAGAAGTGTGAAAAAGAGAACAGAAAGATACGGAAAAACTTAGACAAGACAAGAGGATCGATGACAACTGAAGACAGTAACACTTGTTCACGGGTGGATCATAATATATCATATATAATTGTATGCTTATTGGACATGGTAAAGGTCCGAGCCAGCCACCTTTCATGACCCTCTTGCTTTTCCATCATGTAGTGCCTAAAATTGGATTGAATTCACCTCTTTCTTTGATTGAAAAACCCTGCACATGTACTCATCACTGCCCTGCAATCCACATCTTCAAAGGGAAAAAATCTTGGACCCTTCATTCACATTCAACCCTTATGCTAGTTGTGGCCAAGTTTGTGAGAAAAAGTTGTATACAGTGGTTGTGTCTAAGAATTATTATTCAAAGGGATGATTGTTTCACATAGCATCAGAGCTCTGATTCTATGAGGCAACCCTCATATCCACTTTGCTGCTCCACGAGCATTTTTTAAGTCCAATGGTTGTCTAATAGAATTATAGAACTATAAACACCAATAACTAGACAAAACATGATCTAATGTGTAGACTTCAGATAGAAGATTGCAAAGGTTGATGAGTGTTTTGCAAGCTTGGCTCATATATGGTTTGGCTTATTGCCCTTGTCTTTTGCTCCAACATTATTCCTTTTGTGCGATTCACAGACAACTTATTCTCATTTTTAAGGACTTAAATCACACAACCTTACATCCAAGGTGAACCACAACACCTTACACAGAAACGTGACACAATCATGCATGCATCTGTATTACCAAAAGGTCATACCCAATATGTCACACACTACCCCAATTGGAAGTCCTAGAATTGGTTTGAAATTTTTCAGAGCCTTTCTATATAATCATAACCAGCTGATCGAGAGAGCTAGCATGAATGCAAGTGAGAGTGGATGAAGAAATCCATGTCATGGCAATGGTTTCTTCTTGTCACCAAGCTAACTTTCACTTGAAAATTGAACCCAACTGCACTAAACTGTCTGTTACCCCTTGGTTGCTTGGGCATTGGTTGTAAAGGCTAAAGAGCTGCACTGCTTGATGTGTATTTGCACTGTTGGAAGCTTCTAAGACTTTTGAGATGCTCTTCAAAGAGAGATTATCAAAAGTCATGAAAGTACTTGGTTCATACTCATTCATTAAGATTCAAATTCTTAAGAGGTTTAGGTCGATCCTTTCAATTTGTCTTTTAAGCAGTGGACGAATTAGAAGTAGACATGAACATAATGACAAGAGATATAAAATCAATTCAGATTGAAAACATAAAAAAAGCTGATACTATAATATTTTCCCATATACAACATGAAAAAGGTGACAATATAACCTTTGTCCTCCACTCTGACTCTCACATTTCAAATCTCTCTCTCTCTCTCTCTCTCTCTCTCTCTCTCTCTCTCTCATATATCTCACTTTGTGACTAGATGTGGTGGGTTACAAAACATGCATGTTTAGGGAAGCTTTCCAGGAGCACTCCTTTTTATGCAAGTACTTCCTTTTTTTATTGCTGTTACAAAGTCTCTTCTCATTTTAAGAGTTAAGTGAGAAAATGCTTGAAAGGAAGAAATAGTTTTGAGGAAAAAGGGAAGTGCCCACTAATTAAACAACTAAATAGTTCTATCATTAACTGGCCTATGGTACAACTGTAGATTGGCCTTTTCTGGCAAAGCCCGATAACTATATAATATAATTAACTAAAGATTCTGTAACTATATAGCTTAGCAATATAAATTGAATTATTAAGTCACAAGCACACAGTAGTTGAATGGAGCTACATTCACTACAAAATGAGTTGCTGCCTAACAACCCTCCCATTTCCCTGCTTATCCCAGCAAAGAGACCCCACTAGAAGGAAAGCACCAAATCCTTGTCCCTCTGCAACCCTGTTTGAAATTAATAATACTAATAATATGACACTGAGCACCAGAGGTTCACAGAGGAATCAGGGGCCTCAGGTCCTATTGGTCATGACTTTCCATCACACCCACTCACACATTTGATTCCAGCCAGGAATATTTTGTATTATAAAATAACAAAATTAACTGCAACTTCCTTCTTTCTTTTCTCTTTGATTTAGTTTTCTAAATTAAATTAGTCCCATTGTTTGATTTTCATACAGGAACCATGAAAGCAAATATTTGACACCAATTCTTTACTCTCTGTGCATTGTCACTAATTCTTGGCAGTGCATATAGCTCTGTATATAATATATTCTCTGCATTGAAATTAGCCGATGGATGTAACTTCCTAGCAAAATGGTAGCTTTCTAACTATACAGGTACATACCTAGGCCATTGGCATCTTCTATGCAATTTCACCTACATCATAGATATATAGTTTGAATTTCAAATATATATACCCACCATATGTACGTATCAAAAATATACATGTGCCCATCATAACTCATAATGCTTAGAAAGGTCACTTAATAATTTTCTGGTCCCTCCCCCTATACACACTACATAATATAGTCAGTGGGCATTTACTTAATGACCATATCTGGAAGACACTTCCCAAATTTGCAGGCAATTGGCTGGTCATCTAGCTACCCTATTTGATCCATCCAGTTCTTATTTTTTCCTCTCATCAGTAAATGCCTATTTGTGTTTCTAATCTACTAAACTGGACCTCTAACCGACATTGCCACATTTGAGTCATTTGAATCCCTCTAAATTAATCCTCCATTGTAACATCTCAAGCATCCCCTTTTGGCTATACCTATGCAATAACATCTCAAGGCAAGATTCAAATTCATCAACAAAAAAAAAAAAAAGACATTTGGGGTTGATGATATTTGTTTATGTCACCCTAGCTGGGGAAAAAACCAATCAAGAAAAAGGAATGTGGGTAGAAGGTCAACAGCAGTGTATATAATAATCTAATCTAATATATTTCATTTTACTGAGGACAAAGAAGAAGACGAAAACAGCAAAAAAGTATCATCAGATCACTTTTAAATAGCATTTAAAACACTCCCTCTTTCTGTTTTCTCATGCATTTATACCCCTTTTCATCCAACACCACCATCCCTCCCTCCCTCTCTCTCTCTCTCTCTCTCTCTCTCTCTCTCTCTCTCTCTGAAGCTCCGTTCTGAAGCTCCACCAATGGAAAACCGATTCAAGCTAAAGCTCTCTCGCATGTTTCGCTCCTCATTCGGCTCGTGCCGGACCCGAAACCTCTCGGACGTGATCGAAAAAGCCGTTTTCTTACCTCAAAACCATGAAGACTTCCACAGCACCATGATCGAGCCTCCTCCGAAGCCACAGGCTGGACCCTTCCCCTCCATTTGCAGACCCAAATGCTCCGACAACCCGGCCCGACCCATCATCCATATCAATGATGTCATGCTCCCAAGACGCAAAATTTCAGAACGTTGTTCGCCTTTTGTTAAACCCATTAATTCAGATGGACGAACTTGCCCCCCAGCCTCCCCTTTCTCGCCATTAAACCCCTTCTACGACCTCCATGAAAACAGCTCCAAACAGAGAAAGCAGAGGAACAAGAAAACGAAGAAGAAGAAGACCAACTTGAAGACCAACAACAACAACAGGAAGAACAACAAGAACAGCGAGTTTTTTCCATTCAGCTCGTCTTCTTTCGATAGCAACAGATTCAACAACAGCTGGTGGTCTAGCAGCGACGATGGCGACGAGAGAGAGGACGAGACAGACACTCTGTTCTCTTCCAAGAGCCACTCTTCCGACTCGTCGGGGTCTCGCCGCCGGCGCTCTTCCCGGAAAAAAGGTCAGAGCTTTAGCCGAAGGAGAGCCAGCTCCGAAGTGGGTCTGCTGCCATTGCAAGGAAAAGTGAAGGATAGCTTCGCGGTGGTGAAGAAGTCCAGCGATCCGCACAACGATTTCAGGACGTCAATGGTGGAAATGATCATTGAGAAGCAGATATTCTCGGCCAAGGATCTCGACCAGCTTTTGCAGTGTTTTCTGTTGCTGAATTCGTCTCATCACCACAGAGTTATTGTTGAGGTTTTCACAGAGATTTGGGAAGCTCTGTTTTCTAACTGGGGGTCTTGAAGAAAACTCTCTCTGTTTTCTCTGTAATTTGTCTTTTTTATTTTTTCTTTTTTCTTGTTCTAAGGAAGAAATCGTTAGAATTTTAACTTGGGTAGTTGGGTTAACTACATTAAATGGATTATTTCCATGTTCTCTTTAGCTTCAGTTCTCTCTCTCTCTCTCTCTCTCTCTCTCTCTCTCTCTCTATTCGATTCTTTTTTTCTTTCGAACTGTTAATTTTGTTTTTGTTTTAGAGTTAATAGGACTAAAAGGTAGCCTTTAATTTCTTGCATGTTTCTACTCTCTGTGAGTTACTGAGGTCTATAAATCTAATAATTCACTAATCTATATCTTAGTATGAAAAAAATGAATTCATCAAAATGCAAAGGATAACATTTTGTTTATATAATGGGAAAAATTTACAAACATGACACATACTTTGATGATTGTTTTATTTCAGGATATTAATTTTGATTCGTGTTATGAATGACACATACTTTTATTTTGTGTCAATTAAGGACCACATTTTTTTCAATTTTTATCTCAACTTTGGTCTGACATTTGACTCATCAAAACTCCACCAAATTTAGCAAATTTATACTTGGTTTAAAGCTATGCATCTCCTCTTTACAACCATATAAAGATCACTCAAATCGGACATCTACAACTCCAGATAATTGGCCCAAAAATAGGGTACTTGAAATTGTCATATCGGACCTCTGAGAAAAAATTTAGAAAATCAAACAATTTCGAGTATTCTACTTTGGGGCCGATTATCTAAAATTGTAGAAATCCGATTTGGGTGATTTTTATATGGTTGTAAAGAGGAGATGCATATCTTTAAACCAAGTATAAGTTTGCTAAATTTGGTGGAGTTTTGATGGGTCCAACGTCGGGCCAAAGTTGAGATAAAAATTAAAAAAAATATAGTCCTTAATTGACACAAAATGAAAATACGTGTCCTTCATTAACACAAAGTAAAATTAATGTCCTGAAATGAAACAACCATTAAAGTATGTATCCTGTTTGTAAAATTTTCCCTTATAATAATTATATGTCATTGGTGTAAAATTTTCCTTATTTTTATTTGTTTTCTGATTCTTCTTTTTATGGTCTGACATGAAAAAAGGTTGTGTTTGAAAAGATGAAGCAGAAAGAAGATGATAGGAAGAGGCAGCAACTCAATTGCTTTTGACATGAAAATACTGTGGCAGGTTCTTTGATGCTTTTAAAAAAGATTGTTTGAGATGAGGGAAATAGGATGAAAAAGTCTTTGGTTGTTTCCATTGCTTTTGAGATTGGTACTACTTTTTCAACTTGGAAACTTGAAAGAGGGTGGAAAGCAAGTGCTAGATCACATAAAGTTGTTCTAATTTTTTGTGTGGTTGGACTTTTTCAATTTTCCATTGTAAAAGATTGCACAAAAAGAATACAAAAAGGTAATCCAAATTTCAAAACCCGCTTGTGGAAAAGTCCTTCTGATTGAACATTATTTCTGTATTGCTTCCAGGCTAACTTCTCTCTACCCTGCAATTTATTCAAAAGCAAGTTTCTAAGCTCCTTTTGGATGAAGAGAGATCTAAAATAATAGATTTAGATTTTAAGTTTTAACGGTTAGTTATTTGAAATTAGCCTATTTCTTCTATATCTTCCCACATAAATCCAATCTTTTATGCATGATTAACATTAAGACATTAAATACAAGCAATTTACTATAAACATTAATTAAATCAATAGATTTGACAACCTACAATCCAAATGGAGTTTAAGGTAATTTGAACAGTTTTGGGGGTTTTCTTAACCACCTTCCCTAAGTTTGAATGACAAAACGTCTACTCTTATCTTAATGCCACCATCTTCTATTGAATTTTTATAGGATAATAATAAACCAGCTTCAAATCTAGTAGACAAGAAATTCATATAATGACCATGGATTATTGGCAAATGCAGTGGACAAGAAACCCAATTTGTTAATATTTGTAAATTGTTGTTATATATACAAGCGAGACAAGATATCTATATATCATTGTGTGTTAGGTGTATCTATTTTTGTTGTATTGTCAACCACATCTGTTTAAAATCCATTTGATTCGTATGTATCGAAAACAGAGGCAAGACAAAACCAAAGCACACCCCCACCTCCCTAACATCAAAATAGAGCTTTAGGTTTGCAGCTAGCATAGCCTCCTTCTAACTCCATCCAACATCTTTCAGCATTTAAATCAAATTTGAAACACACCAAAAGACAGCTATAACCTCATAATTTGAGCAAAAAGGATAAGCTAAACACAACATTGATTTGTTTTAAATGTTATATTATTAGACTATAAATATAAAACATTAGATTGATCAAATTTTCTGATAAGAAAACATTGCAAACACACAAACATTATTTTATGAATAAAAGAAAGAAAAGAAGGGTTTGTTTTGTTATGGAGGTCTCTTTCCATTCCGAATTGAAAGCTCTGGAAACTGAAACGACAGTAGCAAGAGTAGCTTTCTAGCTATGAAAACTGAAACGTCTGTTTCAAGGGCACTGGGGCGTGCAAATGGGTGGGGGTGCATGGGTTTTGCTTCAAAGTTAAAACTAAAACCCAATTGAAATGAAAGAGAAGACACAATGGAATGAGCAAAGTAGTGTGTAACGGTGAAGAGAGTGTACAGAGAGAACAATAACATGATCCAAAAAGCTTATAATATTTAGTGGGGACCCTAAGGTGGAATGTAAGCATTCTGTCTATCTCTGATACATTGATAGCTATGTTGCATATGAGTATATGAGAGAGAGAGAGAGAGAGAGAGAGAGAGAGAGAGAGAGAGAGAGAGAGAGAGAGAGAGAGAGAGAGAGAGAGAGAGAGAGAGAGAGAGAGTGCAGGAGATTTGGGTTCTCTTTCTTCTATGAAATTGAAGCAATGGCCAGAGAGCCAGAGGGTTATTATTTTGTGATAATCTAGGACCACCCTTTTGGGTTGATGGTGACCAATTAAATGTGGAGTGCTTGCCCAACTGGGAAGCAAATTAAAGAATGTCTGAGTAGTCTGACCATGCCATTGCCAATGATGTTACATTTGATGGTTGCCTACTTTGGGGCTACATTTTCGTTAATGGTCGCATTTTCTTGGTTGCTGAGCCTAATGTTCTGATGTTCATGTCCCTCTCTCTCCATTGGGCTTAACATTTTTCATTAAATGTCGCATTTTTTGGGTTCCTGTGCCTGTCTGTATCTGTCGTACTCCCAAGTAAATTGGGCTTTTGGTTTGGGCTGGTTCTGGGAGGAGATTAATAGCTTGGACCACAATTGATTGATTTTGGGTGGGTTGGGATGGGATGGACCATGCTGCAAACTGCAAATCCACATGTGGTCAGGCTCAAGGGCTAGCCCAAGATAAGAAAATTTAGAAGAAAAAAAAAATGAAAAAATAATTTTTCCAGTGGGAGATCATGCTGTGAACGTATAGTCTTGGTACTGATCAGATTTGTTCACCAAATAATATGTGAGTATACATATAAGAACAGGCTCCTTCTGTTGAGGTATACCTCAACTTATTTATGTTGAGGTATAACCTTGTTGGGGTCCACACGAGTCGTTTTGTGTTGATCCGAACCGTTCAATTTTTACATCTTCATTGATAGATCATTCTTGCAAAAAATTAGCCAAATCGGAAATCATTTGCCTATCTAACTTTGATAAAACAAATGGACGGTTTCATTGAAAATATTTGGTTCGTCCATTTATTTGATCAAAGTTAGATAGGCAAATAATTTTCGATTTGGCTAATTTTTTGCAATGATGATCTATTTATGGAGATGTAAAAATTGAACGGTTCAGATCGACACAAAACGACTCGTGTGGGCCCCAACATGGTATACCTCAACATAAATAAGTTGAGGTATACCTCAACAGAAGAAGCCTGCATATAAGAATATTAGTTGTTAAAAATAAATTAAAGGCTTGTTCGAGAGAGTTTTTATAGGAAAAACTTTTTATCCAGTAGCGTTTTGCCAAATCTTGCAGTTTTTAATTTAGGTAAAGTAATTTTATTAGTATCTTGTTGCCAAGTATTCATGGCGCCCAAATTTTTTATACAAGTATAGGTCTTGTTGTCTTGGTAGTGATAAAAGCACTAAACTTGTTCACCAAATAATGTGTTAATATACATGCAAGTATACTACTTGTTAGTTGTTAAAAATAAAGGCTTATTTGAGAGTGTTTTTATAGGAAGAACTTTTTATTCCTTTTGTAGGTAGCACTTTTAGTAGAAGTGTGTACAATTTTTGACTAACAATTAATGGAAGGTGGGAGGCTATTTTGGCACTCCACGAATCTCTACACTCCTCCTTCAATTGTTATGTTTTTATATTATTTTATAAATTAATTTTTCAAATTTACCTTTAATACCTTTTAGTTCCTTGGGAGCATTTATGTTAATAGAAAATTACATATAAATCAAGAAATGAAGGAGTGCAAGTGGAGTTTGTAGAGTGCATGTAAAAAATAAAAATCACCAAAAGGTATCTGGGCTGGGCTTGCGATTTGTGGTTGTGGACCAGAGAGGTGGTGGAGAATGTGGGGAGTGGTTAAGTGGAAAAAAGGTGAGGCTGAGGCACGTGGGTTTAGTAGTCTTAAGCAGCACGGGAGTTGTGTTGAGCCGTGCAAGCGCAGGCTAAGGACTATGTCTGAGAGAGACTGGTTCCAAACAACTCTTGTTAGGACACGTGGCATGATGTAAATGGTCAAACAAAGTAAAGGATTAGTAGGAGGCTACAACTGTCTCTATAGCCGTTGTTCAGTCATTCTCACACAGTGACTCAGCTGCATATAATCACTTTGTTCTCACTCACTCTCTATACTATAGTGTAATCGTATTGCTATTTGGAGCCTTAGGGCTTGTACTAATAGCCTAATAGGCCAATGTCTGCGCTAATCCAAATTAGTCTTGTAATTTGCTAGCTGGGTTTGTAATTACTAACTTGTTCTACAGAGTACACTCCTAGCCCCTAGGCTTTAAACACAAAGTAAAGTATCCAATGCATTTGTTCTTAGGCTTCAAACCAGTTTTGGCGCCTCTGAGGTTAATCCATCACAATATTCAAAAGTTAAAAAAGTGTGTATGACATAATTGACATTCAAAGTTGTATGGTAAAATTTTTTTGATCCCATATGGGTTCACCCATCATTATTTCCACCAAGGCAATGCCAATTATGCCATCTGTGATACCCAATTGGGGATCCACAATTACACCAATTTGGAAACTTCTATTTGAAACAGCCAATTTAGGGAAACCAAATAGGAAATCAATGAAGGGAGATAAAATGTCATTATTTAGGTGGGATCATATTGATTTCATTATCAGACTTTACGCTTTACATCAGTGGGAGTTAAATAAAAGGTAAATACAAGTTATAGTTATGTAGCATATATACCATCAATATAATACTATCTATAGAGCATAAGAAAAGTGAAGGCAATGAATGTGTGAATGAGATTAGATAGATGAGAGAATCAGTCTAACAACCACCCGCGCCTTTCATTCTCCTAAAGAGGCTACACACCAACTCCCACCTTCTAAAGCAAAAGCCACGAAACTATCTTATTATATACACAAAACACTCACTTTTTACCTTCTATATCTCTTTCATTTCATCATCTTGATCATGATTCATTATCAGAGAAAAAGAGAGTGAAAGAGAGAGAGAGAGAGAGAGAGAGAGAGAGAGAGAGAGAGAGAGAGAGAGAGAGAGAGAGGAGCGTCTACAGACAGACAAAGAAGAAAAGAAACATAAAGGAAAAAGCCAAACAGAGGAATTCCCTTTTCTCCATAGAAAGTTAAACAACCTTCTATGGCTCCTTCACCTCCATTATCTGTATAAAGAAATCTTCATTCTTCAACTGAGATCATCACCTGCAACAAGCCAAAACTTCGAACATTCAAATTACTCTTTCTCTCTCTCTCTCTCTCTCTCTCATAGAAAAAAACCCAACAACTATCACTTGATTAACACACCACCATTGCCACCAATGTTGCTCAGAAATACCATTTCCAATACCAAGAAATTCTTTCAGAAATCCCTCGGGAACCTGAAGAATTTCTTCTCTGCAGGAAGCTACCAAAAGCTACCCAAATCCCCTGTCTACGACCCCTTTAATTCCTACACCACTACTAGTACTACCACTACTGCTTTTGATCACATGAATATCCACCACCACACAACAAGTTATAAAGACTTGGAAAAGTTGTACTCCGACTTCACAGACCAATGGGATTCCAATACCCAAAAGGAGTACCACTGCAACAGAAGAACCAAGAAGAAAGTTGATTGCACTACGCCCACCAAACAAGACCAAAACGAGGTCCAAAGTCCAAGCTTCATCAAAGTTGCAAATGAAACAGATCAAAGAGGAGAGGCACATGAATATGATAATGGTAATAAGGTGGTGATGAACAGAAAGAAAAATGAAGGTACTACTTTGTTTTCAAAGGGATCGAGGGAGGTGGGAATTAGGGGTTGTTTGGTAGCAGAGAAACTGAAGGAGTTGGAGATGTTGGACATGAGCAATGTGGACCATGTTTTGGACATAGAAGAGGTTCTTCATTACTACTCTCGCCTCACTTGCCCTGCCTACTTAGAAATCGTGGACAAGTTTTTCATGGACATGTGTGCAGAGTTTTTTGGTCCAGCTGCAGCAGCAACACCAGCACAAACCATGAATTCAACAAGGCTGAGGGGACCAATGTCTGTCATGAGGTCTTAGTTAATCGAAGAAAGTTAAAAAGAACCCAAAAATTGTTGTAGTAAACTCGTGTATTTTACATTCTATTTTTCTTGAGATTCTGGTTCTTCATAGATTTTTCTATCTGTGGTTGACACCTGTTTGTGTGTGACAATCTCTGTCAAAATAATTTGATTTTTTGATTCATTCTTCATTATTCATTAGTTAAAGTTTGGTTTATTAGCACCATATACTGAATTGGATTGAATTGGGTGATCACACGAAATTTAGCTCTACTTGCAAGTACACTTACAAAGGGTAGTTGGAAATTAAAACACATATGCTGCCAAATTCTCTATTCTTCATTTAAGTTCTCTTCCTCAATTATTAAAGCCCATGTGCTTTTACAGCCTACCTCTAACTTTAATTTTGTATAAGAATGATTTATGACCGAGTACAAATGGATACGAGCAATTCTAAAAAATAATGTTACATGTATCAATCACATTGTTGATCATATTGACATATTTTTTTTATAAAGCATACATAGGTGAGTCCAATATTTGAACAAATACTTTGATTCTATGGTTAAACAGGGGTTAAGTGCTACTGAGGATACTAATTGGGTGTCATTCTTTTTTCGTCTGAACACCGTTACAAATCCATAAATCAAAACGCAAGATTGTAACCCGTAACTAGGGAGCTATCTACCGGAACAGGACAACTACAAAGCTGATGGACTTATGGGCTTAACTTGATTTGGACCGTTCTAAGACGATATATGAGCCCAATCTTATTATCGGGCCAAACATTTTGTTACCCATGTGATCGATTTGAATTCATACGCTTTAAGTTCCATTGAATGTGGGCTGTATCAAGTTGAGATGAGAGTTGTAAGCCCAAAGAGTTTCAACTCAGCCTGAATTGGTATTAGACTCAACATATACAATTTTCTCTTTTTTTTTTTTTTGTTCACATAATAATTCAGGGGTAGTGATTGAAAACTTGTGAAATATTGAAATTTAATTTTTTTTAAATAAATAGTTGTTTAATTATATCATTTATTATTAAACAATAAATGACATCATTTATAATTTTAGAAAATTAAGATTAAATATCAAATTCCAATAATTTTTTGGTATAGCATGAAAACTATATAATATTTCAATTGAACTACCAAATTTAAATGTAGTTTTTTAGATTAGATCACAAATATGTTGGCCTCTTTGATTTGAGCCTTTTTCATTTGACATTTTTGTCCTTTGGCCCACATATGATGGGTGTTAGTTAAAATTTATAATGTTTTACAAAATTGCTCTTGAGGCTTTTATATTATCTTGAAAATTTGCTAATGTAGTCTCAACTTCAAATTTAGTTGTGATTGAACGACAGTCACATCTAAATTGTAAAACAGTCACAGTTAATTTGTGACTTAATTGAATTTTTTTTAGAGAAATTATACTACAATATAATATAAATAGATGTCAAAACAATACTTTTACTCAAAATAATACATAGTATAGTGGTGTGAGTTATCTCTTTTAATTTACCAAGACAGTCACAGTTAAGTTGTGACTGGATTGATTTTTTTTTTTTAATACAATATAGTATAAATTAAAGTAATATTATTATTATTATTTTATTGTAGTGGCATGTGATGTAATATTTGTAAATTCTAATACCTTTTACTTTATTATTTTATTTAATTTTTCAACTAGTATCTAATCTAAAATACTATTTAATTTTGGTACCTAAATTAAAAAGTTATTAAAATTTAGTAGTTAAAATTAATGGACCTTTATAATTTTCCTCAACATCTCAAAAAATTATTGGACCGCTTCTTTTAAAATAAGTTTTTTTTCTTTGCTTATGACTATCTGGTCTAGTAGTAGCACTCTAGTCTCTTTTTTATCGAAAATAAAATGAGCTCTTCTTCATTCCACATTTGTTGGCTAGCTAGGGTTAGAAAAGTACAAAATGGAATCTCTCTCTCTCTCTCCACTTAAACATGGTAGAACCCTTTAACTATCCCATCTCCCGAACTAAATAACAAGTTGCAAGGCTCAAACATGTAATCCCAAATGTAAGAGGATTTTGTCTGTTTCTGGGTGTGAAGGGCAGGGAAGATTCTTGTAGATCCATTTAGATTCCAAGAAGATGGGGGAGAAAAATATGTGTATCATGTATGTGCCAGCCACTACAAAAGCACTCATGATCTATCGACCAAGTGGCTGGGTTGGGAGTTGGGACTCTCTCCTTTAAGCAACTCTATGCCTCTCTTTACAGTTAGTTTACACATGCATATATATGCATGCTCTCTCTGGCTACGGACACTAGTGTAATAAAGAACACCATCATATCATCTTTTACTGCTTTAATCGATCTTCATGCTGTCTCTCTCAAATCCCTGCTGGGATTGCATTGGATTGGAGGAAAGAATTGAAATTAATCTGCAGGCTTGTATATTGTCAGGTCTAATTAATCCTTGATATTTCATCAACGTACTCTAAATTGACAACTTCATATATGACACAATTAATTAAAGTGCTATCACACTTTTAACACATATACTGGCCTGGGGTGCATTAGGTTATATAGCTTTCATGCATGAGTTGACAAACATATATTCACTCGATCATTCCCCTTGACCTTCTAGCTAGTATATGTGTATATAATGACAAAATTTAAGAGCTAGCTAGCTAGAAATTGATAATGAAAAGGATTGATCGATCTTACTCAAAAAGTCCGGCGGCCACCAAATTATTGTTATATAGATAAAACGTCTATCTTACTCAACCCTTTTTTCTTAATTTCAAAGCACACCTCATTTTTCCCTCTTAACTAGCTGCACATATGTAACGTGTGCATATATGTTATCACTATTAGTTTGATTAATATACATTGTTAGCTCATTAGTAGCTAATAGCTGAGACTTAAGGAGATCGATCTCTCAATATTAAATATTCGTCCTTACTTATTTCCATTTAGTGGGTGATCGGATTTGCACCTATATATACTTGTAAATATCAATTCTATCTATCTCTCTACGTGTCAGGTGAGGATGAACACGTACATTCTTACCTTGGGAAAGAGAAAACGAGTTTTCACTGAAGGAGAAAGTGGAAGCTCACAATACAATGTCCCACTTGGGAATCCCATAACATGTGGGGAGGGGGGCGGATGGATGAATGGGGGAATCATAAAACAAGTTGCAAGTGGTGGTCCATAATTCATGGAGCAAGGTAGGTGGTGTAGGTAGTTCAAAGATGAAAACCAATGGAATGTACAAGTGTGAAAAGTGAGTGAGTAGAGTGAGTATAGTGAGTAGAGAGTAGTAGCTCGTCATGTCCATCTCCAAAGTATTTCCTAATGCCTCTGGCTGAGTTGTCCTCTTCTTACTGATCACACTTCCCTGCGCCTGCATGTCTTGCCCTTTTCATCTGCCTAATAAAGTTACAGTGCCCCCACACACACATTTATATCTGTTTTCATACACCAACCTCTGGTGGCCTTACCCGATTTGCTCATTGCATTAATTTGCAGCTGCCCATATTTATTTACTTTCCTAATTACACTCCATCACTAAAGAGTAAAGACACTAACTATATACGACTCATTCATGCATTTCAACTAGCGATCGAGAAATGGTCCTGGGGAGATTTGGAATAATCAATCCGACAGTTACCATAATAAATATTTTTGGACCACGAACAATAAAGGCAGTATTAGTAGAAGTAAGTAAATCCATATATCAAATTTGGAATTGGGGGGTCGAAATCGATGAGCATGTGCACCATGCGTACGTACACTGAAGGAAAGCTTTGCCCACATAATGTACTCCGGGATATCACGTGTAATCTGGACCATTTACGTCCTAATTTGCAAGCAAACTGATGAAGATGGTTGAGGCCCTTCAAAATATGTATCATCTGAAAACTTGTGCATCTAAACAGTAAACACCAAAGATGATGAGAAAAATAGTCGGTAGCAGAATAAGTAGGGCTAGTCGTTAATTAAGGAGCCTTAATTTATATAAATTTGGCATTATAATTATGAGATGGATCTGATGGGCCATGGCCGCCAGGCAATTATTAGTAGACCACACTTGCTGGTCCTCACTCTCTCTCTCCCATGGCAGTGTTTACTAGTGTCTTGATTGGATCTGAATTGCTGAAGATTCCTTTGTAGCAATATTGTGCTTCATAAATTCCAATCGGTCGGAATAAAACCCGCCAACAACAAATCTTTAAACCCTAACTAACTCGACCCCTCAATTCTAGAAATATTGTACTTGTCATTGTCCATATCCATATCATATCATGCACTCAAACTTACACTTTTTTTTTTTCCCATTTATATATTTATATATATATAGGCCCTTTCAAGTGTGAGATTCCATATTTAGGCTTATTTGTGAGATCCTAATGTGGGGCCCACTCCACATTTTATTTCAATAATCCTGTTCGTATGATTAATCGTCTAGGCATAATGACAAGTCACACAAGGCTTAACATCGTGTTGTTTGGGCCTAGGCCCAAAAGACTAAGCCCTTCCTGGGCTCCTAGCCCCCGACCTACTAGGCTCCGGCCTCCTAGGCCACGACCTCCTAGGCTCCGGCCCCCTGGGCCCCGGGCTCTTAGGCTCCGGCCTCCCAAGCTCAAGCCTCCTGGGCCTCCGACCCGTGTCAACTCACCCGGATCCTCGAGACCGGTGACACGTGGCGCTCGCACAGTGCAAGTCACCACAAAGGACACGTGTCGTCACCGGATTGGTTGACACTCCTCCAAAGGTACTATAAAAGACATCCTACGCCTCCAGGTTCAAAGTCTATACAATTCTCACTGTTACTTATACAGAATTGTATCCTCAGATCAAAGACATACTTCCCAAGCTCCCACCCCGCCCACCACAAACACGGTACCGGGCCAACAAGAACTTCTTTTGCCTTTATCATAATGACCATGGTCATGACACCGAGGCATGCAGAGCCTTTAAGGAGGCAATAGAAACTTTGGTACATGAAGGAAAATTGGATGGCTTTATAGACAAGGAGGCCACCGAGAAGGCCAAGGCCGAAGGACAACGACGGGGGCGGGTCAATACCATCTGTGGGGGCCCGACCCTCGCTGGCAACTCCAACAGGGCTAGGAAGGAATACGCCCAAAGTGCTCAGCAATGCTCCGGCGTTATGGCTGTAGACTTCCACCGTGGAAAAAAGACTCCTAAGCTCGGGTGGTCGCCCATTTCCTTTGCTGAGGAAGAGGAACGTGATTTGATCTTCCCACACGATGACCCCTTGGTCATTGAAGCCACCATAGCTAATTTTGATGTGGCTCGGATCCTTGTCGATTGTGGTAGCTCCGTCAACATCCTCTTCGCCTCCGCCTTCACAGCTCTTGGGATTGACCAAGAGAGGCTTGACCGGTCGGTCGCTCCTTTACTTAGCTTTTCGGGCGATATGGTCACCCCTCTTGGCGAGATCTACCTTCCACTCACCCTTGGGAGGTATCCTTCGTCCGCTACCACAACCACTCAGTTTTTGGTGGTCGACTGCCCCACAGCGTACAACGTCATCCTAGGACAACCAGCCCTTAACCAACTGAAGGTTATGATTTCCACTCACTTGCTTTTGATCAAGTTCCCGACCCCATGTGGCACGGGGGTAGTCAAAGGCAACCAGGTGTCAGCCAGGTCCTGCTATACGACTTCCGTCAAGAAGAAGAAAGAGGCTATGCCCTCTATGGCTGTTTCTGTCTCCCCCACCTGCCCTACCCCGGATCCTCCCGAAGATCCTCGTGATTCATCTTTCAGAGCTATTGCCCAACCAGATGACCATCATGTGGAAGAAGTTCTCATCTCACCTGCCTACCCGGACCGCAAGGTACGGGTCGGAACCCAGTTTAGTACTGCTCTCCGAGACGAACTCATCAACTTCCTTCGTACCAATGCTGAAGTCTTTGCCTGGTCCTATGATGACATGCCTGGGATCTCTCCGGAGGTGATCTCCCATCGCCTAAGTCTTAACCCGCGGCACCGCCCCGTCCACCAAAAGCGTAGGCAGTACAAGCCCGAAATCTATGCTGCTATGAAGGAAGAAGTCGACAAGTTACAGAAAATTGGTTTCATCCGCGAGGTTTCCTACCCGGATTGGCTGGCCAATGTTGTGATGGTCAAAAAATCAAATGGCAAGTGGCGGATGTGCGTCGACTTCACCGACCTCAACAAGGCCTGCCCCAAGGATAGTTTTCCTCTTCCTCGCATTGACCAACTGGTTGATGCCACAGCAGGCCATGCACTCCTTAGTTTCATGGACGCCTACTCCGGCTATAACAAAATCCTTATGCACAGCTCCGACCAGGACCACTCCACATATAGGCTTATTTGTGAGATCCTAATGTGGGGCCCACTCCACATTTTATTTCAATAATCCGAATGTCCATTTTTTAAGTCTATATTCAAATATCATTCTTATAAAATATTAAGCAAATCAGAAACCATTAAGTTATCAAACTTTGATCAAATAAATAGACGAACAAAATATTTTCGATAAACACTTGAAATGGTGATTATTTAATCAACGGTCAAATAGTTTCGATTAACTTAATTTTTTGCAAACACGATTTTTCAATGAAGACCAAAAAAAAAAAGTAGACGATTTCGATTATCGAAAAACAATCTAAAGTGAACCTCATGAAGGATCCCATAAATAAGCCTAAATGTGAGATCCCACATTTATATATATATATATATAGATGAGTGCTCTAAAACTAACTAGTTAGTAAATTAATACGAAGCTAACCATGCTTTTGGGACTACCACATAATTAATCTCATAATCCGAACTGTCAATTGTTTAGGTCATACTTCAAAGATCATCATTGCAAAAAATCAACTAAATCGGAAATTATATAATCATCTAATTCATATCAAATAAATAGACGATCAGTGTTTTCGATAAAAGCATAGAAATAGTTGTTATAATCAAATGACTAAATGACTTCTGATTTTAGAGATTTTTTACATGGATGATCTTTGAAGTAAGACCTAAAAGATAGACGGTTCGGATTTTAATATTACATTATGCAGTGGACCCAACATGGTAGTTAGTTTTGTATTAACTTACTAGCAAATTAATTTTAGAGCATTCTTGTATATATATTATATATATAGGCCCTTCAGGTGTGAGATCCCACATTTAGGTTATACCTTGGACTACTTACACCAATTTAATCACCTATGCCTATGGTTACCCTTTATATAAAATATATATCTACAATTTATTTATTTAATGTATATTTTATATTTATGGCTTGTCAATTCACACACAAATAATTCAGTTAGTCATGGTCACTAAGAAGCTGATGGATCCAGGCTTGTTGTTCATTCACATTTTGAATACGACTTGAATTCACAATAATTGCCATAAATATTTGACCCACCATACAATGATATAATTAAGTACTGTTGACAAGGTCAAGTTGTGGTGGATATTCTACGGATGCTAGCTCAACAATTAAGTAATGGTGGTCCGAGTAATTGATAGATGAGGATATATATATATATATATATATATATAAAGGCTGAGTTTGATAAGACAATCAGGATAACAATTAATGCAATTGATCATGATATATATATATATATATGATCATCAAATATTTAATTAAAGGGGTAATTACTCTTCAATCAGCAGAAGATACAGATCGATCAGGAGAACCTGATGATATTGATCATGAGGGCCACTTTCATCTTCATGGCCATCACAGTACACCTTTTTATTTGGCGTAAATGATTTTTCTTTTCTTTCCTTTTTGGATCACTTTTTACTTTCTGATTTCCTGGCCCCAAATAAGATGCATATAGGATGGTCCATAGCTAGGTCTAAGTTTAATTAGTGGAATGTTTCTCTATGGCTTATATACATAAATCTATCCATTTGCTTAATTATCCATTGAACAAATAAGCATATTCTCTATATGTACACAACATATATGGATTTTCAGTCTATATTATATAGTTAAATTGGGAATGGACAATTGCATATTCAAGATCTAAGAACCTGCGAATGTTTTCTCATATGTGATGGCAAGAGGTTAACGTGGTATTATCGGATTATAGGGATTGTCATTGTTAGTTTCTCTTTCTGATCAATAACACTAAAAGAAAAATGATGCGAGTGGAATTGATAAAATATCATACTCTATATATACACCAATCAAAAATCACATATTCACACCACCATCTTAAAATCGTGACATACTAAGATTATAAAATCAACCAAATCTAAAAACCTCAAGCCCTAAAATATCCTACCCATAGCTTAAAAGTAGAAGTTGCAATTTACAAGATATACCCATTAATGAGAAGTTGAGAACCACCCCTCCCCAAAAGAAATAGCAAACTTTTCTTGCATATCCGACCTCCCCAGCTAGCTAGGTTCACTATTATACATATATAATTGAATCATGATTACAATATTGGCAAACCCAATTTGTACCCCACACCGGCCACAAGTACTTTTTCAATTTGCCACACACATTTGTCTTTAATTTCCTTGGCCAAGGTCAGGTTCTAAGGGATGAAAGTCATTGGGTGCAACATGGTGTGCAAAGCTAGCAAGCTAGCTGCAGAATAGATATAAAGTGGTTAATTTGGTTCTTATTAATTGAATTAAGGTTGTGGTGGGAGTGCACGAGTAGTAGTGAAGGCCATGAAATTATGTGTGGCTTGATCAGCTTTCCAGCGATGCTCGATATCCTCTGCAATCCTCTTTGCATCAAGAGAAGCGCCTAACAGCCCACGCTGCGTCAACCCCACCGAATACAACCCGCATTCCCCTTTCCACCCGTTTGGGAATGCCTTCCGAGGCAATCCATCTTTTTCAGAAAACATGCTCCTTTCCTGACAAGATCATAACACACACAAATTAACACACACACATATATATATATATATATATATTCCACCAATTTCAATTTCATATCAATATAATATCCCCACATTTCATTTCAACCCATTTAATTCATTCAACAAATTACCTTCAGCCATGACATTACATTACTTCTGTAACCCGTTGCAAATATGATGGCATCGAATTTCTCTACTCTCCCATCTACGAACTCCACAGCTTGATGCTTTAGTTGCTTTATTGCCTTGCATACCTACATATATATTAATGAAATAAATCAAATTATTGCCATGCTTTAGTTGCTTTACTGCCTTGCTTTATTTCTCTCTCTCAACATGAGATATATTTGTATGACATACATACACGGTATGAGAATATTGAGATGATGAAATGCGCACCTTGATGTGACCAGTTTTAATCTTAGCAAGAGTGCCGATATCCAAAACAGGTGTCTTGCCAGACAAGCTTTTGAGCTCGAGAGGGCCACGCTGTGGGCGGTTGATTCCAAACTGGGAAGTGTCGCCAAGCATGAGGCGTGACACCAGAAGCAAAAAATGATCCACAAGCCGCATGGGGAACCACTTTAGGAACCACATGGACAGTCCAAAAGTTGATATTCCAAGGATTTCTTGAGGCAAGATGTGCACCTGCAACAACAACATTAATATCTTCAAAAACTATGATTAATTAACGCACTTGTTATATATTCACATTCTTTTCTAACCTTAGGTTCTTAATTTAACACTTTATAATACAGAATAACGTACAAACTAAGAGTGCGAATAACATTATCTTTAATTAATTAAATTAAAGACTATATTACAAAAGCATGCAAGCATTTAAAAACAAAGGACTAAGAAAGATGAGCTAGCTAGCTAGCTCAATCGAGGTCACTGCCTAAATATTATCCCCCCACGTTTGTGTGCGGGTTTGCTTCTAACACGACATGTTAATTCTTTTTTTACCTCTCTCCTTTTAGTGTCTGCAACACTGACTGATTCTCTGCAGAAGAAAACTTTTACAAAAGAAGCTAGCACATATATAGCTTCTATATATACGGTTCATATGGTATAAGATTTTCTGTTTCTGACCATGTTGCGCATGCAAACGAATTCCAATAAAGTCAAGACAGCAGAATGACATCTTTTAATTAATTGTAAGAGATGGACTTAATTCGTTTAATTACTTTGGTCTACAGTACCTATATACTGTACCAAGATAGCTGGCTAGGTCAACAACATGCACCATGAAGTCTTTTAAACATGCCATGAATAGATATTTTGTGTATATCGATTATTTTATATTTAGTTACTATAACAAAAATGTCGTCTAGCTAGATGCACTCAAAAAAGGAACCAAAGTTTCAGCCTTATAGCTCTGGTCATAGTCATAGAGATTATGACTAGATTAGAGATAGCACTTAGGCGAGAGAGTTCAATTCTTGTTCTCCCTGTTCGACTTTGAGATATATGAAACCGAAAAATTGTATTTAAAACAAATAAGAAAACCCCAAAATTTGTAATTGAGCTAAGTAGCTAGCTAGCTAGGTTTGAGTTTGAGTTTGAGTATGCTGACCGAATCTTTTACTACAAGGGAAGGGCGTGCATTGTAGTTGCAGAGATCCAAAGAAACCTCCATGCCCGAATTCCCACAGCCGACCACCAACACTCTCTTCCCCCGAAACAACTCGCCGCTCTTGTAACAGCTGGTGTGAAAAATGGGCCCACCAAACTCATCCATGCCTTGAAATCTCGGCGCCACCTCCTCCGCATTTTCCCCACTGGCAACAATGAGCCACTGGCACACGTACTCCGTGGTGTCCTCGCTCTTCAGCCCCGCCGTCTTAACCAGCCAAAGCCCACATCTGCTGTCGTACTCCGCACTCACCACCGTCTTGTTGAAAGCCGGCTTCAAATCGAAGTGCGCCGCGTAGGCGTTCAAGTACCCCACGAACTGCTGTTTTGTTGGGTACGTGGGGAAGTCCGCAGGGAATGGCATGAGGATCAGCTCACAGAATTGCTTCGGGAGGTGGAGCCGGAGCCGGTCGTATGTCTTGAGCTGCCATAAGGAGGCTATGCAGTTGGCTCTTTCCAGGATCAAGCTTGGTATGCCTTTTTGTTTCAGACACGCGGCCGCGGCTAAGCCGGATGGACCGGCTCCGACTATGATCGGCCCCGGAACCCATATACGCCTTGCCGTTTTTCCAGTTCCACCCCCCATGCTTTGAGCAGCTAAATGATCATGGAGTCGTTTTCCTTCCAATTCCTTCAGATAATCCATATATCAATGTAACTAGCTCGTTGAATTGCAAAGTTAAATCAAATAAACGTTGCAAGTTGAAGTTTTGTATATATTCGGCCTACTTATACTAGAGAAGAAAAACTAATTGGGAGCCACAGATGAGAATCGCCATTTGGCATAGCCAGAGTTTCGGGTTTAGAGATTAGGTTGTGATTTGAGACAGAGTACTGTTATCGAACTATATGAAAGAGAGTTGGGAGAGAGAGGGTCTTATCCAATATGAGCAATGGGGGTTTTGGTGGTTTTGTTTTGTTCAAGTGGAGGAGAGGGAAGGAGTTGGAGAGGAGGTATGGGAGTAGGAGAGGACACTACTTTTGCTAACATATGAAGTAGGGAGTGGGAGAAACAATAGTAGGGAGTAATTCACAATGAGGATTTTGAATTGGGGTCGAGTACTATATATATATATATGTGTGTGTGTGTGTGAGAGAGAGGCACAGTGGTAAAGGTTGGAGTTTTAAGTGGGACATGATTTCTGTCTTAGTAATAACTACCATTAACCAACAACAACCTCCCCTTCACCCACCTCAGAGAGAGAGAGAGAGAGAGATAGAGAGATAGAGAGAGAGAGAGAGAGAGAGAGAGAGAGAGAGAGAGAGAGAGAGAGAGAGAGAGAGAGAGAGAGAGAGAGAGAGAGCAAAACATTCTAGTTACAGGGACAAGTAGCTACTCTAGGAGGACCTATATTGATGACAGTATAAAATCGATCAAAAGATTCAAAACACAGTGGATGGTGGTGATCGATGACATGAACATATTATTACTTGGTCAACCCAATATGTTAGAATATATGGATATTTTTTTGGGTGCTTACTAGTGTGGTTTGCAGCAAGGTTTGGCGGGCCTACCCAACACACTAGATGGAGAATCTAGCTCTTGGAAGAAATGACCCTACTTCCATGGACAATTCGTGATCACCGTCTGATTTTTAACGCTTTGTTAGATGGAAACTATTCGCGATGCTCTTTTTGACTCATCCTACCAAAGAGCTTAGAGATTGGGATAGTTGGTGATAGAGAATTAGAGTCTTGGAGAATACAAGCTAACAAATATTTGGTCGAGAAAGAGAGAAACCAGCCCCACATAGCTAATACACAAAATTAGAAAAATCTGCATAGGGCACAGCACTGAAAGTGTGCCTATTGCTACCAAATGGGGTTTCGAGTGTTTATTGATATCCAAGTCATAGTTTTGATGGCTGTTCCTTTGTCAGGGGTTCTATTGTTAAAAAATCACAATTACAATAACCGTTCGTCAAATATAAAGTGGACCCCACAATTTAGAGCCGGTCTTCTTTGTTAGCTAGCTTGAGCCCATCAAATTATTTTCTTATTAGCTCGTATTTTGATGATGTGAAATCACTTCTTCACACCTGACATGGATGTCAATTCAACTGTTTTTTTTTTATTTTTAAATTGTATCATTTTGTAACCCGAGTCAATTTTAAACTTGAGTCAGATAAGACATGGATGGAAAGAAGTTGGATTCCGGCGACGTGGATACTTGGAGATTAAGGGGAAGTAGAAATCGAAGCAGCGTGGTTCTGTTGGTGGTGGTGGGTGTGGAAGAACGTAGTCAGATCTTTGCCGATACATCATGGCGAAAACGACAAGATAAGCGATGGAATCGGGTGGCCGACGATGCAACGATGGTGCAGTACGTAGGTTGGAGCTTGCCTTGAAAAGTTGTTTCTTTTTTCTTTGTTTCTGAACTGAGAGCTCTAAGAAGAGCTTGGTTTAAAGGTAAAACATGAAAATGGTGTCTAGGAGATGGCCAACACAGATCTGGTGGGAAAAAAAATGGTTTGTTGTTTGATAAAAGAGGTTTAATTTCTTTATGGTGTTCTTCCTGCGAGAGAGGAGTGAGATGAGTGGTGTTTTGTTTTGCTTTCTGCAGAGAGAGGGTGAGAGATATGTGGCGTCAGTAAAAAAAAAAAAAAAAATAGCTTAGAGTCATAGTTTACCCCAAACCATGTGTAATATTATTTTAGTCTCACAGTTACTCAACTTAACTGTGAGTATTAGACAGTGCCCAAAGTGGCATTTTCCAGTAGTGAGATCATCATCATCATCATCATCACCAAAATATCACAAAAATATCGGAGTTTTAGGAATAGATAGCTTATATTATCCATATACGGTTGTTGTATTATTTGTAATCATTAGTACTCTCGAGATTATATATATTATATAACTATATATTGTTCTTATGCTTGTTAATTACCCAAGACATCTCATGAATATTATAGGAAATACCATGGTTACAAAATACAAACTAGTAATAAAAGGCAATATCATCTATCATATTAGTTGATAATAAAAAATTGAAAAAATAATTATTGTTTTTAGTATGGTTATATTTTTACTTTGCAAGATGTGTATGTATATATATCTTGGATCTCTAGTTTTAGCATAGCGTGATTGGTGTGGTGTTGATTAAGTGCATCCTAGATTCGACATTGATAAAGAATCCTTAACTGGGAAGCCACGTGTCAGACTCCTATGACATGTCAAATCCAGGGCTTGAAGGAGAAATGACCCCCTTACTAGAAAGAATCAATGGTCCCAAATGGTACTCCCCCGAACTTGACCCATGTGATCTCCTTACAAAAATGGAGTTTGCCATTCATATATTCTACAATAACTCCGGAATCATTATTAATTCACAATTCCTCCAAAGTCCAAAGTTTTGGTTGGAGTAATTTGTGTTGTGGGATAATAAGTTGGAATCAAAGTAGACTATTTCAAGTTTGAAGTCCGGAATTGCCTTGTCACAATTGCATGCAATGGCCAATGCAATGCCCACTATCAATCAATGTTGTCCCTTTGGACTTGGAGCTAGGCAGCAGAAAGCCGAAAGCCATATATGCATCCAAGTACCCCATGATTTTGGAGAATCTCTTTCCATTTTATTGTTTGTTTTCTTATAATAGACCTAAAACCAAACATGCATGTAACCAAGAGTATCTTTGTCCTCCAAGATTCTATTTCCTTCAGTATAATTCCCTTATGCCTCGTACGCGCGTGCACAAAAGGACATTTACAGTCTCCACTTTTTCTTTTCTTTTCTTGGATTGTAATTTCCATATATGCAACTTTCTATTAATTAGGTTAAGCATTTTAGTGCCAAATTTACGGGCTTTCGGCAGCTCATATCTTTGTGAATCTATTTGGCAGCAGCTTGGTTGAGTCACATTTCTGTACATGTGAATCGGCTTTCACTAAGCAGTATTTAATTGATTTGATATATAGTACAAATGTCTAAGCATACTTCATGATCGAGCACCTGAAATTTGCCTCTTCAAAATTGATTAATAAATCTGTTGCCTGTCTGCAGCAACGTGGTCACTGGTTGACCTAATGATTGATGTTATTGTACGTATTATAAGTTATTGGCTGTCTCAATATATAGGAGGCAATGTTACTGGGTCAACTTATAAATATACCAAAGTACACAAAGATCGAATTGTCAATTTCTCATTGTTATTACCACTCATATATTTATATAGCAGCTTGCAACGTGCAGCCACAAATATTCTAGACCATCATTCGTGCCCTGCGCCCATCATCATCATCATGATGCACTCTGACAGATTCTAGCAACTCGAATTGATCAGAATCGATGCCTGCAATACAATGATATATCGATGTCATTTCTATTACCTACGTAACCCCACATGATTATATTAATCATAAGTTCATCTTATCGATCCCAAGCTCCTAACCACATGTTTAATTTGTTCGTATAAATATTCATATCATGATTCATGAGCAGTTGAGCACTAAGCTTGCCTGAGTTACCGAAATAAAGGAGCTCAGCTAGCTAGCCTTGTAGCCAAACTTGACATTAACGTACGTAGTAAAGCTAGCGATAGAGGTGAAGCTAGCAGCGGTATGATATTAGTGGCACGTATATACTAGTATCCATCGACAAATAGTTGTATAATGATAGTATAATAATGTATCCCATTAATTAATTAAATACTGCCTAATGAAAGTTTTATCAGATTTTTAAAATCTTACTGAATTTTATGTTGACGGAAGGGCAATACCATTGCCCTAATTGCTAAATTAGGTCCACACACTTATAAGTTAAAGTCAACTTAATTTAAAAGTTGTTAATCACTTTATGTAAAAGCACCAATAAATTAACTTATATGACCAATAATCTCATGTATATAGGTGCATATCTGAAGTATTATTGGGTTTTGAGGGAATCATGCTTCCTCTCGTTTTCCCATTAAGATATAGTGCAGATGATGTGATACCATCTTTGGAATAAAAAGCTTTAAACCAACTTCAGAAGCTTAATTAATTAATTGTACATACATATATTGGTTAATTAATTACTCAAATGAGAAGGCTGAATACCTACCTGAAGAGTGAAAAGCATCCGGTGATAATCTCCTTTTAGGTAAGACTTCAAGTCCCAAAGAGATAAACACAATTAGGAAATTAAATTAATCAAGTAATTGAAAGAATCTATGTATTCATCTCAAAATCAATTGATAATAAGAGTAGCCACTATACAAGGCATCACATTTTCAATGTGAGATTTTTCTTTCAACAGTAATATACTATTTTTATGCAAAGATGTCCACATATGGTAATATGCAATATTTACACACACAAATTAAGAATGTTGGTATACATGGCCAACGAGGCCGCACTCACAAATTTTATGTTAAGTACTTTTTTCCTCTTATTTTCACAGTCTTTACATGTTAACATTACTATTGAAACTAGCTCATGTGGGGTCTTAAAAGATTAATAATAATTAATGGGTCAGGTATGATCTCTCGCTTCTTATTAAAGCTTAATATATATAGTAGTATTATACAGGTAAAGTAGGTTAATTAAAGTTTGCAATATTTGTAAGGGTCAGTTCTCGATCTATGACCTATACATGTTCGGGTTTATGATCAATTGGACTCTTTACCCAATGGGGAGCTGCTCCTTGTACAATAAATTAACTGCACCAACATGGCCATTATCTATCTGTACGTGGGTGTATGTGATTCATTTGTTAGATAAAACAACATTTATATATACCTTTTTGTTCTTTATTTATTACTTGTTCAAGAATGAATGTCAACAAAGAAGATTGGCAGTCCATTTTTCCAGGGAGGATCTTATACCATTCTGTTGCTTTTCCTTTAACTAATTTAATTATATATATATATTTATGTATATAATATACTACTCGTAAGAATATATATTGAAAATTAATGAATGATACCATCAATATCAGAACAGAATGTAAAGCATCTGAGTTGACACAATTAAATGGCACCAAGGTGCTGATCATCACCCCCAAAATATATAATAATATTTTCAAAACCAGATTGGGCATACATTAATTAATTAATTAAGTTCATTTTTTTCATACAAAATAACGTACGCGCAAATGCTCAATCATATCCATTATTAAATAGTGATCTATATTAAAAAGAAAAAAAGATTAATTAAGTATCATGTGAGCATGCATATATAAATATGCGTTAAAATACAAGATATTTTTTAGGTAAAAGTATTTGATTCAGTAATGCATATTTGAGAGCACTTTGCTTTAAAACCTTTTTACTTATACCTAACATTCATATATGCTTGGTCTAAATCAGACTTGCTCATTTTTATTTTTTTATTTTTTTTTTTTGGCCAAGCAGACTTGCTCATTTGAAGCAAGGAGTAAAATTTCGGTTTCGAGGAAATTTTCGATGGAAATTTCGATGGAAATTTTCGCGGAAATTTCGATTAAAATTTCGATTTCGATAAAATTGGACAAAAACGACGAAAATTGCTATTAAAATATGGAAATTTTGAATGAAACTTGACCATATGTTTATTTAATATATTATCTACTACATTGATAAAAAAACATTGAAGAAATCAAATAATATAGTAGATTTCATGTGATATGTGATGAATATAATGCGCGCTGGAGACGATACCGTTAAAAAAATACTTCACTAATTAATAATTATATAATAAAATTACACGAATAAATCACCAATGTGGCAATGGAAAGTAGCAAGCTTACTCAAAGGGACTTGGAAATGGTCTTCGATAGTTAAATTAAGCCGAATTGGGTTAAAATAAAACCAATTCGATGGCAGCAGTGGCGATAACGGTTTACTTAAAATTTCAATTTTACAAATTATCATAATTGGAAAATCAAACATTAAGGAAATAAAACTTCATGATAAGGGGATAAATTTCTTTTTTATAATTTATGTTTACAACTAAACGAAACACCAAAATGACCAAATCAAACTCCAAATAAAATCTCAAACTTTTTTTTTTTTTTCCAATTGCCTAAAGACTCCAAATCTCAATCTATCTTAAAAAAAAAAAAAAAAAATTCCTTTCCTTTTTTTTTTCTCTTCTTTTTTTTCTTTCATTTTCTTTTCTTTTTTCTTTTTCTTTTTCTTTTTTTTTCCTTTTTTTCCTTTTTTTTTTATTTCCTTTTCTTTTCTTTTCTTTTTTTTTTCCTTTTCCTTTCTTTTCTCTTCTTTTTTTTCTTTGATTTGGTCCACCAATATAAATATATATCCCTATTTATTCAATTTGAAATTGAATTAAGAGTGAATTTATCTCTCTGTGTCCTCACGAGGGTATGTCAGTTGGACCAAGCTATAGGCTATAGCAAGCAGCCAAGCACTTGATTGATTTCTAGCTTCTTGTCTAAAATGTTTTGACTCTATTCTTGCCTCATGTACGTCTCTCTTCCTTTGCCTGTCTCAGAGACTCAGTCTTTGACTCTTTATTAACTAGTAAATTACAAATATATAATATAGAAGGAATAGTGGGAAGCTTTTCCTCTCTTCCCCGTGATTCACGCCTAGGCTACACACTCATTCTCTCTCTTCTTTCTCTTCTCTCTCTTCTCTCTCTCTTTCTTTTTCTTTTTCTTCTTCTTCTTCTTTCCTTCTTCAGTTCAACTTCAACCTCCCTGCGCAGCCCGTGACTAACAGTTTGATCTCACCTCACCTCACCTCTTCCTTTTTTTTTTTTCTCTTTTCTTCTTCAGTTCTGATCTTCTCTTTCTCTCTCTCCTGATCCCTCACTCCCTCCTCCTCCGTTCTCTTCCCTCTGCTCCCTCTCCTTCCCCTTCCCGATCTCCCTCCTCGGATCTCTTCTCTCCCTCCTTCGACGGCGACGGCGGAGGCGGCGGCTCTGCCTCTTTCCCTCCGGTCTCAGCCTTCCCTCTCTCTCTCTGATCTGTACATCGAAAATTTCGCCGAAATTTCGAGGATTTCGGAAAATTTCGGCGAAATTTCGGCGAAATTTTTCGAAATTTTTCGAAATAAATTTGGTATGGTGTTAAAATTTCCATACCCCTAAAAAACGAAATTTTCGGCGAAATTTCGCCGAAAATTTCGAAATTTTACTCCTTGATTTGAAGTCACTAAATAGCATATCAAATTAATTAATGCATGCCAATATGTGGAGAATAGATATTTCCGGACAAGTCATAATAATTAGTTGAATATGTTAAGCTCTCAAATGAAGCTGTCGCATCCGTGTTCGTATATGAGATCATTCAATTAATTAATTAGTTCATGACTTCATGAGCAATACTGTTCATTTGTCAGACGTGCAAAACTGCAGACAATGAGTATGTAGCTAGAGACCCTGATGTGGCCGCAATAATAGATAGATATGAATTTGGGGATTTAATCCCATTTTTAATTTAAGTGCAAATGAAGTGACCAATGTGCTCCAAATCTTTTCAATGAGGTGGGTATTAATTTAATTAATTTGACAAAAAAAAAATGACTTTTGATTCAGTTCAAAAGGCAATAGAATTAATAGAGATCGAATACATATTTTATTCAAGCCTGATATTGTGATACAGTAAATGCATGAAACTACATATGTAGTAGCTAGCTAGGTTAATTTTTTCTTTTATTAATGATCGATCTCTTCATATTATATATACATTCATATGCATGCGTGAATGCGGTGCCAAGCGAGAATGCTATTTTCCTATAATCTCTAATATTGGAGTAATAGTCGATCATGTACGTGATTCATCTTCCTCCAACCAAATTGGTTTTTGAATGCCATGAATCATCACTCTGTTAACGTACTCCCTCCACATTCCACATTCCACATTCCACAATCAATTAAGTGCATATATATATGCTTTGGCGCGCCAAAAACAAAGTGCATATATGCTATGAGTCTATGACAAGTTCACTATTGCATGCAACACTTTAGATATATATAGAAGATCCTATATATCTACCCTCTTAGCTAGTTAGTTGGACACTTTATATTGGAATTAGAAGATGATCCTCAAATAGAATAGCTAGGCTCCCTTAGCTTCTCTCTTGGGAAAAGACAACTCATTTTTACAAAAATTATTAAGCTATGAGATGGAATGGAGTACTAACCAATTGGACATATTATAAAAATTTAGAAAAGTTTTGGTATGGTACATGTCTATTAAAAAATGTTATAGATTCATCACTCTTATACTTTTATCATCAATAACTATATATTAATAATTTTAAACAAATTTAAATTTATACCATTACAGGCCCTGTGCTTGTGCATTCCCTGTCCTAAAATGTGCCTAAAACCAAGTCACTAAATGTGTTTTGAAATTTTAATCCATAATAGTGCGTTATTAATTACTATAGATAAATGATTGAGATTCATAGTAAATTCATATATAAACAAATAAAACATTGTCCTATTAATTACTATAAAAATTAAATTGATATGTTTTTATTGATTATATATGCTTCTTTAATCCCCGCTTTCACTTTAATTTTAGCTTAATGTGTGACTAAGGATGTCCCCAAAAGACACTGCTAATTTGATAATTCTAGCAACATCTCTCTTGCAAAAAGCCCAATTAGCTAGACTTGTAGTAGGCAACTAGATTCCCTCTTATTTCTGCCAGAAAAATGCTTGCCTCAGTCCGGGGTAGGAAGAGTTCCTCAGTCCGGGCCGTAAAAAATCACCGTTCGACCGTGCCGATTTAAGATCGGAACCATTCATTTTTTAGATCACTTATTCGAGATTATATCTGCAAACAATCAACTCAATCAGAAATCGTTTGGTCATATAACTGTTAACGAATAAATAGAATAAATGAACAGTTTGTATTTAAAGAGTGGTTTCTTTACAAAACCGTCCATTTATTTTATTTATCTGATAACAATTATATGACCAAACAATTTTTAATTGAGTTAATTTTTTACAGAGATAATCTTAAATATGTGATCTAAAAAATGAATAGTTTCGATCTTAAATCGATACGGCCGAACGGTAAATTTTTAAGGTAGAAACGGAGGAACTCCTCCTACCCCGACTCAGGCAAGCATTGTCCTTTCTGCCGTATATAGCTCATGAATGCTTTGTAATTTTAAACCCACTTTTTTACAATAAAGGTTGGTAATGGTGTCAACATCAAACATTTATTCTCGCTCACATTTGAATCTACATATTCTAAAAATGCTATAATTTCATTATGTTTTTGTTTACAGTCTCACACTTTCTAATACACATGATAAAAGATCATAAAAGATGCTATTTTAAACTTCTTTCTACTAATTTCATGTATCCAGATATCCTATAAATTTCTCAAAGAGAGTCAAAAACACATCTAAATCAAAGGCCATATATAACTTATGTGGTAATGAGTACTTGTGCAAAATAAATCAGTACAGAGGATATAATTGATTCAATTGTTTAACACAAACACAATTTAATTACCTTCTGTGATTGAATAACAACAAAAAGGTTAATTGTTTAGTTGTTCCACTCTCTTTTTTTTTTTTTTTTTTTTTTCTTTTTCACTCTGATTGATCTATAAACTAATTCAACTAAGAAGGGAACCTTCCTGAGCACCATCAATTTCTTCCACTCGTTTAGTCGTTTATGTAGACTACTTTTCTATGAGCCTTTAAAAAGGTTACTTAACATTTTTAATCCACTTTCTTTTATTTCGGGAATGAACGAGTCTAATTCGGAACCTCCTTTTTAAAAAGAAAGAAATATATCACTAAACTAATAGTCAGTTAATAACATTAATTACTCGCCACAAATTTAAAGTTTTCAATTATAATACTGTATTTGGAAAATTGGAAATGGGAATGTCACTTTTCTTTTATTCATGAATATTATATGGTATGCAACTATGCATTAATATCCCTGACGTCAACGATGATGTAATGAAAAACTAATTGGCCATTTAATATTGCGAAATAAAAAAGAAACAGAAATTGACAACTTGAAGAAATAACTTGATCATTTTTCATTGAAATAACTTGGGCTTGAAGCAAAGAAACCAGGAAAGTGATGAGCCCATAGACATTCCACTCATGGTCCAAATAAGGGGAATTCTGACCGTATTGGACCCATGAATATGGGCCTACAAACATGATCAATGTAAATATAGAGGTGGGCTGCTAGCAGCAGTATGGATTGGGCCACAATGCCATAGTTGTAAAGCTGCTAGTTAACATATGCAATGATAATTCTATATACACCCAAAACATTTAATCCGTACACATAATTACTCACAACATTCATGCATCCTTTACATCCAATTACTTTTAAAAAAACTGCAAAATTATAAAAAATTTGTACTTTAGCATGTAGAGAACTTTGCACAAACTTATAAGACGGAATTTCGTGACTTGCATCGGATGAGAGACTTTAGGTACCATCAGCGCAACCAAAATAATGTGCATCACTATTCATAATCATCCCTCATGATTTTTAATTATTCTAATTTTTCCTTCTAGCTCTCTTCCCATATATTTTTTTAAATTTCATTACCAATGTGATATCACTCCATTTTAATGTTTATTTAAGAAACTAAATGATACCTAATAAGACAATGAAACATTTGAAAGCATACACATCACATGTATAATTAGCACGAATGGGCTCATATAGTTTATCATTGTTGATTACTCATGTAACCTAATAGTTAATGCGTGGGTCATCGATAACCACATCCATTTTTTGCCTTTTTGCTGGATATCTCTAAACCACATATTTTTAAATTAAAAACTAGGAGGAAATTGACAAAAGAATTAAAATTCCCAGCCTAAAAGACAGGCGTACGTCACTCCTCTTTTGCCTGCCCTATGCTAAGCCTCCCGCACAATTGTCCGCTAAACTAGAGTATATTCGCTCACAAAAACCAAATAAGGAAGAAAAAAAAGAATAAGTATATTTTGTATTTCCAACATTATCAAAGCATTTTGGTAACAACAAAAAAATAACATTATCATAGCATAGTCTATGACTCTATGTTGATGCTATCATTTAAAAATAAGTAAATTATTCTAAAGTTTATTCTACACTTAATAATAAATAAACCACTTAAAAAGTTAGAATGATGAATATGTTTACTTTATACAAATAAAACTCATGTTATGTTTTATTCCGTGTTTTTTGCTCCGAGCACTCGGTGAGTTTTAGAAAAAACTATTGTTGCACAGTAACAGTAATTGGTATTGTCTGACATGTTAATTTCATAGCACATAGTGGCATTTTGACAAGCGCTCAGTGACTATGTTGAGCGCTCGATGGGTTGTACCGAGTGTTCGGTGATGGTGCCAAGTGCTCGATTCATTAAAGTAAACCGATCAGTCACCGTGTTTTTACAAGTTGGCCGACCGATCAGGGTATTTTTTCATTTTGGACTTTAAACATCATTAATTACAATTACCAAAACAATTGCTAAATTTTTCAATACAAATTAAATATTGAAAAGGTCTATTGATTTTAACTATTAAATTTCAATAATTTTTTAGTTTAGATACCAAAATTAAATAGTATTTTAGATTAGATACTAGTTAAAAAGTCCAAACAAAATAATAAAGTAAAAAGTATTAGAATTTACAAATATTACATTACATGTCATTACAATAAAAAAATAAAAATAATATTACATCACAAATATTATATTAATTTATACTATATTATATTAAAATAAAATAAAATCAATCCAGTCACAACTTAACTGTTACTGTCATGATAAATTGAAAGAGACAACTCACACCACTATACTATGTATTATTTTGAGTAAAAGTATTGTTTTGACCTCTATTTATACAATATTGTAGTATAATTTCTAAAAAAATTCAATCAAGTCACAACTTAACTGTGACTGTCTAAGAATTTAGATGTGACTGTCGTTCAGTCACAACTAAATTTAAAGTTGTGAGTGTCGTACAATCACAACTAAATGTGAAGTTGAGACTACATTAACAAATTTTTAAGATAATATAAAGCCTCAAGGGCAATTTTGTCAAAACCTTATAAATTTTAACTAACACCCATCACATGTGAGCTAAAGGACAAAAATGTCAAATGAAAAATGCTCAAATTAAATGGGTCAACATGTTTGTGACCTAATCTAAAAAACTATATTTAAATTTGGTAGTTCAATTGAAATATTATATGGTTTTCGTAATATACAAAAAAATTATTAGAATTTGGTATTTAATCCTAATTTTCTAATATTGAAATGAAACTATTTCTTTTTATTATAACTTTTGTTATCCTTCAAAAAATAAATAGTGGAAAAGTTATATAGTGACACAATATAATTAATCTTTCCTTTAACTTTGTTATTTTTAATAATTAAAATTGGTGCCTAGGCTACAAGTTTGAAAAACTATTCCATATATGTAGTATCAATTAGGATTTCAGGTAACCGATTAGACATCGATTTAGTGACATTTTTCTTTAAATGTTGAAAAGATTCAAAGTTTGAATCTCCCTAAAAAAAGACAATGATCTCAGGTAGAGCGTTAAGTTGCGAAAGCAAGTATAATGGGCGCTCATTGAGATGGAAGACAAAACGTTAAAAACAAAATTAATCTAGATCAATCAGCCTGAGATTGATGTGCTTTGTGGAATTTTTATCACTTCCTCAATACAATTAGTTACTTTAATGTATAAAATTGTCATTTTATAATATAGAGTGCAAAATCTAAAAGAATGAATGAGTGTCTACTATTTTGCTTAAAACTTTTTCAAAATTTTGATATAGTACCAAAATATAATCTTCATAATTGTTTAATGTGTTTATTCATCAAAAAATTATTATGGATAACTGATATACTGTCATGTGTTATAATCAATTTATGTGTAATAATATAAGTAAATGTTATTAATATTATACTCTACAAATATAAACATATCGTCTAATAATACTCTTATATGTAGATTGATTACACCACAGTACGATTATACTCAATAATTTTTTTTATTCATCTACTCTTTATTAATTCTTATATAATATGTGAGTTAAAAATGAGTTTATTTTTACTCACCACAAAAAGATGGTGGTGAGTATTACCACAATGATAAATGAGTGACACGTGTCACAAAAAGGTGGTCTGATAACACGTGTCACCCATTTACCATAATAGTAATACTCACCATGATAAGCAAAAATGAATCTGATTAAAAATACACCCATACAATATGGTTGGTGGCCTGAGAAATTACATGTGGCAGGCCCTACTTGGCCATGGGTTAAACGTCCACCATGATAGTGTGTGCCAGAGCAGCACCACATTAGGGCTCTTTAGTGTCTCTGTGAACACTTTTGGAAGAAGATTAAAAGTGATGGCACGAAGTACCGAGAGACTGTTCGTGCGCCACACCCGTGGCTCACTCCCTTCCAGTTTTCATCAAAAACTCCTTCTTCCTGTGTTCGTGCTCCATACCTGTGGATCATTCTCTCCCCTCGCAAACACGTGTCTTTTCTCGCCGTCCCCACGTGGTTTCACGAGCACGAGCCGAGATGACTGGTCCCCACACATGAGCCTCGGGGGCCCACAACTCTTTTCATTATTGTGGAGTACTGTGGGCCCACTTCATGATGGGAGTTTGCTGCGATCATCTAGCAACACGCGTCTGGCACCACCCAATCGCAATCTGGGCTTTTAATGGGCCCCGTTTTGTGAAGCTCTCACGTAAATCGCTCGTCAGCGTCGGAGCCTGACCCAATATGAATGAGAAGCGTAATCAATTCAAGTATGAGTGTCTGACTTTGAAAAAGCTTTTGGCTTATGATTGGCGATCGTGTTTGACTTTCTACTAAACTCAAATTCTCAATCACTTGATTACGTTTCTAATTGCATTTTTAATCGTCTTCCACAGTACACATGCACTGTGTACTTTGTGTAAGGAATACAGCTATTTGTGTTTCTTGTGTTATCTCTCTAATAGACTTTAGATTTGTATATATGAATTTTATATAAATTTATTGAGATTAGAAAAACTTGTATGTAATCATATGTCTTACATAGCAATTTTAATCACATGTATGACATGGGCACCCAGCAAGTGTGCAAATGTGCACATCAGGTAGGGCAGGTTTAGAGGGCCTACCCTATTAATGAAGGGTACCTCTTGGCTGCTGTCGCTTGTGCTTATTGTAATATAATTTTGCAGTGTCGCTTTGGGGTCCGAAGGGTCGTGCTCAGATGGGAATTGGATATATCAATATGGATACTGTTTTGACTATGACTTGCCTGCTATTGTAGTTTGCCAATCACAGTAGGGCTTGCTACAGTACGTGTGTATGTTGGACCGTTGGTGGTTGAAATGAAGATACCAGCCAACATGGCATTTTGGTAATTGTGAGAGAAAATAGTAAGAATGTGTGAAATCACGTGAATTATTGAGTTTCTTTTCTCTTTTTTGCTAACCTCACGTGAATTCAATTTCAACAGATAAACTGAAGTCATTAAATTTGACATTCAATCTGTAAATAGCAAGCTTAGTTTTAGTTCAAGTGGCATTAAGATAAGCGGCATATTATGTACTATTATCGGCATACAAAAACTTGTTAACTGTAAGAGTGTTTATAACAGTTATCAAGTTAAATTCAATATTTCAATATTAGCAGCCCGTGCATACAGTCGAAATAATGTATATCATATTATCATTCAATGACAAAATGGTTTTTGGAGAGAGCACTTTTTCATTTCCTCCTTGGTAAAAGCCTTTTTGCGGATCAATTGTCTTCTTCATGTGTATGTCAATGCGACATATCTACTTTTTATATTTTTCTTGAATTGTACCAACTTTGTTACCTAATATTTTATGATACTATACCTAAGAGCAATGTTATGTAAATGTTATTTTATATCACATGGCTATTAGGGGTAAAACTTACATAAAGAAGTAGCTTTCATCTCTTCTATATATATGATTAACAATGTGGTCAATGTTTAACATCATCAAATTTGTTTTAGTGAGTCCTATTTGTATTAGTAGTGCGGTCTAAAAGGTAATTATTGTAACAACACTCTCGCATCTTAGTTAAATTAAAGTGAGTCTCACATTGGTCTATAATGCCATCAAAATAGTTTTAATGTCAAGCTTAGTTGATTGATGGCTCAATTTGTTTTCTTTTGGGATTAATTACTTTTAGTCACCTGAAATAGTTTTATGATTGAGGATTTTTTAATCCCATTGACAAGTAATATTTACACATAAATAAGTGCAATTGACACATAATCAAATTATTTTGGCTTACAAAAAATATTGAAAAGATAAGCAGCAGAAAAAAAAAAAAAAACTTAATACAAAATATAGAATTCAAGATTTTTGGTTTTTGGCCATGAAAAAATCCAAGATAAATCTTGTGGAAGTGGAACGCACCAAAACGAAAACTAAAAGCCACCCTCCAACAGTGAGAATGGATAAGGCGGTGGTGGACAAGGACTAGCTTCCACCCCACCCGCCATCTCCGTCAAATAACCCACTTCCCCACTCCTATTACCATACCCGGACCCGTACCCGAACTCGGAACCACTACTATTCCCAATCCCATGGCCCGAAACCGTCGACAAAGCCGTGGGATTCATCATGTACGGGTCTTGCCCAGTCCGAGCCCGATCCACGACCCGCCTCTGGCTCCACCACCCCGGCACCGCCGTCGGCGTCTCCGGCGATGCCGAAGCCCGACGACAAAAGCTATCCATCTCAAAGCCCGTAGTCTCGGGTGACGAAATTACCGGCATTAACCCCACAGCTCCATCTTCTACTTCATCCTCCGTCTTCACGGAGGAGTTGCTAGTGAACCCCATCCCGGAAGAAGACGACGTCGTCGAGGCTATCATCATGAGCCGCCGCCTTTTCTCGCCGGCGAGTTGCTCCGTAATCGCAAGGTCCCTATTCTCGAGCATCATACGTGGCAAAATCTCGGGGTCCTCGACGACCTTGTGGAGAAAAGCCATCATTTGCTGCGGTCTTCTTTCTGTGGCCTCCAACCGCCTGTTCATGCTCTCCAGCTCTTCTTCCAGGGCTTTCTGCTCCTGCTTCAACCTCGCTATCTCCATAACCATTTCTTCATCGTCAAGATCGACCTCATGCTTATTGGCCATCAAATTATACGAATTTCTATTGTGCTTTCTGCGCACCACGTTTTTCAATAAATGCGTTTGGCCTCGCAGAAACCACTCGTTCGCGAACTCCCACTTATCTGGATCCACCTTTCGAAATCCCTGCATCAATAATCAAGAAAATGAAATGGGTTTTCAGTTTTATTGCTTGAATTAATTCGTCGCTATATATATATATATAATTAAATTAACTTAAATTTTTGCTCACATAGGTGTTGAGCTGGCGAACGAAGCTGGAGAAGTTGTTGTGCTTGAAATAAGCAGGTAAGAGTCTCTGAGAGAAGACTAAGGGGTCGACGACGATGAAGCTGTTGTTGGCTCTGCCCCAGGTGATTAAATTGTCCGTCGTCGGATCGTTGACCATCTGGTAAGTCTTCATAATGAACGGTGCGATGACGTTGTTGTTGATCTCCTCCATCATCATCCCATATAAGTATATAACTCTTTTGCTTTTTCCTCTCTCTCTTTCACACCCTGCAGGCCTGCAACTCTGCCTTGTGTGTGATTGAGAGCGTTTTTAGTGGGCAGTTACATTCACCTTTTTTCAGAACGATGAAGTACCATCGTAATATATATACAGACGCACGCACAGTAACACAGGGCTAACGTGGCACACGCCCATACGTTTCTCCTATTTCATTGGTCGGGATAATGGGACCCACCTGGCTCCGCTTTTATCCCACGTCATGGTTAGATATTTATCAAGGGTTTCAACTGGTGCTGTCACGCGCGTGTGTTGCGAGTGTGGGACTGAGTGGCGGGTTTTGGCCTTTATTCGTGACGTGGTCCCCTCAGTAGCAGACAACTGTAGCCAGACCTAGACGACAGGGTGGGTATTAGTCGAGATTGAATTGGATCAGCAATCTCTTTTAATCTTTTATGACAATTGATTCATGTTAAGTGGATTCGTTAATTTCAGTGTGCTGAGTGGAACATCATGTTCTATTGGTGATAAGCAAATAGCTATTGGCCTATGTTTATTTGCATTTACTAAGATACCCAATGACCAACAATTTGTTGTCTCCTTTTTCTTTTGTAAAAACTAAGAACTTAGCCAGCTGTTGGATTTGGAAATATAATATGCTAAGGGGTCACTCTAGTGACACTCACTACTCACTAGTGTATCATTTGTAATTTTGTTATGAGTGTAAGAATTTTATTGATTTTACTGAATTAATTTCTAGTTTAATTTTCTAGTGTGTATGTATTATATAGTTAAATGTGAGGAAGAATGAAAGGTATAAATTAAAAGATAATATGGTTTACGGTCAGTCTTTCTATTAGTAGATTTATTAGAAATATAAAGCCTTTAATTGCTTTACGAATGGAGTGGATTCATAACATTGTAAAACTTTCACACTTCTATGTGGTTTGGCTAGATCATATCTGAATCGCCCAAATTTAAAAATGAAAGGTATCATGACTCATGTGGGGAGAGAGAGAGAGAGAGAGAGAGAGAGAGAGAGAGAGAGAGAGAGAGAGAGAGAGCCTTCTTTTGAGCATTTGTATGGTTGTCTTCAAATTTATATATTAGGTAGTCTGATTGCTTTACTTGTTTTAGTATTGTTGACTTTAATATATGAATTTTTTGTAATATGTATTACAAATATAAGATTTATCTTATTTATATGATAATATTTTGTTATATATATAAAATTAATAGAGGAAATTATAGATTTGGTCCACTTATTTTATACTTAATTCAATTTTGGTCAACGAATTTTTTTAAGTTATGTGTTGGTCCACTGATTGTTTCACTTGTTCAATAAAGGTTTAGATTTGTGACTTTAAATCCTTTGGGTTGTGTTTTCTTCAACTATAATTGAAGTATAAGTTATATTTCATCATTTCTTAGTCATAGGAACCAATTTGGAGTATTAAAATCTAAGAAAATTGAGATTGCGTGAAATTTGAAAAATTGGCAGTTTCAGGTACCCTACTTTGGGGTCAATTATCTTGAGTTTTAGAATTCCAATTTGAATGATCTTTATATGGTTGTAAAGAAGAGATGCATATATTTTAAACAAGTATATGTTTGTTGAATTTGGGTAAGATTTGATAGGGTAAAAGACAGGTTAAATTTGAGAAAATAAATCTAGACCTAATTGAACAAATGAAATAATTAGTAGACCAAAACAGAACTTAAAAAAGATTGTGGCCCAAAATTGAACTATGTATAAAATAAGTGGACTAAATATGTAATTTCCTTATATAAAATATATTATAAAGTCCATTGACTTTACGTACCAAATTATAATATTTTTTCATTTCAACTACTAAAACATTTATGTCATTTTACTTTAGGTACTAAATTTCAGTTTAGGTACCAACTTTAAAAAATATGGTTATATTAAACTGTGACTGTCTAATAGTCATAACTTTTTTATTGATTTATTTTTTTTTTCAATATTTGCAAGGCTTAAACTTTAATATTTAGTCTTTGGGTTATAGGACTTCATCCCCCAAACCTAAATCAAAAGTATGAAACCTTTAAAAATTTTGATTTTTTATAAATTTTAAATAGTCACAACTGTGACTGTTCGACAATTACAACTGTAACTGTTCGACAGTCACAACTGTATAACAAACTGATTTGTGACCTAATCCAAAATGTTTTACTCTAGGTTAGTACCTAAACTAAAAAAAATTAGTATCTTGCTGCTTTATTAAAAAACTATTGATATTTAGTATTTAATCCTAATTTTCTATATATTATATTATCATATTATTAATATACATCCACGTATTTTTATAAGAATTCACAAAATATAACATGTTAAAATATCTTACAGAACAATAATTTCCTTAAATTCTAAATTATTAACAAAAATTTTTGAATTTATAATTCAGGACTCCAAGTTAAAATAAAGCAATGAAAGTGTCCACTTCTTTTTTTACCTAATTTCAGGCACATGCGTTGTGATAGCACAAGGAATCCGCACGTGAAGTACATCAAAATTTCAACAGAAAAAAGTATCCAATGAAAAAGGCTGCTTGGCCAAAAAGAGAAAGTTGTCAATTGTAAATGTACATGTGTTGTGTCTAATTGTTGTGTTTAAATTTTTTTTTTTTTTTTAAGATGATTATGAATTTATGATGCAAAAGTCAAACTAAATTGTCTAAATCTACGATTCACACTCTTATAAGCAGTGGTACCACATAATAATGCTAAAAGAATGATGTCATTATACCATACTTATGGTACCACATAATATGGCTTCCTAATCTAAAGAGAGAGAGGGAGAGAGGGGAAGAGATTAAGGGTGACTAAAAAGCCACATCATGTAGTATATAAATGTGATACAAGGACATGATCCCCCTAACATTTTTTCATAAAAAATAAAAATTAAGATACCCCTATCCAATTTTTGTTTGCGCAAGTGCACCAAATAAAGAATATGCAAGTATTCAGCATAGTAGTAAAAATACATTGAATAAATAGAATTAAGATCAATTAAAGTTTTGTTAATTGCCTTCTAATTTAGCAAAAAAGGAAACATCGAAGGGATGCCAAGCAATCAAAACTGTGAATGGAGTTCTTCTATACTCTATAGTAGAAAAATATAACATCATATGAGCAAATCTAATGATGATTAAGCAATTTAAACTCTACTATCAAAATTTAATATGTTAGATTTAATGCCGATAATAATTATTTAATTTAACAGCATTCTGAGTAGAGGTGTCAAACGGGTCGGGCCGGCCTGAGCACGACACGGCACGGCACGATTAAAATAGGCACGGCACGATTAAATGGGCCGGGCTGGGCCGAAGTTTTTAGCCCATCGGGCACGGCACGGCACGAGCACGACACGGGCCAAGCACGGCACGAGCACGGACACGAAATGGGCCCGAATTAGGCACGACTATTTTAACATTGTTTTTCTATTTTTAAAGAACTTTTCAACAAAAATATTTAATTTTCATGAAAAATAATGTTAATATTTAATTATAAATAAGAAAAAATATCATAAGATTAGTTTTATCACCATAAAAAATAAAAATAAAAATAGGTCCGTGGGCCGGCCCGTTTAAGGCACGGCACGAGCACGAATGGCCCGCGGGCCATGGGCAGTGCTGAGCTTAGATCTTAACTATATGGACCGGCCCGAGCACGGCACGAAAGCACGATGGACTCAACTTAAACGGGTCGGGCCGGGCCGAGCCAGCCCGTTTGACACCTCTAATTCTGAGAGGAGGTTATGAGTATCAATTTCATAAAGAATTGTGGTTGATTAACAAAAATTTATACCAATAATGCAATATTCTCACAAATGAAGCGAAGAAGCACGCGCTTGCTAGGAGAGTAAGGAGAGAAGTCCAAGATTTTTATTGAACAAAAAAATGAAACGTATGAGGGCATGAGCCAATGGGAGGGTGTAAAATGGGAGCGCCAAATAGTGGGCTTAGATTCGGTCGCTCGGAATCCGATTTGCTTTTGCTTTTGGGCTAAGACTGCTCGCTCCTCGTGCGTTGGCGCATAAAGGGATAGAGAACATGTGGCGCCTTCACACTCGGCCACGCCTCTATGTACATTTTGCCTGTTTTGGAGTGGTGTTAGGGCCACAGGGAGCACATTTATTTACTCTAAATCTATGCTTGTCTCTATCTTTACACCCTCTTATTGTACCTTGTCGGTTCATTTTATGCCATAAGCATAACCATCAGCAAAAACTTATTATAATTATTTTCTTTTTAATATTTTTTTTTGTCAATTATTTATGATAAATATATCTATGTGGATTATTTGAAGGTTTATTCAGAAAAATACTCTTGAAATTAATTTTCATTCTCACTTTATTTTTTTAAAGTTAAATTTTCTCATTTTTTCTCTGATCTTTACAAATCACTCCCATAAAGCAAGTGGCGCCCATTTGGCATGGTGTCAGTCCTACTCGACTTCATCCGTCAGTCAATTACTAAAATGTTTATTTACGTAGGCGTTACGTCAAATTTTTTAATGGACTCATGGACAAAATTGATAGAACTTGTCTTATGAGAGTGATTTGTAAAGATCATGGGACAAAGTGAAAAGATTTAACTTTAAGGGACAAGGTGAGAATGAAAGTTAATTTTATAAGGTATTCTCGTGAATAAACCTGATTTTAAATCAATAGATATTATAATATTGTTCTTGAAGTTATAACAACTAGCAAAAATTAATTTATTTGCTTAGTCACGAGTATTAGGAATTGATAGTTTTTATAAATAACCATTTATAACTTATATTAAAAATACAAGCCAACGTCAACCATTTATAACTTCCATAGCTCCACATACCCCCCTCCTAAAAGAATGGATTTAATAATTCTTTTTTTCAAGGGAGAGACGAATTCCATACTAACTCATGGTCATACATTTGGGGGTCTAATGGTCCATATGCTAACAAATGGTCACGATGATGATAATTTGGGGATCTAATAAACATTGGGCCAATGCACCTGTACAATTATGCATGTGATAAATTCCTAAATAAAAAATTACAAAGAAGGATGATGGTAATCTTCATTTTCTCCTCCTTAGCAAAGGAAGATCCTTTGCTTACCCAAATCAGAAATGGGCACTAATTTGACGAATTATATGTTTCTTTGTTTTTTTGCCATTAACGAATTATATATTTCATTAATAGAAAAATCAACATATTTGACATACAATCTACATGACCAACAAAATAGAAAAAGATGGATAATTTACAATACAACAAGGAAAGAATATGCAGATGCATAACTAATAACTTAAATAAAAATGGACTTACCTGTACTTACAATGAGAGTTCAATTCTCATCCTCCATTATTGGAACTTTATTTATCAATAAAAGTATTGAACTTAGATAATATTCACTTAGTTACTTCCTAACCAGTAACCAGTTTTGGTATGTGCATGAGATGAGTGTTAATAGCTTTACATATAAATGCGTTTTAAATTTGTTTTGAGTAAAAATGAAGTGTCTTTTTTAAAGTGTTCCATCATGTAACCTTGATCCCACGGCAGTGTTATTAATGGAATCTTATGTGAATCTTAATATGTTGGTTTACCATAAATATGTGACAATATTTTATATCCAATCAATCTGAATATTAGTTATGAAGTCCTAACCCACTATCATGGTTATGTAAGCTTACACGACTTATCGAAATCTTTCTCTGTCCTTTCATTTCAATGATTTCATACATCTCAAGCAAATAGTGATGCCTCTGTGATTGGCTGGTTAAGTAATTAAGGAAATTCAATTTTTTTAAGGTCTAAAAGACTAAAAGTTTGATAAACAACTCCAAAACAAACCCAACATAGGCATTAGTAGGGGTGGGCACGGGATGGAGGGGGATGAGACTTACCTCATCTCATTCCCATCTCATGATTTGAGTTCGGGATCGGTACGGGATGGGATGGAGGTTTGGGATTATGGTACCATCTCGTCCCGTACCAAAGTGATTCGGTACGGGTTCGGTACCATCCCGATCCCAAACAAAAAAATAATAAAAAATTAATTATTCAATTTTTATTCAAAATTCATCTTCAAATAATAACCTGTAAACAATAAACATAACCTATTTTTATTCAACTATACAAACAAAACAAGAATTCAAGTAATAAACTGTTTTTATTCAAAATTGAAAATTCATCTTCAAGACTTCAACAATTCAACCAATTATTCAACAATTCAAAAAAAACAACAATACAACATAAACTTCAACAATTCAAATATTCAAAGTTTCAAAGTTCAAACATAAACTCATAAATCAGTAAATCACAATTAAGCCTCATGGCTTATTTACCAAATCCAAACTAAAAAACATAATTAAGTCTTATGACTTATTACATCCCAAACTAAAAGTTAAAAAATAAAATGGGTTTAGTGATATTTGCCTATTTGGGCCCATTAAATTATTAAATAATTAAATTTTTAATTGTTCGGTACGGGACGGGATCATCCCGGTATTGAACCTTCAGGACCGATCCCATCCCGTTTAAGATCGGTACGGGACGGGATCGGTACGGGATTGAAAAAAAAAAAACGGGATGGGACCAAATGATACGGAATGACACGGAATGGGATGGTTTCGGTATTTTCGGTCCTAATGCCCACCCCTAGGCATTAGATGATCCACAACGGAGTAGGATCCCCTACCAGTTTTTTGGTACCCGTTTGGTACCAGGTTAAATCTTAGCCATTGATCTCCTTACACTTTCTCTCTCCACTCTGTTTTCAATGGCTAAGATTTAGCCTGGTACCAAACGGGTACCAAAAAACTGGTAGGGGATCCTTACTCATCCACAACCATATTATTTTCCAAAAGCAATTTGCCGTCCGATGCGACAGATTTTTACTATGAAAGCGATCACCTTTGAAAAAAGTACGTTTATGAATGTGATTGATTTATTATTATACCGCCATACAAATCTTTTTGTTTATTTTTATAATTACATTCACCTAATAAATGAATTGAAATTGTTGTTTTCATTATATAATATATATAATTCCTATTTTCTCTTATGCCTGATATATTAGTATATTACCATAAACAGTTTATGAATTAGACGCTCATTTTAAAAGTAATTTTATCTGATCACATTCCTACAAGGCTACAACCCTCTGATAGTGGGTAATCATGAAATACATTAATTTGGTGGGTTTGTAGGTGTGTTCAAGTTTGTAACTAGTGAGTTTTAGCCTTTATAAATTAAAGATAGCCAATGATAAAAAAGGAACGAAGAGTGACAAAATCTGAAAAAAAAAAAAAAAAAAAAAAAAAAAAGAACATTATGGAAGGTCAAAATAGTCCTACAAGGATCCAAGATTTTGAGAAGAAAAAAGAGATGATAGCGACTCTAGGTAGGACAAGATTATATCCTGCTTTAAACACAAAGATTACAATCTGTATCGTGTCTTTTAAGTCTTAAGCCGACTCTAGAAAAAGATATGGGATGTACAGCAGAGTCAATGACACTAGTGCACCAATGAGACTCTAGATATTGTAACAAAAGAAAGAAAAAAAGTGTAGATATGAACTATGGCTTTAATAATTTTGCTATTTCTATTGATGTTATAGGAGTATATGATTGACAGGATGGCTTAAAAAGGACGCAAGAGGTCGGTTTCACAGGAAAAGAAAATGGAATAAAAGAAGAAATAAGTTAAGCTAATAAAGAGAGACTACAATTCAAGATCGGTCCATAAGCTGCAAGGAGATGTACAACTATATAGTAGAACAAATAAATCAAATCAAATGAAGGGTTAAAATTACACAGCCATAGAGCTTTACAAAATATGCCCATGAGCAAATTTGCATCATGCATCGTTCTCTATACTCATAGGTCACAATTTCAAACGACTTGAAAGTAACAGAGAAAGAAATTAGATTTAGCCATCTACTCGAAACAAGGTGATTGAGGTAAATGGGATTCATAAATTTATAGAAAATTAATTTAGCAACTCACCAAACAAGGAACTTTCTGCATAAGCACGCTGCTGCAGACTTTTATGAAGAGCCAACAAAGCAAGCATTTTCATGATTCCTATAACTCAGAGGAAGCAGCAGTCACTAACTAGATAGGCATAACAGATAGAAAAAGAAACAAGGCCCAACCAACAGCCCAAACCCTGCAAACAGAGGACTCACTACTGAATAATCAAAACCAAACCTCGACCAAGGAAGAGAATGAATCATCGTATCAACTGCACGCCTCAGAAAGTCCGCATGCCAACTGCTCTGATCAGTTCTCTCTCCCAAATAATATCAGTTACTTGAAGATACTAAAACACTATGCTCATTCAGACGCTTCTGGAATTGAGTCAACTGTGTCTGCAGTTGAAGAATTCCTGCAGCCTTCTGGGATAGTATGGCATTCAATTTAGAGATATAATCATCAAGTCGATTGCCTGGTTTATCAGCTTCAACTAGTAGATTCATCTCCTGCATAAGTAGTTAAACACAGTTAAACCGCATCTAGACATATATGGTACAAAATAAAAATGAGCTCAAAAGAGATTCTTGCTGACCTCCCTAACAATGTCTATTGTCTGCTCTAGCTGTCTTCGGTGAGCAGTCACAAGCTCTTCCTCTTCCTAAAAACAAGCAAATTAGAATATCAATTAACAATTGAGTGGCTGATATGAAAATCAATATCGGAAATTCTACAATGTCTTTACTTGCAAGACAGCATTGAGATCATCATCGGAATTAGAGTTGATAGCCTCAGAGTCAGGCAGATTCCCCCATTTCACCAGAGTGTTGATCTTTCTCTTTTCCTCCTGAGCTGACGTTTGGTGGGTCTCTACCTTCTTTCTATTCACCCATGATGGTTTCTCTTGCTCATAGGGGAGCTCAGAGTAGTCAAAATCATCTTCGCCTATGCCAGTTTGACCATCTATCTGACCCTTGTAATGATCCGAATATACAGATGCAGCCAAACCTCCTTCCATCCTCCCACTAGGAACACGATCCACATTAAAGTGTGGGGAGGGTTCTCTCTCAATCTGTTTGGACCAACCAGAGGTGCTCTTTTCATTACGAACATAAGTCATGTCATCCTCAAAGGTAGTGTCAATTGGTAAAGATGAAGACAAGGGCAATGCAGTTGAGTCTCTAAGGTTTGGAAGTGAAGAAAATTGATGCCTTTTGGAGCTGCTCCCTTTTGATAAACTCTTCACCCTGGAAAGTAAAAAATTCATGAGATATGTATAAACAATAATAATAGAATTCACTTCCCAACTTCTTTTGTACAAAACCAAATACCTGTCAGCATATCTCAGTGTGTTGAGAGTGTGTTCACATGATCCCGTGCTCGGTGAAATGCATGATATCATAACGGTGCGTGAATCACCAACAAATGAATCTCTAAGAACTTCAGTCAACTTACTCCCTCTGAAAGGAATGTGACCTTGGTCATTGTCAAGGGCTCTAATGCATTCTTTTAAAGCAAGTAAGCTTTTATTAATTTCAGCACCTTCCATTCTGCAAGAAGAAAGTAAACTATCAGCTCCTGCAACTCATAGGTCCTTTAACAATAGTACCTAAAGAAGTCAATATAAATGCAAAGGAATAAGGTTAAGTCACCCAAGATCTCATAGGAGAACCAACCAACTCAATAACCCTTAGTATGCAAAGGATGATGCTATTTTCTTAACGACAACATGCTCATTGCTTAGAATTCCACACATCAAATCCCCACCTTGTTTGTTTATCATTATCTGTAGTATCAGCACCACGTTCACTTCCTGCAAGGTCTATGAAAGATAGCTTGCCTACAAGTCGGGCAGGCTTTGAATCAGTTCCATCAACTGATCTCTTGATACAAAGCTGAAGTATAGCATGTGATCTGGAAGATTCCTCATTCGCACCAGTGGTACCAGTACTTCTTGTGGCATTTCCTTTCTCAATGAACTCTTTGACTATCTCCACATTTGACACCCTGTACTCTTGCAAACCCACAATGCACACTTGCTGTTTACCATCTTCCCTCATGCATAGCTTTCTGAAAAAGTGGAATTCTTTCAGGATAAATAGCCTGAATGTGAATCTATTCTTGCCTACAGGTTGAAATAACTTACTTTCGATCATTTAGGAGATCAAAAAGTTTTCCCCCGTATATCTCAAAAAAACTCAGGAATAATTGAAAGCCTTGGTTGCGATATGCATCAAGCATTAATCTTAAAATATCTTGGGATGCTTTAAGGGGCAGTGGCTGCATAGTATAAGTCTTCCCACTACCTGAGCAAGCAAATAAGATCCACTTTAAGTTTATGTGTACAAATATAACAGAAACCCAAATACAACAGAAACCAAGTGAACAAACTGAGAGAGAGTATTAAAAAAACCATGACAGAGATGCGCTTATCTTACAAACAATGTCCAAGCATCAATTTCCAATGTCTAAAGGGTGTTATGCATACAATCCCCAAGTAAAAGTATACTTGCATGTGTTTTACCCAGAGATTCAAGAGAAATACACACAGTTTTCTTATTGAAAATTGAATAAGTGGAGTGTTTATACATGTAGGAAAAACTGTTAAAAAAGAACAGAACAACTTACATAACAATGAAGTAATGCAAATTTTGAAGTATAATGGAGAAGTACAATGTTTTAGTAATGGGCATAAATACTTGCCTGTTTGCCCATATGCAAAGCAAGTTGCTTTTGTTCGTTGGAAAATCAGTGGTACTATGGGCTCTACAGTCTCAAAGTATACCTGAAGTAACAAAAATTAAAGATATTGTAAAAGCAACTGATTGAAAAGTGTAAAGTGAAACAAGTCTCTGATAAACTTACTTCATCATTTGAAACATCTTGATTCAGCACAGCATCAAATACAAATTCATGTTTCTCCACATATTCCGTTAAGTCAACCTGCAGAGGATGGTGAATTAAACTTAGAGGTTCCTAAACATACAGCTCAATAAACAGCAAAGAGATAATTTCTTAGAGAGATCCAGAAAATTGGCATATAATAGTATAATAACGGTGTAAAACTAAATTAATCATTTCATATAACCTAGGCAATATGCATTCAGGAATTACATCACTTTCCAATTCCAGTTTCTAAAGACGAGTGCAGCAAGAACTATCCTTCTTTCGGCAGATAAGTTTAATATATGCTTGGCCACACATCAGCACAATGCCACTGAGAAATATGATGAGGTGAAGGTGTGTGGGAGGGGTTGAGCTGTTAATTCTTTACGTTCACCCACTCATACACACAGACACATGAATGCATGCAAATATTGAACTCTTGATAATCACCATAAAGAATTGGCCCACCAGTGCTCACCTTGAGTTTTGTTTCATGAACTGTGAGAGCATTAGAATTTGGTTCTATTGTAATAATGTCTTCCTCTTTCTTTGCTATTTCCTTTTTATTAAGTGGTCTCTTGCGCACCTGCATAGAAAATTATCACTGGGACTTGCATTGCAAATTAAAATATAAAATAAAAAAGGAAAAAGGAAAAAGAAAGAAAAGAAGAGAACGACTAGTCACGCTCAATTGGTTTGTTCAGAACTGCAATTTCTTCACTATCAAAAAGAAAATGCAATTTGTTCAAGAAATCAAAAGCTACCATTGCCGCATGATACAGAGTAAAAGAAACTTTTAAACGGCATCAGTGAGACATACCACAACTTTGATCTTAGCAACGCTATTGGCCCTTTCTTTTTCTGATGATAAACTCTTGATCAGATTATTCTCAGGCAAACCTCTTAACCTGCTTGTAAGCTTGTTGGTGGAGAGAAATGGCTCAGAGTCATCAAAACTTTTACCACGAACAGGTTGATGAAGTGGGTATCCATTATATAGGTTAGGAACTTTCATCTACCAATGGCATACATCAAAACATCAATCACCAGTTGTTACTTTATTTTCAAAATGTATTGAATCAAAGCAGAGAAATGTGAGGGCCTGAGGGGTTAAGCTTCAAAATCAAAAATGGAGTAGGGGTGATTTTATTAGCAAGTAATAAGTTAAGCAGCCGCACCTCAAGTTCAAATCAATGTAAAAACATTGAAAGTCCAATTGTGTAGGTGAAAAATGAAATCATGAATTACAGCCATTAGCCATAAGATAGGTAAATACATAACGGCACCATAACCATAAAATTCTATTCTTTCCCAAACACATAGCACAAGCAAAGTGATTAAACAAGAAAATATAGAAAAAAGAAAGAGGCACATGCAATTAAAGTTGGAACACCGCAGTTATAGTTCAAGTCATTTTAACTATGTGAGAGAACAATCTATTCAAATTCAATAAGAAACAACAAATTTACTGAGTAATAAGCGACATTCTTGATATCAAAGAGGCATAAACTTACTGAAATTTATGATCAGACGAAAATTCAAATAAATTGAATAGGCCAAACCTCAGGTAATAACTCAGTATCAATGGAATGCAGATCGAGCAAGCCAGGGCTGAGCTCACTGGGCGAAACTTGATCGTCACCGTTCCTTCTCATGCTCGACGATCGCGATTTAATCGGAGGCGTCGCAGCCTCCGGAGACCGCTCATCACCATTTCTCTGACTCTGCCTGCTCATTCTCGACCCGTACAACTCAGAGTCCTGCAACCAAAAATGGCAGAATGTGAGTTTCGTATGGAAAAGGACCGGTACGTAATTGTGAGCTCAACAAGAGGCAAACTCAAAGCCGCAAAGATCAAGAGGACCTGTGAGAAAGTACTGGAGGATTGGAGCCATTTCGACGACGGCGCGTCGATGAAGTGGTCCGAATACTGGCGCTGGTGGTGCATCGCCGAATTAGATCGCGACATCTGTCTCCCCGCCACCACATTCATGTTCGTAGCAAGTTCTCGATCCGATTCCGCTTCTTAAAATCACAATATTCACACTCTCTGTAGCAGAAGCTCTTTTGACTCCGCTGGCTGTAATAGCTCCAATACACTTTATATATAATCAGAGAGAGCTTTAGAGAGAAGAAGAAGCTGCTACCGAAATGGTGGTGGTCTGGAAGATTTTCTCTTTCTGAAACTGTTCTTCAGTTTTCTCGCTAAACAAACAGTGCGAGAGAGAGAGAAAGATTGATTTTTGAAACTTCGAAAAAGGAAGTTTTGGGAATTGGGTAGCTATCGAGGCAAGCGTGCGATGAATAACAGTACAGTCGCACAGAGGAGTAGAAAGCAACGGCGCGTGTATTCCACTCGCTTTTGAATAACGAAGAAGATGCAGTGGCGGGGACACGTGTTCTTCTTTTTGTAGTGTTGGAATTTCTCGGGCGGGGTCGTTGGTCTCACGTCGTGAAGTGCATGGCCTGATTCAGTGTATCGCGGGTCTATGGTTTTCTATGATGTATGGGCTCTTCGCCGTATCGTGGGTGGAAAATTGGACTTCTGAAGGTGGAGCCCATCTGATAATTTTAAAGTAAGCCCACGAATCACGGTTGGCTTATTAAAATGGGTTGGGCGGTCCATAATTGGGATATGGCAAATATGCTGAATTAATGTTATGTCACCCTTGCAACTAAGATTTTCATAATTGGTTGCAGAACCGGATAACAACCGGAGGGAAAATTTGAATTTGAATTAGTAGTTTGTCGGTAACATAATTTAATATTTGACACAAACATTCCACTATGAATGAAATCTCTATAATGTGGCTCTCTGACCAAAAAAAAAAAATCTCTTATGTTGTTCAAAACTTCAAATGTAGCAACACAGTCCACCAAATATAAAGTAGGCAAAATGGTAAAACTGCTTCCATTGTCCAAACACAATTATAATACAAGGGTCCACAACTTCACATGTTGACCCAGTTAATGAATTCAAATGCAATTAAAAAGTCAGATATATAGTTATTGGATCTCCCTCTCTATCTCCCTCTCTCCCTTTAACTTTTGCAAAATAAATAGAAAATAAGAAAGTATAAGATATGGTCCTAAATGTTAGATAATGTTTTTCAAAAAGAGAAGAACAATGTGTGCTTGAATATAATATGGCAATACTCTCTTTTTAACCGAGTTTTTAAGAGTGAACTACAAGGCATTACATATTTTCTTTTGATTTAGTATAATGTAATATATATTATTGTATGTCTATTAATGGGTTGAGATACAAACTTATGTTATAAACTTAAGTTAGGAAATTAAATTTTAGTATGGGGTTAAAGATTTGGACTAGTTGAACTTATAGATAAAGTTCAAAGGAAATTTGATCAAGTTGACAAATTTGTTAATACAAACTCAATATATGCTCTTTTTAACATGTTATTATGGATTTATCATAAATGATCACTTAAGAGACTTTATTTAAGGAACAATGTATCCAAAAATGATATTCAATTCAATATTTGTTAATTTCAATCATTATATTAAATCCAAGAGTTGAATTTATTGTCCCTCAAATAATGTCCCTTAGTGAACACTAAACCTTGGATTGAATTTGGGATAAACTATGTAAGTTGTACCCCTACTTTTAAAACACGCATATCCTCTACTTATTTGTATAAGTAAACTTGTATACTAATTGTGAGACCCTTTATAGTAGTTGTGTGTCTTTTTTATTTAGTATTAATTACATAAACAAAGAACCGATATAATTAATAAGTGTGAAGTATTTATTAATAAGTTGAGATGGCCGAGTTGGTCTAAGGCGCCAGATTAAGGTTCTGGTCCGAAAGGGCGTGGGTTCAAATCCCACTCTCAACATTAATTTTTTCCTTTTTTTCAACCCACTATACATATTAAATCCCAATCTAAACGGCCAAGATTAATCTCCAATCCCAGCGCGCGCTTTTTGACGAGCCCTTCATCTTCAGTTTTCATTTTCACTGTTCCAAAAACAGCAGAGAAAGCTAAGCAAGTAAAGCAACCCAAAGCGCGAAAATGGCTCAAGCCGCGAGGCTCCACCTCCGATTGCAGAAGGAGCTCAAGCTCCTCCTCACCGACCCTCCTCCTGGCGCCTCCTTCCCTCTCCTCTCTTCCTCTTCTTCACTAACAACCATCGATGCCCGTAAGCGCCCCCGATTCGTCCTTGTTTGGTTACTGAGAAAAAAAAATTTAGTAATAACAAAATGTTTTGCATTTGGTTCAGAGATTAAAGGCCCAGAAGGAACCGTGTACGCCGAAGGGATTTTCAACCTTAAGATTCAAATACCTGAGAGGTTGGTTGAAGAGTATGATGTTTTTTTAGGGATTCTGAATTTGGGAATTTTCTAACTTTTCTTTGGGGTTTACAATTTTCAGGTACCCATTTCAGCCTCCAAGTGTTACCTTTGCCACGCCGATTTATCACCCTAATATCGACAACGGAGGCCGAATTTGCCTCGACATTCTCAATCTTCCTCCAAAGGTGAGTGAACATTTCAATACCACCAAAGAAAATGTTATCTAGTGTGGTTTTAGGTTGTGAATTTTTCTTTTTTGTTCATCATCGATTTATAATGAGGGTTAGGTTAATACCCATTTGAGCAGGGGGCATGGCAACCATCATTGAACATTTCAACCGTGCTTACAAGCATAGGGTTGTTGCTGAGTGAACCCAATCCTGATGATGGCCTCATGTGTGAAGCGGTGAGTGTTTTAAGTCAATATATGCTCATGTATGGTTGGGACTTGGGAGTTTTGGGCCTTGGAGTTGGTGTATCAATTATTGCTCAACAAGTTTGATTTCTGTAGTTTTGGATGTGCAGAGTAGGGAGTTCAAATACAACAGACAAGCTTTTGACCAGAAAGCTCGATCTATGACTCAGAAATATGCTCACCCTGCAGCTTCTGGGAATGCTTGTAACAGTCCATTTCAGAGCCATGCGAATCCAAGCACAGTATTAGCATATGTTTTGTTGAAAAGTTTATTTTTCCGGATTTGAGCCCTTCCGAAGTGTAACCTCTTTCTTCTTATATTTTCTCTCCAGGTCCAGCTGGAAGTTGAAACAACAAATCACGAGTCGAAACATGAAGCAAATGAGCCTGTTGTAAGTCATAAGAAGTTATTTGGGAGTAGCAGGAAGCTGTCACTGCAGTCTTCAGGCCAAACCCAGGAAAGGGATGTTTATGGGGAAGGGAGTGAAGTGCCTAAAGACAACCTATTTCTCTCTGAATATGGGAACCAGATGGAAGTTGAAGGAACAGAAAAGGTGCTGAAAGATGAACTTGATCAGCGCAATCAGAGTCAGGAGAAGCTATGCGGGAGCAGACGGAAGTTATCCCTTGAAGCCCTCAGCCAATTCCAGAAGAAAAGTGATAATGGCATGGAGAATGTGGTGCCAAATCACTGTCCATCACTTAAATCACAAAATCTTCATGTGTCATCTTCAGATTCATTGGTGCCGCAATCTGGGAACTTTAACAAGCAAGGACTTCATCAGAGTCAAGATAGTAAATCGACAGATGACAACATTAACATGAGAGCAAAGAGGCTGTGCCAGTTTGGGAACAAGCAGCCATTGGGTTCTTTGAACACATCAAAAATGATTAACGAAAGTAACGATGAAATGCTTGCTAAGCCTGAACTATTGTCCTCTCAGTCCCATTCCAATGCGTTATCGGAGCCTTTGCCAATGACGCCAGCTCTTGACAGTGTCGAATGCAAACCCCATAAAGAGTTTATTGATGCAATGGGAAATGGCTCTATTGATACAAGTCGCAAGAAACTTTGTTTAGCTGGCAAGAGACTTTCCCTTGGACTAAGAGGCTCATCAGAGAAGCAGGAAAAGGGTAACAAAGAAAATGTGGTGCCACAGGTGAGTGAGTACTATGACAAGGGATCAAAGAATGATGGTGTAAGTGTGAACCATAGGAAATGTGGGACTGATGGACCGGCTAAATTGCAAGAGGAGAATAGTAACAATATGCTTCCACACTCCCACAGTGTCTCTTCACATCCATCCAAGTCCTTTCCTAAGCAACAACAGAACTTGAGTTGGGATGAGAAGCAGCAATCTGATCAAGGTTACAATTGTGACCTTACCGGAGTGGTAAAGCAAAAGGAAGCAGAAGAATCAGAAATACCAGAGTCTGAGGCAGTAATTGTGTTGGACAGTGAAGATAGTGAGGAGGAAAGGAGTGCACCTTCAAGGTCTAAACCACTGCTAGCAAGAAAGCGCTTGGGAAAGTGAAGAATAAGGGCGTGAAAGTCTTTAGGCTCCAATTCAAATAGGCTGTTTGATGTGATCCTTTACTAGCCTTTTGCTATTGATTCTTCGGATGCTTGATAAAGGTGTTGTACCTATGAAATGAAACACCTTTTTGGCTTCAAAATCTGTACCTTATTCAACATGTTCCAATTCACCTGAAAACAGTGATCCTTTACTCTTCTTGACATTCAACAGTACCTTATTCAACTTGGCAATCATTTCCATTCGTTATGTAACTTATGTTGACCACTTTTTCTTTTTCTTTTCTAGTACATTTTGTTGTAACAGCAGTGAAAGTGTTGCCACAAAGTCAGGATATCAATTGGGCCTTTCTTTGAACCTTCCTAAACCTTGAGCCAAGAAAGCCAACCTTTTGGGCCTCTTCTTTGGTTGTTTGGAATATCATTTGGGCAGATTGGGTTTGGGCTGTGTAAATTACTCTAGTCGGTCTAAAGAAGAACCACAAGTATTTGATAAATAAATAATAAAAAAAGGGTGAGGAAATCAATGAGGAATTGTGGGTATGGTCTTGCAGAGAGAAAAAAAGACAGGAAGAGGTAGAGAAGCTTAGAGCGTGTGAGTGAGTGAGGCGTTTGGCCTCAGCAGCTGAGACCTGAAAGACAGACAAAGCCCAAACTCAAACTCAAAGACGAAGAAGAAGAAGAAGAAGAAGAAAAACCAGAAATTATGGCGTCTAGTTGCCTCTCAACGCTGAGTGTATCTCCCAGTTGGAGAAGGCAATCTCTTTCAGCAACCCCAACTTCCTCATCCTCATCCTCACGTTTCGCTCCTCGACGGTATCGCAGTCAGGTGGTGTGTATGGCCCCAGATGAGGAGAAACTCACTCGCCGAAACCCTCTCGATTTCCCAATAGTATGCTCCTCCTTACTCCTTACTCAGCTGTGTGGTCTGCGGATTGGTTTTGAAATTGTTGGTGCTAATTTGTTTTTGATTTGCATAATTGCATTGCAGGAGTGGGAGAGGCCTAAGCCAGGGCGCAGACCTGACATTTTTCCACAGTTTAGTCCCATGAAGACACCTTTACCACCTCCAATGCCGTATGACCCACCTGAAGAAGATGAAGAGGAGGAGGAGAAGAAAGAGGAAGAGGAAGAGCAAGAGCAAGAGGAGGAGTCTCCTGAAAAGATTGACCCAGATAAGAACAACTTGTCTCTGGACTCTAGCAAGACCTAGATTCTTAAAAGCCCATTAAATTTGATGGTCTTGAGCTTGTAGTGTTGCTATAGGTGTAAGTGCTTTCCCAGAGTATGAGTTCAAAGGATTATGCTATCTTATGAATTTTGTTTGATATTGAATGTTAGATTGCTTTTTTGATGAAATGGGTGTCCTTTACTCCAAATACTCTCTGTAGTTTTTTTTTGGCACTCAAATACTCTCTGTAGCTAAAATTGGAGCAATTAGTAATTAGTTCAGGAACTAATGTCATAAAGCCAACTTCTTGGGTCATTACAGAAATTCAGAATTTACATATTTACACTCATTATGTATCTGCTAGTATACTATCCTATGGAATATGAGAGTAGTGTCTTTATCTAGCTTCCATCACAGTTATGGATACACCATTTACTGAATCAATATCCGACCTTCCATCAGGTAGTGATGACCCAGCTTCACTTTTCGAAATAGAGTAAGCAGGGTGTTTTGGATCAGGCAAAAACATGGCATCGCTTGTAAGCATGTTTATGACTTCTGACATGTTAGGTCTATCTGTTGCATACTCTTGCACACATAGGAGACCAACATGAATATACTTTGTAACTTCGCCCTTGGGGCATGAGTCCAATGATGTGTCCTTTAGCTCTTGACTGTCACCTCGTTTCCACAAATCCCAGGCCTGCAATCATTTAAATTTCGATGCAGTATGTGAGTCTTCAATCGTTTTAGGATATCTTTTTGTTCTAGTTGAAATTAAATGCCAAATTTCGATCTATCCTTATAACTTACTAGTTCAATGAGGCTAAAAGCAGTAGATGAAACAAAAGCAGTGTTCTTTTTGCCACTCACGATCTCTAGCAGTAAAACTCCAAAGCTGTAAACATCAGACTTCTCTGAGAATATGCCGTTCATGGCATACTCGGGAGACATATATCCACTGCACAAAATCATCATATGAAATTTAGAGAACATTCATTTCTACATAAAGCAAATATATAAATGTTACCGTGCTTATTGGAAGACATTACTATGATATATAAAATATATATATATCATACATTGTTGTTTTTGTACTTACTATGTTCCAACAACTCTATTGGTATTTGCTCTGGATTCATTCTGTCCGAAAATTCTGGCCATCCCGAAATCTGATATCTTAGGCTTCATATTTTCATCAAGTAAAATGTTGCTAGCTTTCAGATCTCTGTGTATGACTCTAACTCTAGAATACTTGTGAAGATAAAGAAGTCCTTGTGCAATCCCTTCAATGATGTTGACGCGTCTTTGCCAATCTAATTCTTTCACTCTAGTGGAATCTGCAGTTAAGTGGAATTCATAGTATGCTTAGACTTAGTGGTCAACATAATAATCAAACTCAGTAAAAATAATAATAGTCAAATACAAGATGAGGGGGAAAAGGGGAGTCTTTTGCATTTTAAAGGAATTATGGACAAACCAAAGAGAAAGGCATCCAAGCTTGTATTTGTCATGTATTCGTAGATCAGAATCTTCTCCTCTCCTTGAATGCAATAACCCAAAAGCTGAACAAGATTACTATGTTGAAGGTCAGCTATTAGAGTAACCTCATTCATGAATTCTTGAAGCCCTTGTCCTGAATGTCTTGCAAGTCTCTTTACTGCCACATGTTGCCCATCTGCTAATACCCCCTACATTATTTTTAAATGTCAGATACCAATTTTCAGTCTCCATATCCATTATTTGATAAACTTAGATTAGATTTTACCTTGTAAACTGGTCCAAAACCACCCTCTCCTAGCTTGCTGGCAAATGAGAAGTCATCTGTTGCAGCCACTATTTCAGGAAAACTGAACAACTGAAAATCCTGCCCTCGCCGTTTGCCTATTTTGAGCTGGTATGCATTGCCGAAGCTGCTAATTTGAGATCTCAACTCAAGTAATCCTTGCTCTTGGCTTGTTTCCACCTGGTCTGCATTCCGATGAATGTAGTAACTAAAGTTACTTGTACATGGAAATTCATGAATCAACAGCAAGAAAATCCTATGCATTTTGTACTTACCAGTTTGTTGCATGAGCCTAAGTTTTCTTTTCCTTATGTAGTAGCACAAGTAGCCAATAAGTAGCACTGCCACTGCAAGTATAATGCCCATGATAACCCATATCCACCATTTTTTCTTTGTATTTCCCGTGCCTCCTTCAAGTTACATTTTATTTTACAGGTGTCGTAAGTATCACATTAGCTTAAGCATTTCTAACATCTAAATGAAATTTAAAACAGCAAAATATGCAGAGATGTACTAGATAGACACAGTTTTGGTTATGAGGTCAGATATACCTTTGCTATTATTTGCTACAGTAAGGAGATAAGCAACTCCAAAGTAATCATTCTGGACAAATTGTGCTCCTTTACTCAAAAACAGACATCCAGACCCATTGGGATATATACTTTCGTAGCCAATACAGGTGCAATCGCTCCAGCAAGTAGTTTGACAATCACTAAGAGCCAAGTTAGTATTATTATCATGGTATGTCGATTCAGCTCCATTTAATAAATACCCATTTTTTGGCACAAATATCTCAGAACCATTCCTGCATTCAGAGGGCTTCTCCTCTATGCATATGGCGGCGAGAGGATGTATAAGAAGTTTGAAGAGAAGAATCAAACGAAGGAAGAGAAGAAGTAAAAGAAGAAAGAAGAGAAGAGGAAAAAGAAAAAAGAAGAAAGAAGAGAAGTTTTATTTGTCAGAGCTTTTGTTTGTTTATGTTGTCGTTTGTTGTAATTGACCTTTTCCTCTTTTGTAATTTGTATTATCAGAGGAGACAAGCTGAGAAGGCAGAGGATGCAAAGGATGCAAAGGAGAAGGTCGAAGCAAAAAAATGAAAATATTCTAAAACCTCATAAAAAATTTCACCACTTAGAGGTTGCGACTACAGCACGAGCTGCTTCGACCTTCTCCTTTGCACCCTGTGCCTTCTCAGCTTGTCTGCCCTGATAATGCAAATTACAAAAGAGGAAAAACAAAGGTCAATTACAACAAACGACAACATAAACAAACAAAAGCTCTGACAAATAAAACCTTCTCTTCTTTTTTCTTTTTCCTCTTCTCTTCTTTCTTCTTTTTCTTCTTCTCTTCCTTCGTTTGATTCTTCTCTTCAAACTTCCTTCGTTTGATTCTTCTCTTCAAACTTCTTATGAAGAGCCTGATCTAAATCTGATCATTACTTCTCTGATCAAAAGCTGGTCAAAAGGAAAGAACTTCTGAAAGTTCAGATGAAGAGGAGAGCAAAGATGATAGTTCAAATGAGGAGCCTTTGAAGACAGAGAAACTAAAGGTGAGCAATTTTGGGTTTTATTGGGTGTAAAATTACAAGTTGCAATGCCTTAAGCATTAGATTGTATTGTTGGAGTAATTTGTGGTGATGGATATTGCAATCTTGCAGCCCTCTAAAGTTCCAATGAAAGACAGTGGAGAATCAGAAGAGGAGTCTTCATCAGAAGAAGATGATGATGAGGATGAACCTTCAAAGACTCCAAAGAAAAAGGTATGTTTACTGTATTCAGCGTTGCATGTAGCTTTAGTTCGATTGAGTTTATGCTCTTAGGGCTTCTAATTCTATTTGTCTTATTAAATGATATTGAATGTTCAAATTGACCCCATGTATCTGGGTTTTGCTTACTTTGTTGCCTTTCATTCTTGTGCATATTTTGTGTATTTGATTCTTCTCACACTTGGCCCTTCATCATTGTGAGAGGAGGTCCTATAGGACATGCCCAATACAAGATTGAGTCTTTAGTTTGATCCTGAACCCTGAAACTTACGTGTTCTAAAAGTAGAAGTTGCAATGCCTTAAGCATTAGATTACATCATCTTGAATGTTCCAATCTTTCATCTGTTCCTTAGAATTATTGAATTAGTTATAATTGAATTATTGTTTACTTAACTGTGAGGCTCATCTTCAAGTGTATAAGTCAAATTACAAAGAGCCATCAATATGTGTCCAACTTGTACCATGTCTAACATTAACTTTTTACCATGTTGTTGAACAAGTAATATTATGTTTATATGCCTGAACTATGTAAGTCATGTTACCCCCAACTCTTGTGTGAAGAGGACACTAATGTATAAATGGTAGATGCTGATTTAAAATCTGGAAAGAAAGCTGCAATTGATCTCTTTTTTCTTCCTTTGTCTATTGTATTATCAGGGAGTGAGGAAGCTAATCTTGAGAGATGGAGACGGTCCCGTTTTTTGTCAAGGTCGGAAGGTCACTATTGAGTTTACCGGTTATGTTGCGAGAGATTTTGATCAGAGTGAGAAGTGGGCATTTTGTAGGTGAGTATGTTGTTTTTGTTTGATGTTTTATGTTTAATGTCTGGTTTTTTTTTTTAGGAAATGTGCTTATATTTACTTTTTGGTTGCAATCCTCTATGCAGCACCAGGGATGAAGGACAAAGACCATTCGTCTTCACAATTGGCGAGGGTCAAGCTATAAAAGGTGCATTGTATTTGCGTTTTTTAAGTTTATATATATATTTTTTAATTTTTTTTGTTTTTATATATTTCATTACCCATTTGCAGGGTTTGAAGAAGGTATCCTTGGAATGAAGAGGGGTGAGATTGCACTTTTGCAATGCACGCCAACATATGCATTTGGTGATGTTGGAGTGCGGGGATGGGTAGGTCCTAACAGAGATGTTTTATTTGAAGTTGAGATCATTTGATGGCAGTACTAGGAAGAAGGGTGCCAATGTGCTTGAAGAACTTCTTTGTACCAGCAAATTGCACGCTATTGAAGACATTCATCTGCTTTCATTGGACTTTTTTGTGGTCATAACACTGTAAAGAAGGTTATTAAGTTTGCAGAGGAGTGAACAGATGAACTGGAATCTCATTTTGCTTTATTTAAACATTAGAAATGAGCATTACTCTAGTCATTGTGGTTGCTTCTACTAGCACTAATTTTACCTGCAATAATTTTAAAAATAAGAAAAAACATTACTATGTCCAGTAAAGGTCAATTTGGGTTGCATTGGGTTTCAACTTGATGTAATAGTATAAACATATAAACTTTGACAAGGACTTCTCAACTCTATCAGGCTTGACTGGCTAGTTATTTGAGCAAGTTGTTGAGGTTGGTTTTCCAATTTCTCGGTTCAAAAAAATAATAGAAAAGAAAAGAAAAATGACCCACAACCAGCCATTATTTACAATTTGTCCTTTTTGGAGGATGAAATGTTTTTCAGCTAAATAAATTCATATATATACTTGAGTTCAGGTACAAGTCATCAAATCAGACGGCTATAATAGTTTTGATCAAGTTTGAATACTCAGTTCTCTGATCAATAGAGATAGAGTGGACAACAAATAATCCTCATTCATGAATCATTTGGTTGTATTCTTTTTTGTGTGTATGCTATTTCAAAGTGTGGTGCAATATGTTCTTTTGGTTGTATTTTTGTTGCTACAATTTTGGGTATTTGACCTCATTCATGAATAATGACTCAGCATCGAAATTGTTATGGAAAGAGAAAGGACAACAAATAATTCTACTTACAATGCTCAATTTTTATCCCGGAAAAGACAATTAAAAGCATATATGAACATAAATCTATACTTAAATATCTGTTAGTATAATATTTGATGCATGAAATTAACCTGAAAGTAGTATATTTATCTAGCTTCCATAACAGTTATGGTTGTACTTGCTGAATTAAAGTAGTATATTTATCCGAAGTTCCATAAGATTGCGATGACCCGACTTCACTTCTTGAAAGAGAGAATGCAGGCTGTTTTGGATCAGGCAAAAACATGATATCACTTGTAAGCATGGATATGACTTCTGAGTTCTGACACGGTAGGCCTATCTACTGCATACTCTTGCACACATTGTCATTGGGGGAATGAGTCCAATTACGTGTCCTTTAGCTCTAGACTATCACCTCGTTTCCAGAAATCCCAGGCCTGCAATCATTTAAAATTTTGATGCATTATCTGAGTGATAGTTATTCCATCTAGTTGAAATTGAATGCCAATTTTGATCTATCTTTATAACTTACAAGTTCAACAAGGCTGAGAGCAGTAGATGTAACAAAAGCAATGTTTTTTTTGCCACTCACTATCTTCATTAGTAAAACTTCAAAGCTGTAAACATCACACTTCTTTGAGAAAATGTCATTCATGGCATATTCTGGAGACATATAGGCACAAAATAATCATATGAAATTTAGAAAGCATTCATTTTTAGAAGAAAAAAAATATATATAAAGGTTACAGAGTTGTTTGAAAATCATTACTATGAATATTTGTTTTGTACTTACTATGTTCCAACAACTCTATTCGTATTTGCCCTGGACTCATTCTGTCCGAAAATTATTGCCATTCCAAAATCTGATATCTTAGGATTCATATTTTCATCAAGTAAAATGTTGCTAGCTTTCAGATCTCTATGTGTGACTCTAACCCTAGAATACTTATGAAGATAAAGAAGTCCTTGTGCAATCCCTTCTATGATGTTTACGCGTCTTTGCCAATCTAATTGGTTCACTGTAGTGGAATCAATTAGCCAAAGTTATTGGATTGAATTTGCTTAACTCTAAAAAGGGTTATTAGATTGAATTTCCCTTTGATCAATTAGCCAAAGTTATTATTAGTGGTAGTTTTAAGGAATTTTATCCATCACTGTAGGAATTTTATTATGTTTTCTATCTTTTCTCTGTAAGTAGCTCTGTTTTCTAGCTTTATTGATGTGCATTGTATTTTCTATCTTACACAGTTACACCTCACCTTGCCCTCGCCTATTAAAACATTTGACATATAACAAATACAGAAATAGATGATGAAGTGCCTCTGGATATGAACAAGCTGGTCCTAACAAAACTCACTTGCAGAGTTGCATAGGCTTGGATAAGCCTTTGTACCCATTTCATTCAGAGATATGAACATATAAACAAACCCCACTGTCCTATTGAAGATTATTGATATAGCAATGACACACGCACATTCAGACTTCCCAAGTTATAAGACTGTAGGGATGGAACGAAGAGAGATAAAAGGTGAGAGTGTGAAGTAATACTCCAAAATTCTAATAAGTAGCTAGACATCAAATAAATATATATATAGAGAGAGAGAGAGAGTTACTGGCCAACTTAATAATTAACAGACTGTTAAACATAAATATCCTTATAATTAAGATATCATGAACCGGAAGCTAGCCAGCTAGAACAAGAGTTCACTAAACGGGTTGCGTTAACCAAACTGCAGGTCCTGGCGGGGTCTCGGGTAAATAATATTTCCGGGAGTAAAGTTGTGTACTGGTTCCGTCCTCTAAACTGAAAACTCCTGCCATATGATATCTAAATTCTTCTTGACGCTTTTTCATCAGTCGTAATGCAGGCTCTGTTTCATCAGCGTAGTATATGGAATTTGGCTGGCACCCAGGATACCATGAAGCCAAAACAGACATGGATGGACTGTACTCACCCACAAAAAGAGCCTCATCGCCAATGCTTTTTACCTCAACCTGCTGCACAATGGATCCATCAGCATCGAAAACCAACTTGTAAACCATGAAGAAGCTCTCAAACACCCCCCGACACCCCCGTTTGATAATTAAAAATCTTCGAACATGCAATAGGTCTCCGTTGGTTGATTCCACAAGGTATGCCCGAACAGAAGATCGGAACATATCATTTGTAGGCGGTATTGCTTTGTGTTGCTGTATGATGCTGCTGCTGCTTTCTAGATCAAATAAAGTATGCATTCCCGGTTGAAAGCTTTCTACATTGAATGACACAATCATTCCCGAGTGAGGGTCAACTACGTAGACCTGGCCTCTATAAAAAATAGCATCAGAAAACAGGCTTTCTCCTCCTGATTCCAGGGGAGTCCATTCCTTTTGTCCTCCTTTAATGAAAGAAAACTTAGAATCATCAACGGACAATGTTATGACCACAAAATTATCTGGATTCGAAGCAGGATCAGCGGACATGATAACCTTGATGTCAGCGAATGCAGGGATGCCATCAACGGGAGGGAGTAAAATGGGCACTTGATCTTTCCTGAAAGGGTTGACGAGATACATAATAGCCACATCTGGTTCTTCTTCTTCTATTAGCAAGGCGATCCAACCATGGCCACACGCAACAAAGTACCAAGCGTCCTCTATCTCAGAGTAGATAGCGGTCTCAGCTATACCAGATTTACTATAAGTAGAACTAGGAATTGGTAACTGAATATTAATATTGTCGTAGAACTTTCCTTCAAAAATGCTGTAAAATCTTTCATGGGGTAAATCTGCGGGGATCACGAGCATAGGAAGTCCCTTGGGCACTGGGAGTGCAGCAGCAGCAATGTTCCTACCACAGGGCTTCATCTTCATCTTCTTCTTCATCTTCGACTTCATCTTCGTACCACAGGGCTTCATCTTCATCTTTGTACCATAGGCCTCATCTTCATCTTCATCTTCGTCTTCCTCAAGCTACGAACCAGAGTAGAATATATATGACAATTAAGAAAGAAAGGGGCAGAGAGACAACAATTAGAACCAGAAAAAAAATAAAAAATAAAAACTTGCTTTAATCTATTATGATACTATTATAAAGGCAGAAGCCACCCTTTAAGCCTCCATTAGGAAACCGACTCCGACCTCTCTGAAACCATTCCCTCCCTAGTTGATTATACCAGCAAATCCCCCAATAATCACAGCCTTAATTTAAAAAAAAAATCCCTACTTTTATGAATGGAATTTGCATTTAGCAGTCACTGAGTTAGTTAGAAAGAATACCTGGTATTGAAAATAGTGGAGACGGGAGAGATCAAGCTGCAGAACGTTTGTCTTGAGGCTGGAGGCTGATGGTAAACAATCCAACGTGATTATTTTATGCTATATTTATCTTAGTAGGGTATAATATTAAGGGAGATTAGAGTCCAATATAATATATTTTATGAGTCTTTTTTAAACTAAGGGTCTATTTGACATTATTTTTAAAATTATTAAAAGCGCTTTTTAAATTAGTATAAGCACTTTTGATAGTGTTTGATGAAAATAAATGAAAGTGTTTTTGAGATATAAAAGCGTTTTTAATGAGTTTTTTGAGAAGCATCTGTCATGTGTTTTTTTCAGGAAGCACTTCCAAATACTTTTGCATGAACCACTTAAAATTTTGTAAAAATATTTGTGCTTCTTAGTAGAAGCGCTTTCAGTAAAAGCGCTATTAAGTAAAAGCGCTTTCAAAAAGTAGTGCCAAACAGGTCTGAAAACTGGTAGTGATTTAGAGTTTTTAATTAAATTTTTTTTATTTTTCTTCGCTTTATGTTAGGTTTTAACTTCGGAATTTTGGGCGCACACTCTGGAAGGGGAAATAGCCTTCAAATCAGGAAGGATTTTATTATGAATTAAAATGATTGTCTTATAAATTAAAAGAACTTTATTATGAATTAAATTTTTTTTTTTTTTATAAATTGTAGGACTTTATTATGAATTAAAAGAATTTTCTTATAAATTTTAAAACACTTTCGGTTTTCATCTAAAAGCTGTTTTTCTAAAGGACTCAAACCTAATTATCTTTAGTATTAATAACACACATATTCATATTATGACATGTTAAATTAGTTATATTACTTGGTGGTGTATCAACTACACCGAATAATTTCTCCTACAAAGTGACCTTTTAGATGCTATAATTCAAAAGAACTATTAGTTTAGGGTATAGTATTGCCCCCAACTATCACTCATCTCTCACTTTGCACTACAAACTTTAGCTTTAATTCACTGTACACCCCAAATTTTAACTTTACTTTGTGTGTCACTTGCTCACTTTTCCGATATGATATATGGAATTTGGCTGGCACCCAGGATAGCTTGACGCCAAACAAGACATGGATGTACTGTGATCACCCACAAAAAGAGCCTCATCGCCAATGCTTTTTACCTCAACCTGCTGCACAATGGATCCATCCACGTCGAAAACCAACTTGTAAACCATGAAGAAGCTCTCAATCACCTCCCAACGCCCCAGTTTCATAATTAAAAATCTTCGAACATGCAATAGGTCTCCGTTGGTTGATTCCACAAGATATGCCCGAACAGAAGATCGGAACATATCATTTGTAGGCGGTATTGCTTTGTGTCGCCGTAATAAGCTGCAGCTGCTGCTTTCTAGATCAAAAACCTCATACATTCCCGGTTGAAAGTTTGTTTAACTTGAATACCCTTTTGGGTTAGGACTTAGGAGACTACAATTGCCTATAATTACTTGCACAACTTAGGAGATTACAATTACATGTGTACTTGTCTTATGCAACTTCCATAAAAAGTTGTGCCCCATGAATACTAATAGGTAATCGATTAATGTAACCCTGCCAAAGTTATGCACTTGATCTATCTTTTTCTTATCTGTTAGACCTACAACCCACCCTATTTGTTCAATTAGCCAAAGTTATTACCGCATATGAAATCACTGGTGTCTGATCTAGTGGTAGTTTTAAGGAATTTTATCTATCACTGTAGAATTTTTATTTATGTTTTCTGTCTTCTCTCTGTAAGTAGCTCTGTTTTTCTAGCTTTATTGATGTGCACTGTATTTTCTATCTTACACCTCCCTTGCCCTCGCCTTTTAAAACATTGATATGTAACAAAAACAGAAATAGATGATGAAGTGCCTCTGGATATAAACAAGCTGGTCCTAACAAAACTCACTCGCATAGACTCGGATAAGCCTTTGTATATACACACATTAAATATCTGTTAGTAATTTGATACATGGAATAAACCTGAAAGTAGTTTCTTTATCTAGCTTCCATCACAGTTATGGTTGTACTTGCTGAAGCCATATCCAACCTTCCATAAGATTGTGATGACCCGACTTCACTTCTTGAAAGAGAGAATGCAGGCTGTTTTGGATCAGGCAAAAACATGATATCACTTGTAAGCATGGATATGACTTCTGACATGGTAGGTCTATTTACTGCATACTCTTGCACACATAGGAGACCAACATGAATAAACTTTGAAACTTCTTCTTTGGGGAATGAGTCCAGTGATGTGTCCTTTAGCTCTAGACTATCACCTCGTTTCCACAAATCCCAAGCCTGCAATCATTTAAATGTTGATATGTGAGTGATATTTATGCTATCTAGTTGAAATTGAATGCCAGTTTTGATCTATCTTTATAACTTACAAGTTCAACAAGGCTGAGAGCAGTAGATGTAACAAAAGCAATGTTCTTTTTGCCACTCACTATCTCCAGCATTAAAACTCCAAAGCTGTAAACATCAGACTTCTCTGAGAAAATGCCATTCATGGCATACTCTGGAGACATATAGCCACTGCACAAAATCATCGTATGAAATTTAGAAAACATTCATTTTTAGAAGAAAAAAGAAGCAACTATATAAAGGTTACAGTGCTGTTTGAAAGATATTATATGAATATTTGTTTTGTACTTACTATGTTCCAACAACTCTATTTGTATTTGCCCTGGACTCATTCTGTCCGAAAATTCTTGCCATTCCAAAATCTGATATCTTAGGATTCATATTTTCATCAAGTAAAATGTTGCTAGCTTTCAGATCTCTGTGTATGACTCTAATTCTAGAATACCTATGAAGATAAAGAAGTCCTTGTGCAATCCCTTCAATGATGTTGACGCGTCTTTGCCAATCTAATTCCTTCACTCTAGTGGAATCTGCAGTTAAAGTGGAATTCATAGTATGCTTATACTTAGTGGTCAACATCATAATCAAATTAAAGATGCCAGATTAAGCAGATTTCAGATGAGGGAGGGAGGGAGGGAGGAAGAGGGGAAGAGAGGAGTCTTTGCATTTGAAAGGAATTATAGACAAACCAAATAGGAAGACATCCAAGCTTGTATTTGTCATGTATTCATAGATCAGAATCTTCTCTTCTCCTTGAATGCAGCAACCCAAAAGTTGAACAAGATTACTATGTTGAAGCTCAGCTATAAGTGTAATTTCATTCATGAATTCTTCTAGTCCTTGTCCTGAATGTGTTGCAAGTCTCTTTACTCCTACCTGTTGCCCATCTGGTAATACCCCCTACATTGTTTTAAATGTCAGATACCAATTTTCCGAGATGACCATTATTTCATAAACTTAGATTAGATTTTACCTTGTAAACTGGTCCAAAACCACCCTCTCCAAGCTTGCTGGCAAATGAGAAGTCATCTGTTGCAGCCAGTATATCAGAAAAACTGAACATTCGAAACTCCTGCCCTATCCTTTTGCCTGTTTTGAGCTCATATACATTGCCAAGTCTGATAATTTTAGATCTAGACTGAACTAATCCTTGTGTACCTGTATGATATCCCGATGAATGCAATGGTATCAGAAGTTACTTGTACATGCAAATTGATCATAAATTAAAAGAAACATGTGGTTCCTACTTACCAGTGTGTTGCTTGCGTCTGAGTTTTCTTTTCCTTATGTAGCACAAGTAGCCTATAAGTAGTACTGCCACAGCAAGTACAATGCCTATGATAAACCATATCCACCATTTTTTCTTTGTACTTCTCGTTGAACCGCTCTTTTTGCCTCCTTCAGTAGGTGTTCCATCTAAACCCAACAACAAAAAGTAGTGTTGATAAGTACTTGAAGTCGTTGAGAGCTTATGGATCAGGTTAGATTTTATTTTGTTACAAGGCTCATAAGTCTCACATAGGCATAGCAGAAACTCACCATTGCTTAATTTTCTTATTATATATATATATATATATTAGTTTAAGTATATTACTAAAATCTAAAGGTAATTCAAAACAGCAGAGATCTAAAATTATAGAGTAGGAAAGGAAGAATGACAATATACAGAGTTGCAGTAGATATACCTGTGCTATTATTCCCTATAGTAAGGACATAAGTAACTCCAAAGTAATTATTCTGGACAAATTTTGTTCTTTTACTGATAAACACACATCCAGTCCCATTGGGATATATACTTTCGTAGCCGATACAGGTGCAATCACTCCAGCAAGTAGAGTGACAATCACTAAGAACCAAGTTAGTATTATTATCTGGATGTAGAAATTCAGTTCCATCAAAATAGCCTTTTACTGGAACAAACAGCTCAGAGCCATTCCTGCATTCAGAGGGCTTCTCCTCTATGCACATGGCATCCGGATAAGACGGGTTGAATTTGCAGGGACTGGTAGATGTGCTCTCCCATTTAGGACCATTTGGGTCTAAAATAGACAGCAAGATTTGGCCCCAAGAATTCAGTTCCCACCTTGAAACAGTAGAACTATTTTTGACAGAACAAGAAAAGTACTTCTCCTCCTTGTTTGAAACAAAAGTGAAGTCGAATAAATCAACCCTTTTTGTCAATTCAGGGGCTGCTTGAAAACTACCATTTTCCCAGACCCCACTGGTCCAGTAAACATCCTCTCGCCGCCAGATGATCAATTGGTTGGTGCTTCCGGGATCCACGCCAAGCCTAAAAGCACCCGGTGCAGGCATTTGATCACTGAACCAGGAAGAAAGTGTCCAATTCTTTCCAGTCTTAAAATTCATGCCTAATTTCATTCCAGGCAACAATGTGTTGGTTGGATGGTTAAAGCTTTCCCACAATACATTTCCAAATGTTCCATTTGAAGTCACTTCTCTTAAAACAAGATTTCCAGTATCAAGTAAAGAGGCAGTCACATTACCAGAAACTGTTTGATTGGAATCTGATACTGATATTTGCCCTCCACCATGTAAGAGCTTCAATTTTCCATCACTATCTACTTCCAATACTCCTGATGAATCGGAGATTGGAGTTTCCGGGTTTGCTACCCACACTGCATCTGGATGATGTGGTAGTTTTCTGTAATATATTCCCAAGTAACGATTACTGGTAGCACCAGAAGTGCTTGCAGTACCAGGACTGATGAAGCCTAGCTTGAATAAACTATTTTCAGAAGCAAGGTGATCACTATCCTTGTCTTGTAGCTGTTGGCCTTGCTTCAGTATAGTAAATGCAGTTTGTGCATGAGAAGAAAGAAAAGATTGCATGCAGAAACATGAGAAAAAGAGAAGCACAAGGCTCCTCAGTTTAGCCATTGACAATTGCTCAAATGTTTGTGTATGACACTCAGATCTATATTTCTCACAAATAAGTGCTTGAACTTAATAACTTTTTTTTGGGGTTTAGACTATATATATGTGTGGGCCCCAATTATATATATATATAATTGGTTATGTGTGGAATATTATGTAGTCCTCTCATTTTTTCTTACTTTTTCAACCCATTAATTGCCTACTTGTAAGTCGAACGTGTGGTTCTTTGACAAAAATTGAATGACATTTTGGATTGGTGTCCTATGCATTTTGTTGACTTGTTTTTTGTTTCTTTGAAAATAATGCGGATGACTTGAATTATGCACATTTATTATGTTCGAAGGTTCTTGGATGGCCATCAAAGTCATGAATATTATGCAATGGGCCAAATTGCTTGTTTATCCCTTTTCTTGTTTTTCTACAAACCCACCCATCACCCATCACCCATCACCCATCACTCATCAGCCATATAGTCATATTCACTCATATCCTAATTTTAACTTAATTATAAATATTAAAAAAATGTAAATTATTGTAAAGTTAAAATTAGGATATGAGAAAATCCACTTCCTTTGAATACCCAGATGTTTAGGACTTAACAAAGATGTGGATAGAATCTCATGCCCCATGCTATGAGTTACTGTTCACTTCTAGAAACAATATGCCATGTGTCATTGAGTCCTCTGTTTCCGCAGTTTATTCCCTACAAGGACCGCTGACAAAAAGTAAAGCCGCCAAAGGGTCAAAATGACCGACTCCATGAGCATTTCTGCGAATTTACCGACTCACATGCAAGGACCAGACAGTATATTCATTAAAAGTTAAGAAAAATAAAATGAACAATTAAGGAATCGAAATTGTTGGGAGGAGCAGAAATTATCAAATTAATTGAAGGAGCTACCTGGGAAAAAACCAAACTGCAGTTTATCACACAACATATTCTTTTTTCTTTATTCAGATATAAAGTCTGTCCAAATTAATTTGGATTTTAGATTATATGGTGATGAAAATAACATTTCGCATAATCCCATTAATTCAAATCTGTCAAAGTTTTGGTGTCACAGATATGAAATTAGAACCTTGGGCCACACTGATTAACTGATACCCAGTTGAAGAAAATGGGAAAGCAATTTTAAGACGGCAAAAAGAGAATTGGGTGTTGATTTATAGAAGAGACAAAAAGAGAATTGGGTTTTTGGCACATAGCAAACTTACCTGAATAATAGTCCACGTATTCATAGTGGTATGTATGCAATTAAGCACCACCCAATTTTCTTCTCTCTTTGTCAAAATTACAGAAATATGGACGGGTAGGTCTGAATGACCGCTGAAGATTGACAGGTAGAGTAGAGAGAACAACACCAACACAATCCCAACCCCAAAACCCTCTATGTCTCCATTCATAATCACATTTTCAACTCCTCCTTGCTCTCCTTGCTCACCAAAGCCATGGTATGTTCGATCAAACCCCATAGTTTTTTTGTGTTTGATTCAATGTGTGATTGTGTGGTGTATAAATTTAGTGTGTAACATTTTTTACCTTGTTGGAAATTGTGTGTTTTGTTGGTGCAGTCTCTTGCACCATTGATGTTTAGGTCACTGGTGAGGCTTCTAACATCCCTAATTGGCTCGCCTGCTGCCTCAGTCTCCACCTTGCTCTACTACAGTGAGCTTCTGCCTCAGAATATCATCTTGGAAAGATTAGTTCGACATGAAATGCTTGATCAAGAAAATTACTTGTTCCATTTCCTTGTTAACTTTTTGAGATGTTTTTGGTAGCAACTCAAAGTAGATACCTTGATTCTCATTCATCGCCATAAAGGAGCCGGCATATTATTCAATTGTAAGTTGTAAACCACTATTTCGTGGTGAGTGTTTATATTTTATTTGTGAATTCATATTCAAATCATAATGAAAAGAAATGTATTCATTCACTTTTGTTTTGTTGGCCGGTCAAGTGTTGTGCAATATTTATAGGTCCAATTGGGATTTCCTAATGATCTGAAGAAAAAAGAAACAGTCTTGAGATAGATCTATGATGAGCTTTTCTACTCCTCCCATTTATTTTTGTATTTGCATATGCCAATTTTACCCCTTTACTGGACAGCTCGATTAGATGCATAATTTATATAAATTGATTAATTGTCAATTGAGTAGAGATTCAGAAATTTTTTTAGTTAACTAAAGGGTTTTAAGAGTAAACATATATGTTAAACCAAATAAATTTTAGCATGGTATTAGAGTATGATTGGCCTGTAATGATGTTAAGAGACTTACACATTATAGGGAATGAAAAATAAATAATTAACGCATACCTTAACGACTTAACATCTTGAAAGGCCGGGTTGACCCTGACCAACCCTTAACATTTAACATTTTGAAAGGTCGGGTTGACCCTGACCAACCCTCTCCGGTCTCTTGACTGAATGCAAGAGCTAGGCTAGCCTTGACTGAATGCAAGAGCTAGGCTAACCAAGCTTGGCCAGGCCCATGTTAATTTGCTTGTTGAGGTGTTAACTTTTGGACCTCTGCCCAATGTAACAAAAAAAGGCAAAAAGGGCGAAAGAAAAGAAGGAGAAAAGGGGATATTAAATTCATGATGCAGATAAAATTTTAAATTATTTTTGCTTTAACTGACTGTTTTATAAAAAGGTAATGGGAAAAAAAGGTTTGGGATTAATGGTTCAAAGTTCAAACTCATGAAAATAGTGAGGCTGAAATGTTTGTACTTTGTACTTGACCTCATGCATGAATCATGACTAGGCATTGAAATTATTATAGAAAGAAAAAGAAAAATAATAATAATCCTACTTACTATGCTCAATCTCTGGATAGTAAGACTGAAAATGGGTAAAATCTTTAATTGATGAAAAAGGAAATCTCTGCTGAAATCTTAATAAATTAAGCTATTAATCCTCCCAAAAATTAGCAATGACCTGCTCTTGATTGTCTTCCTCCAGCTGGACATAGAATGTTAGATGGTTACAGGGGTTGGTAGTCTGAGTTGGTCAGATAATATCTCCTTTGAAAATGTGGTAGAAAGCGATTGGTATTCAATCAGAAAGAGCAACTGGCACAGCCATTATGCCCTTTATGTCAATCAAAGTAACATGGGTTGCTTAATTTAAAAGGGTGTTATATTATATATGGGCATTTTCCTTTCTTAATCATGAGGCTAATTGAATGCCGAATCTAATCCATAGTGGGCTGCTGATGCAAAGCAAGTAATAAGCCTAATCCATATGCAGTTGTGGAATGTGACAGTGCTCTCTTTCTTTCTGACTTTGCAGATGGATTTGCTTGAGATTAAACCATATTAAAATAACCTTGCCACATGCTCTGAATTTTTTTTATTTATGCTTTAAGCAATAAAAAGAGATGAATTTTTCTCTAATATAAAGTACATATGGATGAATTTGCAAATTAAATGCGAAATGTGAATGCCAATCGACTTATATTTGATTGTCGATCAATATGTATGATCACATATCACCAATCAATTTCTCATGTGTTATCACTCATCTCAGCATTAGAAAACGTCCTAAAAAGACATATGAGTTACTTGAGATTATACTCTTGCAACAAGCACTTCAAAGTTCAACATATTGATTTTAAATTAATATAATAATTATTATGATCAATTATTAATTGATGAATTAAATGTCACATGCTATAATTATTATTATGATCAATTGAACCCTAACCATATTGATTTTAAATTAGAATTCAGTAAAGATTATTTTTTTATCAAGAATTTTGTAAAGATCATTATGAACAATTTTTAAAACAGAATTGAGAATACCTTATACCTGTGTGCCATTTTATGAACATTTTTTTGTGTGACCAAATTCTGATAAATACGGTTGAAATGGCGGTTATATTTTATCACCACTGATTCAACGACTCTGGACCCTGTCTATTTTGTCTCCACCAAAAACAATAATTCCACTCGGTTTTATTATTGTGAACGAAAGCAATATACAATAAATTAATCTTTATGAAAATAAATATAATAACAATAATAATAAATTAATACTAATTTTGTCCCAAGCCAAAGCAATTGATGATCACCAGCATATCTGGGTCCAGCTCAGCATATTCCATCAACGTCTTTACCCACCTTGACTTACTTGACCCGCCCCAACCTCCACTACTCCCAAAAAGTATTCGCATCCAACGGCCACGATCTCCCGACCCCTCTCATATCTGCCGACTCACCCGCCGCACCCAACAAAATTTATCGTTTTCCCCAAAATGCCCTCTGTAACGTTATAATGACCGATCGTTACCGGCGTCAACCTCGTCATGGAGAAGTAAAAGGGGAAGGAGATTATGGTCAGCAAAGTTTTCTCTGTCCCATCAGTTTAGTGGCCAAGTGAGTTTCAAAAGTGTCTGAGACGGACTCAAGCGGCTTCAGCATTCAGCAACAGAGAGTTTTATCATTTTTGGTGTGATTTTCTTATTTCTCTCTTCTGCTTGTTCTTGTTGTTGAAGCTCTCTTTCAATGCCAGCTTCGCTTGCTATTTCAGTCTGAGTCGCTGAGTCGAATCGTTCACCGAGTCGGAGAAAGAGATTGAAAAATGTTGGACGGACTGCTTGGCCGTGGATTTGCCTCTAAATGGTTTGCTCTCAGATCTCACTCTCTTTCTATATATACTTATATCTCTATGCATCTATAGGTGTGTTTATATAAGTATATATTATATGTTCTGCATGTCTTTGCTTTTGGCAGTAAATCGTTGATTAAATTGACGAAAACTCGGATCGATGTGATACGGAGGAAGAGGAACGCCACGCAGAAGTTTTTGAAGAAAGATATCGCTGATCTACTGGCCAATGGCCTTGATATTAATGCTTTCGGAAGGGTGATTACTCTGTTTTTTTTTTTTTCACTAATTTCATTGATGTGCAATTTTGAATTTCCTGTAATCTGTTTGGTTGCCGAGAAATTAACTTTTTCCGCTTTTGCTTTTCATTTCTCGGAAACCAAACGGAAAAAATGTTGGTGATGTGAATTTGTTTTGTTCTGTCTATCCTGTACACCTAAAAAGAAGAGTGCTATATTTGGTTAATACAGGCTGATGGACTTACGGCGGAGGTGATAGTTTCGTCGTGTTATGATTTTGTTGAGCGATGCTGTGATTTGGTGTTGAATCACCTTTCAGTCATGCAAAAACAAAGGTAGGCGTTTGAGTTGGTGTGCTCATCTAGAGGTTTTTGCTGCCAATACCAAGTACCTGAATTTTTGTTTGTCTATTAATAAGCAACTGGTCTTTTGATATTAGATTGCAACACTATATGCCAAAATGTTAATAGTTGTATATTATGCTATGGACAAACATTCACATATGTCCTTAAAAATGTTAATCTCTAAAGGAGAAAGAACAGAAGACTGGAAGATGCAGTAACTATACATTTTGCATTGGCATAATTAATTTTGGGTTCAGAGATTGCTAATTCTTAGTCACACCACATTAAAGTGCTGAGCAGCTTGGTAAGATATGTTGCCCCGATTGATTAGAAATGAAACATCAAATGAGGTGAATATTGTTGGCCATTACAGTAATATCAGTTGGGAAAGATGTTGATTTGAGTACACATCTGTTATAACACCATCCATGTGTGGACATATTGTAATGTGAATTGCAAACATTCACTGGATACAACTTTTATTAGGTTCTACCTTAGATATCCACATCATGAAAGATTGAAATTGTTAGCTAATTCTATGGAATTGTTCCATTATGTCTGCTAACCTAATAGAATTCTGTGATATTATTCATTAAGAGGTCATCCAACTAGATGGTTTGAATTCCTGCTAAAGGCATTTTCTTAAACTTTTCTTCATGCATTAGTTAAAAAATGATAAAATTAAACTCAATATAATGTTTCCTTTTCCACATTATTTTCAATGTAGGGAATGCCCTGAGGAATGCAGGGAAGCTGTGTCATCGCTCATGTGTGCTGCAGCAAGATTCTCTGACTTACCAGAGTTGCGTGACCTTAGGCAACTATTTAATGAGAGATACGAGAATTCTGTGGTATATTTTGTGAATCAGAAGGTAATTCTCTATGAATCTGCTCTTAGTAGAACTTCATGAATCCACAACTGCTTTAAGACTGACCAATTGAATTGCTAATTGATAGTTTGTTGAGAATTTAGCTTCAAAGCCTGCTACATTGGAGAATAAGGTTCAGCTAATGAAAGACATTGCATTAGAATTTTCAATAAAGTGGGACTCCAAGGCCTTTGAACAGAGGATGTCCAAACCTACTGCGCTTGCACAGGTATGTCCTACTGTGTTGTTGTAATTACACCTGTATCAGATAGAAATAAAACCCCTGGGACTTAAAAAGTTTTAGAGCATTTTTTATTTAGTCAAAACCATTGCTTTTTCGAATTTACAGTCAGTTGCAAATTGGGGTCTTGCAGGGCCAGCCAAAAACTTATGGGTCTTTCCATGCTACTGATGATAAAGGGAAATTGTCTAATGGGAAATGTGCAGTCCCAAAAGGAGATAAGCCTGATCTTCTGTCTACAGAAAGGAGGCTCGATCTTAATGGCGTGCACAAATTACACGATGACAAGGAGGGTACTGTCTTGAGAAAGGATGAGCACAATTATCAGACAAGGCATAGACCCTTTGGAAAAGAATACAAGTCTCTCAATGGCGGTGACATTTTGTTCCACGAAAGGCAAGAATTTGTTGCTCACAAACATGAAGCATGGAATGGAAAGGAGGATGCTGGTTCGAAGCCAGTTAGATTGGGCAGTTCATCTCAGGGAAAAGGACTGGAAAGGCATCATGGTATGGAGAACAGTGTTCCTAAAAGAGACTGCCACGACACTTTACCTCATGTAAAGCCTAATGTTGCTGGACCACATGTGAAAAGCAATGGTAAAGGCTCATTTGCTGGTGACAATTATGACGGTCAACACAATGATGCAAAACTAGCGAGCAAAGAAGAAGAAACGCCTAAATTGAAGCCAATCTACAATTATGGCCTTCCTCCTCCATACGTGAAATCCAATGTCAAAGCAAAAGACAAAAAAGATGAAGCCAATTTAGGTTCTTTACATGATAGGTTTGACAGAGATGGTAAGACTAAGGATCCTGTAGCATATAACATAGCCTTTGCTGACAATATGTTGAATGGAGTACAACTAGGATCTGGTCATGACTATGAGAGGCGTGCTATTGCAAAAGCTAATGGTCATGATCATGAGAAGGATCGCGTTCATGGGGACGATGCATCTAGCAACCAGATACCAAAACCAAGATCAAGTAGGAGGAGACACTCAAGATCGCGCTCCTCTCACAACGATGCTGGCAATAGTGAAGATACAGGAGTTGCAACGAGAAGATCAAGAAGCAGGAGAAGGGATGAGTCAAGAAAAGGCCTACAACTGTTGTTTGATGATGAGCACTATAAGAATGATGAAGAAGAAAGAAGAATTGACGAACTGCTGATTCATTACAGTAAAAAGCCATCTAACTACGAACCAGGAAAGTCAAGAAGAAAGTCAAAAAGTCATCATGCACATCGTGAACATAATAGCAGAGATGAGCCTGGTGACGAGTCAGAAATGGTTCCTGCTCCAGTAAGATCAGCTTCCCTTCCTCATGAGCATACAGGTCCATCAGAGGCAATCAAACTATTTGCTCGGGCGGCTTCCTTTCAGTTAGATGGGTCCAACCCAGCTCGCCATGTGCATCCCAAGTTGCCGGACTACGATGATTTGGCTGCCCGGTTTGCAGCCCTAAGAGGGAGGTAAAAGGGATAGGTCCATCCAGGGGTGGAACATAGAAGGGACTACTAAGACTAAGAGGGGGCCATGACCCGGCAAACTTTTGAAAACAAAAGTATATCAATATAAGTTGTCGAATACCAAAGTGTTAGAGCATGTCACTTGTATCATTTGGATACTTGATCTTATAGTTAAGAGTAATATGCGTTTTTTTATTTTTATTTAATTGATTAATATTACTTCTTTTCTTCTTTTTCTTTTTTTCTATTGAGAGTGAGTTTATTTGAACTCAAATTTTTTATGTAGTTTCTTTTTCCCACATTTACACTTGCAAAAAATGGCAACCATTGGTGATTTATTTTTATAATTTCTTTTGTTTTAAGAGCCAGACCTCTTCAAAAGCCCAATTTCTTAGTTAAAAACCCTCTTAACCTAAATGCTAATGTAATATAATTAGCTCATCAACTATTAAAGATTAGTTAGAAAAATAATCAAGTACACAATTAAATCAAGAAAGAAAATCAATATTTAAGAATTGGTATTACACAAAGATAATATTAAAGAGTAAAAGACAATTGATGATGATGAATAGGCAACAAATGTGTAAAAACTAATATCCAAAATTTTTTTTTTTTAATATGCTTATAATAAATACTCTAATTGTAGATATCTAGATGAATTCACAAAATTCTTATAAATATATTGGAAGAGTCATAAATTTACTCACAATGCACCAAAGTTCGATCCCTCCAATTAAAAAAAAAAAAACTCTTGTGGATATATTTTGGGGTATAGTGCCATTATTTGAATGTGTTATATCATTCATACTAATTATATGAGATTTAATATATATATTGTATATAATGTATATTTACACAACTTGAAAATTTCATTCAGACAATAAAAGACTTGACAATTGCATACTTTTTTTTTATTTTAATAATGGTTTTTAAACTTAAGACTTTTTTTTTTTGAGTTGGAACTTGAGACACTATTTAAATTATTTAGAAAATATTTTGAAGTATTAGTGAGAATTAAATAGTTATGTTTGGGCCACATGGATTCTTCTCTGCTAAGTCCAACCCAACAATCAAGATCTAAATTTTACAACTATGATTGACAACCATGGTTAGTTTTGTTATGTATGGTTATCATTGTCCTGACTGATGTGTGAGTCGTGTGACTATATACTGAATTCCCAATGATTTTACTTTTCATTGTAAAAGTTGTAACAGTGTTTGGTTAGAGTTTGAATTGGTTGAGAATTTGAGAGGAAGTTGAGATTGGGAAAGTTTGTTGTATCATATATATCTACTATCATAAATAAATCGTCGATCTTTCATAGTGATTATTTACTGTTTCGCTTGTCCTTATTTAAGGACTTTCCGTCAGAGTTAAAAATTTTAGACCAGCCAAAAAAACAAGTTTTGGAATGGTAATTTCAATTTTCACCTGTAGACCAGAACATAGGACTTGAGCGTAACTGTCTGTTTGGTATCAGAGATTGTGATAGTGATGAATTGATGATGTTGCAAAACTATAGGTTATTACTGGATAATGACTAATATGACCTCGATTGTGAGAAAAATGCCCCACCAAGCACCAGCTCAGAACGAAGCGAAAGCCTTCACATTCCCCAGGTCCTATTGCCCTTTCTAGATTCGCATCCCATGTCCCATGTCCTCTCCTTGTCAAAGGTATAGTACTGTTTCCCGCCAAAAAAAAAGCTTCTCTGCCTCCAATATAAGACTCTTTTACTGCCTCACATTCCACAGCCCAAGAGAAACAGAGAGAAACAGAGAGAAGAGAAAGAGATGAAGGGCTCATCCAAGGTGATAATGGGTGCGACACTGGTAATGGTGGTGAGCCTTGCCATAGTGTTAGGCTTAATCTTGGTGCTGCTAACTGAGCTCTACTGCTCACTCCTACTTCGCCGGCGTCAGCTCAGAACCAACAGCAGCTCCACCACCACCTCCACCACCACTAGGGCCACTGGCACTGCAGCCACCACAACCTCTTCTCAGCCCTCCTCACAACCTCAAGACCATCACCCAGGAGGTCCTTCTCTTGGCAGCTTTTTGGGGGTTCTTCGTGCTCCAAGAAGCTTCCTTTTCCCATCAGTTTCTTGCAAAGAAGACAATGTAGAAACAAAGAAGCAACTACATTCTCAGCTTCACCAAGTCTTTGACATCCCAAACCAAGAAATATCAAGCACAACCCCCTGTCTGATTGGGGTAATATCTAGTCCATCCCCATCAATTTCCTTTGTAACCTCACCACAGCCAACCCAAGAAGACAAAGCTGAAGACACAATTCAAGGTGGTGTTAGTAGCACTGGTGTTTGTAAAGACAAAGCTGCTGCTGGTGGTGGTGGTGGTGGTGCAGAACATTTTGTGTACATTTCCAACCCCTTTTATGACAATGAAGCAAGGAGGCCTAGTGGGGAAAACACTCCCTTTGAAACCCCAGACACATCACCTTCAAGATTGGAAATGGGGGGTTCTTCTAGTTCTGGAGAGGATGAGGTTGCCCAACCAACCCCATCTGGGCCCTCAAGCCCAACCACACCTCCTTTAACCCCAATGAAGAAGTTACCAGCAGAGGCTTGCTCAGTTTCTCTTAGAGATGCCAGGTCTTTGGGCACGTCAGGTAGTGATTCCAATACGAACAATGGTCTCTCATCCTCATCATCAGGTTCTCCTTGTACTTCTCCTTCTTGGTGATTTTCCATGCCATAATCAGACAGTTTAGAGCATTAGTCTTTTTCTTTTTCTTTTTAATTATATTTATGAGGTGGGTGTTTTGTGAAATGTGTAATGGAAATGGTTAAATTAGCTGGAAAGTCAGTGCGCCCAGATCAACTTTTCACTTCAAGCGTGGCCATGGCTCGTCTACCCAAGCCACGCCCATCCCTTGATGCAAACTGAGCTTCTAACTCTTTCTTTCCTTCTCAACCATGCAGACAGACTTGCTTTCTTGTTTTCACTTGCTTTTGAGTTTTGTAAATTGTTTTTGGGAAGAAGTCCAATCCCATTTTCTTTCTAGCAGTAGAGTACATATGAGCCTTTGTTTTTTGTTTTGGGATTGTGAGAATGGATGGTGATGCACGTGAACTGTGAAGGGTGGACTAAAGGGCAACAGACAAAAATAGAACAAAAAAACAAAAGGGAAAAAATTTAAGAAAAATAATCTCTCTGTTTTTGAGGGACCTCGAGTTCTAATTTCTATGCATTTGAAGCCTAAAATAAACAAATAACTGTCAGCTGCTCTGGCCCTGCGAGGTCTCTGTCCACTTTGATAAGGACGAGACCCTCTTGGTTTCCATGAGCTCCATTAGGCAAGAAGCTTCATTTCTGAACTGACTGCATTTAATAGCTATTAGTGTAATTGAATAGGAAATGTGGCATAAGGGTGTTTATCCCTCCAAGGACTTGAGAAATGAGGCACAATCTGAGTGCAAAGTCATTTGGGATTTTGGGTCCATACGACTGATTTGTTCAACTACTTGTCTGGTGAATTAAGGGGATTTACGAGTTTACGTAGTAATCTTTAATCAACTAGGAGTGGGCACTCAATTTATTAATTCTGATGGGGAGTGCCCATATTTCTGGATTAAGAACTTGGAAAAAGTGAGTTATCTGCACATGAGTGACTATCATTGATTGTAATTAATTCTACATTGTAGAAACCAGCAATTAACGGTGCTCAACTACTGATGAATGTGGGATGAAGAATCACAAAGGATCTAAATTTTGTGACTATAGTTGAACGCTTGCGTTTTTCAGGCACCTTAAAATTTGGATTTTTTCACTAGATCACTTGATGAAACCTTGAATTTCTTTTTTGGCTCACTTCTCTTGCCATTGGATGCCATTGAGGTCCCAAACAGCTACTTACAGGGTACAATATTAACATGCCTTAACAGCTACTTACTGGGTACAATATTAACATGCCTTAACAGCTACTTGCGGGGTACTAAATTATAGGGCCACCAAAGGTTCTCTAATTTAAGGGGAAAAAGTTGAGAAGCATTGACCAACCACGGAAGTAGTAGTACAACCAAAAATATGACCAGTGTTTGCTGTTTCGTCCATAATCATCTGGTAAGTGCAGGAAATGTGATAACCTTTGTCGGATGACAACTACGTTGTGCCTGCCAGCATGGTACTGATGAACAATAGAGAATCTTATGCGATATTTATGGTGTATAAAACCAACAAACCTATCAGAACCATGTAAATGTTTTGCTGCAAGTAACAAAACAATTAGGACTTGGGAGAGTCCCAAATGGTGTTACTGGGGGAATTATGTTAGCTTGATATGTTTCATTGGCTGGCTTATTTCTAATCGCTTAAACGTCTAGGATGCAATGATTGTTTAACATAATATCAGAACTCTAATTGCACGAAGGTCTGCATAACAAATTCACTAATCAAAGATTAGGTTCTTTCACTGGGGATGACACGTTTCATGTGCAACATTTGCTTCTCAGTGTTATGTTCCGCAATCATTCTTGCACATCAATGAACTTCACTTGAGCATTTGTAAACAGTAATGAGATCTTATAAATGTACATAAAGAAATAAATATTTGTAACACATTTGCAAAGCCCGCAGATGGGTCTTCATCGTTGATGATCATAAACCACACTTAGTTTTCCATCTTGTTGAATCATGCATGTCCTTGAAATTGATAACCTGTAATCATACAATTATGTGTTGGTTCTGGAACACTTGAAATGACAAAAATTTGGTGCACAGAAGAAAATTGCATACCGTGCAATAGAATAGTGAGGGCATGCATCATCCAGAGCAACAAAACATTCTCCTGCTGCTTTCTTGTGATCTGCCATGCAATTTTATCCCAGTTGGGCGGGAAGGGAGAGCTTTAGCCAATCTTTTTGCTGCAAAAGGACTTGCTTTCATTAGCATAGTAAAGAAGATCTGGGACTTCACCAATTTGCAGCAATAAACCAACATATTCTTTTGGAGTCCAAGGTGAGGCAGGGCTTTTGGCTTCACCAATTTTTTAACATATATGATGAATATGATAGATTGTCCTTACATGTTCAATGGGTATCAGACTGGCCTTTCATCTGAAAATATAAAAAAGGGTGATGTATGTACCTATTTCATAAAAGAGCTCATTGACATTCTGAGCAGTTTTTGCAGATGTTTCTAGAAAGACCAGGCCATTTTCTTTAGCATATTGCTCACCTTCCTGCAACAAAATTTCAAAGGTTGAGTTGCTTCAGTAACAGTATTTCCCATTGAAGAATCAACAAATATATTTGCACATTTCACATCTTCTGTTCCTATCAAATCATGCCTTTTGACTATACTTGTATGAATAAAATTGACAAAAGAAAAAAGGAAGAATATTGGACGGTGAAGATTGAGTACCTCAGACCCCACTTTTCTCTTGTCTTCCAAGTCAGCCTTGTTACCCGCCAAGAACATTATTAAAGTTGGATTTGCTGATAACAAAAATAAGATGTTAAATAAATTAAGTTGGCTTGCAAAAAATTGAACTTCACATGAATCCGGAAACTGGCCAGACTCCGATCTTTTCAAAAGTATAAACTGTCATGTACCTTGTCTTTGCAATTCTTGAACCCACTTTTTGGCTCGCACAAATGAATCCTGCAGCCAAAACACCACACATTGAACCTGTCATACTTAAAAGGTGCATGGTCATAGTGCACATCAAAGGGATCATCAATTAAGTGTTCTTAAATCATTTGACATATAAATTCCAAGGATTACAATCAACATAACATAAGTTAATTGGAAAATTGGGAGAGAAAGCTTCAACATATCATCATCATCTGACAGCTAAATTGACTAGTGTACCAATGTAAACATATTACCCACATTCTGAAGTTTAAAACTTATAACATTAGAGATGTCCATATCTCTGCTTCAGGAAGAATGAAAGTGAAAACTTCATGTAGAATATTATGCATAGTTCTTAAACCTAATGGCAGCATTGAAAGGCATGAGTACAAACCATTATAATAAAATTCAAGCTCATTGGCAGTAAAAGAATGCACTTGCTACATCAATAACGCCATCGTTCAAGGCATTCTGTGACAAACATGAACATGTGAAAGGCTAGCAACAAACAAAGGATCAGAACCTTGTTGGATAGTTAATTACCATGCTTGTGATATCATACACCACAACAGCTGCAGCAGCACCGCGGTAGTACATAGGAGCCAAGCTATGGTAACGTTCCTGACCTGCTGTGTCCCATATATCAAATTTTATAGTAGCTTCATTAATTGACAAGACCTGAGTGAAGAAAGCTGCTCCTATTGTTGATTCCTGCAGCTTATACACTCATGTTAGAGTCCATGAACTATGCTATTATTAATGCTAGTGATGGAGAAAAATAGCTAGGGAGTGAACAATTAATATATGAAAGAAAAGATTCTATTTAAAGTAAACCTGGTATTCCAAAAATTTTCCAGTGACAAATCTCAATACCAAACTTGTTTTCCCAGTCCCCATGTCCCCAAGAAGTACCTGTGAAAATCATAATAAAGTTAATTAGTCAAGATGTATCTGTAGCTCTGTACTCTTCTTGCTGATTTTCAATATGAAATTGTTAATGACAAAATGTAACAATCTAAGCCTAAGAGTTGTTCAAAAAAGAAACTAATTTATGGGGGCATAGAGCAAATTCTGATTTCATATATAGTAATCAAAGAGGTAATTGAAAATTTGAAACACAGATAGTATCATACTATCATGCATGCTCATCAAATTAATTACAATCAGAAAAGCATTATAAAAGAAACAAGAAGTTTACACAAATGAATTTTCACTCCACAAAGCAACCCATCTTTGAAGTGATCTATGATCCTCAAAAAACTCAAATAATTTCGCCAAATTATATATACCACAAACATCTCACACACAGACACAGATATATAAACAAACTACCAATCAATAATTAATAGCCCATTTTCATGCATACAAGTTGATTAGTGAATGAAAGATAAAATAAAAAAAGGAAGACATACCCACCAGCTTGGCTTGTATATTCTTATTGCCTGTTCTCGCCATAAGATCGATCGCTGACTCCAAATTTCTCCAAAACACAGCAAGCAAGCAAGGAAGAGAGACTTATCAGTTTGAAAGTGAAAACCCAGCAAAGGCACGAATGAGAGAGAGCGAGAGAGAGAGAGAGAGAGAGACAAAAGATATACACGGTAATTGCTATTGACGTACCCGTTTTGCTGTTTCCAGGGAACGTTGGATCACTTGATTGGCCTTTGACACCAGGGGAATATATATATCCTGGAAAAAGTAAAATTGGATTGGCGATAGCATTTCAAACTGACTGGTAGTTTGTTGGTTGACTGTTAAGTTGATTGCTAGCTGCCTATTTTTTTCCTTTTCCCTTGTTGGTCGTTTCTAGATCAAATCTGCGTCACGAAGGAGTCATCAATATTGTCGCACTTTTTTAAACCCGTACGACATGCCGTTTATATAGTATTAATTGCATTTAGTCTTGATTGTTTAGAGGGTTTTTAATTTTTTTTTTAATTTTTTTTTATATAGGGTTTGAACACATGATCTCTAAATCCACACTAACTCTTGAATAGGACATAATATATAGGACCAATTGTGAGAGGTGGATACCCCTATTGCATTTGCTCTTACTTTATTTTGCTTAGAGAGAAAATATCATCAAGTCCAAAAAAGCGGGTTAATTGCAAAGCAAATTAAGGCTGAAATGTCAAAGAAAATCTCAATTTGCCAGCTGACTTTGCATAATTTAATGTGTTATCTTAAGAAGTTGTCACATAATTTAACGAAAACGTACCAAACTCTTGAGATAGGATGTCTTAAGGAAGGTGCATGCTACCACCCCAATTTTCGAATATTAATTAATTAATAAGGTTGGATCGAGTTGGATCATTTTATATTTATTTGGCTACGAGAGGTGTTTTATATACAAATGGATAAGCTTGTAACTCATGGTGTTAAATTGTTTTAATTATGCGGCAGCCTACAAATTGAAAAATGGTTTCTTAATTTAAAGAAGAAAATTGTGTGCACATCATCCATTAAGCAAACTATTATATATTAACAGGCATTCTTTGCTTTATGCCCACGTTTGTTAATTGATCAGTATCCTCGTCCCACGTTTTATGCCCCAGCTGCCCAGCATTCTCTAATTATTAAAACAAATTTAATTATGGAGTAATAGTGAGCTAGAGAAACTTTGATGTTTGTAATTTGTTGTTGAGTTAAAATTATATAGTTTACATTACTCATATAAAAAAAACATAAAAATCAAAGAGGATAAGTTGGATAACAACTTCCAGCATAAGCCCTTTTTTAAGAAACAAAATTAGAGCTTCTCTGGAAGTTCTTTTTCAAGTTTAGCAATAATTTAATGTTCTTTTTCTTTTTTGGAAAACAAATGCAGAATATTCACATATATGGCTGCAAACGATCGAAGCAAGAAACTGAGAATTTGATTAATTCCAAAACATTTTCCCTTTCTACACATACATAAGACTGGTACACACACGTGACTGTGGTCACTAGTCGATTGCCATAAGCATATATGTACTCTTCGATCTACATGTGACAGATAAATTGTGATCAATGAAATACTATGTATAAGATAATTGTGTGCTTCAAGGCCTAGAGCTGATATATATGGACAATCTGGTGATGTAGAAAGGAGAATCAACTACGTGTACAATACATACTACATATATATTCACCTAATAGTAATACAGAGGCTGTGCACTCGGGTCAGTTGTCTTATTTATAATCTCTCAAACCTATTGCATGTTGACTTGATTAATTGTTACTTCATTCTTTAATTAGCAGTTCAAATTTTTGAGATCCTGCATATATATTGTTGATTACCATATATAGTATATAGTATGATCATCAAAGTTTCGGTCACAAGAGATCCTAAGTTCGAAATCTCCAATCTACATTTCATTCTTTATTGATTTGTAGAGTGAGATTGCACCTATATGTTTCCCTCTATTTATATTTTTTACGTATAAGATAATAATTATTTAACAAGTATTACATACAATGATTGAAAAAATGAGAACCTTCCTTGCAACTTCTATCAACAAGCAAACTTTCTTCATTCGGAATTAATTTTTCCATGTTAGGAATCCCAAATCAAAATAAAAATAAAAAACCCAAATTATATGTCTGGCTATACTTGTATATTTGGTCACATTCACATGCACATAGGCAGCAAGCAAGGCTAGCTAGCTTTACATATGGTTGGTTACACTAGAGACAAAGAGGGGAGGAATCATTGAATCGATCAAAGGGCACAGAAATTGATAGGCTTACTTGTTCTGACCTCACACCCTTTGAGAGAGGATAAAATCTTTTTTCTTATTCCATATATATATAATCCTAAATCCTGGTCCCTTATATATTCATCAAGCATTGCCAATAAATAAGTTGCCAATAGATCGAGTTTGTTCATTAATTAGTTGATAATATATATCACTACTCTATTCATCAAGACATGGCCTCCCACGGTAGTAGCAATAATATGAGTGTATCAACCTCTCCAAAAAGTGGCAGCACAGAAGGTGCAGCAGCAGCAAGCTCACCAAAAGGGCATTGCTTGTGCTCGCCAACAACCCATCAAGGCTCATTCCGGTGCCGGTTTCATCGTTCCGGGTCATCGTTTTGGATGAAGCGATCAAAGTCCATGCCTGCCAATAACTCACCGGCTTCTCTCTCCCCCACATCAATACTTGACTCTACTTAAGTCTGCAAGAAAGTTGGTGTTGCATCCTTTCTATATATACATATGTATATTAATTGTATAAATTAAGCTAATACGTATAATGGGATTTTCTCTGTTTGCTTAGTTTAGTATATTTTATAGCTCATGGCTCATGAATTAATGTATTACAATTCCATCAAATATTATCAGTTCTTCGATCTCTTCTTTCTGCACAGTATATCTATGTACAGCATCCACCTATTAAGACATGATCGACTGACGTATATCCATGCAGAAGAGCAAATAATTAAGTTTTTATCAAAATCGATCTTAATTAATAGCTAAGTCGGTCATTAGTGTTATTTAAGCCATCGATTGTCATCCTCAAGATTCAAGTTATGGATGACTTAGCTATACATTAATTTGCACCCACTCCTTGTAGATAATCATTTTTATGGATAAAATTGTTGGTTATTGCCTCTTTTTTCTTTTTCTTTTTCTTCTTTTCTCTGGACCATACTGGAATGTACGTTTGGGATGAGTTTTGTAAGGCCTGTGATTTTAGTCGTTTTATTCCATTTTCGGATCGATCGGATGAGTTACGTACGTGATGATACATAAATCTCTTACATATGTCACATTCTTTTCATGTCAAACTTGTTTGGATTTACATGAATTCGTTGAAATTTGCATACCAATCCAAGGAAAATACACCCATTCCTTGAACTTTGTATACCACCCACCAATATTCCAACAAAAAAAAAATCTCTTTTTCTTAGTCATAGTGGGCGATGGCCATGGAAAGAAGAAAATTGTTTTTGTTTTTGTTTCATTAGGTAATTTTATGCAATGATAAATTTGTAATTAAAAATTTTACTGATAGGGTGTACGATGAGCAAAATGAGTGGTAATAGAAGCACTCATTCCACAATCTTGTCATATTCCAAGTCATCCTTAAACATCAAAACAAGATGTTCTTAAGGTTTGTGCAAGACGTGAACAAATTTGTTCTTCAAGTAAAGGCTGTGGTTCGACTCTCATAATAATACCATGCAACTAATTTAACTTGATATTCATATTATATACTACTCCGAGGAACCAAGAACATATACAAGGCACTATGTAAAGAATCATAACGACGGAGCTCGATGAAGAACAGATCCGGAGATTATCAAAAGATGGTATACATATGTGGTAAAATATGTCCAATCACATTAACTACAAGTCTACAAGGGATGGCTCAATCAATGCTCGTTGTCCTCCAGCGCTTGCGAGAACAGTCCGGAGAGGTACTCAAACTCCTGGTCCAATTGATTTGGAGGAGCCACCCTTTTCCGTACCAGCATGTCTATGGGGGGGCATTTCCTCTTACGCCCACCCCTTGGCCTTGACCGGAATTCCTCATCAGCCTCTTCAAAATCCCCCTGAAATTCAAAGCAATTGATGTCACACATATGAATTCATATTGTGACATTTCCTGAAAATATGCTTATCCAAAAGAACATGCAACAATCCAGCATATGAGGATCTTGAATGATCCAAGCACAAAACTCACATGTTCATAGACATGAAGTCCAGTCTTCTCATGGTTATCTCTCACATGCTTGTATGCGAATCTCATTCCACAACCAGAAAAGCTACAGACAAAAGGTTTCTGTTCAAGGTGTACAGCCTTCACATGTTGACGGAGATTGGATATCTGCAAATGTATAACCAAGATCCAAAAAGGAAACAATAAAAAAACTAACCATGGCAACACAAAGATACATACTCTTCTTTTCATACCAAAATAATTAAATCTGCTGGTTCAACATATAGATACAACATAACCATTCAAAGTCAGGTCAGCAGCAACTCACAGTTGAAAATGTGTGAAGACAACCCTTATAATTGCATTTAATTCTCTCCACTGAAGCACCTCCCACTTCATGCGTGCGGAGATGCCTTTTGATGTTCTTTTTCAGCTGCTTGGTCCCACATATCTCGCAGGTTATATGTTGGTGGCAGGACTGCATATGGGCCTTAAGGCATTGCTCATTAGAAAAATATTTCATACAACCTGGTTCAGAGCAGAACGCTTCCACTGAATCCAGCTTAACTGCAGAAATAAAGGATGTTATTAGAGTTTGAATTGCACATACTGCCAAGAATTATAGCAACAGAACATCTCCTCACTTTGAGGAAATTGTGTATCCTATATGTCAATCTACATTATCCACTACACAGACACACAACAATCAAATCAGGATACAAAGCATAAAAAAGGGAGAGAAAGAACTCAAAAAATAAAAGCTACCATGAGAATCCTCATGCTTCCGCAGCTTCGAAGCAAATCTGAACACCTTTCCACAACCAATTTCCTGGCACACATGCTGCTTCTGACCTCCAACATTAGCTGAAGGGCAGTCCTCACTGTGAAGTTCTTTAATATGCCTCTTCATGTTACCTTGGAAAACAAATTCACGATTGCAGTTCTCAATTGGACACTTGAAGAGTTTCCCTTGGTGCTGAAGAAGATGACGATTCAAGTGGTCCTTTCTTCTGTAGCTGGAACGGCAATCATCTACCGAACAAATGTATGGCCTCTGTAAAGAATAAGATAACATAAATTTATGAACAAATAACCATAATTTCAAAGTACACATATAACCAAGCATTCAAATCCCAAACTGAGGAGTACGTGATTGAGGCTCGCTTGATGGAGCTTCACAGGAGGTCTCCCACCTGGTACTGGTCCATTCAAGTCAGAACCCTCTCGCATTTTGGAGTTCTTTGAGTGGGATCCAATGCTTCACGCTGCCCAAAAAATACTTCTTTCAAATGTTGATTCCTGCAAAATTTCTATCTTCAATTGATGCAAACAATTCAGAAACTTCATCTAAAAAGTAAAGAACAAGCCAAAAGAAATTCATGAACAAAAAACCATAACTTCAAGCACACATGAACAAGCATTCAAACCTCAGTACGTGATTGAGGCTCACTTGATGGAGCTTCACAGGAGGTCTCCCACCTGGTACTGGTCCATTCAAGTCAGAAACCTCTCGCATTTTGGAGTTCTTTTTGTGGGATCCAATGCTTCACGCTATCCAAATGATAGTTCTTAAAAATGTTGATTCCTGCAAAATTCTATTATTCAATCGATGCAGACATTACAGAAACTTCATCCAAAAAGTAAAGGAAGCTACGTATACACATAATCAGCAGCAACATCATCCGACTTGAATCATACAAGCTGACGCTGGTTTCACTGCCAACTCACAAATCAATTGCAGACTTCTCCTTACAAAATTTTCATATAATCAAACACATCAACCAGTGTTTACAACATGGAATAAATCTCAGGCTACAAAGACAATTCATCTGTTTATTTAATGTTTTTAATGTTTGGATTCAGCTTAGACAATTCAATTACCGGAAAATCCTAAGACCCATAATATGGAAACATGTGAAAGCCATAGACGATAAAAAATTCAATAACAAACAATACCTCAAGGGAATGGCTTTGCATGTGTTGCTTGAGATGTGCAGGCTTTTTGAAAGTAGCACCACACTCTTGGCAAGTATTGGATTTTTCCCTTTCTACTTCCCCATCTTCATCAGCCTTTGCCAGTTCACTCTCATCCTACAACAAAAAAATAACCAAACAAATAAATAAATAAAAATTAACATAATCAATTTGAAGACAACCCAACTTCAAATTTTGTTTAAAAAGACAACCAAATAAACCCACATCAGCATATCTTTCAAAATGAAAGACCCACTTCATAGAAACTCATAATTTGACCATACAAAATCAAAATTAAAAAGAAGGGGATGAAACCTTGTGGTGGGTGAGAATGTGAGAAGCAATCAGACTCTTTTTGGACCTGCAGATGCCACAGTACTCGCAGTAATAGCGCCTTATGTCCCTGAAAATAGGCATGTCTCCCTCTGCTTCCCCTTTATCCATTGCTATTGCGCGCCTCTCTCAACTCTCACCCGCTAACCAGCAACCAACAACCTTCGGTTTTAGGATTTGGGAGTCAGATTTGGGGGTAGGGTTTTTATTTTAGGGCAATACTATTTCGACTCCTAATTTTACCTCTTACACTCTAAAAGGAATATTTTACAATATTTATGCATTTACAAACGTGGAGTGGAAGAAGCAACGCTGTTACGCTGGCCTTATAAAAATTTAACGACTCAGATCGTGCCACGAAATCAGAGGGCCCCGGCGTCACATTACGTAGGAAAATTAAACGTTTGCGCTAAAAAACTCTGTGAAGTCGTGTGTCGTGTTCGAAGTTCTAAAACAAACATGAGTTCTAAGGGCGAGTACGTAGTCTACGCGCCGCTCCCGTCCAGCCACCCCCACCAAAACGTCGTCGTTTTAACTCATTACCACCCCACTCCCACCTACCGGACACGACGTAGTCTCCGCCTCTACCTCTCAATCGCCGCCTCCCTCCTCTTCCTCTCCGCCACCGTCTACTTGCTCTTCCCCTCCGACCCGACCCTCCAACTCGTCCGGCTCAAACTCAACCACATCCGAGTCAACTCGTCTCTCAAACCCACTCTCGACCTCTCCTTCTCTCTGACCATCAGGGTGCGAAACCGCGACTTCTTTTCTCTGAACTACGATTCGCTGCTCGTCACGGTCGGGTACCGCGGGAGAGAGCTAGGGTTTGTGAGCTCCGCCGGAGGGCGCGTGAGGGCCAGAGGGTCGTCGTACGTGAACGCCACGCTCGTGCTCGATGGGCTCGAGGTCATCCACGACGTGTTTTACTTGATTGAAGATTTGGCGAAGGGTGTAATACCCTTTGATACTAATACGGAGGTGGAAGGAGTTCTAGGGCTTTTCTTCTTCAAAATTCCTATCAAGGTAAACCTAAACCTGCTCATAATTCAATGTAGAAGCTTTTCTTTGGAATTGGTTTTATCTGATATTTGATTGAATGGTAAAAGAAAATTTTTGTTTGTGATTATGTATAAATTGAACAATTGTGTTTCATTATTTAGGAATAGGACATTATGAGAATTTTGAAATTTTGGAACAAAGATGTGAACTTTTTGTTTGGTTCTGTAAGAAGAGTTTTGTCTAGCTAAGATTAACTTTCACATAATGTGTTTGTTTGCTCTGCTGGGTGATTAGTTCCACCTTTGCTGTTCTGAAGATCACAGTGTTATGACTTCAACTTTATGTCATGTAGTAGTTCATTGGCACAAATATGCAATGTATTTGTAATTTAATCACTCATTTTGGAAGTGAATTTAAAGGAAAGATGCCCATCAATTTGTCATATATAGATTGATGATTGGTGCAGAGGGCTACTGTTTACACCCAAAATTATTTCATCTTGGAAAAGAAAAAAGAAAAACCTTATGTTCTTTGATACGATTTATCATATATGAACATATTGCTGCTGCTTGGAATGTAAGATTTTGATCCAAAGGGAACCCTGATTCGTGGGGAAAAAGACTGGTACAAACAACGGGCACACAACAGATAGAGTAACTATTGCTATCTGCTGATGGATTTATCACTTTATAAAAGATACATGTGAAATGCTAGCTATAGAATAAGGGTGAGATGACTGAAGAGGTCATGTGATTAGGGTGTAATTCACTTCCTATTTGACCACCCTATCATGCATACTATATACTTAGTTTCTAGACCTTTCATATTGCTATCTGGCAATATTTTCTAATTGGATCACAAATGTTCATCAGGCAAAAGCATCGTGTGAGGTGTATGTAAACACAGACAACCAGACAGTTGTTCATCAAGATTGCTACACTGAGGTGAGGATTTTCTTTCTTTCTTGTTTGTAATCTCAAATTTTGTAAAGATCTCTATAGTCTTTGCATGAGATATTCATTTCTACTTTATAACCATTCTCTATGTCAATTGCTTGCATAAGGAAGCTCTTTCCTCTTCTATAGTCAGTCCTGACCGATTGGTATAGTTTTCACATTTTCTTTCTCTGTAACTATAAATATATTCTTGATGCTAGATGCAGTTTAGGTTATTTGATTATAACCAATTAATGGATAGGCGTAGTTTCATACATGGGAAGCTGGGTTTGCACCAGTTCCCTATAATGGTGTGTCTTTGCATATGGTCTTAAGGTACAACCTTCTTTTCAACAAGGAAGTGCAGTACTTCACATGAATTTTCTTATGTCGAATATGGCAAAAATATTTGTGGGTCAGAATCATCTCACATTTTGTGCTGTAAATGAAGTATGAGTGACCCAACTCATAGACTTGTACCATGTTGTGGCTAAAGTTGCTTATATTGTTTAACAAGAGGAGTGTCATTTGTACTCTTGACTCTTGCAGCCCTCTGGAAGAGTATAGTGTTATTTGCACTCTAAACGAGCACGAAACCCGCAGCTGAGAATTTGTTTAATTCACACAATTCAGCTTTTGTAAAGGGTTAAATACGGATGTAATTTTGGATCATTAGATATGTTTTTACTGCCATGATTAAAGTGGGAGTGGTAGTCATAGCCATGGGAGTGTTTTAATTGTAAATCTAAGGATTCAAGAATACCTTATTAGGTTGTCTTATTTTAGCTCCTTCTGTCAGACTACTTTACCCATATACATACACAAATGCACAGATTTTCAATTACGGGATTAATGGTATTACAAAGTTAAGAGGCTTAGCATATTGTTGGTGCTTAAGAGATCGAAACATTCTATGTATATTTATAGAATGTGAGCAGTGAAATCGTCTTCTTAAAATCTTGCAGTGAAACGGTTGAAATCAATGGACTGTAGTAGAGTGTCTACTTGGGTGCTAAAGGTGAACGACAGTTTCCAGCATTCAGCAATTCCTTGTCCTTGTGCATACTTTTCAAGTTCGATCTGATCACTATCAGCATGTAGAATGTGAGCAATATGCTTCATTGTGCGATCTACAACTGAATTACCATAATTCATGAGGAGGATTTATCTTGTATTTAACAATCAAATTACAGAATATACATTTTATTTCGTTTGAAATTTGTATCTCTGGTGTTTTGGTTACAATTCCACATGTCAATAGCATTTTCGTAAACACTTTGAATGAAGATTTGTGTTTTTATTTCGATTGAATTATAGCTTCAAATGTTGAGGTAACGCTTCGCCATGAATAAATCTTGATATGCAAGATTATTTCCTATCCAAAAAAAAAGGCTATGATTCGCGTGAACATGCATGAGAAGCACGCCAATCCAACGTGAAAATAACAAACAGTTGGAATTCGAATTCAAAAGAATCAGACGTTATGCGCGGAGCATACAACAGGGCAATTTGCTTTTAATTCATGCATAAGTTCAATGAAACAAGAGAGACGGTTCATTTATAAGAACACCGTACACCCATATTATGTTTTACTTAATTTGTACATTACATTAATTTGCATACACTCATTAAATTCTGACTAATTGTTCACCATGGTGTATGTAAGTTCAATTCTGACTAAGTTGAAGGAGCTGTTTCCCACAATTGGATCGACCGCCCCACACATACTGACCATGATGCTGCCTGCACCGGAATGAGCCCGGATGGCGTGTCGGCGAACACAAGCACCGCCTTCCAGAGCCGCCACCGGCGCCACCTGTAGCAGCCTCTCCAGCCCCTATGGCTGTAGCTGGTGCATGCACGTTCACTACTTGAGTCTCAACCACCACAGGCGCTGCCGCCTGCAGAAGAAACCACCTGCGGTGCAGTGCTGCCAAGTCTCCAAGGCCAACCAAAGGCACACCCGGGTGACACATTTGTGTGATCTCTAATTTGTGTATGCCTGAAACGGGTGCAGAGCTAGAGCTTGAAAAGCAAAGAATGTGTAAGGCACATAATTATATAGGAATAAGAGGAAGTATCTGTGTATAGGAGAGGTGGGTAAGTAAAGTTTATTGGCATCTAAAAAGCTTTTAATTTAGATTGATTCCCTGGAAAGGGTTTGCTTGCTTTTAGATGCTTTAGCGAGGAGTTTATGCAATTCTTTGTGTCTGCGTTGGTTAACTTAAGGTGAATATATAGGCGATATATGTGACCAAATGCGTCAGAATGCAGCCAAACCACGCCTACACTCCATGGCCTAACAAAATAACGAAGCTATTATGAAATAAATATATATGCTTTTGGCCTTTAGCCAGTATAGCAGTAGTACCATTCCCAATGAAGATTAGATGCTATTTGGGTTCTGCCACGTCCCTTTGGTTCTGCCACTTGGGAACAACAGGGTTGGTTTCTGACTCAGAGGGGTGCACACTTGTCCTCTGCTAAGTGGCACAAGAGCTCCAACTATAGCTAGGCAGAGCCAGCTGGCTGATTCCTTTGGCCACTGGTTTTTTCTCTTTTTTCATGGTAATATGGGCATTGGTTAGTCATATCAGTCACAACTCACAAGCTTGCATGGTTGGGAGAGAGTGAGTTCATGTGCGATTAGGTTCATCAGGTTGAGATTTTGATGGGTGGCGGATGCAGATGCTGAGTTAGGCTAATTAGCTTTGAGCCTTTCAAGTTGTGATGTGTGGCGTTAATGTGATTCCTAGTCAGATTATTCACCTAATTAAGTTTCCTTGCTCTTTCTTTGGACTTTGGACTCTAGCAAACAGCTTCGGTGGTGCCACGTTTTGTGTACGCGACATCAAAAAGGAAACAGAAAAGATCGAATCTGAATGCTTGGGTTTTTTATATTGTGCAAAAGGAAAAAAGGAACAAAAAATGTAGAAAAAAAAGCCCTAGTCAAGTTTATAATAAAAAATGTAACATAATGTCATCTCTACTTCAAGGAGAAGTTTCCATACAACTTTTCCGCAAAGAAAAAAATTACGGATTCTTTGCTTAATTTTTCTATATTTATTTGATTTTAATTATGTATTTATTATTTATGAATATGAAGCAAATGATAAATGAATTTGTAACACTTTTTAAGTGTAAATAAAGTTACATACTACTTACATAAATTTTTAGATTTATATTACATTATTAAAATCAGGAGATACAATCCAAAGCCAAGAAAAAAATATTGAAGAATCTCCTTCATTATATAAGTTTCCAACGCCACTTGCAATAAGTTATTTAATTTCTTGTATATTGACACATGTAAGGCATCCCAAATTTCCCATGAATAAGAATAACAAAAGATTGCAAAATTGAATAGTTAGGCCCAACTAAACTTATTTAGTTGATATCAAGTGCAAATTAAGCCTGTCCATAAAGGAAATGGATTAGGCCTCGACAGACAACAAAACAAGAGCCCATACTTCATCAATACTATAGTACAAGGCCCAATTTAGGTGGGTTTCAGCTTTCAACGTCTTTCTGTGGAACAAAATCTAAAATTTTGTATCATTTTCTTCTCTCAAAGAAACCTAGGGTCTTTCATCTTTGACCCCAAAAAAAAAATAATAATAATCTGAGGTCCCAATGATCACTTTCACTACATATGGCACATCTGAGTCATGGGGTACAGGCCACAGCTGGAGTGGGAGTGCCGTTGAATGTAATCTTATTAATATATATAAAACAAATGTAATGGTCAAGGGAAGAACATTATGCACTATTCCATGACACCTATTGTATTTTAAGAGAACTTGGTTTCTAACATCCAATTAGTGTGTGGCATATAATTATCTCATGACATCATCTGTTTAAGACTATTCTAAATCATGGCATAATTAAATACGACCTTTCCATTTGACCTTTCAATTTGACAAAAAAATCACGGGCATCATCTCCTTCACATGGACAGATGGACTTATGCTGCTATGCATTCACATTTGCTATTGAGACTTCCTATTTGATTCTCCTTCTCCATGGTTTATGGGAGTCCTTTGTTAACTAAAATGCTGGGTCACATGGAAAACCACATATCACATAAACATAGCATACTTTTCTTATTAAATGTAAAGGGGATTAAGGTAAGGTTTTAATATATACGAGCACTCAAAAAATAAATGTATTAGATAAATTTGAATGTTTTCGTATTTGTATGTGAACCTACAAGACTACAACATTTGAGTTTACAATTATTCTAATACTCACTTTTTTATCATTAGACATTTTTGTGGGCAAGACGAATCCACAATGTGGTATATTGATTCCAATATTTTATTTTTTCATTCATATTTAGCAATTATGCAATTTGATCCCAAATGTTTTAAATTTTTTTTTTTGTTAAGAAAAGGGGCAAGGTGTTTGATTGAAATGTCCCAAAGAGGCATTTCACCTCTTAAGAGAAGATATATATATTTTTTTTTTGCCATTATCTCTTAAGAGAAGGATAAAGCACGTCTACTCATATTCTCATAGTGACATGTTCATAATTTCACACTTTGTGTGACTGATATTTAATTTTAGGCATAAATTCAATTTAGACACATAACTATATATGCTATTTCAACGGGGTCCACGAACTTTCAAATATTTCAAATATACACTTGATTTATTATGTAAATTGAAAAATGAAATTTCGTCCATCAATTTATTGAGAGATCAGTTAAATGTCAGCTTGGCTTTTGCTAACGGGGATTAATTGGCGACGTGGCACCAACTCAGCATACATTTCCCGCCAAATAAGCGACACAAATAATTTGTAAATTTCCCACCAAATGGCGCAATAACGGGGATTTTTAAATTTATCTATTAAAAATTTAAGTACTTTTCAAATCAAAACGAATAATTTGATTTAAAAAAAAAATAATAATGATGCATGTAAAGTGAGTCTCATACTCTCATTTATATAAAAGAGAGAGTTAATAATGTTGATTCAAAATCTAAAATAAAGATATTAGAAATGTAGAACCCCCCAAACAACACATGGGCCAAGTGGGTTTCATAGTGCTGCCTCTGAGCCTTGTCTGGCGGGCTAGTCGGCAAGGCCAACCCGCTCCTTTTGAAGCCTCCCCTCTACTCGCCAATTGGATAGCGAAGGGTCCGAGTCAACAAGCCGCCGACCCGGATTCAAAAAATCTGTGTCAACGACGCGTACCTTTTCTTAGACGAGTATTCGGATTCCTACTCGGCTACTCATACACTCATCCTACTTTCCGAGAAATTGCACATGTAAATGTTACCCACCACGTTCCAGAAACCCCACCACATATATATATAAATACCAACATCAACCACCGCAGCCTCCATCCCCTCCCTAAATCTCAAACCCTCTTCTCTTCTTCTTCGTCCAATTCTTTGATAGCCTTATTTTCCTCAATTTTTTCTTTAAATTCATTTTTTATTTTATTTTTAATTTGAGGATGAACTCAATGAGATCACTTACTCTCCCAATTATTGGGTTTATTTTTATGGCTCTTTTGAGGCTAACCCAGGGACAGGCTGAGGCCCCAGCTCCTTCTCTAACCAGTGATGGTGAGTTGATTCATTTTCTTGCACTCACAATTTTGTTTGGTGGGTGTGAATGAATTTGAAGGCAAATTTTATGGGTTTTCTTTAGGGTTTTGCAGAATTGGGGATTATCATATGAGCTAATTAGGGTTTTCTGTATTTTGTTGTTGAATGCAGGCATGGCGCTTGATCAAGGAATTGCTTACATCCTGATGCTGGTGGCCCTTGGAATAACATACCTTATTCATTGATTGGTTTTCTCTGATTTAGGCAGTCCAATGAGCTTATTGTATACATTTTATTATAATAATAATATTTAAATTTAAATACTTTGTGTATTTTCCTCCTTATATGAGAAATTGCAGCGGCTTTTGTAGTTGTTACTTGTTATAAATGTCAATACAAGTTATTATTAGCCCATAGTTTCTGAATGGATTTCACTTTGGTGTTTTTTGGGATCAGTCTGCTGCTTAGTGCTTTGATCATGAATTAATTCGTTATTATTCTTTTTCTTTTTTAATATAAATTCATGGGTTGGTGAAAGGCAATTTTTAATGTCCATCGGTACTCGGTACTCGGTAGAGAGCAGCCTCTATAGATTATATACAATGTTATAAAAATCGCTAGGTGGTAAGCGGGCGGTGGGAGGGGCCCTAGCGCCTAGGGCTTTACTAGCTTCATATAAAAGAGAGAAATTATTTGTTAAGATAGATATTTTGAGAAATTATTACTTGTTAATTGTTATTAGTACTTTGTACTTAAAAATAATTAAAAAAAATTGAAAAACGCCTGTTAATCGAGGCGGCTGGCCAACGCATAGCACCTAGCCGCTTAGAGAGATTTTTAGAACACCGACTATATATTGACTAGGGAACTTGGGCCTTCATTTTTAATCATGGACCTCCTTATGGGCCTCATTAATTGTTTTGGGCCTTATTAAGCTCTGTCTCGTCCCTGTTTGGTTTGTAAGCCCTAAAAGCACCCAAGGAAAAAAAAGATTATACAATTCATCGAGAATAAACAACCCTACATACCTTGTCAAATTTTAGGGCGCCTCTAGGCCCTCTACTCATATCCACTATACTCAGTTGACCCACCGTATTACTTTAAAATTAGGGTTTTCACCCAATATACCCATCATCATTATATAACTAGTACATCCTTACTAACGCCAGCTCACAGTTTTGTTTGGTAAGAACATTTGAAGGTTGGTCAGTAAGTGACTATCGGACAAAAACACGAACATCCTTGCTTTATTTTGTTATTATTTTTTTTAACATGGAGGTGAGGGATTCGAATTCGAGACGTCTTCTAATACTAGAAAGATAATTATCATTAAACGAATAGTTAGTTGGTCTAGATTCCAAAGCAACTTTAAGTTAAAGAAATTTGTTTTTTTTTTTTTTTTCTCACAAATGCCATAAGTGGAGGGTATAATGAATTAATGAGTAATAATGGGTATGAATGGAATCCACAAAATTCTATTGTTCAAGATTAGCTAATAATAAACAAAAACGACATGTTATTTATTCTTTGAGGCTCCTTATAATCGCTTGTATGGTTAATCTTGTACAAGAACAATCCATAATCTATGCACAAAGTCAATTGGGGTATCACTTTTCGAATACTAGGAGACTTTATTTACAATTGAATATTAAAAAATAGAGTTATTTCTTAAATTTATCAAAATGCTAGAAATTAATAATTTGACAAATAATATTTCTTAAGTGTTTCTAAACGTAGAAATAGTAAAAATTGGCATACATTTTGTTAGATATTTATGAGTAAAAGGTTAGCTGCTTGAAAAGGCTTCCAAATATAACCTTCAATAAAATAAAAAAAGTCCAAATATAATCTGTGTTTTAAGTTTTAACAACAGGTCCAGATAGAATTTTACTGACCTTGGTCCTTGGCACCTGAGACAAAAAGCCCAAAACATACAGTACTTAAAGAAGCCAAGATACAATACTAAATGTCCATGATAAGACCACTACACGTCCAATACATTCACTCCACCTCAGCCATTGTGATATCGTACGCACCAGGTTCGCTTACACCGTCTTTCCCATGCGGATACACCTCTCTTTCTCTTACACATCCAGACCCACCTAAGTCACCCACCGTCAAATTTCTTTGATAGCCTCCCTTCCATGAAACAACCCCCATTTTGTTAAATCCCATTATTTCTTGATTTTTCGCGTGTTAGCAAACACAGAATCCAATTGGGTTCTCAAATTCATGAAGTTCTTGTCATAAGGTACGTGTTTGATAAAGTTCCTCAGTTTCTGTTATCATCATCTGCATACCATTAATTTCATCTGTCTTTTGATTGTCTTGGATGTTTTGTGATTGTATTGCATCGGGTTGTGTGAATCCTTATGTGGGTATTGATGTTCTTTTCCCGAGAGTTTTGTGTTTGCTGTGTTTGCATGGCCTTTTGGATTCATCTAACTGATGGGTGCCAAAATCGAGATGGGTTTCATTTGTATGAGTTGAAATGTTTTGTTAGAGGTGATTTGCAGGTTAAAAATATGTACTTGTGTGTTTTTTTGGATTGATGGTTTGGAATCAGTGTTGATTTTACTCTAATATCTCATCATATTTGGATGGATATTTGGAATTTGAGACTGTTCCGATGAACTTTGAACTTGTGGGAAATCGGGCTTTTGGACCAACTGAAGATCAATAATGTTTTAGCTTTTGGATATTAAGGGGAGTTGTGCATTGATGCTGGCGTAGCTGCAGTTGGTTTGAGTAAAGTTTTGAATTTCTATTATGTTTCTGATGGACCTCAACTTGCAATGCAGCACTTCAGAATCAAATTCTGTTTCAGTGACACATACTGATTCGATTGAAATGTGTCATCACTATCATATTTCACATTCCATGGGATCAAGGTTTTGGTTTATGGGTCCTAGATAACAGCCAAAAAAAAAAACAGTTGTAAAAATTGTCAAGTGCATTTCATGTAATTTACATGGATATGATAGTTTCTGCTTTGAAGTTTTGGCATTAGTAGATCATGTTCGTACACTGTTGTATGTGGGCTGAAGTTTCCTCTAAAATAGCCTGTTGATTTCATTTGATCAAGTAGTACTCTCTGGTAGCTCACCCCATGGTTAATGATGATGTGATGTTTCTTTGTGAAACTGGTGCATAAATGTGTCTCTCCAATCAACTCTGTTTGCTCTCACTATGGATGACCAGACTTTTTGTTTCCGTAATAACATTATTTAGTATATAGATGTTCAAGTTAATTTTTTGGGCTGAGTATCTGAATTCAATGCGAAAACTGAATTTAAATGGTTATGGAAAAATAACATTTTGAATTAATATATTTGTTTGCTAGGTTGAAGTCTTAGATTTTAATTGTTCAACATTCTTTGGGGTTGGAGAAGGAAAGTAGGGATTATTTGCATGAGCATAGAATGCCAGATTTAAGAAGTGGAGTTCGGCGATCAAAGAGGATCAATAATGACCAGGAAAACCCTGCTGTTTTAGTTCCAGCTGCACGGACTGGTGGTGGAAAAGGTAATAGCTTCAAAATACTTCTCTTGAGATCACCTCTGAAAAATCCAATCAACCCATGTTTTCTTTGTCTATGTGCAGGGCTGACGGGTAGAGGTAGGGGTAGAGGGTCTAGAGCCATGAATCAAGGTAAGAATTCCAAGATATTTGGTGCCGGAGTTGGTGGCCAAGGGCATGCAGGTTTGAATTTTCCAGAAAGAGATCTGGTGGTGGTTCATGAAGAATTGGTAGTTCAGAAAGGTGCACAAAAATTGGCAGCTATTGAGGATGAAGGAAGCACTAGTCCGCTTCCTGAAAGAGTAACTTTTGTCGCCTTTCTGCTTGACTTTATATGGTGTAGTGTTCGTGTAATATTGAATACGGTTCTACAATTTCATTTTCAGGTACAGATTGGCAACTCCCCCATGTACAAGTTAGATAGAAAGCTGGGGAAAGGAGGCTTTGGACAAGTTTATGTGGGAAGAAGGATGACTGGTGGCACTGGGTGCTCTGGGCCTGATGCCTTTGAGGTTTCATCTTTGCAGTGCATCTCTAGTATATCAGCGTAAATTCTCAGAGGAAGTTGACTCTGGTACTAATGGAATTTCCTGTACATTGTAGGTTGCTTTGAAGCTTGAGAGTCGAAATGGTAAAGGGTGCAGTCACGGCCCTCCTTACGAGTGGCAAGTATACAGGTAAGCAATATTTCAATCTCATTCTTAGTTAAACTCTAATTTTTGTTCCCTGACCAGTGTTTTATGATAATGAAGCACTCTTAATGGATGTTATGGAATTCCTCTTGTCCATTACAAAGGTCAGCAGGGAGACTTCTATATCCTTGTGAGTTTCTTTGCTATTACCATTTCTTTCTTAGGCATGTCTTTCAAATGTTAAAAATACGTTTAGTACTTGCCATTCATGAATGATTACTCCTCAATGTGAATATAGGTCATGGATATGCTAGGCCCAAGTTTATGGGATGTTTGGAATTCTCGCAATCAGTTGTAAGAAACTTATATGACTCTCTTTTCCTGTGCTCGAAGTATCAAAGTCAATACTACTGAAAATGAAACACCTTCCAAGTGTATGGTTTATGCATTAAACACATTGTATTTATCTCCTTTTGTTTTTGTTCTCTTTGAAGGCTGTCTGAAGAGATGGTTGCTTGTATAGCGGTGGAGGCAATATCAATTCTAGAGCAGCTTCACTTGAAAGGGTACCTTGCAACTAATTCCTTTCTCCTTCTGTTGTTATTTTTCTGTTAAGTTTTTCTACTCTAATGCTATTCATGGTTATTATATGTGCTGCAGTTTTGTGCACGGAGACGTTAAGCCAGAAAACTTTTTGCTTGGTCTACCTGGAACATCCAATGAGAAGAAGTTATATCTTGTTGATCTTGGTTTGGGTATGTGTTCTTTGTTATACAAGTTTTTTAAAAAAAGATCGAACCAAAATTGTCTCTTGATTTTCATTTGATATTTTGGAAAAATTTGTGACTGTTGTAGTATGTTTTTCTTCTTCAGCTTCAAGATGGAAGGATGTATCTTCTGGACGTCATGTTGATTATGACCAAAAACCTGATGTTTTCAGGTAACTACAACCTTCATTATGCTGTGTACTTTGGATAATCAGGTCGCAATATGGTTATGAGGGGAGAAAAAGAAAAGTTGTCTTTTTTAAGTATCCTGAGGAAAGCAAAATTGCTTCAGATATTTGGAAATGAAAAACATTCTAAGAGTCATTACAGAAAATAGTCCAGAGTTGAATGATTGTACATATCATTCTTGTTGTAGTAACTAGTAAACATTAGTTCTATCTAAGAGCATTTACTTTAAGTCCTTTAGACTCAATTTTCCTCATATGAAATGCATCCTGATCTGAAGTGGCTTAATATATCTGATATTTTTAAAAGGGGAACTGTACGTTATGCAAGTGTACATGCTCATTTAGGCCGGACAGGGAGCCGAAGGGATGACCTTGAATCGTTAGCTTATACCCTAATATTTCTCCTTAGAGGAAAACTTCCTTGGCAAGGTTACAATGTAAGTTCATTCTGGTGTTCCACTGTGCATTAGCATTCCAACTAGATGGCCTAATATGTGTTTATAAATGCTTGGCTGGGACTTTGGGCTGCAGGGAGAGAACAAAGGATTTCTGGTTTGCAAGAAGAAGATGGCAACTTCTCCTGAGTTGTTATGCAGCTTCTGTCCTCCTCCTTTTCAACAGTTTCTCGAGATGGTGACCAATATGAGATTCGATGAAGAACCAAATTACTTGAAACTTATTTCGCTTTTTGATAACAGCATTGGTGCAAATGCCTCGCTGCGACCTATCAGAACTGATGGAGCTGCAAAGGTGGTTTACTTGTGTCGTAAATTATTCATATATGTTTCTAAGTTTGTGGTCGTATCAATTATTTATCAAATCTTTATGCAATATAGGTGGGTCAAAAAAGGGGAAGATTGCTTGTTCAATTGGAAGATGGTGAGCGACCTAAGAAAAAAATTCGAATAGGAACTCCAGCTACTCAGTGGATCTCAGTCTATAATTCCAGATCATCGATGAAGCAAAGGTAGGTATATCCTAAGTTGGAACTAGATGTTAAGACTACAGTGAAAAATTTCAGCAGTACAGTGAAAAGCCTTGCAGGTTTTGAGCCTATTACCTTAATAGGGCACATTAAATTACTTTTAAATGGAAGCCAAACCTAAATGAATTTAAATAATGTACATCTTTTCTATTTTCATTCTCTTGTTGGTTTTACATTCTTGTTCCTGTATCAACAATTAACAAGAGGATTTCTGCAGGTATCACTACAATGTTATGGATTCAAGACTGGATCAGCACATTGATAAAGGAAAAGAAGATGGTTTGTTTATTAGCTGTGTTGCTTCATCTGCGAATATGTGGGCTATCGTCATGGATGCAGGGACAGGTTTCTCAGCCCAGGTTTATGAGCTATCACCTGTTTTCTTGCACAAGGTAGCTATCCTTGAAACTACTTCCCGTCAACTTTCACTTTGGCTTTAATTATGTAGTGTTCCAGCAAGTTCATTCCTTTTTTATGATTCACCAGGAGTGGATAATGGAACAGTGGGACAAGAACTACTATATCACTTCACTTGCTGGCGCAGGCAATGGCAGTGCCCTGGTGGTAATGTCCCAAGGTGAGTGAAACTAATTACAGAGCTTCCTGATGTCTGTGGAAGTGCGGCCATATGGATCTGGTCCTTGTTGATAATAACTTTTCATAATTATTAAGTATAGGATAGGACAGTTCAGGGCTCTGAAGGATTGATTATATTGGAATACCATTGTTTTCTGCACTGGGAGTCACTTTTCCTTCTTCCCAACCTTCACCTTTTAATCAGCAGGGTTTATCTCATCAAATTATCACACATTTTGTCTGGGCTGGGATGCTCTGTTATTCATTTGATAATTTTATTTTCTCTTTCCATTGAAGGTGTACCTTTTACCCAGCAATCCTACAAAGTCAGTGATATATTCCCTTTCAAATGGATTAATAAGAAGTGGAAAGAAGGTTTTTCTGTTACCTCCATGACAACTGCAGGTAGCAAATGGGGCATTGTCATGTCCCGAAATGCAGGTTATTCTAATCAGGTATACCAGTCTAGAATCCTCTATGTTATGTTCTTTTTTAGGTGGAACACTGCAAAAAATAATTCTGTCCTACGTTCTGTATTGTTAGGTTGTTGAAATTGATTTCCTATATCCGAGTGAAGGCATCCATAGAAGATGGGAGAATGGATATCGGATTACCTCAGCTGCTGCTACAGAGGATCAAGCTGCATTCATACTTAGTGCACCCAAGAGAAAATCACAAGATGTGGCTCAAGAAACTCTACGGACATCTGCTTTTCCAACTTCCCATGTAAAGGTACATTTAACTTGCAATTTATGAAACAGATTAGCTTTTAAAATTTATTGGTGAAAGATTATTTACATACTCCTTGTCAAAAGTTATGGTGAGAGTTGCCTGCTAATAGAATCAAAATATTTAAGCATTGTCATATGCATGTATGGATATTAATTTGGTGAATTGAAAATCTATTCTTGATTAAATAACAAGTTCTTTTGTTTCTATTATTTTGGCTGTGGCAGGAAAAATGGTTAAAGAATCTATATATTGCATCTATCTGCTTTGGGAGAACAGTGTCTTGAGGATCCAGTTTTGGTGAAAAAACTGCACTATGATGCTAAATGCACCCATGCAGGTATGATATGCCTTGTTATCCAACGGGATATCTTTTACATTTTGACTTGATTCTGTAAACTGAATAAACAATATACTTGACTGTGTTGAAAGTGGCCTCCACCTGGTTTAAAGTATCATTTTATGGGCAGTATACTTGAGCTAGAAGTTCTTAAATTTTTTCCTGTGAGTAACATGGATTTTTAAAGAAAGCCACCAAGGTGGTGTTATGTACTTCTTGATCAGCTTTTAACAAATTGTTCCGTACTTTGAATAAGATTTTGACTACATCTTTGCATCATAACAAGTTCAGGTTGGCGGATGGCTGACTACACCATTTGTCGGGCCTTCCGGACAGAAGTTCTGTACCATGTAGAGAGAAGGCAGTTGCTGTCATGTATAGATGCTTTCATTGAGAACGTATAAATAGAGGAGCTAAAAATGTACAGCATTATGCTGATAGAGGTTGCTGTTCAAAATCGGAGAAGTTTGTACTCTTCTTCCCATCTTGTATTGGTTTTAGAGGGATGCATTCTCCAATTTGAAGAAAAACTTAACCTCCTGGAGAGAGAGAGAGAGAGAGAGAGAGAGAGAGAGAGAGAGAGAGTTTATAAAAGGAATATTGTAAGAAGCATGATACTGCTTGGGTACAAAAGAGTTCCACCCCAGTGTAATTGTGTGTTCTTTGTAATTCAAAGGAATTGTACCAGTATTAATCGTAATATTTATTATAAAAAGGAAATGATAAGTTCATTGAACCATTGCCTGAAATTAAAATTTCCACTGGGTTGATTTCGCTCGTGTTTAAGGAAACAAATATTGATTATCAGATTTATCATCTTAGAGGAGCAACAACAAATAACAAATATTTACATAAATAAAGTTATCTAAAAAGGATCATGGTTCAAATTGATAATCTTAACAAGAGAAAATTGTCCTTTACGCTATATCAAACATGCATTTGGAAATGGTACTATAGCTTGGTCCAGGTTCTTTTTCTTTATGCTGAAAATTTGCAGCCGAAAGGGTTTTGCTTCTTTTTGGAGCATACACCATTACACCCTGATACCAGCAGAGGCTATTGGATTGAATAAAAAAGCCTCAAGTCATAATTATATGGTTAGCTTAAAAACCCCTTATAAGTATATGGTTAGCTTCAAACCCCCATATAATTATATGGTTAGCTACCCACATGGTAGATTGAGCTTCAGGGACCCTTCAAGGTTGTCACGTGCATCACGTGCCATATAATGGGATCCACATAATCCGGTTAACAACTCTCTATGTAGGTGAGTAATCGAGACTGAAAAGTGAAAGCTCTCAGCAGCTTTTGTATTTGCTATCCAAGTTGGACCATTCCAGTCCTAAAGAGACAGCTAACTACTAATAATTCTTTTGTTATTAAAAAAAAAAAAAAAGAAGAAAAAAGCTGCATATATAAGAGCAACACCATGACCACCATATATGTGCTATATTTTCAGTGAAGCTTAACTTGCAAAGAGAGTAACTTGAAGTTGTGTGGTGCTGCAATGGACAGAAGAAACTGGTGCGGTTCAGACAGCAGAACCATCCAATTGGGGCGGCGCTACCAGGACCATGTGGCAGAGCCTGTGAGCATACCATCTCATTCTGCTGCATCAAACAAGCTCAAGTGGAAAGTCTTGTGGGTGAAGTTGAAGAAAGAAAAGAAGAAGATTTTTTACTCTCCAGCAGCCTCTTTAAAGATCTCATATGACCCTCACACTTACTCTCAGAATTTTGATCAAGGGTGTGGATCATGGGATGAGCCTGATGACCTGTCTTCTCGCTCATTCTCCATGCGTTTTGCAGACCCTTCTAAGTTTGTAACATCTTTCTAAAGAAAGAGTCCATGGTTTAGAACAGGTGAACAACTTGTATTTTTAGTTCTCTTCTGGATGTGTACATATTCTTAACATATCATCTTCTCTGTCGATCTCTTATAGCTTCCACCTATTTGGTGTTTTCATTTAGTTTGATTCTTTGTAAAATTTTCTTGAAGCTCCTTCTTCTATATATACTAGAACAAGAAAAAGGGATGACAGAGATTTTGCCCTCAATTTATCAGATTCAGAGCCTTTATTTTTGTTATTTGGGCTGGAACTCCATGTTGATCTGCACAAGAAGAACTAAGATTTACTTGCAAGCATTCAACTAGACCCAATGAACTGTTTTGATTCATATTATTTTTAGCTCCAAAACCAAGTGCCTCACTATACTGATTTTAGTATTGGAAGTGCTAGAAAAGAAGTCATTAATTAATTTTTCATTGAATAATTATTCTGTCTCTTGAGGAAACTAGAAGGCTTGACAGCTAGCTGTAGGCTGTAGTTAAACTAGCAGAATATTGATATTTAGTGCTGGAAATTAAGTCTTCGACTAATATATAATTTGAAAATGATTATGGTGAGCATGCATGGCATGATGGCAATGCTTAGTTCAGCATTGAAAAAGAAAGCAAACCCACAATTTTCAAGTGGGAATTGGACATGCATAATTGCATATAATGGTCAAACACATTAAGCTATTCCCTCTTGGTTAACATATGAGACATGAGTAAATTAAATTATATATGAATTGAGTCTCTCAATATGAGGCCATCTCTAAAGATTCAGTCCATCTGCCACATCTTTCTTTATCTCTGACTTATCAATACATTTATTAGCCTGGCCTTGACAGATGCACCAGAATACTCAAACGTATGCATTGCCTGACTTTGAGCTTTATACTCAGAAATATTCAAAGAGTGATATATATTTGTGGTTAACTTATATATTTTGTGATTATTGTACAAAATTGTTTATAAGACTCGATAGTATTTTTAATTAAAAAATAAATATAAGAGATGGAGATGGAAGTAGAAGGGACAATGAATAAGTATGATCAAAACTTAAAAACTACTTATATGTAATTCTTTCTTATAAAACTAATGGTTATCTATGTATTTTCTTTTGAAAGAAGCACTAATGAACTACTATAGAATCCAAGATATTTAAGTATTTAACCCTTTTTTTAGAGTTTTAAAACTTGAACTCTCGAGGTGAGCACTACTCCAGAATTGGATTTCTAAAACTTCAAACAAATGGGCTAAAAGTTTAATTAACTTAAATTTGGGCCAGAAAGTTAGAAGCCTTCTGTGGGCTTGTAACTCAGCCCAAAACGGTGGAACTGGCCGGCGTTTCTGTGCGAATAATCATCCATACCCCAAGACGACACCGTTCTTTTCTTAACGTGAAAATTGAAAAGAGAGAATCGAAAATTCACATTTCACCAGAGCTGGAAATACCGAGTGCACACAGGGACTGATCTTCTTCTTCTTCTTCCTCCTCCGACAAAGGGTTTACGGTGTTTCAGAAACTCCGAATTCAGAGACTTCTAAACAGCGTCGTTTCAGAACCATCCACCAATGGGGACCGAACTGGTGGTCACAACGGACCGAGTCCAGAAGTTCTTCGACGACCTAGAAATGCAGAAGACCATTCTATCCAGATCCACGAAGCTCTTCACAACCCTATCCAATCACTTCAATTCCCTCCAAGACTCCCTCTCCCAAAAATCCCAATCCCTAGAAGCCAAAATCCAATCCCTAGAATCCCGTTCCCGCCAAACCTTGGAGTCCCTCGGCCTCCGCGAGAGCTCCATCCCCGAGCGCGAGTCCGCCGCCGCCGCCCGCATCGACGAGCAGATAGAAGCGGCCTTGGCCGAGTTCGAGAGAAACGTTTCAGGGAATTCGGAGTTGGCCGAAACCCTGAAATCGTTTTCCCGGAAAATGGATTCGGAGGGGTTGTTGAAATTCATCGTCTCGAAGCGGAAGGAGTCGGTGTCGCTTAGAGCGGAGATTGTACAGGCCATAGCCGAGGCGGTGGACCCGCCGAGACTGGTGTTGGATGCGTTGAAAGGGTTTTTGGATTCAAAGGCGAAGAAAGCTGGGGTTACCGATAAGCGGTGGGGGTGTGGGCTGCTACTGCAGGCGCTTTTTCCGGAGGTTAGGTCCAATTCCGGCGCGAAAGGGCCAGAATTTGCGAGGAGCGTGGTGGAGAGAGCGGCGAGGATTGTGGACACGTGGAAGGCACAGATGGACGGGGACTCGAACGGTGGCGGGACATTGGGAGCGGCAGAGGCTGTGATGTTTGTGCAAATGGTGGTTGGGTTTCGATTGAGAGAAAGGTTCAGTGAAGAGTTCTTTAGGAAGTTGGTAATGGAACATGCAGCGAGGAGGGATATGGCAAAGCTCGCGGGGGCTTTAGAATTTGGAGAGAAAATGGGAGGTATGTGTTTGTTTAATCAGACCCAATTTGTCATTGGTTCGGTTGAAGATAGAAAGATGTTATTTGTGATAATTTGTTGCTATAGTACCTTAATTGCTTCATGAGTATATACATACATGATACATCATACATGCATGCATATATATGCTATCATTTGTAGAAATAGAAGTCTGGTTATATATTTTGCAAACTGTTAGTAAACAAGAAACTTATGCTACCATTTGTTGAGAAACTTGTGTTTTGAATTTGGTCTTTCTACTTGCATATTGTATTCTACTAACATAACCTGTTAATCAAAACTCGAACCTCAACCTAGATTGTTCGCACAAGTTTGATTTTTTATAGTTCCCAAAAGTGGTTCAAGCTTAGCCCACACTCAGATTGAGGCTTTAAAATCTTACCAAGCATAGATAAGATTAAGTTAAGCTCAATGTAAACAGTTTTAAGCCAGTTAAAATGTTGTCAGTCTCTCTGTTTCTTGTTACCAAATGATGTCTTAGGTGTAGCACCTTGCTAATTTGAATATCTATTGCCAACTTTTTGCGTATTTGATTGTTGATGATCTGGGGGCACTGCTCAAAGTGTAATAACTGAGTATCACTTGAACTACCTCTAATAGAACTTTACCTCGTAGGCTTTTATTCTTTTTTGAAGAAATTGGATGGAGCATGACTGTTTTCAGATATTTCTGCTAATAGGGACATATGTAGTAATAGACTGTTAGACACCATCCAAATTCCTTCAATGGTTTACTGGATTAAGTTTTTTACTGTGGAAAAGGCTTAGAAGTGGAGAAAAGTCTCAAAGCAACGATTAAAAAAACCTTTATCCATTTGGTTGTAGCTTTTTGTGATTATGGTGGGAAAGAATAGATTGGAGAATTAGGTTGGGGAGGTTGGTTAAGTTTCACAATCTGTAATTTATAACCTTATACGATGTTTTCGTACTTTTGCTTAAATAAATTAGAAATGTGGACCTTAATTTTGTCTCTCCCTCTTCTGGTACATAGAATAAGAATGTGTTTCCCTGTGAGGCATGAAATGTTTATGTCAATGTACATCTTTTTCACCCACCAAATTTTGAAAATAAATTTGAGTATGGCTTGAATAGGTGTTTGTTTCACTTGTTTGTTTATTTTGATACGACCTTTCTTTAGGTCTTTTTTTGTCCAAAATCATTATTCTTTTGCCCAGATTTTCACTTTGTTAGCATCACCTCAGTTGTGTGCATTTGATTGAAATAATTTCTGATTTGTACAGATGTTATTGATGAGTTAGTGAAGAATGGCAAGGAGATAGAGGCTGTATATTTTGCTTCCGAGTCTGGTTTGACTGAGAGATTTTCTCCTGTTTCTCTGCTCAAGTCCTATCTCAGGAACTCCAAAAAGAATGCTACAACCATATTGAAGAATGGCAATAATAGTTTGGCTTCAATGGTTTGTGTAAACTCCACTTTATATCTTTAGTTTCCAAATGGAGTTTTGTTTTTAATCTGTAATCAGATGAATTTCTGCCCTCTTTGTGAGATCACTTAATTGAAGTCCATCTTACAGGAGGAGTCAAGCACTTTGGAGTTGAATTCCATCAAATCAATCATCAAATGTGTAGAGGACCACAAGCTTGAATCAGAGTTTTCTCTCGATACCTTAAGGAAGCGGGCTGCCCATCTGGAGAAAGCCAAGGCAGAAAGGAAGAAGAATTCAGCAGCTTCCAATAAGTCTCATAATAATAAGCGAGCCTACAGTGGTGGTGGTGGCCGAGGTGGGGGTGGGGGTGGGGGTGGACCATCTTTCTTTCGGCCGGCCAAAGCAGCCAAATATTCTAACGCTTACCCCTCCTTCAACCGGAGGAACCCAAATCCTACTACCCAACATAGCCCGGCAACAAGGTATTCTGGCCCGTACAACTACGCAAGCCAGAGTGTGTATGAGGGTGCAACAACAGCCCCATATGGATCCACATACGGAGTGCCACATGCTCAAAGCCCAGCTGCTGCTATACCACCACAACACTACTCACTCTCTGGGGACAGCATGGGCGCTGGTGGTGGGTACCGAACCAGTGGTACTTACGGTGGCCAGTCAAGCTATGGGCCATATGATTACGCAAATGCTGCTCCACCAGCATACCAACCGCCATCGTATCCACAATAATTTAGAAGCGGACGTACATAGATGGTTCTGTCATTCTGTGTAATCTTCAGATGGGTCCCTATGTTATTTTTCATTTCTTTTTCCTGTCTCCTTCTGCCTCCTGCCTTTTTGGATTATCTGATATCTGTAGCTTCCCATGGTTTAATCCATAGTTATTTTTTAGTCTAGACTTGTTGAGAGAGTTGTGTTATTACCATTCTTTTCATTTTGTTTTTCTACTATCCAAACTAAAACAACATAGCACATAATGGACCAACTCGTAACTTACTTATCCCCGTTATAGGGGATGGTGGCATCACAAGAGAGAGAGAGAGAGAGAGAGAAAAAGAGAGAACCGTTGCAGTAAGTTCTTCTCACTGGTAGGACATTCTGGGTTCCAACCCATAAAGCAATGTCAAAAAGAAGAAATAAATAAATAAATAAATATTTTGATGTTCGTGCTAGTGTCTTAGGGCATTTGGAAAGATACCCATTTTTATTTGGCTTAATTATCGATTTACCACTCAAAATTGTAACTCATTCCCACTTTACCACCTGAAAGTTTTTTTGTTCCAGATTACCACCTGTAACTTACATCCGTGTCCCATTTTACCTTGTTCCGTCAACAATTCTGTTAATGCTGACGTGGCGCGCTGGATGTGCGCCATGTGTCACATCTTTTTTGTATTTTTTGATTTTTTTGATTTTTCTATTTTTATAAACTTTAAAAATTAATTAAAAATAGCTCCGAACTTAGAAAAATACACGGAAAATTCCTACCGACTTGTCTTAACTAGTACTAATTTACTATAGGGTCAAAATGCCAATTTTCCCTCTAAAAATTTCCAAAAAATTTGGAAAGTCCAAATTTATTTCTAGAAAATTAAAATACTCTAGACTCTTTGAAAATTCATAGAATAATCTCTCGAATTCCAAAAAATATGAGGTATGCACCGTTAGTCTTCTAAAAACTAACATTACCTTTCTCGTGAACACTTGCTACCCAAAAGACCTCTCGGTCTTAGAGAAAAATAAAATTCCCTATAAAATAAATTCTAGAAAAATTCTAAAATTTCTGTAAAGTCTCGAAATAATTCTCTAAAACAAGCTTTTGGTAATTTTTCAAAATATTTTTGAGAATTTTTCCAAGGATTTACGAAAATTCTAGAATTTTTTCTAGAATTTATTTAATAGAGGAAAATTTATTTTAATTTTTTAGAAATAAATTTGGACTTTCTAATTTTTTTGAAAATTTTTAGAGGGCAAATTGGTAATTTAACCTTATAGAAAATTAGTGCTAGTCAAGACGAGTCCGTAGGAATTTTTCGTATATTTTTCTGAATTCGGAGCTATTTTTAATGAATTTTCAAAGTTTATAAAAATAAAAAAATAAAAAAATGCGAAAAAATAAAAAAAAGATGTGACACGTGGCGCATATCTAGCGCGCCACGTCAGCATTAAGGGCCAGATCGTCAGCATTAACGGAATTGTTGACGGAACAAGGTAAAATGGGACATGGATGTAAGTTACAGGTGGTAATTTGGGACAAAAAAACTTTCAGGTGGTAAAGTGAGAATGAGTTACAGTTTTGGGTGGTAAATCGATAATTAAGCCTTTTTATTTTTTGGTGAAGGAAGGATACCAATTAGTTTTTCTTTAGAGTCCATTCTCCGATAATTTGATGAACTCACGGCTCAACATGCACTTGTTGTTTTACTTTTTGAAGCCAGTTTTTCCTATTCCGATCGGTGACACCAAGTTCTCGTGTAATTTCTGTTCAACTCCCTATTTAAAAAAGGTCAATAATACTTACACGCATTTTATGCCCCCACAATCTTTATGTGTCCATGTGTTTGGCCTTTCATTCTGAAACTTGTAACCCCCATGTCATTCTCAATAATGTTTTGTCATTTTCTCTTAATTGACATTTGATAAACTTGACTATATGATGATGGCCATTTCACATGTGCTTGGGTTCATCATAGTAGACTTGTAGTTGTGGAATTAAATAAACCACTGCTCATTGTGAACAATAAGAAGGCACAATTGGGCCAACTGTATAACATAAAACAAAACAGAAGCTATGGTGCTCCATCTTGACTTAATTTCTTTAGTCAAATTTCATGTTGTCTCAAGCCAAAACAAACAAATTCAGCACAACCGAAAATGCAAACATAGCCGAATATGGAGAAAAGAAAAAGAAACAAAACACGCAACCGAATATGCTGCAAAATTCACACGAGTATTGACAAATGAATAGCAGACAAGAATTCTGTGTTTGATTAAAAATATTGTGTGTAACGGTGTAAATGTGTAATATAAATTATATAATTGATGTGAACTCGTAACACTGTGTCAGAGAGGAGAAGAGGAGGCACATGGGTCATTCAGCAGTGCACAGCACATTGTATTTTTCGCCTTTTCCTAAGTGGATATAGTTTTGTAATCTTAGAATGAATTCTCACTAACTTTTGTGTACCACCAATTACTGTGGAGTTTCATGAGAGTCCACGTACCCTATCATGGACCGTCAATCTGGAGATTGCTCATTCCTGGATGGCAACCTTTTCAGTTAATTTTGAGATCTCAAAGTTGACCCCACACATGCACTACGTTTTGGCTTTACGCCTTTACCTCCATCTTATATATATCTTAATACTGCAAAATGGCCTCCATGCTCAATATATTACTAAACCAAACAACAAACACAAGCATCTTTTAATTCTCACACAAATTAGAGAGAACAAGATATCTAGCTAGAGAGAGATGGGGAGTGGTTGCAACGGCAGCGGCTCTGAGTCTTTCGTGAAGATACCGACACTAAAGTTCACGAAGCTCTTCATCAATGGAGAATTCGTTGACTCCATTTCAGGTACCATTTCTCATAAGTTTTCTCACAAGCACTTGGTGTTCGTGTACAGTTGTGCTGTATAAATTTTTCTCGAAATAATTTTTCTCATAAGTTTAAAGGGTGACTCACTTCTTAGACAAATACCATACATGTTTTAGATTTTTGACAAAAGATGATACGCCTATATATATGATGGGCTTGTGCTTGAATATAATTATGTCGATGTTTTCGAGCTGATCATCATCAATCACTGATCAAATTTGTTGTCCGTACGTAGTACAAATTACTGGCGATGTATATATATATACTTGAATAGTGAATACTATTACTAGCTAGCTAACACGTTGATTGTTGTGATGATTTGTGGACCCCAAATTTCAACCAAAATTGAAAAAATAAAAGGAAAAACATTTGAGACCAAAGATCCAAGAACAGGGGAGGTGATAGCCAGAGTTGCAGAAGGAGATAAGGAAGACGTTGATTTGGCAGTGAAGGCTGCTCGCGCTGCGTTTGACCATGGCCCTTGGCCTCGCTTCCCGGGCGCTGTATGTAACTCTTTTCTTCACTCTCCCCTCTAGCTAGCTATAGCTAATTAATTAATTCGTTTTTAGTCCTTGTCATTTTGTCAATTGGAAATTATTCATTTCTAGTCAACTAAATTTTTTTTAATTACTCATAATTGGTTTTCTTTCCAATTTTACTTATATGATTTCCTTTTTAACTCTATTTTTAAATAGAGTATTGTCAGAAATACCAAATTTGTGTTTCAAATTATGTTTTCTTATCAAATGATGCAGTAGTATTTTATTAAAAAATATTAACATATCATTTAATTAATCCGAATTTAATATACAAATTTGTTATTAATTATATATTTTTGGGTAGCATTCTTTGGAGAATTATTGTGGTGGTTCATCTTCTTGTTGTTATTCATTGCTTGGTCAGAATTACTCAGAAGAGCTTGTCCGGCCACTTGTCTCTAATAATGTCTGAATAATGACACATCAAATTATTTCATACATTAAATAAAGTCTCTGGCCAAAAACAAAAAAAAAAAACATTAAATAAAGTCTATAGTCAACTAATCTTACAGAGATATGGACCATACTCCTATGGAAGTGGCAACTGGCAAGAGCCAAGTTGCATTTTCATGAGGATTAATTTTGTATTAGAGAGTGATCATGGGCGGTGGAGCCAGATTAAGGCCTCGATCATGCTGAAATTTTTACATATTTTTTAAATCTACGTAATGTTGTGAAAAAAATTTAAAAAACATATTTTGTCATTCAAATAAAATATTTGGAATTTTGAAATTATTACATTTGTATTGTAATTAGGATTTGGGTGATAACATTGCACACGTTGTTATATTTATATTGATTTCACATCTTTCATAAAAATAAAAAGATTTCACATAAGTCTCGTATTTTTAACAAGGATATGATCAAAAATGTTTGCTACAAATACATCCCCGATTGCTTAAACTTTATAGACATTTGACCAAAGATAGCTTTGTAGACAAGTTAGACTTTTTTTATTTTTTCTTCCGAGGAATATCATAAGCTAATCCTAAACCCAAGGCATGTTAATATATAAAAGAAATTACAAATTTGGTTTACTTATTTTATACTTAGTTCAATTTTGGTCAACGATCTTTTTTAAGTTCAATTTTGATCTACTTATTTTATACTTAATTCAATTTTGGTCTACAATCTTTTTTACATTATGATTTTAAATCATTTTGGTTGTGTGTTCTTCAATTATAATTGAAATATAAGTTATATTTTATCATTTTTTAGTCATAGGAACCAATTTGGAGTATTAGAATTAAAGAGAATTGAAGTTTGAAAAATCTAAAAATTTTCTACGAAAAATTGGTAGTTTCGGGTACCCTACTTTAGAGACAATTATCTTGAATTTTAAAACTCCGATTTGAATGATATTTATATGGTTGTAAAGAGTAAATGCATAGCTTTAAAACAAGTATATATTTGCTGAATTTGGCTGAGATTTGATGGGGTGAAAGGCGGGACAAATTTGAGAAAATAAATCTGGATCTTTATTGAACAAGTGAAACAATTAGTGGACCAAAACAGAACTTAAAAAAGATTGTAGACTAAAATTGAACTAGGTATAAAATAAGTGAACCAAATCTGTAATTTCCTTTATAACATATGTAGAAAAAGCCATTTTTGTGGTCAAGGAAAAAGTCATTTATGTGTATATTATTTTTCTAGTCAAAAATATGACAGCCCATGATAAGTTTTTTAAATAATAATAAGATCTTCATAGTTTTTTCTTCCTAGGTTTTTTCTTTTCGAATAATAAGATCTTCTTAGTTTTTTTTTTCCACATATAAATATTAAGATCTTCATAGCTCATAATTGCTTGTGTTAGTGTCCAAACGTGCATTAATTTTCTAGTGCTTATCATTTTCAAGTTATCTTGAAGGTACTATTTGATAAAAATAGGACCCTTTGACAAAGGTTTAAATAAAATTATAAGGTCAAATTTTAAGTCCTTTTTCTTGAGCAAAACTTAAAGTATGTATTAACCCAATTAAGACTCAGAAAAATCAAATGCAAAATCCAGAATGAAAAGGATGGCCAAGTGGAAGCGGTCTCAGTCCAGTAGGGCAAGCACTATACCCCAAAATATCACATCATCTAATTAATTTGACTTACTTTGTTATTTTAGTATTAGTTCAAATTAATTTAATTTTTATTCTGAATGATAAATAATTCATTAGAATTATGATATGTAAATATGTAATCGAAAATAGCTCTAATTTTATTTTATTGAGGATGTTTAGGAGAGGGGAAGGATAATGATGAAATTGGCGGACTTAGTGGACCAACACGTAGAAGAACTGGCTGTGTTGGACACCGTTGATGCTGGGAAGTTGTTCAGTCTTGGCAAGGCCATAGACATACCGCAGGTTGCACACACTCTACGTTACTACGCGGGTGCAGCCGATAAAATCCATGGAGAGGTGCTCAAGATGTCACGCGAGCTTCAAGCGTATACGTTGCTTGAGCCCATGGGCGTTGTGGGACACATCATCCCCTGGAATTTCCCAAGCACCCTCTTGTTTGCCAAGGTCGCCCCTTCCTTAGCTGCTGGCTGCACCATGGTCGTCAAACCTGCTGAGCAAACACCTCTTTCTGCTCTCTATTATGCTCATTTGGCTAAGTTGGTAAGCTTGGAACATAAAACCGTGAATCTAAATCATTGATTAAGCTCATTTTTGCATAAATGTACTGTCTAAATTCACAATCTAACATGTTTATAGAACTATTGATAACATGAATTATTGTTTTAATCTATAGTGTCACATTAACATTCTGATAATATAACGTGTTATAATCTCTATTTGTACCGTTAATATGGTTACTAGTGGTGACTTTGGCTTGTGAATTATTTTATTAATCAGGCTGGTGTACCTGATGGAGTGCTCAATGTCATTACTGGATTTGGAAAGACTGCTGGTGCTGCCATTAGCTCTCACATGGACATTGACAAAGTAAATTCTATTTACTAGCTGTTTCCTTCAAGCATTGTACCATTTATTTGGACAATTTTTACAAAATTCAAAGGCAGTTCTGTGGCTTACTGTAATATTGATTCTGGGTCTTGTTCATATTTTAGGTCAGTTTTACTGGTTCCACAGAGGTAGGGCGTGAAGTAATGCAGGCTGCAGCAAAAAGCAACTTAAAAGCAGTTTCACTTGAACTAGGAGGCAAGTCACCCCTTTTAATTTTTGATGATGCTGATATAGAAATTGCTTCCGACCTCGCTCTCTTGGGAATCCTTTACAACAAGGTGAAGTAAAATCATTTTTAGTTCAATTTTGAAACTATAGCACTTTGTATCTATAACTTGGCTAGCCAGAATATGTAGCAGAACAATCACTAACTCCATCTTACTTGTTCATATTTTCAGGGAGAAATTTGTGTGGCAAGTTCTCGTGTTTTTGTTCAAGAAGGGATTTATGATGAACTTGTGAAGAAGTTAGAGGAGAAGGCAAAAAGTTGGATAGTTGGGGACCCTTTTGATCCTAAAGTTCGTCAAGGACCCCAGGTACTAACTTAATTTGAGTTATTAATTCATAAAATGCTTGTGAATTCCTGAGCTTATCCATTACGCATTCACTATAAATTAATTAATTGCAGGTTGATAAGCGGCAGTTTGATAAAATCTTAAGCTACATTGAGCATGGGAAGAGAGAAGGAGCCACTTTGTTGACAGGGGGTAAGCCATTGGGAAACAAGGGATATTACATTCAGCCAACAATTTTCACTGATGTAAAGGTACATACATTTTCAATTCAATCTTGACTTCTTCTTTTTTTTTTTTTTTTTTTTCTCTTTTTATTATTGTCATCTCATTCATCCCACATCAACGTGCTCAGGATGACATGCTTATAGCAAAAGATGAAATCTTTGGACCTGTAATGGCACTAATGAAGTTCAAGTAAGTACAACTTTAACTTTGACCGACTCCTCAATTTTGTTCCAGTTAATTAGCTTCCAAATGAACATTGTTTTACTTATGAGACCCAATTGTAGGACCATTGAGGAGGCAATAAAGAGAGCCAACAACACCAAATATGGGTTAGCAGCAGGCATTATAACCAAGGACTTGAATGTGGCCAACACTGTCTCAAGGTCAATTCGTGCAGGCATTATATGGATCAATTGCTACTTCGCTTTTGACGGAGATTGCCCTTATGGTGGGTATAAGATGAGTGGGTTTGGAAGAGACTTTGGTTTGCAGGCCCTCCACAAGTACCTCCACACCAAATCTGTTGTTACTCCCATTTATAACTCTCCCTGGCTCTAAATTTTCATATGTACCCAAAGCTCAAGTAATTGAGAAAACTCACTTAGCAACTTGCAGTGTGCAATAAATAAAGTTAGCATTGTTCTTTTTTTTTTTCTGTTCTGAGCTTAAGTTCTAAGTAAATGAATTGGTAGCACATATTCTTAATTTCTAAGTTATAAACTTATAAATGATTCGAGTGTGAGAGTTTATGAAATTGGAGCCAAATTGATCAGATCCAAACAATACCCAACAACTAAAGACAGATTATCAAGCCAACAACAACATCAAATTCCATAGATTTCATGAAATTCAACGGCAATTTAGCCTATACATCTTTGTTATCTTTCTACAACTTCATCACACACACTTCTGACAACACCAAAACAGTATGTTCATAGCATCCGACCCTAACACGACGCCGTTTTCAGATACAATTTTTTTATTTGCCACCTTTGCCCCTGAGCTTCACTTCCAGAACCCTCTCCATCTTGGCCAGCACGGCCTGGTTCGGCACGGCCTTGCCGTTCTCGTACTCCTGGACCACCTGAGGCCGCTCGTTGATCCGCTTAGCCAGGTCGGCCTGGCTCATCTTTTTCTCCAGCCGCGCCTTCTGAATGGCCTGCCTCACCTCCGTCGAAACCCGGTCCAGCGCCGCCGGCTCGGTCCCCTCGTCGAGCTTCTTGGCGCTGACGACCGGCGCGGCCTTCTTGTTGGAGCCGGCGTCGAACTTCTTGATGGTCTGGACCGGCGCGCCGGACCGGATGGCCTGGTTGACCGCCTTGGGGTCGCGGAGGTCTTGGGCCTTGGGCTTGGTCTTGTGGATCACCACTGGCTCCCAGTCCTGGGTTATGGCACCTGCGTATCGGCTCGGCATCGTCGAAGAGTGAGAGAGACAGTGAGAGATGAATAGATTGGGATTTTGAAGGTGGGGGGTGGTGTGACTGTGAAATGATGAAAGGTGGTAACGAGGGAAAATCAGTGGGTATATATCGGGGTGAGAATCTGGAAAGTTCTCAGACTTTCTCAAAAGTTCTTTTTTAGATATTTATTTAAAATTCTATCCATGGAAAATTCGCGGGGACTGTCCAGTTCTCGTTGGCGATGAAATGCTCACTTTTTAGTGGAAATATTTGTGGGCGTTGACGTGGCCATGTCTCATTGGTTCATGTTTATAATGATCCTCGCCATAGAACCAAAGATTCAAGCTAAAACGGCATGTCGTATGAAAAATGAGTTCTTCATCAGGTTAGCTAATAATCAATTATAATCCGACATATATAAGTAATCGTGTGAAATAATTTTATACTAATCTAATTTGTTTATTAACATGATATGTTCAGATTGACTCACATATATTATAAACTAAAAATTTAAAATGAAGATGAGTAGATCTGTGGACATTGAGGCATTGTCGAGAACACCTTAATGCATCATGGGGTAGAACTTGAGGTATTGAGGGTAAACCTTGACAGTTGAGACACCGCGTAATAGATGAGACTACGAGAGGGACTTGTATGTCCGGGAATTTCCTCTCTCTCTCTATTTCTTTCCTCTCCTTTTTTTTTTTTTTTTTTTCTTTTTGTCGTGGCATCAGCATGTTCCTATCACAAAGACATGCAAATTATTTTTGTAATAGACATTGAGGCATTTGTGGTGTGGACCATGAGGCATTATATGGTGAACCTTAAGACATTGGATGGTGAACTTTAAAACAGTGAAAATTTTGTTTGATGATAATAACAATGTAAAAAATCGTAAGAATAGCTTATACAACAACAACTAAATGATTCATACAATACATATTAACAAATATAAAAAATTAGTTTTGTTTTTTAAATAGTAGTTAAACGAAATTATCATGCCAAAATTTGACATTAATTCAATGTGTTAAATAGACATGTCAATGAATCATTTTTTAAACAGGTTTGTGTATAGTTAGTCCTGAAGTATTATAACTCTTGAATTAATAATAACTAGCCCCTTGGCATGGGCTCACGAGCATAACAATTTGCTTTATGATAAAAAATAAAAAAAGATAATAGTTGTTTAGTATGTTACTTTTTTTTTCAATATATTGTTGGTTTTTTTGTTTTTGATAAGTAATATATTGTTGGTTGGTGCGCGGTTCCTCTTTTCTAGGAATATGTTTGTTTTTAGAATTTTTTTAAATTTTTAACAGGTTGTATATTTTACATTTTTACCCCTTTATAATAAATTTCATACATTTGATAATTGAGGAAATTATAGATTTGATCTACTTATTTTATACATAGTTTAATTTTGGTTCACGATCTTTTTTAAGTTATGTTTTGATCCACTAATTGTTCAACTTGTTCAAGAAAGATCCAAATTCGCCTTTTATCCTATCAAATTTTAGTTAAATTCAGCAAACATATACTTATTTTAAAGCTATGCATCTCTTTTTTACAACCATATAAAAATCATTCAAATCGGAATTCTAAACTCAAGATAATTGATCCCAAAGAAGGGTACCCGAAAGTATCAATTTTTCATAAAAAATTTATAGATTTTTCAAACTTCACCAAACTTCAATTATCTTTGATTCTAATACTCCAAATTGGTTTCTATGACTAAGAAATGATGAAATATAACTTATATTTCAATTATGATTGAAGAAAATACAACCAAAATGATTTAAAATCATAACTTAAAAAAAAGTGAACCACTAAGTATAAAATAAGTGGATCAAAATTGAACTTAAAAAAAATTGTGAACTAAAATTGAACTAAATATAAAATAAGTAGACCAAATTTGTAATTTTTTTATGACAATTTAATTAACCAAGGACATTTTCTTGGGTTTTTGAACACTATTAACCTTGGGGTAAGGTTATTATATTCAAAACAATATCGGTTCATATTTTGATTTAATGTTTTCATCATAAAATTAAATATTAAAAAAAAAAAAAAAAACCTGATTTACAGAAGGTAAAGTGTTTCAAAATCATTTCGGCGCATTACAGCTACACAAAGCACTCCAGAAGGCCAAAATTTTGGCGCCAATTCTTCAGTTGCTAAATAAATACCGATTCGCGGTATTCGCCCTAACATCTATCTCCGAATCAGAAAAAATGCAGCGCCAGAAATCGATTCTCTCCTTCTTCCGAAAGCCTTTGCCGGAGGACCGTAGCTCCGGCGTCGGAGACGCACCAGACGGCAGCCGAGTTTCTCATTTTCCGGCGACACAGCAGGACCAGAAGGCCGTCATTTCCGATCGGACTACGACGGTTCTCGAAGAAATTAGAGGAACCGACACTCCGCCTGAGAAGGTGCCGCGTCAGATTTTGCCGGCGAATGCGGGGAAGCTGAAAGACTCTTCTCCCTTCTCCAGTATCATGCATAAGTTCATGAAGGTCGATGATAAAAAAACGGCTTCTCAGATCCAAGGGTACTATTTTTTTCATTTTCTTCAATCATATTATTAATATTAATATTTTACATACGTATTTGTTTTCAATCGTATATATGCACTTAGGAGTTAGGGTTTAAGTTTTTGTTCAAGCTCATCACTTAGGGTTTAAATTTTTGTTTGTTTGGTTTTTTTTTTTTTTTTTTTTTTTTTTGGGGCAGGAACCAAACAAATGGTGGATTGTATAAACATGACATTGCCGGACCAGAAACACCAGGAACACAACGCCTGGTTCCTCGTGTGAAACGAATTCAAGAGGATATTCCTAAGTTTGGGGATAAGTTTGAAGGTTCATTGCTAAATTCTGGCAAAAGAGTGAAACTGCTTCAGGAGCCGACACCTTTGGCCCTTGACAAGAGTCATGGGGAAGCATCTGATATGGCTAGCAAGTTTGAGTGGCTTGACCCATCCAGAATAAGGGATGCAAATAGAAGAAGGCCTGATGATCCTCTCTATGACAAAACAACACTTTATATACCGCCGGATGCTCTGAAGAAGATGTCAGCATCACAAAAACAATATTGGGATGTCAAGTGTCAATATATGGATGTTGTTATTTTCTTCAAAGTGGTTAGTTGCAACTGCTTATTTGGTTTATTGTACTATGGATTTTAAGATGATTTTCTAATTTTTATATTTCTTCAATTGAGATTTTTTTAAAAGGATATGGTGTAAAACTATTTCATATTTGATTTTTATGTCTTAGAATTTCCAAGCTCAAAATCTTGTTTTTGGAACTATATTCTTCTTACCTGATTTCACAACATGTGATCAAACACAGGGAAAATTTTATGAGCTTTATGAACTGGATGCTGAAATTGGCCATAAGGAGCTTGATTGGAAAATGACCTTGAGTGGAGTGGGGAAATGTCGGCAGGTGACTTGAAGCCCTAAATTATTTGATTTACATTAGTTATTTCTGATTAACCAGTTAAAAGTATACGTCCATCTGTTATTCAGAGTACTTTGCATGTATTGATTTTCCCTATGTGGTCAGGTTGGTATCTCTGAAAGTGGGATTGATGATGCTGTTCAAAAGCTGGTTGTACGTGGGTATGTGATTGACTAGCCTTATATAAACTTGATCATGATCCTTTGTTGCAAGATGCATTTAATCATCATTTTACCATGTGGTCATATTTATGTGTCTCATTTCCGAGACTAATACTGCATAGTGCACTTGTTTTTTGTTACATCTTTTGTGAAGCTATAAAGTTGGACGAATAGAGCAGTTAGAGACTTCTGATCAAGCAAAAGCCAGAGGTGCCAAATCTGTAAGTTGACCATGCTAACTTATATAAGATATTTTCTGGGTTTGACCAATGGAATCTTTTCCTTGCTTCTCAGATCCCACTTACAATTTTGAACTTATGTTTCAAGTGTGATTTTGGTTAGTTCATGTTTCACAAATGTTCGTAAGTAGCTAATGTAGTGGAAAGTAATTACAAAAATATAAGTCATGAGGTCATGACTCATGGCTAGAGGTGATTATTATAGAGATAAGATAAGGACTAATATAGTGGTGATTATTGATTATTTCTTTTTCTTTATTTTTCTTTGCTTGGGGAGAAAAAAGGGGGGGGGGTGGTTTGCATTTGCTACTCCATGAAGCTTGTAATATGTAAAGTATCTTCCTAAGATTCAAAGCTTACTTTCAGTTCTGTGCTATGTGATTGTTTAAGTAACCTTTTGACTTTTTAACCTTGGCTTACAGGTAATTCCGAGAAAATTGGTTCAGGTAGTCACACCATCAACTGCAACTGATGGAAATATTGGGCCTGATGCTGTTCATCTTCTTGCAATAAAAGAGGTTTGTAATGTACTGAATTCCATTTTTCTTGAATGTACATGCAAAATAAGCTTTTTGTGATTTGCTCGTCATTTACCTTAAATCCCATGTCCAAATTGTGTTGGATGTAAGTTCAGTGTGATGTCACAAGTACTAAAGTTCAGAGAAGTTTACCTTGTAAAAACATTCCAGCCTCGAAGCCTCTGAACACAATAGTTAGTCTACTAAGAGATTTTATAAGCAAGCATCAGATCAGGCTCTTATTCTTTTAAGATCATTCTGGCCACCTCAAAGTGCGCATAGATACAATTACAATTTTTTCACTGTTTCTGCACATCATATACATTGTAGTAGTTGGCTTCGTAGCATCTTTCAGTGCTTTTTCCTTATAGTCAGTGATGCTTGAAGGATTTGCATTTCTTCTATACATGCCTATCTTTTGGCTACTAGACATGTGTATTCAGGATTATAAAACTTATAATGCTCTTCCTTTTTTATATATTTAGGGGAACTCTGAGAATGGTTCAGTTGTATATGGGTTTGCTTTTATTGATTGTGCTGCTTTAAAGTTCTGGATTGGTGCCATCAGTGATGATGCTTCTTGTGCTGCTTTGGGAGCTTTATTGATGCAAGTATGCTCCTATATTCTTTTCATCGTGTACTATCTTCAATGAGTAGTTTTGAAGGCTTGGGAACTGATATTGTAATTGTCTTTTTGGGATTTGATTTAGGTGTCACCTAAAGAAGTTATATATGAGAGTAGAGGTAAAGATTCTTTCCCCCATCCCTTCTTCCTTTTGGTTTGTCAGGGTTCCAACCTGAAGTTTGCATGAAAATCACTTTATCACTTGAAACTTAAATATTCAAATTCTTACAGGGCTGTCAAAAGAAGCTCAGAAAGCATTCAAAAAGTACTCAACAGGTTCAAATTTTATCCTTCCCTTTTTTGGATTGATAAATATGAGAGAGAGAGAGAGAGAGAGAGAGAGAGAGAGAGAGAGAGAATTAGGTGATTCTGACTGCATCTCTGTTCCTCTTGCAGGTTCTGCTGCACTGCAGTTGACTCCAGTGATGCCAGACACTGATTTTGTTGATGCTTCTCAAGTTAGAAATTTAATTCAGTTGAAAGGATACTTCAAAGGGTCTTCTAATTCATGGAATCATGGACCTGACGGTGTGATGCACCATGAAATCACCTTATCTGCTCTTGGTGCACTTATTAGCCATCTATCTAGGATGATGGTAAGCTCAGCTGCATTTCTTTTGTAAAAGTAAAAGTAAGTATACAGAGCTATATGTGTGCCATATTTGTTATTGACACGTTCCATTTCCCTTACAGTTGGATGATGTTTTACGGAATGGAGATGTATTACCTTACCAAGTTTATAGGGGTTGTCTCAAAATGGATGGACAGACACTGGTAAATCTTGAGATTTTCAGTAACAGTGCTGATGGTGGTCCATCAGGCAAGTGTTCCCTTTCCATAACTTCAAGCAGAAGGCTCAGTTTTTCGGTTTCTTAATTGTGCTCGTTGCTATTTTGGTTTCAGGTACACTGTACACATATCTCGATAACTGTGTGACCTCATCTGGTAAGCGGCTTTTGAGGAAGTGGCTCTGCCATCCGTTGAAATCTGTTGAAGCCATTAATAATAGGCTTGATGTTGTTGAAGATCTACTGGGTCATTCAGAGATTATATCCCTTATTGCTCAATCTCTTCGCAAGATTCCAGACTTGGAAAGGTTGCTTGGACGGATTAGGGCAAGTGTTCAGTCGTCAACTCCTCTCCTATTGCTGTTGTTTGGAAAAAAAGTATTGAAACAGAGAGTAAGTCTTTTCTACTTTAATATGGTATTTTATTGAAACTTGAAAGAACATGGCAAATGTATAAAACAAAGTACAAGCTGTTGACTAGGATCCACCTCAATCAATACTAACAAAAGGTGAAAGTGTTTAGAGAATTGGTTTGGGGTTTAATTAAATCAACCCGTTCACCTTAACCATGAATTTATATGGTAAGAGATATTACACAAATAGGAGATTACGATAATACCCCCAGTTTACATAAATTTACAATGCAATATTTTAAGAACCCTATCAATATGAAAATGTATAATACTTTTAACGTGGTACAGGTAAAAGTGTTTGGGACTCTTGTGAAAGGCCTCAGAATTGCAATGGATTTGTTAATGCTATTACAGAATGAAGCGCATATAATTGAACCATTATCAAAAGTATTTAAACTTCCAATTCTAAGTGGCAGTGATGGGCTTGTTCAATATCTTACCCAATTTGAAGCAGCTGTAGATAGTGACTTCCCAAATTACCAGGTATTTTTTGTTCAATGCTCATATATTGCTTATCTACAGCTGTCTATATTTTCAAGAGTTAAACCTCTATGCAGATTACTGACATTGAATTTGGTGCCAGAATCATGATGCAACCAAGTCGGATGCCGAAACACTGTCCATTCTGATTGAGCTGTTTATTGAGAAAGCAACTGAATGGTCTGATGTCATACATGCCATCAACTGCGTTGATGTACTAAGATCTTTTGCAGTTACTGCAAGTTTCCAATGTGGGGCTATGTCCAGACCTGTTATTCTGCCTCAATCGGAAAATATGACTTTGAATGGAGAGAACAGAGGTCCTACACTTAAAATTAAAGGACTATGGCATCCATCTGCACTTGGGGAAAACGGAGGACCTCCTGTCCCAAATGACGTAGTCCTAGGTGAGGATACAGATGGCTATCATCCACGCACTTTACTATTGACTGGACCAAATATGGGTGGGAAATCAACTCTTCTTCGTGCTACATGTCTGGCTGTTATTCTAGCCCAGGTTCTTCTTTTCCTCAGAGTAATTTGTTTTGTTGTTTAGAACTGAAAAGCTTGGTCGTGATTTTTAGTCTTTTAATTCTTTGATGGCTTGCAGCTGGGCTGTTATGTGCCTTGTGAGACGTGCGTCCTCTCACTTGTGGATATCATCTTCACACGGCTTGGTGCCACTGATCGTATCATGACTGGCGAGAGTAAGTTTTTTCACAAAACTAATAGTGTCATTTTCATTGCTTTTATTTATTGTGATTTGAATCGCCTGTGTGAAAGAAGAAACAAAAAAGCAGATGCTGAATCCTCTCAACTCTTTTTGTCAGTGTCATTATTAACAAGCTCTGTAAATCCTTTTAAATTTAAAAAGGAAAATAACAAATAGGATACAGGGAACAGGGTGTGCAACACTGGAACAGGTATTGTTAGGGTTGATGATGCACTGATGGCAGTTCTAGCAATATTGGTGACTGGGGATTGCAGTAGATTATTAGTTTGCTGGACCTGGTGTGGTGTTAGGCTGTTCCTAGTTATCGCAGATTAAATTTTTGTGGTGGTGGTTTTCATTAAATAATTTTAACTGATTGTGTCCAATGCTCATAATTAGAGAGAAGGCTTTTATTTTGGTGTTCTGCACTGGATAAGAATTGTTGAGTCCTGACTGCTTCTTGCTTTAATAATTGTAATAATTTGTGGTGTTTTTGGTAATAACTCACACCAGTGACTTGAGTAAACATCAAATGCAGGACACAGTGGTTTGCAGGCATATGCTTGGACTATATCTGTTAACCTGATGCCTGCAATCATAAAATTGACAATCTTCGCTGTTGAAACTTGGACTTACCCATGCATTAACAGAATGATATTTTGAATTGAGGAATTTGATCATGGAAGTGCTCTCATTTTTATATTCTCTTGTAGGTACCTTCTTTGTGGAATGCACAGAAACAGCATCAGTTCTTCAACACGCCACTCAAGATTCTTTGGTTATTCTTGATGAATTGGGTCGTGGAACAAGTACTTTTGATGGATATGCCATTGCATATGCTGTGAGATTTCCTTCAAATGATGGATACCAGCATTCAATTACAAATTTCCAACTATCATCTACATTCATGGTTCAATTGTGTACAATTGTGTATTGTCCTTGTTTAATAGATTCATCTGTTTATACTTGTTCAGGTGTTTCGCCATCTGGTGGAAAAGATTAACTGCAGACTATTATTTGCGACACACTATCACCCACTGACAAAGGAATTTGCTTCTCATCCGCATGTAACTCTGCAGCACATGGCTTGTGCTTTTAAGTCAAAATCTGAATGCTTTTCTAAAAGTGACCAAGAGCTGGTATTTCTTTATCGCCTTACCTCCGGGGCATGCCCGGAGAGTTATGGACTGCAAGTAGCAATGATGGCCGGGATCCCAGAGCCGGTGGTTGAAGCTGCTTCCAAGGCTGGCCAAGTAATGAAAAAATCAATCGGAGGAAGTTTTAGGTCCAGTGAACAGAGGTCAGAGTTTTCAACTCTCCACGAGGAGTGGCTGAGGACCCTGGTAACTACTGCACAGACTGGTAATTACAATGACGAAGATTCTTTTGATGTATTGTTTTGCTTGTGGCACGAGCTGAAGAGCTCGTATAAATTGGGAAACTAACAAAAGGCATGAGATTGATAGATTGCAGTGTAAAAATTTCTAGTTTTGGTGACTTTAGCATGTAACGTTATTATAGGAATGGGGTTAGCCGTTAGCGAATCGAATCCATCTGCTATGTAGTGGTTTAATTAGTCCCTTTTGTAAATTTCTAATTCGGTATCGACTCCACGTCCAAAAACAAATGCTAATCAGACTTTTGAGTTTTCACAATGGAATCACAATTTTTTTCTTTAGGTATTGAAAGAGATGGAACTCTTGATCTATCCTACCCACCCTAAACACAGCTTTCTTCTTCCCATCACAATTTCGATCTTATTCTTTTGAGTACTAAACGGATTAAAATGAGGAGATAATAGTGGTAGAACCCATCAAATATCCATCCTCAACCATACAACTTAAATAAAAACTAAACAAAATTAGAAATTAAACTAACCTCTTGTTTTCCCGGGTAACCCGGGTAGCTACCTCACTTTTTCAAGTTCTAACAAAACTCTGTGATGACAAAATTACCCTCCTATTTCACGCTCTACATTTTCAGTCAAGCATTCTTATAACTCCAACACCAGAATCCAAAATCGTCCTTTCACAATACTAGAACCACACAACTTCCCACCAAAAATCTCCTGTCGTCCCAACCGTTTTTTGAACTCATTTGTACAAAGCTTTAATTGTATGGAGAACAATGAGGAAGACAACAATGGCAAATCAACCAAAGACAAGAACAAGCAAGCGAACAAATCCAAAAGGAAAGAGCTGGGTCTGTCGTGCATGCTCAACACCGAAGTCGGAGCCGTCCTCGCCGTCATCCGTCGCCGTCCGGTGGACCCCCACACCCACTGCTTCGCTATTGGAGAAGACAGCATCGACCCATCTCTTCTCCAATCCCTAAAATCTCTGCGCGCTCTGATCTTCAACCCCCAACAAGAATGGCGGACCATCGACCCGTCCATTTACCTCTCCCCATTCCTCGACGTGATCGAAAGCGACGACGTCCACGCGGCCGCCACGCGGGTCTCCCTCTCGGCCACCCTGAAGATCCTGAAGCTGGGCGTCTTCGACGAGAAGACCCCCGGGGCCAAAGACGCCATCAACCACGTCGTCACCGCCATCACCACCTGCCGGCTCGAGCGGACCGACCCGGTCTCCGAAGACGCCGTCTTGATGAACATTCTGCACGTTCTGACCGCCATCATGAACCACCGCGCCTCGGTTTTGCTCTCCGATCAAGCCGTCTGCACCGTCGTCAACACCTGCTTTCATGTCGTGCAGCTTTCGACGAACCGAGGGGACTTGCTCCAGCGAAGTGCCAGGTACACAATGCACGAGCTGATCCAGATCATATTTTCAAGATTGCCTGAAATCGAGGTCAGGGACGATGATAATGGCTCCGAAACTGATACTGAAGATGCTGATGATGTTGATGGGAATTTGGATTCTGGGTATGGAGTTCGATGTGCGGTTGATATATTCCACTTCTTGTGCTCTCTGCTTAATGTGGTTGAAGTGGTGGAGACAGATGGGCATACAGTGCAAACAGCTGATGAAGATGTGCAGCTTTTCGCGCTGGTTTTGATTAACTCGGCGATCGAGTTGAGTGGGGATGGAATTGGGATGCATTCGAAGCTTTTGAGGATGATGAAGGATGATCTGTTTCACCATTTGGTCCACTACGGAACCAGTTCGAGCCCTCTTGTTTTTTCCATGATTTGCAGTACGGTTTTGAATATGTATCACTTTCTTCGCAGGTTCAATTTTTTTGGGTTCATTTGGAGATGCTTAATTTAGTTTCTTCTTCTTGTTATCACATTGAAATGCTATGATGTACTTTTTTTTTGCAGGTTCATTCGTCTCCAATTAGAATCTTTCTTCGCGTTTGTGTTGTTTAAAGTTGCAGCTCCAGGAACCTCAACCCAACTTCAAGAAGTTGCACTTGAAGGGATTATAAATTTCTGCAGGCAACCAACATTCGTAGTTGAGGCCTATGTGAACTATGATTGTGATCCCCTTTGCCATAATGTGTTTAAGGAGATCGGGAGGTTGCTTTGCAAGCAGTCATTTCCAGTGAATGGCCCTTTGACAACTTTACAGATACAAACCTTTGAAGGGTTGGTAATCATCATTCACAACATTGCAGATAATATTGATCGAGAAAACGATACAAGCCCTTCTGGACCATACCCGGTTGAAATTCCCGAGTATAAACCCTTTTGGGAAGACAAACCCAAAGACGATTTAGAAACTTGGGTGCAGTTTATAAGGCTAAGGAAAGCACAGAAGAGGAAAATTTTGATTGCTGGACACCATTTTAATCGAGATGAGAAGAAGGGCATTGAGTACTTGAAACTTTGTAACTTAGTCACTGATCCTCCAGATCCAAAGGCTTTTGCTTTCTTCTTCCGATTCACTCCTGGGCTAGACAACATAATGATAGGGGATTATCTTGGTGATCCGGATGAGTTTCACATTAAAGTTCTTAAAGAATTCACTGAAACCTTTGGATTCGCAGGCATGAATCTTGACAGTGCTCTCCGAACTTATCTGGAGACCTTCCGTTTGCCAGGAGAGTCTCAGAAGATTCAGCGCATTCTTGAAGCATTTTCAGAGTATTTTTATGATCAACAATCTGCAGATATTTTTGCAAACAAGGATACGGTATTGATTCTTTGCTACTCTCTCATTATGCTCAATACTGATCAGCACAATCCACAAGTGAAGAAGAAGATGACAGAGGAAGAGTTCATCAGGAACAATAGAGCAATCAATGGAGGGAAGGATCTTCCAAGAGAGTATCTCTCTGAGCTTTTCCAGTCCATCTCAAACCATGCAATCACCGTTTTTGGTCAATCTGGTCTGCCAGTAGAGATGAACCCAAACAGATGGATTGAGTTGATGAACCGATCCAAAATGGTGCAGCCTTACATTGTATGTGAGTTTGATCGCCGGCTAGGGAGAGATATGTTTGCTTCCATCGCTGGCCCATCGGTTGCAGCTCTTTCTGCATTTTTTGAGCATGCTGAAGAAGAGGAATTGCTCCATGAATGCATTGAAGGGTTGTTCTCGGTAGCCAGGATAGCTCAGTATGGACTAGAGGACACTCTTGATGAACTCCTTGCCACCTTCTCCAGATTCACTACACTGTTGAATCCTTATGCCTCTGCAGAAGAAACCCTCTTTGCTTTTAGCAAAGATTTGAAGCCAAGAATAGCTACACTTGCTGTTTTCACCATTGCAAACAATTTTGGAGAGTCAATTCGAGGAGGTTGGAGGAACATTGTGGACTGCTTGTTGAAACTCAAAAGGCTTAAGCTACTTCCCCAATCTGTCATTGAATTTGAGACTGTTGCTTCCACCTCATCATCTGAGACCGTAACAACATCTGAGTCGGGTATAATCTTCCCTGCTCATGATCCCAAATTTGGAGGCCGCCCTTCTGGCATGATGAGTCGGTTCTCACATTTTCTATCATTAGAGAGTGCAGAAGACGCTGTATCCCTTGGCATGAGTGAATTTGAACAGAATCTCAAGGTTATCAAACAATGTCGAATTGGGAGCATCTTCAGCAATAGTTCAAACTTTCCTGAAGACGCTTTGCACAATCTTGGGCGTTCTTTGATATATGCAGCTGCTGGGAAAGGGCAAAAGTTTAGCACACCAATTGAAGAAGAAGAAACTGTTGGGTTCTGCTGGGATTTGATCATTGCCATCGCCTCGGCCAACATCCAGAGGTTCCAGGCATTTTGGCCTAGTTTTCATGACCATCTTCTAGCGGTTGCTCAGTTTCCCATGTTCTCCCCTATCCCATTTGCAGAAAAGGCCATTTTAGGCCTCTTCAAGGTCTGTCTCAAGCTCCTGGGGACATACCGACCTGACAAGGTCCCTGAGGAGCTCATTTTCAAGTCAATAAATCTAATGTGGAAGCTGGAAAAAGAAATTCTAGACACCTGTTGTGAGTTCATAACACAATCAGTAAACAAGATTATCATTGAGTACCCTGCCAATTTGCAAACCCAGCTTGGATGGAAGTCAGTTCTCCACTTGTTATCAGTCTCTGGGCGACACCCCGATGTCTATGAACAGGGAGTTGAGACTCTGATCATGTTGATGTCTGATGGAACTCATGTTTCACGGACAAATTATCCTTACTGCATTGATTGTGCCTTTAGTTTTATTGCACTCAAGAACAGTCCATTGGAGAAGAACTTGAAGATGATGGACCTGTTAGCAGATTCTGTAAATTTGTTGATCCAATGGTATAAACATCAATACTCAGATCCTGGGAACAACTATAGTGTGTCGAGCAACACAAGTAACTTCTCTTTAGAGGATTTAAAGGGTTTTGGCTCTTCTAACTTTACCATGAACTTATTTGTCAAACTAGGGGAGGCTTTTAGAAAGACTAGCTTGGCCCGGCGTGAAGAGATAAGAAACCATGCAGTCTTATCTCTTCAAAAAAGTTTCAAACTGGCTGAGGAATTGGACTTCACCCCAGTCAATTGTATCAACTGTTTCAACCTTGTTGTTTTCGCAATGGTTGATGATTTACACGAAAAGATGTTGGAATACTCGCGAAGAGAGAATGCAGAGAAGGAGATGAGAGGCATGGAAGCGACCTTAAAGATTGCAATGGAGCTCTTGACAGATGTGTACTTGCAGTTCTTGATACAGATATCACAGTGTAATGGGTTCCGGACGTTTTGGTTAGGAGTGTTGAGAAGAATGGACACATGTATGAAAGCCGATTTGGGGCCATATGGTGGATCAACACTGCCAGAACTAGTCCCAGGCTTGTTGGGAAAGATGATTACTGAGATGAAGGAAAAAGAGATTTTAGTGCAGAAGGAAGGTGATGATCTTTGGGATATAACCTATATTCAGATACAGTGGATAGCTCCTACAATCAAGGAGGAACTATTTCCAGAGGAAAGTTTGTAAAGGATATGAATGAAAATGGTAGTTTGGTTAGTTTGGACAAAACAACAGCTCCAGAAATGAGGTGAAGAGGCAACTTTGTTCTAGTTGCCTTTCCATTTTCTTCTATGTTTCCCCTTCCAAATTTTGGTTCTTACAATTTTGATCTTGCCTTTAGAAGAATGTAAAGTGACAATAATTTTATTCCATATGTACAATACTTTTACTAGATAAATTTAATGTCCAAGTGAACGTAGTTATGTTCAATTTAGATTGCATAACAACTCTCTCTCTCTCTCTCTCTCTCTCTCTCTCTCTCTCTCTCTCCTATCATTTCAGTATTTCACCCACCATGAAAAGTTGAAAACTCACAAGCTCCCCTAAGTGGGAGTTCATTGGGAAAATAAAATCATGATGTCTCATTCACGGGAATTATGAAGCCTTGGCGTTTATCTTAACCACCCTTAATTCTTTAACACCATAATCATTCCCATAATTTGCTCAAAGGACAAAAACAACTTAGGTAACCTCTTAGCAAAAATACATATGTAATGGCCAAATTATACTAAAGAACAAAGAAGTAAAAAATACACCAAAAAACAAATCAGGAATAAGTGTTGTTTGTAAAGCAGTATGATTCAATAATTTTATAGATTCCAAATTAATCTCGTCCAGAAATATCAAATTATCAACAGAACTTCCACCACCACATGATTGATATATAGCTTTAAAATATATCTCAAAGAATAAAAAATCTTCTCATGGAATTAGTGACCATGATATAATCATTCTTAACAAACCTTTTCAATCATGAATTATTAGAATGCAAGCAACCAAAACTCTAGTTTGTTAATCTTAACCATCAAGCCTTCCATATTTATAGAATCCATATCCACATGGTTTGTCACTCTCTCAATCATCTCTATGCTTTACTGTTCCAAGTACAATGTCAAGAAGAACAGCACAAGTCCTTGACTCGCTCAATCTCATGAGCACAACCCAGATTTTCAGAGAATCCATCAGAGTTGTACTTCTCCATCCAACCCATTTCCATTCCATCGCCATCTTCCTCTTTTCCCCTCTGCCAACCTCACTATTCATCTCACACTTTCTTCTTCACCATTTTCCCAAAATACCCTCCTCAACAAACAAAATCACAGATCATATACTTGAACATCCCCTGCCCAAACTACTATCCAAAACCATTGTTCACATTATTATATGCTTCCCTTCATCTATCACTTTCTCTCTTCTTGGAAGAGCCGCTACTATTCAGGCTGTTTCAGACAGTTACAATGGAATTACCCTCGACAGAAGAAGGTTGCTTAGGAGAAGTGGGATCGCTTGGATTAAGCTTCTGAATACAGGTCTATGTGAATTCCTTATTGCACTTGGACTCCTTGGATTTTTGGTTGGCAGTCTAGCAGTAGTACCAAAGATGCTATTTGCATGTGGTATCTGTTCAGAAGTATCAGGATTCTGGGGTGTCCTTGGGTTTCTAGGGGTACCCTTTTGTGTGGCATTTGCACATGTTATGGTTGTGGGGAACCTAGCAAGGGTTTTATCAGTGTTGGAGGGTGAGTGTTATGGGTTTGAGTCATTAATAAAGGCCAAGAGTCTCATGGAAAGAAAGCGAAAAACAGCTTTAGTTTTGGCTTTGTCGAGTAATACAGGTTTTAGATTAGTTGAATGTTTGTTTGACTTTAGGATGTGCAAGGGAATCAGTTTGTGTGAAGGTGCCCTGCTGGTTTCCATGTACTCTTTGCTGCTTGTTTTTGACACAGTCATGAATGTTGTATTCTATTATGCATGTAAACCTTGACATTTCAACATCTTTGCCCAAAGGACAAAAAGGAAATGCTCCTAAAGTCTGATCTACATCATTTGAGTACAATTCTATGTATATCTGTATTCTGCTCGAGGGAAATCAAAGATCTACTCCTATTGAACATAAATGCAAAATCGCAGCAATGCAGATTTCAAGAAAATGAACAAACTTTTGCAAGGGATTCCAATTTTATGAAGAATCATATTCCTGAAAATGTCTGAAGTGAATATAACAGATGCTACAGTAACATGTTAATATTAATCAAAAGCCTCCATGGTTATCAGATTACATATAAAGTTTCTTTTTTGGCCAGTAGTTACAAAATTAGATAGAACTTCCAAAAGAAGTCAAATGATAGCAAAAGCCTACTTCAGCAGAGAGCAGATATTCCTCTTCCAAACACTAGAGAGCAGATTCCGATGCCACCATCCTTCTCAAAAGTCCTGAGACAAGAAATTAGGACAACGAAATTCCATCACTAACAATAAAATGTTTCTAAATCAATAAAATTGACAATGACAACTTTCAACCTTAAAAGAGTACACTAACAATATCTTGTTCTAAAGAACATAAACAAAGAACTGATACAAATATATTTTAGATCATTCTGCAACCAGGAACAATGAAAAAGGGCACCAAAGCAAGTAGTATTTGCTAGAAACAATGGAAATAATACCCATGAACAAAACAACAGAACCTAGGGAGATTTTTCTAGCTAAGCTAGACAGCTCTTGATCACTCTGGTATGTGTGAAACATTTACAATGGTGAACAACAACGTCAAGGAGTCAATGTCAAAAATTTGCACCAATAAAATTAGATCTTCCCAAATTATCAAAATCATTAAGCTAGCAAGTCCTATTGTTTGAGAGTCTAAAAGCCTTTACTCTGACAATGTACCCCAGATGACCTCAACCAAGTTGTGTGTGGTCCTCGTACCCAAATCTGTTCTGCATGTAGTATACAGAATTAATGTTCTGTTTTATTCAATCAATTCGGTAGTTAAAGTCACTAGTATTTTCCCCTTATTAAAGGTAAAAATCATGCATCTCACAGATAACGGAAGCCTCAACACACAACACATGTGGTTCCTGCAAACATGAAGATCTATCTACATTCCCATGCATGTCATGATATGTGGGTTATTGGTTTCTGGGGGAAGGGAGAGTGCTCATGACATGCATGGAGATATCTTTAATGTTTTGGAAGGGAGAGTGCTCACAACATTAAGACCATATCTTTAATGTATTTGACGTTAAAAGTAGTAAATAAAAAAAACCATAGTAAATCAAATGCTTTCCAAAACAGGGCTACTCAATCAATGGAGAAATACCATGAAACATATATTCACACAAGTTAACATATGAAAGTCAGTTTCAACAAAGGAATAAAGCAAATGCAATAATGTGTTTGGAGCAAGCAATAAAACATTATACAATTACGGCAAACTGAACCTATCATAATACAAAATGTCTCAGAAATTATAACAAAAGAAAGACAAAACACAAATTTTATAGAATTGTGGCAAGCAATTCAATATGCCAAGTAAGTTCAAGCAAAGACAAATATCATACAGACCCTCACCAGCCTCATTCACTGAGATCCTCAGCAGAAGCATCGGTGTCGTCATCATCAGCTTCCTGAATTTTCGCAATCTCCACCTGCGCCCTCTCAAGAATCTGCTTCTTCTGCAGTTCCAACTCCTTGTGGAAATCTCTCCGCATCTTCTCTAATTCCATCATTTGCTGCCTCTTACTACTCTCAATCTTCTCATAAATCTGCCCAAACTTCTGAATAGAATCTGCTAAAACTCTAAACGAAGACCCTTCCTCGCCATCCCCTCCACGCCTGGCCTTTCTTGGGGGAAGCACATCCGGATCATTCCCATTCTCATCGTCATCCGTCTCCGACTCACCGGGACTATCCCTCATCTCATCAAACCTATTTGACCGCTCCAAATAAACCCTGGTATTCATAAACACATACTCGCCAGAATCAACCCCACAAGCAAGCCCACATTCTTGCCTCAATGAGGATGCCATTAACATATCCAACTTCTTAAAGTAAGCCCATTTGCTTGAATTCAACCCCATTTCTTCGGTTTTCGCCTTCTCCTTCTTGTACTTCCTCTTAAGCATATCCAACATACTCCTACATTGCGTGTCCGTCCTCTCAATCTTTGAAGCCTCTGAAACTTTCTCGGCAACTTCATTCCAATCCTCAGACCTCAAACTCTTCCTCCCAAGCTGAAGAAACCTATCCCCCCAAACCTCTAACAGCACAAACACCGCGTGCTCTGTCCAATCCTCTTCGGCCCGAGAACTCGGACCCCGATACGGCAATTTCACGCGAGGCGCAAACTCGTACCTTGAATCCAAATTCTTCAGCTTCCTCTTCTTTGGGTGCCTTTCAAAATCATCGTCCACGTCAAAATTCCGATTTAACCCCTGTGGGTGCCGGTCGTCCTCTTCCTCATCATTGTCCTCTTGGTAATTTTCTTCATCGACCTTGTCCAATTCGTCGTCGTCTTCCTCTTCATACCGATTGGTAACTGGGCGAGAATATGGGGTGTTTCGGATATGGATTTTTCGGCGATTAGAAGACTGATGATGGTTTAAAGAGTAGGGTTTTGAATGGTACCTCGCATCGTCGTCAATGTCGTCCATTTGAGCACAAAATCCAAAACTTCAGAGCCACGGACTCTAATAAGCGATAAAGGTGAAAAATTTATCCAATGAACATAAAACTTGGGGGGTTTTTGCCTGAGAATTTTGAAATTTATGTAAGTGCTCTGTTCCTCAAAATTCAAATTGAGAATTATGGGTGATTAGAGGGAATCAAATTGAGACCGAGAACTGAGGAAAACCCTAATTTGGCTTAGGGTTTAGATCCAAAGGTTTCGGGTTAACGGGTTACTCGATGGGTTCGTAAAAACTAAAATGAAATGGACGCGGATTTTGTTTTTTTCTATGTCCCATTTTTTATCAAAGAAACATTGTCGTTATTGGGTGTATCGACGGTATCGGTGTACCTGATTACTTGAGTTGATAATTTATTTTATTTTATCCTTTGTTCATAAATTTATTTTATTTTAAAATTTTAAAAGAAAGTTTTTTTTTTTTGGCCAAATAATTTTAAAAGAAAGTTGATAAGTTATTTTTTGGGTTTTTTTTTTAAGTTCAAAATGAAAAAATACCTAATCAGTTGGCCCACTTGCAAAAATACAATAACTGACCGATTCACTTTAACGAGCCGAATGTTCGGTGCAAAAAATATAGAACATAACATAACGTGAAATTTATTTAGACAAAATAAACATATTTATCATTCCAATTTTTTAGATGAGTTTATTTACAGTAATTTACTTTTATTAAGGACTAGGGAGGAGACACTTAGCTATAATCTTAATTGTAGAGAAAAATTATACTAAACCAACCACTTTCTGATGAAAAAAAAACCAACAGCTGATTATGAATTTAATCTGAAAATTTGTTCCACGATAAATATTTCAAACATATGAATACCGTAAAGTTGATAAATTGCAATTCAATACTACATTATATAAAATTTTTTATTAATTTTGACTATATAATCATATATATACATTGAGTGATATGGAAGACATTTTTGTTGAATCTTCAACCCTTATTTTCTCATTAATTTACTTTAATTATTCAATATAACCTAACCACTCAACTTTAATAATTGAATAAAAGATTACAATATATACTCACTTATTGTGAAGAAAAAAAACACTTCATTCCTTCACTTTTTTACAATCAATTAATTTATACTTTTTGATTCTCATTATTGACGTCTTAACCATATATATATGCTTGAACTATAAGTCACTTTGGCTTCTTTATTACCTGCTCAAATTAATATAAATAGTATATAAAACTGAGTTTAACTTACTGAAGTGTTAGAGAAACATCTAGACAGTGATAAAATTTTTAACAGAATAAAACATAAAGGGTTTATAACTAAGTTAAGAAAACATTCAAACTCATATGCATTTCATTAAGCGCACAAATCTATAAAACGATTATTTTGTTCTCCCCAATTTCTCAAAACATTTTATAAATAATTTCAACAATAATAAAAATTAATTAATTCAAATATTAAAATAGTAGGAAAAGCTTGCTCATTATATGTCATTATAAATATATATATTTATAAAGTTTGTACCTTATAAATATATAAATTCGATCATCATATAATTAGCATGATATGTATGCCACATTATCTGAGTGACAGTAGACTCGATAAACACATTCATAAGAATTTGAGCATTGATAACATTAGAGTTTTGTATGAGCAATATTAATATCAAGAAACCCCGGTCAACATCACACTCAAATACTGTGGGGTTTCGTGAGATATTATATATAGTTGATTGTGTTAAAATTTGGAGAAATGCAGATTTCTTGAGATCAGAAGTAGTTTTCTTCTTATTCCTTAATTGTATGTCAATTAATAAGATTTGAGTGGAAACAATCACTACAAGAATTTCGGGCTTATGATGTTTGAACCTTCAACTAACTTTTTTCCCAAACAGTAGAAGCTTTCAAATTAACGTCACACACTGAATGCAATGAGTAAATAAGGATCATTATTCATTAGAGGGGAAAAAAAACATTTTTATATATAGTTTTGATCGATAATATAGTCCAGTGACAGAACACATGTCACAATGAGAGACATAAAGGAAGGGCTCGATCGACCAAAAAAAAAAAAAACAAAGCTGGGGCTTCAAGTTGAAACTATGGATGGGCCGTGACGGGCCCGTTTCCCCATCCGCCTCTGGCAGTAGTCACGGGGTCCATGAATGCAAACGAACCAATTCACGTAAACAAGCATGCAATCGAGCTGGACTTACTGACTGTTTGTAAAGCTAGCTAGCGGCGAAGCAATTACACACTACACCAACTTCCAACTATCAATATTGCTGTCATGTATTGATCATAGAGAGATTAATAGATCGAGAGTTTGTACAAGCTCGAGCTAGAGCTAGCTTCTATATAAAGACCAGCTAGCCCATGACCCATGAAATCAATTAAGAGATCAACTCATCATCTTGTATACTAACTAGCTGTGCTGTGTGCTAATTGCTAAATATGGCAACGATCTTGGTGGGGAAGTTTGTGTGTGCGGTTTTGTGGTTTTGTATGGTGGCGAGCTTCTGTCATGAGTGCGTACAAGGAAGGAAGTTAGAGGAGAAGAAGGGCGTTACTGAGGAAGTGAAAAAGCCAGAGTGGTTCTTTGATGGCTATCCAGGTTCCATTGGGGGTTCTGGATCAGGTGGTTTCTTTGGAGGTGGGAAAGGGTTTGGTTTTGGGCATTCTTTTAATTTTGGCAAGGGATCATACGGTTATAGTTATGGTTCTGGAAAACCTGGCATTGGTCTTGGAAAGCCGGATTGTACTGGAAAAGGTGGAGGAGCTGGAGGTGGAGTCGGTGGTGGCGGTGGAGGCGGAGCTGTTGGTGGGGGAATTGGTGGAGGGGCTGGTGGTGGCATTGGCGGTGGTGGCAAGCACCATAAGAAAAAAGATAAGAAGCACCATCAAGGTGGTGGTATAGGGAAAGGAATTGGCGGTGGAGGTGGTGCTGGAGGAGGAATAGGGGGTGGCAGTGGTGGTGGTGGTGGCATTGGCAAAGGGGTGGGCACCGGTGGTGGTGTTGGTGGTGGTGCTGGTGGAGGGGCTGGAGGTGGTATTGGTAAGGGGGCAGGCGGTGGTATTGGTAAAGGGGCAGGCGGTGGTGTTGGTGGTGGAGGGGGTGCCGGTGAAGGCATTGGGGGTGGTGCTGGTGCTGGTGGAGGAGCTGGAGGTGGTATTGGAAAAGGGGCAGGTGGTGGTGTTGGTGGTGGTGGGTTTGGGGGAGGTATTGGCAAAGGAGGAGGTGGTGGCGGAGGCGGTGGAGGTGGGGGCGGTGGAGGAATTGGCGGAGGTGCTGGTGGTGGATTTGGAGGAGGAATAGGTGGTGGAGCTGGTGGAGGCAGTGGAGGAGGATTTGGTGGTGGTGGTGGGGGAGGATTTGGGGGTGGCGTTGGTGGTGGCGGCGGCATTGGAGGAGGAGGAGGATTCGGTGCTGGTGGTGGTATAGGTGGTGGAGGGAGACATTAATTATTAATATATATATATATATATATATGGACATGCATGCATAATGGTTTTGTTTAGGCAGCTAGCGGTGCTGGATGACCATTGTGTAACTTGTGTTAATGCTTTACTTATCTGAACGTACCCAGCTAATTAATTGTCAGTACGTATGTATGACAGTATTGTATTATAATTAATAATTAACTGATTATATGTACTTAATTTCTTATTGATGCATCCCAGTGACAAACTTATTATATATGCATGTTAAGCTTAAGCCAATGGTTTTCACGAATTAATATATGTATTTCATAATTTTCTTGTTATAAATTAAGCCAATGGGTCGTGGCATGAATACGCTAGCTGAGGATATATACCGAATACGTTAATTCTAGTACTTAATTAGGGGTAATTAATTATAACAGTGTCGCCCCATGGCCTCCAAAGTGATATATGTCAGCAACTGCATCTTTCCCCGCCAAATAATTAATAGAGTCCAATCGAGCATTCAATTTAAATAGATTAAATTTTTTTTATAGAACAAATAATGTAATCCAAGAATCTTTAATTAATTGATGGAGATTTTCTCATTACAGTTGATTGCATGTCGGTAAAACCCAGTAATTGACAAGCAAAACAGTGATTACACATAAAACAAGCATAGAATGAATTGTAATATTGTACTCTTCCTAGCTAGCTAGAAATTTAATAGGTAGATAAAAGTGAAAATTTTATTTTTAGCTTTTTGGCAGGAAGATGGGTTAGATTCTAATTACCTCCAAGGCTCCCAGTTTGTTGTTTAGTGCCAGTTTCAGTTCAGAGTACATGGTATCAATGCTGTTGGTATCGATTGCTGTCACTGCGCGCAAATTCTGCAAACAGATCAGTCTTTTTTTTTTTCTTTTTTTTTTACAGTCAATTTTTAAAGACTTTTTTTCCTCAAAATTTAGGTGGAAGTGCTGCAATTGGGCTTTGTAACTACCGATCGAACATCACCAGGAAATAATCTTTTGTAATCACCACATTAAGGATTTGGATTAATATAAACTACTATATACACATTTTTATTGTTAAACTACTATATAAAACCATTTTAATCCAACTCTTGGACAAAATGAAAAACCAAAAACCCTTCCTTTCTATTTGTCCGAGGGATATATTGAAGGTACGTGGTTAGCTAGCTGCAAGAGGCCAATTCCAATGGTGTCTCTTTCAGTCATCAAAAATTCATTTTAACAATTATATATAATCATTAATCAATATCAATCAACCCCAGAAGCTTTAAATCTCCTAACCTCTCCTCTCTTAAATTCTACTACGTGCTCTGTGTGGTGAGAGTGAGTATGGACTCCATGATCAAACCAAACCACATGGTGAGCTTTGCAGCCCCAAGAGGGTTTTCCACCACGTTCAAATCAGACCTCAAGGAAACTTTTTTCCCCGACGATCCATTCAAGCAATTAGAGAATGAGAAACCACTTGGTCGAGCCAAGAAAATTTTACAATACTTCATTCCCATCCTCCAATGGCTTCCCAAATACAATTTTGGTATGTTCCAGTTTGATTTGCTTGCTGGTTTCACCATCACTACCCTTGCCATCCCTCAAGCAATTAGCTATGCCAAACTCGCTGGGATTCCTCCCATCATTGGCCTCTGTAAGTCCCATCACATGCATGCACAATAATATTGCAAATTCTAGCTTGATGATCGAGCACAAACTGCAAATTTATTAATAATGAGAGAATTGTATCCCACATTGAGAATGTAAAGTTTTTTATTTATTATAAATTAAATATAATATTTTGAGCGTTATTCAAATTTTAACATGATATCAGAACAGACAATTCAAGTGTTAAATCCAATAGAAATATGCATTCACTTATATGTCACTTAATATAAGTTATCTACGTGTTAATTAATTGTGTTATATTATGTATAGATTCGAGCTTTATACTGCCCGTAATTTATGTAATTTTCGGAGACTCGAAGCACCTAGCAGTGGGATCGGTGGGATCATGCTCATTGCTTATTGCAGAAACCATTGGAAAAGTTGCACCGCCAACAGCTAATCCGACGTTGTACCTTCACTTGATTTTTACAACGACCTTTATCACCGGCATCTTTCAAGCAGCTCTAGGTTTTTGTATGCTGGGGATTTTGGTGGATTTCTTATCACATTCCACCATCACTGGCTTCATGGGAGGGACTGCAACTCTAATCTGCTTGCAACAATTGAAGGGCTTTTTTGGGTTGAAGCATTTCACAACCAAAACCGATGTCGTATCTGTTTTGCTCACTATCTTCAAACACAGAAATGAGGTTAATTATTTGGATCCAAAAAATTAATGGATCATTAATTGGAATTAATAAAGTCATCATTAATTCTAAGTATATATATGATGATAATATATAGTGGCATTAATATTAATTCTCTTTCTTAATTTAGTGGAGGTGGGAGAGTGTACTTGTTGGTATTATCTTCCTTATTTTTCTCCAGTTTACTAAGTACCTGCATGGTGACCTCTCTCTCTCTCTCTTCACACGAACACACTCATCTGTGTAATGATAATATATTTTCAATTGTTAACGACCATTTGGCTGGTTTAGTTAGCTAGCTAGTTGATGACACCCAGTTTTTTCTTTGTCGAAAAACATCTTGAATTGAAATCTCACTATTGTTGGTAAAAAAAAAAACTTTCAATCGGCTAAAAAGTTTGTATAGTTAATTAGTGTGCCTGGCATGTAATTAATTAAGGAAACTAAATGACCTTTGTAGATAACAAAGTTTATACGTACATTTCTAATTTATGTTATATATCTCGATCAGGTGGGTGACTTGAAGAAAGGAATAAATCCTCCTTCCATTCGATATTTGAACTTCGACCTCAAATATTTTTCATCTGTTCTGAAAGCTGGGACTGTTACAGGTCTTTTGGCTTTGGCTGTAAGAACCTTAATTCATTACTCATCTATTAATTCATTCTTAATTTGGATTATGAGACTTTAATGGTAGATTAATTAGTTAATAATTAATTTTTAATTTCAGAATAACATTAATTAATTTGCAGGAAGGAATAGCCATTGGAAGGAGCTTTGCCTTAATGAAAAATGACCAAGTTGATGGGAACAAGGAAATGGTAGCTTTTGGCCTCATGAACATTGTTGGATCTTTCACTTCATGCTACTTGACCTCTGGTACGTATATAAATAAAAATAAAATTAATTAAATTATCCAAGTGATCGATCAAATCACATACCTAAATTATCATGAAGTACTGAAAGATCAAACCACTTCATTACTTAATTACTACCTAATATTTTCATTATTGATATATATTTTTGCAGGACCATTTTCAAAAACTGTGGTGAATTTCAATGCAGGAGCTAAGACAGCAATGTCAAACATAGTGATGACAGTCTTAATGGGACTCACACTCTTGTTCTTGGCTCCTCTCTTTAGTTACACCCCTCTTGTTGCTCTATCTGCCATTATCATTTCTGCTACGCTTGTACTCATCGATTATGAAGAGGCTATTAAACTCTTTAGGGTTGACAAGTTCGACTTTTGTATTTGCATGACTGCCTTCATTGGTGTTGCCTTCATAAGCATGGACTACGGCCTCATACTTTCCGTAAGAATTTTCTCTTTTCAAATAGTTTGATCGATATCTTACATTTCACATTATTATATAAAATATTATTTTAAATCTGTTATTCAAATTGGCAGTCTAGTAACATATATGGTCAATCAGATCGATTTACATATCCAACAATTAATTCATATTAATTTATACCTTCAATTTGATTTTTTTTTTTGTTTTTGATTGGGTTAGGTGGGACTTAGTCTTGTTAGATCTATTCTTTATGTGGCCAGACCTGGGACTTGTTAGCTTGGAAAACTACCAGACTCAGTTTTGTACCGTGACATATATATATGGAGCAATATCCAGAAGCAACAAAGAATCCAGGAATCCTTGTCCTGCAACTTGGTTCCTCACTTTACTTTGCAAATGGCAACTATGTCAGGGAGAGGTAATATTAATTGTGTATTAATATATGCAACCCAACTATATATGTATATATGTATATTATACATATTGTTATATGTATATAACCTCTCAAAATGTTAGCTAGCATAAATAAGGATTTTTCTTAGAGTTTAACTCTAATTAAACCACTACAAGAAAAACATATTTGGGCGACGGAACTTTGGGCGACGAACACATATTCGTCGCCCAAATTACTTTGGGCGACGAACAAGAACATTTGTCGCCCAATGTCATACACTTTTGGGCGACGGACATGTTCGTCACCCAAAGGACATTTGGGCGACGAAAAACACGTTCCTCGCCTAAAGTTATTTTGGGCGACGAAATGATCTCGTCGCCTCAACTCACGCGACAAAAAATTAATTTAGCAATACATTGGGCGAGGAATACACATGTTCGTCGCCCAAAGTGTGTTTGGGCGAGAAAAATGTAAATTTGTCGCCCAAAAATACTTTGGGTGACACAATATTTCGTCGCCCAAAAGCATTTTGGGCGAGGAATTTACACATTCGTCGCCCAAACATACTTTGGGCGACGAAATATGGTTTGTGGTTTGGGCGAGGAATTCGTTCGTCGCCTAAAGGGTCATTCCCTTTTTTTTTTTGGTGCAATTATATGTATGTTAATCATACAATGCGATCGTGTTTCCAACGATCCGAACCGTTCAATTTTTAATTCCTCATTGAAAGATCAGCATTCCAAAAAATTAGGATTATTGGAGATGTAAAAGTGATGTAACGGTGTTCGAATATATGAACGATCAAGAAATTGCTAATACTAATGAATGGAGTAGATGAATTCCGATTTGAGCGAATTTTTGCAGGAATGATGTTTGAGTATAAACGAATAAAATGAACGGCTCCGATCGTTGAAATTACAGTATAGTCTTCACAATTCTTGAATCGACAATGTTTCAACGAAAAAACTATAGAATTATACTCTTCAAGTGTATTTGTATGTAGAAAATCACTTTTGTATTGTGTTTTTAACGATCCGAACCGATCATTCCTTAGTGCCCCACTCAAAGATCATCCATGCAAAAAATTATCTCAATTGGAGATGTAGAAGTTAGGTTTGGCATTTAGGATGTATGAACGATCTTGATTCTTATAATAATAATCGAACGGATAGATGAACTCCGATTGAGCCCATTTTTTCCAGGGTTGATCTTTGAGTATGAACATATATGATGAATGGCTCTGATCGTGATAATCACATTGTGGTCTTCACAATTATTGAAGCTACAAGGTTTTAACGAAAGAGTTAATAAAATTTTATTCTTCAAGTGCAAAAACCGTTCATGTATATGTACAACCTCATATGTCGATCGTGTTTTTAATGATCCGAACCGTTCATTTATTAGTTTCTCACTCAAATATTAATCTTGCAGAAAATTAGGTCAATTGGAGATGTAAACATTTGGTATCGGAGCTTGATCATTTTGTAATAATGGTTTGGGCGAGGAACTTTACATTTCGTCGCCCAAGATCACTTTGGGCGACGAAATTTGTAGTTCTTCGCCCAAAGTAAGAATATTTTTTTGTTTACAATTTTATATATGTAATAGCATACGATACGATTGTATTTCTAAAGATCAAAACCATTCATTTTAATTCCCCACTCAAGGATCATCCATGCAAAAAATTAGCTCAATCGGAGATGTAGAAGTTATGTAACGGTGGTTGAACTTATGAACGATTGTGAATTTTCTAATACGAATCGAAGTATGATATGAATTCCGATTTAGCCGATTTTTTGCAGAGATGATCTTCCAGTATAAACGAATAGAATGAACGGTTCCGATCGTTGAAATCACATTGTAGTCTTCACAAACTGTTGAATCGCCAAAATTTCTACGAAAAAGTTAATAGAATTATACTCTTCAAGTGTATTTATATGTAGAAGCTCATATTTATATTATATTTTTAACGATCTGAACCGATCATTGGCTAGTCCCCCACTCAAAGATCATCCATACAAAAAATTATCTCAATCGGACAAGTAGAAGTTAGGTTTAGCATTTAGTGTGTATGAAAGATCATGGTTTTTATAATCATAATCGAACGGCTAGATGAATTCTGATTGAGCGGATTTTTTGCAAGGATGATCCTTGCGTATGAACATAGATGATGAACGACTATGATTGTTGTAATAACGTTATTGTCTTCACAATTATTGAATCGACAAGGTTTGAACGAAATAGTTAATAGAATTTTATTATTGAAGTGTAAAATCCACTGATTTATATGTAGAACCTTATATGTCGATTGTGTTTTTAACGATCTGAACCGTTCATTTATTAGTTTGTCACTCAAAGATCATTCTTCTAAAATATTAGGTCAATTGGAGATCTAGAAGTTTGGTATTGGAGCTCGAACGTATGAACGATCATGGTTCATAAAAAAATTCAACTTTGGGCGACGAAATTTATCTTTGGGCGACGAACGGTGCGTCGCCCAAATTCTGAAATTATGGCGGGATAAAACGATGCCCTAAAGTTAACGACTTTGGGCGACGAACTTGATTCTGTCGCCCCAAGTATCTTTTGGGCGACGAACTTGTTAATTCCTCGCCCAAAGTCTTTAAGTTTAACCCATTTCTGGGTTCACTTCAGTCACTCTCTCTCACTCACTCCCTCGCCCTCGCAGCAGTCCCTCCTCCTTCCCTCCTCCTCCCGCAGCTCTCAGCTCTCACTCCCTCTCAGCGCGCCGGCCACTCCCTCCTCCTCGTCCTTCCCTCGTCCTTCCTCCTCCTCCTCCCTCCTTCCCCGAAACCCAAAACACCCCCATCGGCAACCCACCCCCCCCGAAAACCCACCCCCCTACCGAAACCCACCCCCCCGAAAACCCACCCCCGCCGAAACCCACCCCCCCGAATACCCACCCCCGCCGAAACCCACCCCCCACCCGAATACCCACCCCCGCCGAAACCCACCCCCCACCCGAAACCCACCCTCCCCCGAAAACCCACCCCCACCGAAACCCATCCCCCCCCAGCCGAAACCAGCTCACCCAAAACCCCCCCCTCGAAGCCGAAACCAGCTCAACACCCCCCGCCCACACAGGTATTTTGTTTTGTTTTTTTTTTTAATTTATGGTATTTTCTGTTTTTTTTTTGTATTTTCTGTTTTTTATGGTACTTTCTGTTTTTTTTTTTTTTTTTTTTTGTATTTTCTGTTTTTTATGGTATTTTCTGTTTTTTATGTTTTCTAATATTGTGGATTTTGTACTTGTTGTGGATTTTGCATAAATTGGTTGTGAAATTTCTGATTTTAGTGGTAATTAGTTAATGTTGTGGGTTTTTTTAATTTAGTGGTTTGGTTGTGAAATCTAAATTTAGATTGATGTTGGGCTCATATTTGACAATGATTTATTTTTTTGGTGAAGGAAGGATAGTGTTGCATTTGTTGTGAAGGATAATTGCATTTTTGGTGAGGTATGTGTTTAATCTATCTTTTAGTTAAGTTTTTGTATGATTTAGTATTTAATGTTTCATATATAATTGTATTAAATTTTTGAGTGAATTAGTTTGTATGTTAAAATTAATTATAAAATTGATCAATTAGTTTGTATGTTTTTATACGCTAAAATTTAATAGTTTGTTTGTATGCTTATATGTATATTGTTAGATTAATTATAGTTTAGTTTGTATGTTACATTTAGTTTTCTTTTTTACTAACATAAATATTTATTGAATTGTGCAGATGAGTTTGATCTCGAACAGGGGTGGATCTCGGAGGTCCAGTTCAGCATCCATGTCCGCCCCTGCAGCCCAGCCCGCCCCTGCAGTACAGCCCGACCTCATAGCCCAGGGTGAATCGACCCCGGCGATACCCCCAGATCTCTCATCTAGTACTGGGTCTGCGATTCAGTCGGCACGGAGGGCCCGGCGTGGTCACCGTTATAGTGCATATGATAATGTTGCATCATCCACTCGTACTGCCTCATCATCAGAGAGTAAGAAAAATGTTTTCACATCACTTGTGTTTATGTTTAATTTTATTTAGATGTTATAAGATTACTGTGAAATTAATATGTTATATTTGCTTTTCTAGGTACCAAAACCACGAGGGGGATTAGTAGGGGGTTGAAGGCATCCCGAATCACTCGCACGACGAACGAGAGGATTCGAATCGTTCTTGAGCAAGATCACCTACGACCGAACAAGGAGGTCCATAGTACTTTCGCTTCCTTTGTCGGATCGATTATCCGTGGTGAATGCCCCATGCTTTTCCCCAGTTGGGAAAATGTTGATGACGCCATCAAGAGGAGCATTATGAGCTCCATTTCTGTGAGTATATTTCGATTAATATAAAATGATTAATTGGATCATTCCTAACAATTTGATAATTACATTTTCTTCAGGTAAACTATGACATTCGGATGGAGGATCCGGATGTAGCTAGGTATATAGAGAAGTTATTGAGAAAAGTTTACACACAATGGAAGCACGAGCTGCACAGACAATATAACATGTTTGGATCGGCAGCTGAGGCATTGGACAGCCCTCCTCCGGAGATGGCAGCTCGACTTGATCAGTGGCAGTGGTTGTGCACTCATTTTCAGAGTCCGGAATTTTTGGTATGTTATATCATTTTAGGACTTCAAAATTATTTTTTCTTATGTTGTTCCTTTATTGTGTATGCACTAATATGTGCATTTACAATTTGCTTAATATTTAACAGAGGAAGTCGAATGCCAATTTTCAGAACCGGAAAGTGCCCGCAATGATTGATCATCATGGTGGTTCCATGCCCTTCTCATACCGGGTGGAGTCGTATCGTCAGGTGCGCTATTATTTAATTTAATATATATATATATTCCTTAGTATTGTTTGAGTTTTTGTCAACATTACATTCTTTTTCAGGCTGGTTCGCAATTTCCGGAGGTCGACAACTACGGGGATGTTTATGCCCGACCCGGCAACGACAAGGGCAAGACGAAGCACGTTAGTTTTTTATATTTTAGTTTTATTTCACAATTTTAAATATTTGTATTTTATTTACTAATTCTTAACTTGTGTACAATATTTTGAAGGCTGAGATGCTCGCCAAGAAGGCGAGTTATTTGGAGGAGGTGGCCAGCCAGTACCCTCCGGACACTCCGTTGGAGTCGATCTCCGTCCCCGATCGCGATGCCGGTCTTTGTATTATGACGGAGACACTGGGTGTTAGGCGTGGTAGGGAGATACGCGGAATGGGAGCGGGTCGGGTTCGTGATCTCAGCGCCGGGTCTTCATCTCAGCCATCTGCAGAATTAGTCAACCTGACCACTGAAGTGCAGTTGTTGAAGGGTCAGCTAGAAGAATCGAGAGCGGCATATGCGGAGCAGACGAGTAAGGTGCAGCAGATGCAGCAGATGTTTGGCCAGTTGGCCAGGATTGTACCTGGGTTTGTGCTGCCGCCCAACATTGACCAGTGCATGCCAGACTCCTCCACCGGTGTCGATGATGCTACTGACCTAGGGAGCCATTAGTTATTTGTATGTATGTATGAATTAAATTGTTTCTACTTTGTATGGATATTTTGGATATATAAATTTATTAATTTTGTTTTATATAGTTTTTGAATAAAGATTTTTTTTTTAAATATTAAATTCATATATATAATTTAAATAAAAAAATTTTTTTTAAATCAAATATATTTAAGCGACGAACTTGTTCGTCGCCCAAAGAAGGTTTGGGCGACGAATCACCTTGTTCCTCGCCCAAAATATGGTTGGGCGACGGACAAATTTCGTCGCCCAAAGAATGTTTGGGCGACGAACACCCTTATTCCTCGCCCAAGGCCTGTTTGGGCAACGAAATTGTTCGTCACTTAAACCTTCTTTGGGCGAGGAATAAGGGTGTTCGTCGCCCAAAGCACGTTCCAGCGAGGAAATTAGTTATTCCTCTCCCAAATCTTGTTTAGGCGACGGATAATTTCGTCGCCCAAACATGCTTTGGGCGAGGAATAAGTGTGTTCGTCGCCCAAACCCTCTTTGGGCGACGAAATTTGTCCGTCGCCTAAACATGCTTTGGGCGACGAATTTTATGTGTTAGGAGACGAAAAAAATTCATTGCCCCAGGTGTCTTTGGGCGACGAAATTTACGAGTTCGTCGCCCAAACTCTTGGGCGTCACATTTTGGGCGTCCAAACGCTCGACGAACTCATTTCGTCGCCCAAACGTTTGGGCGACGAAACTCTACTTTGGGCGACGAATTTCGTTCCTCTCCCAAACCCTTTTTTCTTGTAGTGACACTGATTTAGTTGAAATTTGAATAGGATATTGAGATGGATTCACGAGGAGCAGACTAATTTAGATTCGCAAGAGGATGCGATTGAGCATGTTTTGCTGGAATTCTTAGGTAACAATATGAGATTATAACATGATGAATAACCAACTAGCTATTGGTTTAGTTGTATTTCTCTTACTTATATATGTTAGAAAAATTTTATGTTTGAATTCTCTTTTCCTGTTCTAGATAAAAAAATAATAAACTACAAAGTATTGGTTATCAATTTTGTCTAATATTATGTTTCAAACTTGATTTCATAGGAGTTTCAACCATTGATATGACTGGTATCAAAACTTTATCAAAACTTTGATGGAAGTACATAAAACTTTGGAAGGAAAAGGGATTAAGGTAAGCCAACCACCATCTTAATTAATTCATCTTCATTTTATCAAATTAATAATATTAAAAGGGTAAAAAGGTAAAATTCATGTTTATGTATCTTTTTAGGTAGGAATAATCAATCCGAGGATTAACGTAATGGAGTGAATTAGTTGTGTTGTCGAAGAGGTGTACATCTGTGAAGCGGCGAAACCCAGAGAAGGGCCTATCAATTTTTAAAATCATTGAAACCTCTTAACCCAATATCTCACTCACTCACTCACTCAACCACTCAGGCAAATGAGCCATATAACATCCACATGCCATGCATAAACAAGTTTTGAAAGGACACGGAAGGTAACAGTGTCTTGTTATATGACTTGGACTAGTTGCAATGACTTGTTGGCGGTGAGTACAGCTATTCAACTCTCAATAATTAATGCATATGTTTTTGGGTTGCTAATTTGCAAAGTATATGAGGAGAAGGGTGACAACAACAACAACCACAGAATAAACGACAGACTCCTACTACAAATGACAGGACCAGATGGTCATGATGAATTTGATGATTTCATGTGTTGGATTCGAAACGCTTCAGTTTCTGTCGTTTCGGCCCAGTCATTAATTCATCATAAAGTTTATTTCTTGTTACAGTACTAGTGATGCGGTGACATTCATAAAGTGCTTTTCTTAATTTTATGAAATTATTTATTTTTTTATCTGTCACATATCATTTTTGTTGGTTTTGTATATTACTTTATTATATTCAATTTCTCTATGGTATTCCAATTGTTTCAAATTGCATGTATATGAAATGTGCCCAATTTGTCTGTAATGAAGAAAATTACATGGTGGCGCGTGACATATATACACAGAGAGGAGGGAGTGAGGGTTTCTTTTTTTTGGGTAGACATACCCTTCTTTCTCTCAGCCTTGCTAAACACCCAAATGGGTTTCTTTGAGAGTCAAACTGCATGTACGTCAGTCTGGCCGGAGATATCAAATCTTTGTAATTAATTAAAACAGTCTACGACATGGAGGTTTTTTGTATATTGCAATGTTATATATATATGTATATCGTATAAATTTTTTATATTTAATTTTTCAATACAGATTTTTTTTTTTTTTTTGGTATATGATATTTGGCTTTTAAGTATAATAATTAAGTACTCACATTACGTCAAATAATATTTACATCAGGCGTTCCAATATAAATATGATAGCCAACTTAGGTTCGTAAATGGACGTCTAATGAATTTTGAATATATGACATGTGCAAGGTTCATGACCAAATTAATTTGTTAATATTATTTTATGAAAATCATGTGATATACAAAATTGAAATTAAATAATAATTTTTATTGAAATTGGAACCAATAGTAATTTATGTACCTAATTTGGACCATGGCTAAAATTTAGATACCTAATTTGGGAAAAAAAAAAACCATTAAATATATGTACTAGCAAGTACCTAATGTAGGGAAATATATCATTAGGTGTTTTTTGAGTTGAGAAATTTTATATAAAGACAATTATTAAAGGTACGTGTGATTTATGTGTCGATTTAATTAGTGGTACCAAGATATGATTCTAATACGAGAGTACAATAAGCTAGCTAAAGTCCTACAAACAATTAATACAGCTTAATCCTCATTTCCAAACTACATTTCAAAATAACTTGCAGTTGAAGGCTCCAGAGGAGTCTATCACGTTGCATTAATTTCTCTTTGTTTGATTCGATCATCATGTCTCAGTCTGTTTCTGCCATTTTGTTTGTGGCCAGGCAAATTACAAAATTATGGTCTTAGGGTTTCTAGGGGATATGTCCCTAGGCTTGCTACGTTTGTGTTAATTTGGACACTTTTTCTTTGGAAGTTGGTGGGTGCATGAACACCAATATGGCTAGTAGGCTATGTAGTAGCCTGTTTCCCTCTCATCACCCCACACAGTCACACACCCGGCCTATTCTCAAAAATCGTCCTTTTACTCTCCCTCCCTCAATCCCACTTGCTTCTGTACACACCAAATGCCACGCGTGATCCCATGATGCCTAGTATTACATCCAATCTCAATTCTCAAGGCTTAAAATGCCCAAGGAATAAAAGAAAATTCTAGAGGCGCGTGAGAGCTCATCATGCTGCATGCACAATAAACCTGCTTTTACGCTGATATTCTTTTGGACAGAGCCGAGAGCAGAGGGTGTCGATCAAGCCACTAACGGGTATGTACGGGGCTATTGTGCTAAATCATAACAGCTTGCTACCACCTGGTCTATAAAAAAGCCTTTTACAAATTACAACCAAGTTGTAAGAGCTTGGTAGAACCCTAGGAACTCTCCAACAATCGGCTGATTCTCAGGTAAACCCTGAAAATATTACTCTAGCTTATATATTTTTTTTTTATTAGTCCTTTTATATGAGTTTTGTTTCTGCTCCTTACTCTGTATATCTTGGTTTCATGACAGTTTGTTCAAGAACAACTTCTCTCAAGAACATCGCAGACATGAAACGGAGAGATCAAGCTATACCCACCGGCACCGGCACGGTCTCCAGCGTTTCGTGGTGGTGGGGTGAGGATGAGTGCTCTCATCATCTCAAAGAAGATTGTGACCGGCCGATACCTGTCACTGAGCAGGTAAAAAATTTCTGTTAAAAAAAAAATTGGGATCCTCTAGTTTGGGTTTTCTATTTGGGTTTTCAAGTAGAAATAGGATCTTTTTCAATTTCCCTTTATACTTGGGTTTTTTTCTATTTGGACTTTTTGTTTGGTATGGAGGGCCCAAATAGAAAGCCCAAATTGAAAACCCAATTTGAAAACCCACTGTTCTGTTTTTTTATTGATTTGGAAAAAAAATAAAACTAAACTCTGTAGTACAGGTGCTTTAGGGTACCCCAAGATCCTCCGCGGATTGTTGGTTTTGGTGATGATTCTGAAGATGAAGGGAATGAAGATGAAGGGGATGATTATGAAGACGATCAATCTGAAGATGATGAAACTGATCCTAATTCTGAAGATACTGACTCAGAATCAGGTTCTGGTGATGATTTTGAAGATGATGAAATCAAAGTGTACATTCGAAGAATTCGAAGATTGTTGAGAATTCGAAGAATGCGGGAAGAAGAACTTGGTTGGTTTGACGAGGAACCTCCTAATATGTTCGGACAAATAATCCCACACCTCTGTGGATCTTTGGTCGTCTTCAGCTAAATAATCATAGTCATCCCTTTCCCACATCTTGACACAATCGATCCCCATTAAATCTGCTCTCAAAGCTGGCATTTGTTCATCGGTATAGCAGAAAAGTCGCAGGTGACCTCCATAAGTTAGTAGCCTAGTATAGCATACAATATCCCAGCAATGAATGTGTTCTAGTTCTCCTCTTCCGTCTTGTACCAATCTTGCCTCCAAAAGTGACATAACTTCATGTTGAAGGGAAGCAACTGTATCTAACCAACGGAGTCTCACTGAACCAATTACGAAAGGCCCCTCCAAATTCCTTCGAATGTACACTTTGATTTCGTCATCTTCAAAATCATCACCAGAACCTGATTCTGAGTCAGTATCTTCAGAATTAGGATCAGTTTCATCATCTTCAGATTGATCGTCTTCATAATCATCCCCTTCATCTTCATTCCCTTCATCTTCAGAATCATCACTGCAGACATGGACAAGTGGTAGCATATCTCAGCTCACACGTCAACCTGATCTATTACCGGGATACCGAGTTATCTACTACACTCGGCTGACAAACCGTGTTGAACGCGAGCTCGAGCTCGGCATGGACTGGGACATCTTCATCAGTCTTCTGGCCGGGGTCTATGTTTTTGACGTAGATCCCGGTCAAGCGTTCATCCCGTTACGTGATGGGGAGGAACATCTTTTGGCATGGCAGTAAAGGTGAGACTTCATGTTATATTGCTATTGAACCTGAGATAAAATAAGCTTTCAGTTGCATTGATTTAATAGTTGTTCAAGTGTGATATAATTTTGAATTCCTCTGTAATACAGTCACATAACAACTTAAACATTCTATTCATTTGATTGAGTTTTAGTTATCTGTGTTCTCTGATTGATCTCTTTGACAAGTTGGATACCAGCAAATTGTCCGCACATTTAAATGAATTGATGCCTGGCCTTAAAGCAAAAGTGTTCCGTACATATAATAAATGTATTATAACGGAGAACATAGTAAGTTAGTGCTGGCCTTCATTGACTTTAAACCTTGTATTTCTTGTTGTGATCTTTTATGTTTTACACATCAGTTGCCATACAATGGTTCATTTTTTCTTCTTAGTCTTTCACCTCATGATTTGTTCATATTAGAAGAATTTATTATGTTTTACAAACTTTGATGATGCTTTATTGGCTTAAAGTTCATAGGAAAATTGTAAAAACATTTGCTTTCATGTGTAATTTTATTTATAGCAGTAAATTCAAGTTGATCTACACCAAATTGTTGTGACAATATGGTTCAATATGCTTCCTGTCAATGCATAGAAGTTGAGGCAACCTCCCTAGATGATTCAGTTTCTTCACATAATTTCTTGAAATTTGATCTGCTTTGTTAACACTACCTTATCACATTAATTTTACATATTTCCACAAGTCATATGAAAGAAGGTTATCCTGATGATTTGTTGCCTACAAACCATTTATATCACATGACTGATGTTATTGTAGAAAATTCAGTATGGTCAAGATTGGGTGTACATTTATTCATGTTGACCCAGTCCTAGTTACTCGAATGTTGGCCTTGTTTGTATGTTCTAGCATTGACAAGGTTAGTAGGGGATTTCTTTAAACACCTGTCTCAGTCTGATTGTTCTTGTTGAACAAAAAAAGAAAAAATTATTCTTGTGTTGTTTCATTTTGCGGTGTCCTTCCTTTCCCTCTCCCTGTTTCATTTTCCTATTTAGTGATTCTTACTTTTCCTTTTTTCGTCACCCTGATGGCAGTTGAACAAGGAAATTGAAGGGGGAGTTGTTTTAGAAAAAGTTGCTGTTTATAAGCATGCATGTGAGGAGGTGAAGACGGTATCCCTTGAGATTTTGTACTGAGCTAGTCATACTGTTTTCTTTGATTTAGTGGCATCTTGTTGGAATATCTATCTAATTATTAGTTTATCTAGTTATTAAACTCCAGCTAGTTATTATTCTCTTGGGAGCTGAAAGGGTGTTTTTCCTGCCGTTAGTATGTTTGTAGCCTTTTGAGACATTAACTGTGTTAGTTAGTTGGCAGCTATGTAGTTCTCTCTATTTATTCTGGAGAAGTTTTATCTTCTCCTTATGACAGTAATGTGAATTATCTTCTGTGTGTTCACTAGCTTTGGAGTTTACCAGCTGAACCACGTTGAATTCCCTTCTTCTATCCTTGTTTGCTGTATTCTTTTTCTATACATCTATAATTGTTGGTATTTCACTTTGCAGATTGTTGCTGCCACTTATGATCTCTGATTTGATTGTATATGTGTCTTTTGCACTATGTATGGATTGAAAACATTAGTTGTGAGCAAGAAATTATTTACTGATTGAACCTTTGAGAAAAGTAACAGGTGTTTATATTTATTGTATCTATTTTATCACATAATAAAAAATATAAACACATAAAATATATAATTAAACGGTCGATTAATTTGGAGCTAGAGAGGAGAAATGGTAGCCACAATTTGAGTTTAAGGGTGTCATGTCTTGTGAGGCATTATTACGCTGAGGGGGTGGGGGGCTAGGGTCATGTCATGTCATGCACATCTCCCTCTCTCTTTTCCTATATTTATTAAAGAGATATCACGTACATATAATATCATTTAATTAGATTCATAATCAATGAATCAATGAATCAATGAAAATGGTGTTTGTACATTCATATATGTTCCTAAACTTCAAAAGTTAAATCATGGATGGTTGTTCTAATTTTCTTACAAGCACAAATATTCAACAATTCAATGGAGCTCGTGTAAGTGGATATAATTATGATTGCACTGGTTTTAGTTTCATAATGGAAATAATATTTCCCAATACGAAATTATACTATTCTTCTTTTTTTTTTTTTTTTCTTTGGCTGAGGCCTAATTAATTATACTGCTTGAAAATGACATTTCTAATTTCTTGATGTTACTTTATAAGGTCCATTTGTTATTTACCTGTGATAGTTCACCTGTTATTTACCGGTGATAAAATAAAATCATAAACTACCTGCAATGATATAGAAGTCCTATAAATGCAAGGCATTATACCTCCAACGAGTTGGGGGCAATTGCTTTTACGTCCTCTACTTTTAGTGTGCAGCAACTAACAATAAAAATGCGAAAAATATCCTGCAGGCAATAAAAGTCAAGCATGCATCACTCAGTCTGTCGACTTGTTAGAGAATAAATGGTTTGAAACTTTGAATTCTCATGTTCACCCTCTTTTACTCTACAATTTGGATTTAGCTATAGAGACCCTATTACATTCACACCATTCTGAGTGTTGATACTGGAGAGTAAACGATTACACTACTTGTTAGCCTACATACAAACCTTGTTCGGAAAACAGTAAGGCAGTAAGTTTTGAAAGGCCAATTGCTTTTACATACTAAAAGTAAGTCCACAGATTATACCTTGTCATCTCCAACCACCAGACAATGTTTATCCATGAGATAGGTAGCAACTGCTAACTGCCGCTTTGCACCATCTTCACTTGTAAAAATCCCTAGTGTATGCAGCCCTGATATTTTCTATGTGCTCCTGCACTCAAAATAGCATAGCAGGTTTTTTCATCAAAAAGATCGTTATCCGAAAATATTACAAACAACTATATATCATCAAAAAATTATAGGCATATATATATGTATAGTATAGTATAGTGTAAAGATTTCTGAAGATGATTAAGAAATCTCATTTGATGTTGCTGCCTGCAGCTGGGATATGCTGTTATTGATTTAGAGATTCTTAAGCAATCAAAAGTCAAGGACATATGCCTGTCAAAGTTTATTGCCTCTGTTTTAAAGGTACTACAGTTAGGTGTTGGACATTATATTTATTTTTCTTCGAAACATATATCTTTTGGATGAATTATGTTCATGTTGCTTTTCAGTTCATCTCACAAAGGAACAGGCCAATTAGAACTAGTACTTCAAAATTGCTTTTGGACTACATGCATATGTTCCCATGCAAGGTATGTCTGCTTTCATTATGCATCAGAATTCACACATGCCAAGATGAAGATGGTTCAATCAATTTGCAAATCATGGCGCATTTAAATGTGCCATAAGATCGAAATTATACCCTGTGCAAGCTGACATGTATGTCATGGATTCAAATTTCTGTTGTAAGATCACATGGGTTTTACTTATAATTCAGCTTCTGTGTAATAAAATTCATGAAATTTCAGATCATATTTGAATTTAACCGGAACTTTAAATGATTTGAAACAAAAAATGTTAAAATAAGGTTTTATATTATTGACATTTTTACTATGTTTTTTAAATTTTTATTAAACTGGTAAGCTAGTATTGAAACTGTAATCCAAGGGGAAAAAAAAAGACATACATTATGGGCTTCTGCAACAAATTTTTATATGTGGTTTTAATACTAACAGTAAAATGACAAGTTAGTTTTTTTCATATGTCTAAAGAGCTATACCTGATATTACTTTAGTTTCATTGATTTATTGTTCTGTTTTACCTATCCTGCAGACCTCCTTTACTGCAGCTGGCTACTACCTTTGTCCAGCTCCTGGGTGTAGAGGCAGGAAATTCCTGGTTTGTTGTTCTGTTGATTGTCCTTTACCTTCAACAATGGGATTATCCCATCCACACTTTCATGTAGATCTGAAACACCGAACCGGAGATGACATAGAGCAAATTATAGCACATGGAAAATCATATGCAGATTACTTGGTTCCATATGCATCAGATGTGCATTTCTTGGAAGTAAGATCTGAATCCGTTCTATCCAAAGCCAGGAGACTTGGTATGCTTAGCGAGTCAACCCATGAAAATATTGTTTCATTGCAGAAGGAAGAGATTAAGCATTTCGAGTCCAAGAGAAAAGTCAAAGCTGACTACAACCTAGTGGCTGTTGTTTCACTTTGGCGGGTCCACCCATTACGTACAACCTGGATGCTCGCACAATTTTTGGCTCTGTATTTGTCTTACATTATGTTGCAATTTGCAAAGTAGGTTTGCATGCATTTAACCCCAGCATTTCTTCATGGCCCAAAAAAAAAAAACCCAGCATTTCTTGTAAACACAACCCCAAATTTTCCACAGATAAACATTTTGTATAATGGTAATATTATTGAGGTGGGTCTACTCCAAAGTAAGGTTTTAAAGTGATTTCAAATGAGTGATTAGGAAGAACCAACCCCTACTCCATAGCATTCTCTTTCTGAATCAAGTCGTTTTCCTTATTTTCCTCGTATGTTGTATATATACATTTCTTTTTGGGAGCAAATTGAATAGGCAACAACGAGACTTGTGATCATAACAAGGAGGAGCCTAGGCTCTATCCTGTAGTTGGAATATTTTTTATTACATAATTTAAGAGTCGAGGTAGCAAACTAGTTTGTGGTCAAACCAAAAGGTCATAGGAAGATTGTTTCCATCATTTTGACCATGGAATTCAGTTCATTTTCCAGCCCTGCTCTATTCAGTTCATAATGAGAAGATGCGTTTGGATAATGTCCCAATGAATGAAGCAGCATTGACATCTGTGGCTAGAATGGCGATGTCGATGGGTGATGGAGACATGGCATTTGATACGGTGAAGCAAATGAAGTCATTGGGAACAAATCCTAGACTGCGTTCCTATGGTCCTGCATTATCTGCTTTCTGTAATAGTGAAGATATTAATAAAGCATTTTCTGTTGAGAAACACAAGTTGGAGCACGGCGTCTAACCAGAGGAGCCTGAACTAGTAGAGGCCCTCTTGAGAGTGAGTGTGGGAGTTGGTAAAGGTGACAAGATGTATTATATGATGCACAAACCAAGAACAAGTGTAAGCAGGGTCTCACCCTCTACTGCAGATCAAATTGTAAAGTGGTTTCATCGCAAAGAAGCTTCAAGAGTTAGGAAAACCAAATGGGATCAAAGATTGATAAGGGAGGCAATTACATACAACTATCGGAGCTGACAGCTTGTGCAAGTGCTGTGGGAAAAAATTGGCTACAATTGACCTTGATCCCATAGAAACGGAAAATTTTGCAGAATCAGTTGCATCTATAGCTATACACAGAAAAATAAGCTTTTAGAATTATAGTCAAAATTAGATGCAAAAAAAAAGGGCCTTTGGATTAGGGTGACATGCTCCAAATTTGTGATACAGAGAATTTCTCTAATATTAGGGATGAAGATAACACCATCATACTGAATTCAAGTTTACTAATTTCTCTTTAGAGAGAAAAAAAAAAAAAAAAACTTTTTAAGAGCAAGACAAATAAAACCCAAGCATCTAAGAAGTCACTTCTTCTCCAAGTATCAGAATCTGAAGTCAGGGCCCACATCCAATGCCCAAGCACACTCTTTCATGAGAAACCGGGTGAATATCTGTGTCCATAACAAATAGTCAAGTAAAATTTTCTAGCAGCAGCACATTCAGAACAAAATTACCAAATCTTATAATTTAACAAAATGGAAAGAAGTGGGTACACACACATGCATATCCACCCCTACGTATATGTTTAGTTGCAACAATAAGAAACGGAAGCATATCTATTTTTAGTATTATTTATTTCAAAAAGAAAATTAGCATAGCATAGCTCACCTTCTCAATGGGAACTACATGTTGCCTGCACCATGCAACAATGATCCTAGGGTCAACAAAGTCGCATACAGAAGATCCCATTCCCAACTCCGGTCTGATAATTTCATAGTGCTGTTCCAGTTTTCTAATCTTTAAAGTTATTACAGATATCTGACACTCCAACCTGTATCAAATCAAAAGTTATAATGTACCACCATGGTTGGTTCAAACAATTAGTAAAAAAAGTTAAATTACTCTTCTCGGCTAAACTTGTTCTTTCGTTTTCCGTGAGCATCTTTGAGTCGCTTTCCTCTTTTTGCCATGTCCAGATCTGTTTTCAGCTTTGTCAAAATGCCCTACAGCCCAGAGCAAGAAATAGACATGCATTTCAAGAGTCACAAGTGCACAACCATACACAGACAAAGATATTACTGTTTATTTTTCATTTCCCTCTTTCCATTTGGGCATTTCAATTTTCAAGCACGAGCACCTAATTAGTATTTTAATGAATTGAAGTTCCAGATAAGGTCATTACCTGAAGTTTACCAATCGCCGCAATAACAGACTTTCTGATTTTACGACAACGCAGAAGACCATAAGTGGCAGCAAAAACCTGCAAAGTGAAATACCAACAATTATAGATGCCACTAAATCAAAGAAAACTGTATGATTAGCTCAGTACAAAATCTCAAGGGATACCGTCCGCACCTCCTCGCATGCATGCTTATAAACAGAAAGTTTTTCTAAAACATCTCCCCCTTCAATTTCCTTGTTCAACTGCCATCAGGGCAAAGAAAAAAGCATCATTACAAGTTTGTAAACCATAGTAAATTCTTCTAATATGAACAAATCACGAGGTGAAAGACTAAGAAGAGTTTCACGGGGCACTCAAGAACAGCGAACATTGTTGACAAGAAAAAATTAACCGTTGTATGGCAACTGATGTGTAAACCATAAAAGAGCACAACAAGAAATACAAGGTTCAAAGTCAGTGAAGGCCAGCACTAACTTACTATGTTGCACGTTATAATACATTCATTATATGTACGGAACACTTTTGCTTCAAGGCCAGGCATCAGTTTATTTAAATGTGCATCCAATTTGCTGGAATCCAACTTGTCAAAGAGATCATCACTGTCACTCTTCCCTGAAGCAAATAGACAAAGAAAACGAAATATATTCATGGGCTTTGGTATTAGATATATTCATGGGCTTCAATCACCACAAAAAAAGGACATATCGTAAAATTAGAAAACCACAGACTCACCAGCCTGGAACTGTATAATTGCCTCGTAAACAGGAAGCGCAACTTCGACGATATATTCGATGATTATATTTCTATTTTGGAACTTAATCTGATTTTATCAAAATCATAGTTCACCTGTTATTTACCGGTGATAAAATAAAATCATAAACTACCTGCAATGATATAGAAGTCCTATAAATGCAAGGCATTATACCTCCAACGAGTTGGGGGCAATTGCTTTTACGTCCTCTACTTTTAGTGTGCAGCAACTAACAACAAAAATGCGAAAAATATCCTGCAGGCAATAAAAGTCAAGCATGCATCACTCAGTCTGTCGACTTGTTAGAGAATAAATGGTTTGAAACTTTGAATTCTCATGTTCACCCTCTTTTACTCTACAATTTGGATTTAGCTATAGAGACCCTATTACATTCACACCATTCTGAGTGTTGATACTGGAGAGTAAACGATTACACTACTTGTTAGCCTACATACAAACCTTGTTCGGAAAACAGTAAGGCAGTAAGTTTTGAAAGGCCAATTGCTTTTACATACTAAAAGTAAGTCCACAGATTATACCTTATCATCTCCAACCACCAGACAATGTTTATCCATGAGATAGGTAGCAACTGCTAACTGCCGCTTTGCACCATCTTCACTTGTAAAATCCCTAGTGTATGCAGCCCTGATATTTTCTATGTGCTCCTGCACTCAAAATAGCATAGCAGGTTTTTTCATCAAAAAGATCGTTATCCGAAAATATTACAAACAACTATATATCATCGAAAGATTATAGGCATATATATATATATATATATATATCAACATAAACACCTTCAGCATCCTTGCTTTCTCAGATTCCTCCTTGTCAATTGCCATTCCAGAAATCTGAGGTTATATAATTATCTGTAGACAACAAAAAATAAATATCATCACTATGATCATCAAGACATACAATAATACCATCAAGTTGCTTACAAATTCCTCAAACCAAAAATGCTTCAAACTACCCTATACAACAAAATCAAGGAAATTGTACGTTCCTTAAGCAGCTCCAAATTTAGGCAAACATGTTATCCAAAGTCCAAATGAACTAACAAGACATTAAATTTAGGCAAACATGTTATCCAAAGGCAAAGAAATTGGATGAGACGTACTTAATTGTCAACAACTGAATTGGGGTTTGCAGCTTCTGTTCTTGAAATTTAGGGCAAATACGAGAGAGAGAGAGAGAGAGAGAGAGAGAGAGAGGCCCCAGCAGTAGGACAGTCACGATTTAGGGTTACCGAAACACAGCTTCTCATAGAGAGAGACTAGGCCCGGTTTGGTATCTTACTCAGATTCTTTTTTTTTTCAAAAATTAAAATTTTTTATTTTAATATGAGTTTTCAAAATTAATTTTTAAAATTTAAAAACTTATTTGGTATAAAATTTAAAATATAATGATAACTAAGAAATAAGAAAGTGTAAAAAAAAAAAAATGATTTTTTATCATTTTTAAAAGAGGCATAATTTTTAAAATAGTCTACCAAACACGTTTTCTTGACTAAAACTTTTTTTTTTTTTTGAAAAAAAAAAATTTTTAAATAGAATATCAAACAGACCCTTAATTTCCTACGGGTATAGTTTCACTTGTAGGATTTGTTTCAATGGTTGAGAGCTTGAACCCATGACCAAATCTGTTTGGGCTGTTTAGTTCACGAAATTAATTTATTGAGAAATCAATTTTTTCCCATTTTCTAGGAGAAAAGGAACGTGGAATTCACTTTCTTGTGTTTGGTAATCCTGGAAAAGTAAACTAGGAATTGAAAATGAAAAGTGTCAATTTTTCAATTAGACTCTCATATATTATTTATCTTAAAATAATAACATAGTTAATTTTGTCCAATAAAAAGCAATAAATGTTTTCTCAAAAGAGAGAAAAACAAAACCCAAACTGTAGTAAGGGTTTTATTTTCCCTCCAATAAATGCACCAAATTCACTTGAGACAAAAATTGTTTTTCCTTCCTTGTACTTACCAAACGTGAGAATAAAATTGATTTCACATTCTCATGCTTTCAAAACTTGAACCAAACGAGCCATTAGTAGACTGACAATATTACTTATTTACTTGTAAGATATTTCCATTCAGTAATGTTAATGATCCTAACCTTTTTTTTTTTTTCAACTTGCATGAATCTTCTCTTTACAACCATATAAAAATCATGCAAGAATGAGTTATGAAATCCAAGATAATTGGTCACAAAGTAGACTACCCGAAACTGCTAAATTTGCCAAACAAAGTGGCAATTTCAGGTAGCCTAATTTGTGACTACTTATCTCGCGTTTCATAGCTCTTTTTTGAATTATTTCTATATGGTTATAAAGAGGAGATTCATAGCTTCAAAATGAGATTAAGATTGTTGATTTTTGTGAAGATTTGATGGGTCAAAAGTTGGGGTGAAGTTGAGATAAAAACTGAAAAACATTTATTTATTTGCAAGTTTTTTAACTTGAGGTATGAACTTGAAAAACATAAGAAAGTTTAGATACTAAATTGAAATGAAGTCTTTTAGTGATGTGTCACATCATCAAATAACTGCATTTTTTAAAGTAAGACTAACGGAGATACCTACTTGACACGGTTTCATAATTGGTGTACCTTAATGTAACTTTTTAAACTTGAGGTACCAAGTTGAAAAGTAGCATATATTTGAGGTATATAATTGTAATTTACTTTTTTTTTTTTTTTTTAATAATCACAGTGCATTCGGCCCATTTAGAATATTTCACCTACCCATCTAGACCCAGTTCAATGTTCTTTTGTTTATCTCTACGTGCAGAATTAAAACGACAACGGCTCTGTTATGCCTTCTCTATCCCAACACAGCTGAACGCAGTAATACACTCAAGCTAGTAGTCATGACGCGAGGGGTAATCCTCTCACCGCAAACCAGACCCCAGAACTTTCTTTTTTCCATTCCCATAATACCCCGAACAATATGCAAGCTTCCATTCATGTCCCGTCAATTTTGCTGCAAGTGCTCGGCTACGACTACCCAAGTCCCAATCGACATGGTCAAGTACAAGGAAGCTTTCTCTAGCCGAATGGCCATGGCTGGCCTCAAACCCCACCACCGAGTCGGTCTGTACTCTCTTTGTTCATTTTCTTATTTGGGACATGTTCTGTTTGGTTCATGTCAAAAACTCAAAATATGAAGATAAGAAATGTCATTTTCATTTTTATCTTTTTTTTTTTTTTTCGAGTTTGGACGAGTTTAATTGTTTTGTTTTGTAGTTATTGTGGCAAAACTTAGCTCAGCTTTGTTGAGTCAGTTTTATAATCATAACCAATTTATGCGCTTAATTTCCCTTATTTTGCTCTCCAAATTTTGCTTCTTTGTGCTGAACAAAAGGGTGTTATTTATTTATTTTTCTTTTCTGGGTTGTATAAGCTTGGACAGTTGAAGCAATGAGCTTGTTTTTTTTTGCTTTGTGTATAGCTATTGGAGTCTCTGGAGGTCCTGACAGTATGGCCTTATGTGTTTTAACTGCCCACTGGAAAACCCAAGGCTCTAATGCTAAGTGTGACAGTGGCGGATTCATTGACGGGCTTTTGGCAATAATTGTCGATCATGGGCTGCGTGCAGAGAACAAAGAAGAGGGCGACATTGTTTCTAATCGGGTCTCTAAAATGGGTACTTCTTTTTTTTTTTTTTGGTTGAATCTAAAATGCGTACTTCCAATGTGCTAATATATTGTTTCAGTGCCTTCCATTTGACATAGTGAATTCAGTTTAAGACTCCACCAAAATTGGATAGATGATATGAACTTTGTGTAGGAATCAGAAGTGACATTGCCTGTTGTGATTGGCCGGATGGTCAACCGAAACAAGGCCACTTGCAAGAAGCAGCTCGTGACATGAGGTGGTTACTTCCCATTTGCCAAAGTGCTACTACTAGGAATGCTATCTCTGTATTTGAAATTAATAAATGGTGCATTACATTTATGGTTTAATTAGATGATGGATTGTATCTGATTTGCAATTTTCTTAATATTGGGTTTCAATGTCAGGTATCGAATATTTCAGAACATTTGCATCCAGAACCAGATTGCTGTGTTACTTACTGCACATCATGCCGATGACCAGGTTTGAAAGAAGTTATTAGCTTATGTTATAATGTTTATGGTATTATTTCCTCCTTTGTATTGATTTCAACTTTCGAGGCTTGTTATAGTGCTAGACATATAGTGATTGCTAAGACACAATGCAGGCTGAGTTATTTGTTCTCAGCTTATCTCGCAATAGACAAGTAAGAAGAAAAATTAGCCCAAAAAATAAAAGACAAGTAAGAAGAAAAAAAAGTTTTGTATATATACAAATCGACCTGAAAGAAAAAATAGTTTAATTACATATAAATTGACGTGCAAGCAGTGGCGGAACTAGGATTTAAAACTTGGGTAGGCTAAATCACTAGACAATTTTTTTCCTAGTAAAAAAAAATACAAAAAAAAATATTTATATAGAAACTTAAAAAAAAAAAAAACCATGAAGATCATGAAGGTATTGGGCTAATGAAAAGTGATTATTGATTGTATTGGGCTCATAATTTTACTTCTATTTTTCTTAACTTTACCTTTTTAATGAGTTGGGCTTCTATATATAATCTATATATTTTTTTTTAGCAGAATTCTCAGCTGTGCTATAGCACAGCCAATCATGCACTTAGTTCCGCCACTCCGTGCAAGAGCATAACAGTGTAGTTTTAATTGATTAATATGAGATTATATAGTTATTATTGAAGGATTATAAATTAAATCTAAACCCGTTTGGTAAATAGTATTTGGCGTTGTACAGTTATATAGAAAGAGTTTTCTTTAAATAGTCATTATAAGGCTCACTTTGCATTGTAATTGAATGATAAAAATTATAAATATAAGAGTAATACGCATCTAGCTAGAAATTTAAATTCCATTAATTAAGGAGTCATATTAAGGAATTTTTATATAGCTCAATATCCCACTAATTCAACGATTACCGTTTAATTATTTTTTAAATTTCTATTCAAGAATCTATATTGCGATACTAATTAAACAAAGAGAGACTTTTATTCAGCTTCTTTAATTTTACAATTTATTAATTAAAGTCTTATGACTTTTAAATTTCTAACTACAGTTCAATAATATTGTAACCATTCCATGTTACATAATATTGATCTATTAGCCAAACGCTCGGCAGTCATTTTCGACAGTTCAACAAATTTAGGATAAAGTTTCTAGAAGAGAGACTTAATTTTCGTGGAATGTACGGAATTATAATTTTAGCCATAGGATTTGTTTTAATGGTTGAGATTTAGAGAACCCATTCAAAGCATCTTAAACCCATTTAACTGGTATACAGGTTTGCAAGCTAGGTAAGTATTGTACTCTTTTTTGTCTGTACATATATGACAGCTCATGTATGCTAATACAAGAAAGGGAGTGCCAAAAACTCTCAGCAGTCATATATGAGGTTATATATATATCATCGATTACTACACATGCTTCTCAGCAGTCAGAATCAATAATGTCAGATGAACATCTTCTAAGCTTAAAATTAAGGGAAAATTCATGGAATATGTAGTAGAAGTGTGGAACATCTCAAGATTAAAGGATGTTTTTTGCGAATTAGACTCGTATTTTTTGCATGCTAGCATGAATTTCTTGTATGAATTTGTGGATGCAATTTTTCTTCAAAATTTAAGACAACTACTAATTGGAAAATCATAAGAATCTGAAAACAGTCATTCCAGAAAATGTTACTATATCGACTGACTTATCTTCATGCTATGCAAAATTGGGGCGAATCACAAGAAACGCAATGCAGTTGTGCTATCTGAAAGTAGATATACAAAAAGTGCTACTCAGGATTACATCACCATATATACAATACCTTTGTATCCATCAAACCCATCTAAAAGTATTGATAAGCCAGAGATACTCCAAATAAATTTGTATTGTTAGTTGTGTATAGTCAATATGTATTCATATGGATAACATGAATACCATATAGCACCTTTTGTGAAAGCAACAATGACTCCAAATAAATCTGTATTGTATGCCTCCAGTCATTATAGAATTTCTAGCTATTCATGCATGCCATTTTTCGCTTCATAGGTCAAATCAAAATGGTGACGCATTGCAACACTCTAATACTGCTTAATATTATTGGGCTTCGTGTTCCATGTACTGGGCCTTATCCTGGGCCCTAGTTTCGGGTCAAATTTGAAGTCCAGGTCGGCTAGGCCTTATCCTGGGCCTTAGTTTCGGGCTAAATTTGACACGCCCAGCTAAAATTGCATGACAACCCAGCACAGTAGCACAGTGTGATCGATTCTAATACAAAGACATTTAGATATGTACGACAATGTGGATTGCCATTCACAATTAGTAGCTTCTGTTGAGAGTAATGTAAAGCAATGTCCCACATCGAAAAATTAGAGCTTAATATATGAGCTTATAAGTCTTGGGCCTCTGCACCTATTGCCAATTGATTTTGGGTTAGATGTTATAATTATATCATGGTATCAGAGTCAGGTTATTCATATGTAAGGCCCAACGGCCACACGTGCTCTCACGTTACCCAATACAATTTGTTCACGTGTAAGGCTCAAAATCTCGCCACACGTGCGGGAGCGTGTTGAGAGTAATGTGGAACAATATCCCACATTAGAAAGCTAGAATTTAGCATATGTGCTTATTGAGTTGGATGCTCTTCATCCATTGCCAATTAATTTTGAGTTGGATGCTCTAATTTTATCAGCTTCAAGCTTGGCTTTGTATTTGATGCTTCAAAAGCATGACCCAGTGTGAGTCAATATGGATATAATTAAAGGAAGGTATTTACTATTTAAGCCTAATGGGAAAACAGAGAAATGCATGGTTGCCTTTTCCAGAATCCCAGTCATTTTGGTATGTTTTTCCATGCTGGCGATAAACTTTGTGAGAACGAAGCTGCTCCAATGTAGTGGCATCCACGTCCAATATAATTGGTCATTTTATACAATTTCCCCATTATCCAAAAAAGGACTATTAATTTAGGCTTGAATTCTGTCCCACTCACACAAAAAAAAAAAAAAACACAGGACATTTCTTTTTCGACGACAGTATTAGAATTAGACTTAATTAATTACACATATTTTCCATGAGAATTGAGCAATATGATCATAATCAAACCAAAGCACTGATGGAATTTTACCAGATAAATGACTTAACTACATATATTTTCCTGATTTCTTCCTTGAGAACCATTTCAAACTATAAGCAGCCGAGCTAGTTTGAAAGCCAACTTTGCTTTGTTGGTGGGTACAATGGAGCAAATTAAATCTTCCATGTTTATCTGTGTTGACATATATAGGTAGTGGAGGCCACCTATGTATGTTTCCATTCTCAAAAACATACCTGAAGCCTGAGGTGCAAAAGTATCGATCAATTGGTGCATTTCCCTAGTCTTTTTGGGGGCAATCTAGCTAGTTTGACTTGCGTTCTCTTTATAGTCACATTGTAATATATGCTATTTATAGAAGCTACGAACAATAAATTTGTTTGGGAAATAGGTTTGAAAGCTAGTAAACGAGATTATAAAATTGGGTATACTCAAAATGGCTAATTAACTTAAAAAAATATTTACAATTGGGAAATGGGTTTGAAAGTAGACTCTCAATAAATATATCTTCCTTTTTTTTCTTGTTAATTTTCTCCCTTAAGGTCAACATCTAAGCAGCAATGACTCAGTATGTTGACAAGATGTTGAAAATCAAGTTAGGCCATGATTAATTGAAGATATACACACACCTCCAACTTCACCAAGTAGTTGCGTTTCAAACTCAAATAGATTTTCCCTTTCGATCTGTTAATTGCAAATATATGGCAACTGAGGAAGGTTTTATTTGGTAATACGTTAATGTAGACAAACTGACAAAGCATTCAAAGTAATCAGCTGGGACTGTTTTTTGACGCTTTTTGGAAGCAAACTCATTCAATTCTTGGAAGTGGGGCTCCAAATTTTCATATTCATCGTGTATAGCTAGCATTTCGTTTGTTATAGTTTTCTAATTCATAACAATCAAATCATTTTTTTGTCTATTATTTTGGACGGCTGAGACTGGTCTTGGTCTATTTTATCCAATCAATGGGGGACAGTACCCCACAATTAATCGAGCCAACGCCTGGTGTAGGCTGATCTATTTAGTGTACAAGCAGGGGTCCTTGCTTGGATCTTAAGTTCCCAGCCACAAAAGCGCACTATCTCACTAGATAATGTAATAGATATTTCTTTATTTAATTTGAGTTTACTCCGAATTTTATATACATTATATTTCATGTACTACTGACACATTATTTGATAAACAAATTTTATACGTGATTCTAACATTATTATTATTTTTATCTCCTCTCCATTTTAATGGCATGTGTTATAATATATACAACTCACCCACCATATATATATATGTGTGTGTATGCATGCATGCATTTCATGACAACTCAGCTGGCGTGTCATGGGCTAAATAATGGACTGAAACTTGTGGCAAATAATTACTATTCGTCTGCACATATGAGTACAAGATTGATGAGTTGGGTTGGTTAAATGATTATGTTGTAAGAGATCGAAGTTGCTGCATGTGAGAGATAAATACGGTGTTTGCTATGTGGTTTGCTGTGTACGAGTGAAACTCGGTGTTTTTCTTGGTGGTAGAAGGAGTTGTTTTTATATTTATTTATCTTTCAGTTCACAAATTAAGAAAGTTCTAGCTATGTCATTGCGATCTCTATGTCATCTGCTGGTTAAACATGGTAGGAAAAGTTGTTGTGCAAGAAAAAAATTGTGTGTTAAAATGTGCGAGCTAGAGAGGAATTGGGTGTTAAATTGGGTGTCATCTCTATGTCACCTCGAGGTTTTCCAGTACTGTAGGAGAGGATCGATCAGTTTGTTTTAAAAATTGTTTTGAAGTTTTATATATAGATATATTTGTTTTTATTTATCAATTGTAATAGGGTACAAAACTACAAATAGAAATCGCATTCATGCCAATAGGATCTGACATTAACAAATATAGTTTTGGATTTGACATTTGTGACTCATTCATATATTCCATATGTGATAATTCCTCGTTGTATTCAGAGCCTCTTTTTGTGGTTCCAGTATTTGCTTAGTTTAGTGTCCTTGTATATATATATATTTTTTCTTTTTGTTTCCAGATATATCATATATCTTTATCCTTATCTTTATTTCACTAAAAGAAACATTAGCTAGTTACCTTAAGTGTCCCTTAAAATTATTTGAATTAAGTGCAAAAGGAAATCAATTAAAAAAAACTCATTATTGCAAATTAATTTAAAACAAGTATCAAAATCAAAAGGACAAGACAATGAAAATTAACTAAAGAAAATTCGAAGAAAATAAGTTGAATCTGAAAATCAAAAGGAATTAACCAAGGGTGAGATAAAGCATATATAGTACTATAGTAGAGTGAAAATATTTGCACTTCACTATTAGATATCATACATCCACATTCCACGTACATAATACATATTTTATTGCACTCTCAAACAAAAGCGTGGGAAGACATATATGCACGAATAGCAATCTCCGTTTGTATCTAATTTCTTGCTCCAATTAACTAGTTCTCGCCACAGATACCAAAACCAATTAACAAAATGGATTTGGAGAGGATCCAAATCCTAACAAAATAAATGTGGAAACTGCAATTTTCTATAAAAAGTAATTAAGCCGTTATTATCCAAGTACTTACTGCGTGGCTAGTAAAACTATAATTTGCTCCCCTTATCCAATCAAACATTATGTCCCACTTGGCATTCTATCATCCCCCAATCTCCACTATCGTCGCGCCTATAAATATACGTCTACTTTGTATACTTTTCTTTCACAACCAATTCTCTCGAGTCTTTTGCTTTCTTGTATGACCTTTGTCTCCATCTCCGGTGGCTATGGATTCAACTGCCAGATCAAATCACACGGTGAGCTTCGCAGCTCCCCGAAGCTTTGCCACGAACCTCAAATCGGATCTCCGGGAAACATTCTTTCCCGACGATCCGTTCAAGCAATTCGAGAAGGAGAAGCCGCTTGGTAAGGTCAAGAAAGGTTTGCAGTACTTCATCCCCATTTTCGAATGGCTTCCTAAATACAGTTTGCTTTCGTTCCGGTACGACGTGCTTGCTGGTCTCACCATCACTAGCCTTGCCATCCCTCAAGGAATCAGCTACGCCAAACTCGCTCAAGTCCCTCCCATTGTCGGCCTCTGTAAGTCTTCCATCTCATGCATGCATATATGGACATTTTATTTTTTATGATAGCTAGAGACACCTCAGACAGGAGTGGGGGACCCCACTTCTGTAATAAGTGCCCCCCTTTTAAGAATTTGTCCAATTCAGTCTCATTTTTATTAAAGATATGTTTTATAATATAATTTATAAAAAAAAATCACATCAAAAAATTTATTTATACTAGAGTAAATAATAAATTGATTGTGCAGATTCGAGTTTTGTTCCGCCTATTATTTATTCACTTTTGGGAGACTCAAAGTACCTTGCCGTGGGAACGGTGGCAGCATGCTCATTACTTACTGCCCAAATCATTGGAGATGTAGTATCGCCGAAGACTGATCCTACGTTGTACCTGCACTTGATTTACACAACCACTTTTATGGTCGGCATCATTCAGACAGCTCTAGGCTTTCTAAGGTACGTACTTACTCAAATACAACAAGTTTAAAATTTTTTAGAATTAATAATTACAACAGGTAAAACAATTATACGTTATTAATTGTTGTGCACGTGTGCAGGTTGGGGATTTTGGTCGATTTTTTATCACATTCCACCATCACTGGCTTCATGGGAGGGACTGCAGTTATAATTTGCTTGCAACAGTTGAAGGGCATGTTGGGAATGACCACTTTCACCAAAAAAACCGACGTCGTATCTGTTTTGCACGCAGTCTTCCAATATAGAAAAGAGGTTGGTTTGTATATGTATCCAGAAAATCATGTATTTGTATATATAGTAGTATTCCTAATTTGCTATTAATTACTTAATTTGAAAATTAATCATAATTAAGAAAAGTGACAAAGATGCATGAAAACAAATTAAAGTTGATTTAGACTCGCTGGCGATAAGAGAAACTTCCCTGTAATAGGAGATAAGGAATGACATGGCTCCCAAGAGACAAACTATTTATTAAAATTTGAAAAACTTCTATGTGATAAAATATAAAAGCATAAATGTTATAATGTTATTAGATAGAGATATTAATTCATACTTATCCCTGTCGCAAGAAATTTTTTTTATTTTTTCTCACGATATATGATTGTAATAATGACATTATATATGTTCTCTTTTTATTAGTTTTTTCTAGTGGAGGTGGGAGAGGTTTTTTTTTAATTTTTTCTCACGATATATGATTGTAATAATGACATATGTTCTCTTTTTATTATTTTTTTCTAGTGGAGGTGGGAGAGTGCAGTTATGGGTCTTATCTTCCTTGTTTTCCTTCAGTTTACCAAGTGGTTGGTGAGTTATATATCCTTTCCTGAGAAAATTTGAATGGAACGATCATACGACCAATAATATAATTATTTAGATGAATTTTTAAAAAAATGTTTAATAGAGATGATCTTCATTAAAATATGTTTCACTTTTATTAGAAATATAATCAACACTACGGTTGTAAATTTTCAGAGGCAAAAGAAGCCAAAATTATTTTGGGTGTCGGCTATGACTCCACTGGTGGTGGTTGTGATTGGGGGAGTTTTTGCTTATTTCATCCATGGTAAAGACCATGGAATACCCATTGTGAGTTTACCTTCGTTTCTCTTTATATTTAATTTGTTAAGATGACTTTTATTGCAAATTAGTTACTCGTTTAAGGTTTCCAAGTTCGCATTTCTTAAATTTTTTTTTAAATCTCAGGTGGGAGATTTGCAGAGAGGAATCAATCCTCTTTCCATTCAATATTTGAACTTTGACCGCAGATATTTTCCGACTGTGTTGAAAGCTGGGTTTATAACAGGCCTTATTGCTATGGCTGTAAGAACCTTAAGCAATTAATATATTTAATTAATTCCATGCATCCCTTTTTATTAATTTGTTTCTTTTTTTCTTATATTTAATTTTAATATTATTTTTGCAGGAAGGAATAGCTATTGGAAGGAACTTTGCCATAATGAAAAATGAACAAGTTGATGGGAATAAGGAAATGATAGCCTTTGGCTTCATGAACATTGTTGGATCATTCACTTCATGCTACTTGACTACTGGTATATATTAATTATTAAAATAAATAATTACAAATACATACTGGTATATTTACTAAATTTGCTTCATTAATTTAATTAATTTGCGCGTAGGACCATTTTCAAAGACTGTAGTGAATTTCAATGCGGGAGCTAAGACAGCAATGTCAAACGCAGTGATGGCATTGTTCATGATGCTGGTGCTCTTGTTCATGGCTCCTCTCTTCAGTTACACTCCTCTTGTTGCTTTATCTGCCATTATCATGTCCGCCATGTTTGGACTCATCAAATATGAAGAAGCCATTGAACTCTTCAAGGTTGACAAGTTCGACTTCTGCATCTGCATGACTGCCTTCTTAGGTGTTTCCTTCACAAAAATGAGTGTCGGTCTCGGTCTCTCAGTAAGTATATATATATATATATATATATATATATATATAAAAGTTTATATTGATAAATATTATGTTTGACTATTTATTTATTTATTTTTTTATTGGGTTAGGTGGCACTTAGTGTTGTTAGAGCGCTCCATTATGTTGCGAGGCCTGGGACTTGTAAGCTTGGAAAATTGCCAGACTCGGTTTTATATCGTGACATTGAGCAGTATCCTGAAGCAGCATGGAGGCCAGGGATCCTAGTCCTACAAATTGGCTCCCCAATTTACTTTCCAAATGGCAACTATATCAGGGAGAGGTAATTAATTAATTAATTAATTAATTAAGCGTATGATACTCACTCACCACATACTTTCTAATAATAAATAAACTCATCATTTAAATTCTATATGTAATTCCTTTTTTTTTTTGCCATAATTCTATATGTAATTCTAAATTACTTGAGTTGAAATTTGTATAGAATTTTGAGATGGATTCGCGATGAGCAAGCCTTTTTAGATTCTGAAGGAGAGAAGATCGATCATGTTTTTCTAGAATTGTCAGGTACGATTTATTTGCCCCCATATATACTATCAATTTCATAGCATTTAAATTTCAATTATATATGGATTTGAGTTTGTAATGTGAAAAATATTGGTTACAAATGTTAATTAATATATGTTCAAACTTGATTTTTTAGGAGTTGTGACCATTGACATGACTGGCATAGAAACATTGATGGATTTGAATAAAACCTTGACAGCAAAAGGGATTAAGGTAATTAATTAAGTTACTATTAATTGGTCGAACTAATAGTTAAAAAGAGGGAAAATAATTTATATTAATTTTGTTCATTTTTTTATTTTATTTTGTAGATGGGAATAATAAACCCAAGAATTAGGGTAATGGAGAAGCTGATGGCATCGCATTTCATAGACAAGTTTGGAAAGGACAATGTTTTCTTGTCGGTCGAGGATGCAATGGGAACATGCAATTATACGTCAAAGCAAATCAGTGAACAATCGCAACACAGTAGTACTACTGATGCTGTTTAGGATTAATGTGATTCTCTGTACTTGTTGGCCATTTGTGGTAGGGGAACTAAAGTATAATTAGGTTTTCTTACTTCCGTTCTTCATCCTTTTTTAGCAAAAAATATGTACAGAGATATTAGAGTATTACTCTTACTTGCCATCTTTAATTTTGATGCTCTATTTATCATTTCATTCAAAATTGTTCAAAATTGTTATGTATTAGTGTGTTACTAACTACAATTTGTCTAGTAGTATTTTTCTTTACAATATAAAGATGACTAAAATTTGTACCCCAAATCAAAAGAGAAACAATGTGTCCTATCTTCAAATTTTCCTCCCTCTATCCTTTTTGATCATGAAAGAAATATAATGTAATATTTTACCTAAGAATAAGAAAAACTTCCTCAAAACTTAAAGTACGTGACCCTTTTACTCCTCTTTCTTATCTATGAACCATATCAATTGGTACTTATTCCTTAGCAAACAAAAATTAGAACCGTAATAAGTTTATTACAAATCTATACCATAAATCCTAAATTTATAATCTCATTGTCCATTCATATTATAACACATGAATTAAATAATATATATCATATGGTTGTATTACAATTGACAATAATTTCTCCTATAATAGTCTAGTGATATTTTTCTCAACAAATTTACAAATCAGGACTAGTCATTTGACAACAAAAAAAGAAAAAAAATACCAAACAATATCCAAAGTTATAATACTCCAAAAAAATGAAATTCCCTACCAAACCAAGTTTTTTTTCGGCCACTCCCTGCCAAACAGAGTTTGGTGCCATAATAACTTGGATAAAACTAGTTGACAAGCTTAGTATAAAGTTAGTGCTAAGAGATTCATGAATTCCTGAGGCCAAAGCCCAATTAAACGTTTCCTAGTCTTACGAGAAAATTTTGTACACCACATCAGGCCCAAGCCCAATTATGATTTTGATTTTTGGATACGAGCCTGAGCTCATAGCCCACGTGTGCTTTCCGATCTCTGTTTGTTGAATGCGGGCGAGCGCGCGTGCGACCTCACATACTCACACTCACAAGTCACAACGAAAACTGTTCGACCGCTGCTTCTCTGAGCTCGCTCTATCCCTTTGATCGCACACTCTCTCTGGAGTCTGGACTCTCCTCGCTTCGATCTCTATCGCTGAGGCTTCCAACTTCGCTCTTTCTGCTCTGCACCACCTTCTCCTATCCAAGCCTCTCATCTCGCAGCACACAAAATGGTAACGTTGTCGATTTTGAATTTAGCTTAGATCTGAGAATGTGACGAAGAAACTCTTACTCTATTTTGCTGATTTGCTTGTTCAAATTCCAATCAAATGTTAGAATTGTGCAAACATAATTTTGAACTCTGAGTTTCGTTGAGCTTCAGCTATTCAAATCTTAACGTTTTCATTCTTTCCAATGTGTGCGGCTTCTATGGGAATTTCGCAGCCTCTCAGGCTTGATATCAAGGTAGTTTTTCCTCAGTTCCTTTAATTTTGTGTTATCGATTCCCACTTTGAGCTTTCTCGTGTTTGAGAATTTTCGAAATTATCCTCACAAAAATTTACTAATTATTCAGAGAAAATTCGCACAACGATCCGAGAGAGTGAAGTCTTTGGATCTACATCCAACTGAACCATGGTAATTTTCCTACGTTTTTGCTATTATTCTATTTTGCTATATTCAGTACATGCATATTATTGTAACAAGAAGAAATTAGACTTTAAACAAGTGTTCTAGGACATCGATAGTGCCCCGCTGTTCTGCAATCTTTTTGATTTACTCGTAATCACAACTGCCACTGCCACGACGGAATCACTTATACTGTTTATACATTTATGGCAGGATCCTTGCGAGTCTGTATTCAGGAACGGTGTATATTTTGAATTACCAGTCACAGGTTTGTGGCATTTGTCCAATTCTAGCTTTTCCCTCACATTTGCATGTTACCTGCTTCTCTGTTGTAATTTTGACATGGTTTCATTTTCTCTGTACTGCTGCTCTGTTGTATTTTCATGGTTGGATACTACTTTTTCTCCGTTTGATTTTTCACTAGCCATAGAAAACTTTTCTTTATTTTCTACCAGACAGTAGTCTGCAATATCTAGAACACAATAAGTGAATGACTGCTAAAACTGATAAAGTGAGTTTTAGGGTGAATGAGAATTTCATATTTTAAGACTAATGGTATAAGTTAAAAAGTTTCATACTTCCTCCATCTGTAGAAATTATCTTATTCTGTTTAAGCTTGCTCTTAACTATCACTGAATGTTTTTGGACAATCCATATTTTAAAGGTCTCTTATTCAGCTGTGGGAACTTATATAGTTGGTTTCTTTGATATTAAATATTATGAGGGTGTAATTCTGTTAGTGCTGACCGAAATGTTCCTAATTTACTTCAGACCATGGCGAAGTCTTTCGAAGTTTCTGATTTGCCAGGTACTACACATTAGTTTTCCTATAAGCTCGATGTTCTTGACATGGAAACTTATTTGATATCTAAATTTTCTGCTTGCAGTTCGGTCAGCAAAGTTTGTAACACGTAAGCAGTGGGTAGTTGCTGGAGCTGATGACATGTGTATACGTGTATACAATTATAATACAATGGATAAGGTTAAAGTCTTTGAAGCACACACAGACTACATTAGATGTGTGGCTGTCCATCCAACACTTCCATATGTATTGTCATCATCTGATGACATGCTCATCAAACTGTGGGATTGGGAAAAAGGTTGGATGTGTACTCAGATATTCGAAGGGCATTCTCACTATGTGATGCAAGTGACCTTTAATCCAAAGGACACCAACACTTTTGCAAGTGCTTCCTTGGATCACACTGTAAAGGTGTGTTCGTAAGCATTCCTTAGTAACCTGTGTAAGTTAATTTTGGTAAATAATCGGTTGTTCATAATATTAATTATTTTTGTCACCATCCTGTTTCCAGATTTGGAATCTTGTCTCCCCTGACCCAAATTTTACATTGGATGCCCACTTGAAAGGGGTAAATTGTGTTGATTACTTCACTGGCGGAGATAAGCCATTCTTAATCACGGGCTCTGATGATCATACTGCAAAGGTATGCAATATGATTTTCCTGACACTTCATTGTTTGTATATGCATGTATATTTAGTTTGAAAACACTGTAATTGGAGTTTATGGAAACAGGTGTGGGACTATCAAACAAAAAGTTGTGTTCAGACACTTGAAGGACACACTCACAATGTGTCTGCAGTATGCTTCCATCCAGAACTTCCAGTTATAATTACTGGTTCTGAGGATGGAACTGTTAGAATATGGCATTCAACTACTTATAGGTAAATTTTGAATTCCAAATGCAGTAGTGTATGTTTCAGCCATTTCAAATGAAGTTCTTGTGTCAGATTCTTTTATTTTTAGTTTCCAAGGATCATTTTGTTGATTATTGTGGATTACTGTTGGTTCTCTCAAAGAAAAGTAAGAAAACTTGACATGACTAATTACTTTGTAGGCTTGAAAACACGTTGAATTATGGGCTTGAACGTGTTTGGGCTTTTGGGTATATGAAAGGCTCACGTCGGTAAGCTTGTGGTCTTTATTTTTTATTTAATTTCTGTATTTCTAGAAGTTCTGGTAGCTTATGATACAGATTATTGAATAAGACCAAAATCTTACTATTATGCTACCCTTGGCATGTTGGAATTTAAGAGTGGGTATATTCGCTGTTGTTATTGTTGCGATATGATGATTTCATAAGATTTCTTCGTATACAGGATTGTGATTGGTTATGATGAAGGAACCATAATGGTAAAACTTGGTCGAGAAGTGCCGGTTGCTAGCATGGATAGTAGTGGGAAAATTATTTGGGCTAAGCATAATGAAATCCAAACTGTAAATATCAAGAGTGTTGGAGCAGATTTTGAGGTTCAATCTCCCTACTTTCTCAGACTTCCATTTTTCTGCCTGAGATGGTCCTAGAAATAGAGGTTCTTATTTGCTTGTATTGAAATTAAACCTTGATCAATTTTTGTAAAATTCAGGCTACAGATGGAGAAAGATTGCCTTTGGCTGTAAAGGAGTTGGGAACCTGTGACCTTTATCCTCAAGTAAGTATCTCTGTAAATATTTGATTTCATAACCCATGCAATTCTAGATTCTCAGAGAGAATGCAGATTAGATGCCTTGTTCTAATTATATTGTTGTGACAATGGATTTATTTGTTTTTGATTTCAGAGTTTGAAGCACAACCCCAATGGAAGGTTTGTTGTTGTTTGTGGAGATGGCGAATACATAATATATACAGCTCTAGCATGGAGAAATAGATCCTTTGGCTCAGCATTGGAATTTGTCTGGTCATCGGACGGAGAATTTGCTGTTAGGGAAACTACATCAAGGATAAAAAATTTCAGCAAATCATTCCAGGTTTTGACCCTTTGAAAATGCATAACTCGTTAATTCTACATTAATGGATTCTGAAAGTGATTTCTAATGTCTCCTTGGTGAGAAAAAATTTTCTCACCAAAGAGACATTAGAAATCACTCATAAATTTAGCATCATTAATGACTGCATAAGGTTAAAATGACAAAGGAAATGATTATTATTCCCTCACATTAGAATGCATCATTAATGAGCGCATAAGGTTAAAATGATTATTATTCCCTTTTCCAGTTCCAACTTTGCATTATTCACTAACTTTTTTCCTTTGTCATTTTAACCTTATGCTCTCATAAATTTAGCATCATTCTGAAAGTGATTTCTAATGTCTCTTTGGTGAAAGTGATTTCTAATGTCTCTAATGGATTCTGAAAGTGATTATGAGTGCATAAGGTTAAAATGACAAAGGAAAAAAGTTAGTGAATGATGCAAAGTTGGAACTGGAAAAGGGATTAATAATCACTAATGCTGTACTCATTTTGTCAGTCAGATTGTAGTTGTAGTTCTTGCACCAATAAGCAATTTCTTTATGAAAATAAAAACACTGGCTAAATTGATGCGGATGTCTGCTTGTCATCAGAATACTTCTTTTTGGGAAAAACTGATGGAGTTAAATTGGATTATACTGTTCAGGAAAAGAAGAGTATTCGACCAACATTTTCTGTTGAACACATTTTTGGAGGGACCTTGCTGGCAATGTGCTCAAGTGACTTTGTATGCTTCTATGACTGGGTGGAATGCAGATTGATTAGACGAATTGATGTCAATGTTAAGGTATGTAATAACATCGGTAGGAACTTATTTCACTATCACACTTCTTATTTTGGCTACATGGGTACCAATGTTGTATGTTCCTTTGGTTGCTTTGACTGTTCCAGAATGTTTATTGGGCTGATAGCGGTGATTTGGTGGCAATTTCAAGTGATTCATCATTTTATATTCTAAAATACGATGTAAGAATTCTCCTACCCCATATTTATTAGAGTTTCCTTAGTCCTTTCTATCCATGTGAGCTAAAATTAATTTACATGATTAACTTAGTGTGGTTTATTTGGCAGAGGGATGTAGTCTCATCATATTTTGACAGTGGAAGGCCTGTTGACGAACTAGGTGTTGAGGATTCTTTTGAGCTCCTCTTTGAAGTAAACGAGCGTGTCAGAACAGGAATATGGGTCGGGGACTGTTTCATTTACAATAATGCTTCTTGGCGACTCAATTATTGTGTTGGTGGTGAGGTATACGAATTTTACAGCCTTTAGAATCAGTTTTCTGAAAACCAGACCCGACTGGCTGGTTGAACCGAGTTAACTGGGAACCGGTCAGTCAATTTGGTTCATCTCAAAACCCTAACAAAATTAACTGATCAGTTTAAATCATGTATCTTTATCTTTAACAAAAATATATTGTTTGATTGTAGATATTTGAATCCAGGTATTATTGGTATTTATAAGGTCATTTACTTCTAAGCCACTACCATACTTATTTTTCTATTATTATAATTTATTATAATCTCTTTATTTTAAACAACAATAATGAAAAATATATTGTTTTGTTATGAAGAAAACCATACCTCTTAATTTTTAGAAACAAAGTGCAATTAAAAAATTCATGAAAATCATAATAATAAATATTCTTATCTTTTTTTTATGAACTTAGTTAATCTAAAGTGTACATTAAGAAAGTGTGGAGTGCCTAGCAAAGTTTAGTTGCCAATAATTTATGCTTGATAAAAGGCACAGAATATTAAATTAATTGTCATATAAAGTAAGATTCCTATCGAATATTTCATTTTTGAAAAGTTATTAAATATCTACTTAATATTTATAATTATATGTTTAATATATTTATTTATTCTCTCACCTTGACCCTCTCTGTCTCTTCTGGTTTAGTTTTCAGAACATTATCTAGGATATGTTTGGTTAATATTCACTCGAGATAGGAAGGTATTTTGATTCAGGTGACTTTTCAGGTGACCACTTTGTTTCACCTGGACCGGCCCATGTACTTGTTGGGATATCTTGCCAATCAAAGTCGTGTTTATCTTATTGATAAAGAGTTTAAGTGAGTGTTTACTTGCAAGCTGCAGTTTTGAAGGGGAGTCAACTCTTGCCATTCTCAGTGCTAAGTTGACTTGGTAATATATGTTATTTATGCAGTGTCATAGGATACACCTTGCTTCTCAGCTTGATCGAGTACAAAACACTTGTTATACGTGGAGATTTAGAGGGTGCCAAACAAATTTTTTCAACAATTCCTCCAGAGCAACACAATAGGTAGGAAACATATTATGCATTTAAAAACTGTTGATATAGCCTTAAATCCAGTACCATTGCTTACATATGTACTTAAGAGAAGTTCAAGTATTATGAAGTCCTCCCTTTCCCTCCCCGCCATAGTTAATGCAATGCCATGGAAACCAGCTTTTTTGGCTATATCTGCCTTTATGTATTGCAAAGAGTATATGCAGTCTTTACACCAACTGCATTTCATATTTTGTTTTGTCCTGGTACAAGTATAATTATAGGTTCAATATAAAAAAAGGTACAAGCATAGTTTATTTTCTCCCTGATTTACTATCTGCATAAACTGTTCAATTTTTTTCTCTGTCCTGATGTCACCATTTTTAAAGTTGACTTGACAAGTGATGTAAATCTTGTTTTGCCTCAGTGTGGCTCGATTTTTGGAATCACGGGGTATGTTGGAGGATGCACTGGAAATAGCTACAGATGCTGACTTCAAATTTGATCTTGCTATACAATTAGGTAGACTTGAGATTGCAAAGGTGAGATATGTTTACTTTTTTAATGCTAAGTTGATAGAAAGCTTTTCACTGGAGCTAACTTGAAGGGCAACTGTCGTTTGTATTTCCTTTATACAATCCTTTTCATACTTATTTCTTGATTGTTTGAAGATATTAAGTTTTCTTCTTTGCTGACAGGAAATTGCTACAGAAGCACATAGTGAATCCAAATGGAAGCAGCTGGGAGAATTAGCTATGTCCACTGGGAAGGTATTTCCTTACCCTTGTCTTCTGTGTGAGCTATCTTTTTTTTTTTTTCCTGGAATTGGCTTGAATTTATTTTATGGCTTCATCTGAAGGATTAATTTGCGCATTTAAACAACATAGAAAATCCAGATTAATGAATCTTCCTCAGGATTTTCAATGTGCATTAGCTAATCTAAAAGCAGAAGACAGATTGGACTCATTAGATGATAAAACAACAACATATCTGCATGCTGATGATTAAACATCAATTATGCCTTACGTTTTATTTTGTACATCCAAAATCTTTATTCATACCCTTGAATGGGCTTATGCAGTTGGAATTGGCTGAAGATTGTCTATCACATGGAATGGACTTTTCTGGCTTGTTGCTTCTCTATTCTTCTCTTGGAGATGCTCAAGGGATATCTAAACTTGCATCCCTTGCCAAAGAGCAAGGAAAGAATAATGTTGCATTCCTCTGTTTATTCATGCTTGGTAAATTGGAAGAATGCATCCAGCTGTTGCTGGAAAGGTAAATTTTGATTACCATAATCATGATCACTAAAATTCTCCAAGTATTGTCATCTTTGTTTGTTAAAGTATTGTCATATTTTGTTACAGTGAGCGGATACCTGAAGCAGCTTTGATGGCACGTTCTTACCTACCAAGCAAGGTTTCAGAGATAGTTTCAATTTGGAGAAATGACCTGAACAAGGTCAAACTTTTACGGTCTTTTTTCTTTTTCAATTCATTAATATGAAGCTTTGTTTTGAAATCTATATGTGAGATGTAGAAGGAAGTGATGCCAACAGAAACTAGCTTTGCTTTGTGGATCTTCTAGTGTATCCACCAATTGAAGCAAGGAAAGATATTTTTGCAATTAATTAGCTATTTGAAATTTGCTAAACTATGTACTTTAATTTCCCATATGACAGGTTAATAAGCGAGCTGCAGAATCATTGGCGGATCCCCAAGAGTATCCTAATTTGTTTGAGGACTGGCAGGTCTCACTTGCCCTTGAGTCTAAAAGTGCAGAAAATAGGTATCCACCCTTCATTTTACTTTTAGCTCTGCAGATTAGTCCAAGATTGTAAATTGTAGCTTCTAATTTGTGGTGCTGCAGTTGGCATCACCATCATTACTGATGAGGAAAACTCACTTTGAAGCGACTATTCCCTACATACACACAAAATATATATGTTTTTTTATTTCAGAATTGAGTCGATTTAAAAAAGACCTAAAGTTAGGGACTTATCAATAGGTAGTATTGCTCCAATGCCCGGCCAAAGGTCTTGGCGGTGCAGTACTTGCCAACCCTTGTATATTGTTTACATTTATTTCAGCCATAAAAGTTGTTATTCTCATGCATGGCTGCACATGGATAAGATTAACTGAAGTTTTTGGCTCACAGTTATTGGAAAGAATTGTTTGTTTGACATCTTAACCATTTCCTTGAAAGTTACAGTGGTTTTAAATTCTCAGAAACATTATTCTTTCCATTGCATCTCTCATTAAGTTATTGGTTGGCAATATATTTCTGTGCTTTGTGCTTGGTGAATGATTGTGGATTGCTTTGATATGCCCTCTGCAGAGACATTTATCCCCCTGCTGAACAATACCCCATCTATGCTGAGAAGTCAACCACCAGCCTTGTTGAAAGGTTCAGAAGCATGCAAATTGATGAAGAAGAAGAAGCTCCAGTTGAAAATGGAGATCTGGATCATGAGGTATAATCAGCTAACTGAATACAAATAGATGATTCTATTCCAGTTATAAATCTTGAACCGAAGATAAGGGAAGCTGATTTGCATATATAGTTACGATTCTGTATTTTCGTCACTTTTCACTCACCTTTTGGGTGCAGAAGTTCAGAGAAAATCTGGTGACAGGGTGTTCATGCATATTGATGTTCTAGAGACTACTAAAATAGCATTGAAGTGGAACTCGCAAAACTGCTGCTTTAATTTTCTTAGGGTTTTTTTTTTTGGGTGGGAGATTATCAACAAAAAGTTCTTGTTTTGCACCTCTTGCTTTTCATTTGTGTTGAAGCAAACTTTTAAGCTATCAAAAGACTTCTGTTTCAGCATTTCTTTAGTTAATTTTCTTTAATCCTTGTTCCATGAAGGGATGCTTTTAAAGGTTTTTCTTGTGTTTGCCTTTATTCCAGGAGGTACAGGAGGTACAGGAGAATGGAGAAAATGAAGGTGAAGAAGAGACTGTTGAGGAGGATGTTGATTCCACTGATGGTGTTCTTGTAAATGGCAACCAGGATGAAGAGTGCACAAATGATGAGAGAATTTCATCACCCTAAAGGCAATTGGAGAATGTGTGAATTTTTCTAGTGATTCATTCAATGCCCTAAAGATGTCTATTTGGATTTTTATGTTATTAGTATTCATGATATTGTTGTCATTCATGCCATGTTGGTTCTGACTGCTGCTCTCGTTCTTCTCACTATTGTCATCATTCTTGTCACTCCAATCTTTTTATTTTTGGTTTTTCATCAAGCATTCATTAATTGCTATATTACTCTTTTCAATACCATGACAATCAGCAGAGCGCTTATGTGAGCTCTGGCTGAATGATCACTTTCCTTGGCCTTGGTAAATATGCTTTGCCACATCTTATGTGAGCTCTAGCTGAAGGAATATCGATTTGTTTTATACATCTCACTATTACCATGAGCTCATCTATACTATTATAAAAACAAAAAAACAAAAGTACCTACTACCTAATAAGATTCCTCATGTACTGCTTTAATTTCTTGTGGGCAAATCATATTTGAATCTGAAGTATGTTTTAGTTGTTTAGAAAGAAAAAAAAAATGAAAAAGCATGTTTCCTTTTGTATCATTATTGTTTCCATTAATATTTGGTGGTGTTTTGAACATTGTACAACATGATCTGTTTCCAGACACACATCATAACAATCTAATGTTTGATTTTATTCAAGAGTCAATTGATGTTGATAGTTTTTCTTTTCTTTTTTGTTTTTTTCTTGTTTGAAACTGCAGTTTAAGCCGCGTCACTAGTTCTAATAACAGCTAGCTCCAGCTGTTCTACACCAATCTTCAGGTGAGAAGAATGTGTTCCTATATTAAATATTTTCTTATTAAGTTTCTTCTCACAAGTCTATTTATTCGGTCATTCGCTTGTGATAGTCATCATGTTTATAAAAAATTTGTAGTTTGTTTTATTCACATACTAAATGCTGCTCCTTCATCTGAACCTTCTCATCTGTTTACATGCATAGAGATAATTTAGAATACTCTGAAAGGTCATTGAAGTCCTAAATTTCACAAGTCTAATGTTTCTGCTAATTAGTTTTAACTTATGTGTTCTTTTTGTTAATTCTAGATTTGTGACCTCTTACAGAAGTTTCCCTTTTCTTTTCTGCAGGGTGACTTGTAAAATTTTCCTATGTACAACCTGGAAAGTTTCACTTGTACTTCCCACTAGGACTAGATATTCTTGTGATACTCTACACTTTTACAGATGCAAGGATGTCAAAGAGAAAAAGCAGACCATAACTATTAAATCCTATAAAGATTTTGATTGGAATCATTTTATATTACACTTTATTTTAGGTTGGCATAAAGAGGCCAGAAAGAGAACGCAGGGGGCTGATTGGTTCTGGTGGCCATTGATTTTGTAGCTATATGAAATCTATATCATATGTATAACATGTACAATAATGTGTTATTTGGCATTAGAAAAGATTGTTTTGTTTGTTGATGATGACCTGTTGAACCCATTTAATATAAATTTGTTCCTTTCGGCTTGTGTGCTTAGCTTGAATCGTTTTTTGTCTTCATAAAGTGGGTAATCATTATTAAAGAATGATGATGATAATGATCTATTCATAGCCAATCATTTGGTTTTCCTTCCAATAAGTATCATTTGCTGCAAAGAGAACAAAGGTTTGTCGGCAGTTCAATTCCAAAGTAAGAGAAAGAAATACTTCAAAAAACAAAAAATCATGTTTATGGGTTTTAAACTTTAATATGTATTTATTATATTTTTCTTGTATAATTGTATTTGCCTTTGCATTTATATATAGCAGTCAGGTAAGGAAACTGAGCTAGCAATAGGCTTTATCTATAAGCGCATTTGTATCGAATCTAACTTTTTGACATTTAGCGTGCTTTCATTTTAAATCTTATGTTTTTTGAAAAATTACAAACTAGGGTTTATGTAATCAACTTAATAATAGATTTGTTTGTTCTCATGTGCCGACAGTTTCATGGTGTAAGAAAAATAAATATTGTTTTTTTTTTTTCCAACTCCTTTCCATAAATTTCACATGAGAAGCAGGTGGCTCATAAAACTGGCCAAAAGTGAAAGAAGTGGTGGTTGCTTTCAGTTTCAATGAATTATAATTGATGCCTGCAATTATAACCATCTTATGCTTTATTTTTCGTTCTTCCTGGCAGCTCCTCTGCAATCTACCGAAAGGTGAAACATTTTAGTGGAGGAATAAATGTTAGAACCTGTTCTTCTCCCTTTGTCCTTCCTACGAGGGCAAATGGGTAATTACAACTTTCTTCAAGTACATAATTTTCTTCCTTTTTTTTTTTTTTCTTTTTTTTTTTTTGTGTAAAGTGAAGCATACAGGTAAAGCTCCAACTTGGCCAAAAAAAGAAAAAAAGAAAAAAAGGTAAAGCTCCGAGCCAAATAGAAGGCAATAATAAATGTTTTTTTTTTTTTTTTTATCAGAAGGCAATAATAAATGTTGTGTTTGAACGGAAAGTGGCAAATGTTGTTGTCACATAGGGTAGGGGGTCCTTTACAGTTTACATAAAGGGTGGTTCATCTTATCTTCCTAAGGGTACCAAGTTCTTCTTGATAAGATGAGAGACCACCACATGACACTAAACGGACATTGTGGACCACTCCGTTTTATTTTCATCTTCTCGTCTCAACTCTCATCATGTAATGTTCATTTTTCGCACTTGTCATCAATTCCAAATTAAAATGGAAAGTAATTTCGTTATATTCAAATTCTTGAGCTAAAATTTAATATTTAATCTCTAAATATGGTTTTTTACTTCTTTAATTTATAATAACTGTGTCAGGAATGGTTTAAAAAATGAGAAAAAATGTTAAAAAATAGTTTTTTTAACCATATTTCCAGTAGTTGAAATAATGCACTTCCGAACATGGCCTGTTATTTAATAAGATCAATTTTAACTGAGGCTACTTTGAGCTGTTTGACCTTGGTGTCTCTCTACATTTCGCAAGTAATGATCTCTTTTATTATTTAAGGAAAAAAAACAACGCACGAGGTTGAAATTAAAAATTGCTATAGCAATGTGGTAGGAAGACCCATGAACTACGATGAGTGAGCAAAGCCATTTTGACTTTTGCTCCACACCCAAAATTTAAAAATATCCAAGAGGAAGACTTTTTAGACTTTGGTGTACAAAAACTACTACACTAGACAGACAAGTATACTGCAACAGAAAAAAATGCGTATAATCATGGTTTAGGTTTACCGTATACGCCATGGTCCATTAAATGAACTTAAAGCACAGCCACAGCCACATCCACAGCCACAGCCACAGCCAGCCATGGAAGTGTGGGGTCCAACCAACCTACACCATTGATTATATTATAATGCTTCTTGATCTAAGTCGGAAGACTCCAATAAAGTCTAAGATTTTTTATATAAATAAAATTTTCATATAACGGATGTATGTATGTATAATTATATTTATTTTTTTTATTATACAGATAGACACACAATAAAAATATATATATGGTGAAGTTTTTTTCCCTATCCATTAGGTCAAGGACACTACTTGGGTCACCCCTCCTCTTAAAATTGTAATTTTGGTAATGCCGGTATATGATCAAAACCGTTCACTTTTTAGATCACTTATTATAGATCATTTATGCAAAAAAATCAACTCAATCGAAAATCGTTTAATTATATAATTGTTATTAATTAAATAAAAAAATCAATGGTTTGGTCAAAAATTACTCTTTAATTGAAAACATCAAGGTTTTCTACTTAATTGACAAAAGTTATATAACTAAACGATTTTCAATTAATTTGTTTGTTACAGAGATGATCTTTAATTGATTATCTAAAAAATAAACAGTTCCGATACACCGACATTACCAAAATCGAAATTTAAAAAAATAAGGTGACCTTGCAATACTCTCTAGGAATGACCCAGATATTGTTCATAGGCCAATACTCATGGAACTCATTACCATCTTATTGGCCACTAACTAAACTAATATATCTGCAAACCAAAAACAAAATGAAAACTGTGCCGACGATACCAATACAATAAGCTAATTGCACGACTCTTCTCTTAAATTTCGGTCTCGAATTGTGTCCGTAATTTGCGTGCAAGCTTGATTTCTCTTTCTCTCTGCATTTTTCTTTTCTTTTTTATTTCCATTCCACGCGGCTTTCTGGTTTGGCTTCACTTTTTGCTGCTTCAATTAATTTCATTTTTTAATTTTATATATATATATATATTCCTTGGTCATAAGAGTCATAACAGAGTTCTTACTTTTGACCAAATATTACGGAGAAGATTACTGCACACTACACACAGTGATTGTGTTTGTCATCATGGAATTACAGAAAGTGAAACCATGCATCAATGACGGATTATATGATCAACGTGCTATTCACATTGCCATTGTTTATATTCTTCTCTACTTGCGAATTTGGATACCTTAATTAATTCTTACAATACGCTACTTTGATTACCCCTCACTAATTCCCTCGTCAAAATAAATAATTATATATTTCAAATTATTGTTCATCATGATGTAAAATGCATCTTTAAAAATATTCATATATATGTTTTGCTATTGGTAGACCCTAAGCTATGAATCGGTGAGTGTGAAATTCATCAAAGAAACGCTCTATAATTATATGTTTAGTTATATGTATGTTATATTTTATAGTATAATTTTTCGCCTCACGATAAATTATAATTTAATTTATATAATCACAAATTTAAAATTTGTAACTCCGATGGGCAAATGGGGTCAATTAGGGTAATTGACCACATGAACCCAAATATCTTCCCTTATACATAGATGCTTGACCCCATGATTTATAGTTTGTTTCTTAAGCTTTCGAGGTAAAGTATTTGTAGAAATGCCTCAAAGAGACTAAAGAGAAGATGAGGCTTTTTTTTTTTTTTTTTACTGACTCACCCATGATTCCTTGCAAATGTGCAATTCTTCTAATGGATTTTAGGGATGATCGATTTTATTTGCTTTCAGCGGGACTTTGGATATTGGTTGGCCTTCTTTGAATCTAATTGTTTGAAAAAGACTGCTATTAAAATTTAATGTAATAATCGATTAGCACTAAAATAAAGGAATTAATATATATCTAATATCAATGCATGTAGAAATGTAGAACTGTTTTCAACATTTTTATTTCTTTGGCCATTCAATAAGCTCGAAGTTAAGACGATGAGACGGTGAGTTAAAAATGGATTGACTGAGCAACCAAAGCAAAAAACGAATTAGAAATTTAGAAGAAAGTCAGAGACTCAGAATATACATATATATATTTTATTTATAATTTGTTTGAATTGATTATGCAATTGACGTCAGTAAAGACACCAGCTTCAACAAGAAACTCAGCAGCAAGCAAATTGGTTGTTTTGCATAACAACAAGGTCAAAAGTCTAACAAAAACGTTAAATTAGATTGCAATTCGCAAAACCAATGGGACAATTTCAACCACTAACATTAATTTTGTAATTTAGCCAGCAGGAAATTACCTCTTTGAGTTTGAGTCTGACATCCCAAACCTAAAAAAAAGCAAAAAACAAAAAGAAAAATTGCGTGAATGAGTTTAATTGCATTGTCATTAGTTCTAACATCCTTTGACTGATTAATGGATTGGCAACGACAAATGGCAGATGCTACTTTGAATACTTCAAACTTCAAGGTCCGACAGAATGCAAGACCGGAGCCAACTAGGCAAGGAATGAGTCATTCCTCATTCCCTAGTAGCTACTACTTGGGTATATCCTAAAATAAAAACTAAATAATATTGGGATACACAAAATTTATAATGAGATATTAAAAATACAAAATATAGAAATTTAAGATGTTAGAAGAGTTTGTTCAGAGATGTAGCTGTAAATCTAAGCATTTGAGTTCGAGTCTTCAGTGTGAGCTTTAGAGCCAAGCAGTAAATGAGATAAAATTCCTTGTAAATTCTCTAGACCCAAGAGATTAGTCTAGTACACGAAAACTGACCAAAGATACTTTCAGTTATCAAAAAAAAAAAAACAAAGTGTAGCATTCAAACACTCTTTCAACGTCTACATTTTAATTTAAAATAATGTTTATTATGAGATAATACATCAATATCACGGGAGGTCTAATTAGAATTTACATACACACTAAAAATAAATAGTTATGTTTTTCAATTTTACTTAATTATTTACATGCGGGAATGACTCTCAACCATTATCGTATTAACATAATAAACATATAAGAGTCACCTGGACACATTGTGAAGGAACCATCAACACAACTAGTTGGATGGAAGCATAAGATTAATTTGAGAGTTACAAGTGTGATAACTAAGCTTTGCAGCTGGATTTGCCGGCTGGCATTTTTGTCCTACTCAATTGGTAGCAAGAAGTATCCGACGTGGACAATTGGTCCCACACGGTTTGTGATGACTTGTCCATCAATTCAATGAAGAAGGCTTTATTTGGTTCGTTGTATAGAATATGCTAATGCTTATCCTATATATGATTGTTAGCTAAGCTAGGAATTAGCGGTGGAATGGAAAACAAAAATGTTGCATCCCAATTTTATGTATAAATAATGCGCAGCACGCACGTCTGTAAAACCATAATATTTATAGTAAAATTCTGACCATAACAATTATTAATATAATGGAGTTTGCACAAAATATAAGCATATATTTGGCTAAACTACAAACAAACCCTTCAAACGAGAAGACACGAAACTCGATCAGGCCAAATTATTAAATGAAGGGTTCAATGGTGAGTCACGAGACTGGCTCCACAGAAATATATCATGGGGCTACATTCAAATCAAATTGTTGTGATACAACATATATACTATTACATTATATATTTCAATAAAAATCATTACATTCATTCCTCCAATTTGTTTACCAAATTTCTGGCAGGGTCTCATTATTCAAATTTAAATGTATAAACTTCATTTATTTTTAATAAATAAGATACTAATTTATTAATTTTTAGAATAAGTTTCGTAGCCCTAACATGATTCTTGACATATTAGTTATAAATAGATGTGAATATTTGTTCAATTAGACCGACTTGTCGTGATTGGAGGCAACTGTTAACGGCCTGACCACCTAGAATCACCATCTATCATATACAAGTGGAGGATTAAGAATATAATAGTGAAGTCAAATAAGAATTATAATGCATGTTTCATTCACCAGAAAAGATGAAGATGAAGAAAAGGTTGTAACGTTTCGCAATGGTATATAAGCATTTATTTTTGGGTTGAACATCAGACTTGTTCATCCGGAATAATTGCCAAAACTTCACATTGGTTCAGTTTAAATTTGTTGACAATGCTTCACAACCCCAAAGAAAAATAAAAGAGAAAATAAGAAGAGGTTGACAATGCAAACAAACGTGTACCTCATACACCATCATCGTTAAAATAAATAAATAAATAAATAAATGATTATCTTTTTAAAAAAGTTTTGGTGTGAGTAAAATACTATTATATTATATTAATAATTTACATATTATAATATAAATAGATAATAAAAATAATACTGTAAAATATTAAATTAATTACATTATATAACAGTGTTATAATTACACCGAAAAATTAATCACATTTTAGATAGTTGTATTTTTTTTTTCAAACGCAAATACCAGTAAAATTAGTAAACTACAATATCATCTGATCAGCGCTGGCGCTTACATTTCTTCTTAGTACAATTTATTTCAAACGATGTGCACCAGTAAAGATTTTCAGAAATGTATTAAAAAAACAAAAAAAATATTTTCAGACAAGTGGAACCCAACATATATCATCAAAATCCCATCACACACAGTCACACATGACATGACTCATCTCATGTCCACACACTTATTTTGCAACCGCAACTCAACTTACTCGACCTCAACATGACAAGAACAACAATAATTTACATTTACAAAACTACAAACCAACTATCGAGTGCATTGGAATTTTATATATGTTCTCAGAAAAAGAAAAAAAATTGATGAATTCATAATTAGTTTTGTGGATAATTAATACAAAATATGAGTAGATTACACTCTATGTATTATGTATGAGTACTAATATGAAATGGATTCTTTTTGGCCTTTTGATGGAAGCTTTACTTACTTTCCAGAAGTTTTAAGTTATTAAAAAAAATCACAGTTAATCAAAGTTTTATGAATTTGCAAATTTTTTTATTATGAAAATGAAATCACGCATTTTTACTTTGAACTTATAATTCCTGAGTATAAATGTATAATTAAAAAAATTTATGCTAATTATTAAATAAAAAGAGGGGAAGTACATCAAATAAAATAAAAAGACAATTACAGATTTGGTCAACTTATTTTATATCTAGTTCAATTTTGATTCACAATCTTTTTTAAGTTATGTTTTAGTTTACTGATTGTTCTATTTGTTCAATCAAGATCCATATTTATTTTTTAAAATTTGTTTCATCTTTTACCCTATCAAATCTCAGTCAAATTCAGCAAACATATACTTGTTTTAAAGCTATGCATCTCATCTTTACAACCAAATAAAGATCATTCAAATCGGAGTTCTAAAACTCATAATTGAATCCTAAGTAGGGTATCCGAAACTACTAAATTTTTCAGATTTTTTAAATTTTATCAAACTTCAATTCTCTTTGATTTTAATACTCCAAATTAGTTCATATGGTTAAGAAATGATGAAATATAACTTATATTTTAATTATAATTGAAAAAAACACAACTAAAAGGATTGAAATCATAATTTTAAAAAAATTATGGACTAAAATTAAATTAGATATAAAATAAATAAATCAAAATTAAATTTTTAAAAAATCATAAATCAAAATTAAACTAAATGGACCCAAATTTATATTCTCCTCAGAATTCTCAAATAAAAATAACAAAGTAATTAGTTTTATAATGTTATATTTACCACATTCTTATACCACATTTTTATACCATCTGATGTGTCATTACTTTATTAGACAAACTTTTTCTTTTCTTTTTTGGGTTTTTATTTTTATTTTTTAGTATTCAATGTATAAATGTCATGTAAGTTACCGTATCTTATGAAATTATGGTATAAAAATATGATATATGTAGCAGTAATGTTGAAAACAATTGATCGCTCAAAACTGCGGTGCTGGGCCATTGGCTTAGCGAAAAGCGCGTTAAAACGGTGGTTGCGACCTGTGACTTATGCGTTTTAAATTGAAAAGCGGGGGCAAAACAGCCTTTTACGGTTTCCCAACTGGAGCGCTGCTGATGCGGTGGGTGTTGACGCGTACAGGGACGCGGTGAACCACACGAACGTGGGACCCTCATCAACGCCGACGATCCAGCCGAGCAGGACATGACGCGTGGGCCCCCAACACACACAAACTTGCATGGGGCATAGTGACTGTGTCGCTTTCTGTAATTTTGACCCGGTTTGCGGGACCCACCTACGTGCTCCACAGGGCATGCGGCACCATCGCTGAATTTTCATCATGATTGTAGATGAAGATAATAGTGCATCAGCGTTAACCATGATAAGGATGCGTACCACGCAATCCTGCATGGGATTCATTTTATATCAGAGTCTAGCCTTGCCATAAATGCTACCGTTTTGGGATTTATGAAGTAACGCATGTCTTAAAATCCCTCATTACATTAGCCTGTCTTTTCTGCTGTGTGCCATTATCCCAATACATCAATTTTACCAAGCGCTCAAAAATAAAAGAAAATGAAGGAATGGGAAAATGAACAAACATTTGTTTGTTAAAAATAGTTTAGCCTATTTATTTTCTTGTGAAGTAATAATATGTCATTAGTTATTAGTAATCTTCAATGACTAATTGGAATATTAGTTACCTACATCACTTGAGATTGCTCAATGATGGTAGAAAATTAGTATATGTTAGTTTATGCCTTTATGGTAAGAAAATAATGAAAAGTAATAATGAGAGATTGGTTAGTGACCTTTTTTGCCCTTTATTGCAAAGGTTTAGTCGGTGATTAGATGGTAAAATTATATAAAAAAAATTTCGTAATATCTCATTCACATGATCATGATGTTGAATGTGAGAGACTATCGGCAAAAACAATAAAGTTGTCGAAAAAAATAGTTTATATTTCGAACCAAGTTATGATTTTATTTAGTATGTCAGAATATATGATATATGTACATAGTAACAATTTTTGTATAACAGAAACACTTTAATTATCACGTTATTTAACTATAACTCGTAAAAATCCTTTACTTTATATATATGTAATAACTAGTTTTTATTTAAGCTCCTCTTTTAATGCAGACAATCTTTTTTATATAAATATAAATAATAATACTTATTTAAAAAAAACTTTTATAAAAAACGGACCTATACAATCAATATCACATGTTAATGCAAGTATTGCTTGCTTATGTTTTTAAGAGTAGGGCCAAATGAGCAACAAAATCTCAGCAAATTATGTATCTACTTTAAATAAGAGACGGTAGCCGCACTTCAATGTGTCGTTTAGCCAAGGAGCTGGGACGGCCCTGAACAGAGTAATAGCACCCCGTGAGAAATCAGAAATGAAAACGCACGAGGGTAATTACGTAATTTTGAAAACATTACTGGCAGTTCATTTACTCCGAGGCTCGTATTCTTTGACAAAAATAACACCACTCCCCACTACCTTCATAAAGTGGATTGAAACCTCTCACACCCTCAGCTTCCTCTCATCCACCACCACCACCAATTGGTCCAACAATTCTTAACATCTCGTGAAAAATTCACTTTATTCTCGTGAGATCAAACCCATTACAAAGCTACCAACTCCCCTCCCTAACAACTTCAATATTTAAATAGTTAATACTATTATAAAACCCAATGAACAAATTTGCATTATTTTTTTTTATGGGGTTTATGACTTTTTTCCAAACCTTAGCTTGTAGAGTTGAATAATGTGAATGGGATTCCAAAAAGAATAAAAAGGAGCAGTTTGGGAGAGAGAGAAAATAAAAGAAAGTGAGAGAGAGAGAGAGAGAGAGAGAGAGAATCTGGTGGGCTTTGAGCTGTGATTTAGCTGTCTTTTTGATATAATCTCTCTTACTCTCAGCTACAAACTACAAACACACATCTCCAAAATCCCTAGAAACCAGCCCCCACCCCTTTCTTCTTCCTCAAACCCAAACCCAAACCCCAACCCAAAAACTCTCTCTCTTCCTTTCTACATTTTCTTCCTCAGATCTCAAGGTGAGAGACCATTTCTGCAAAACCCATTTGCAAGAGAGAGAGAGAAAGGGTTCATTCCTCCCTCAGTTTTTTTTTTCCTTCTTTTTGGGTTTAAAGAAAAGTGGCATTTGGAGAATCAGATGTCTCATGTGAGATGAAGAAGAAGACCACCACCCTCTTTGATTTTTCACTTCTTCTTGTCATTGCTTTCGTTTTTACCACAAGTGCACTCTCAGTCTCAGCCTCTGAGCACCACCACCACGACATTCGCAGCCATGGAGCTCTCTCTGACGCCGAAGCCCACTACATCAAGCAGCGCCAGCTCCTCTACTACAGGGACGAGTTCGGTGACCGAGGTGAGCTTGTCACGGTCGACCCATCTCTGGTTTTCGAGAACGACAGGCTCAGAAATGCATACATAGCTTTACAAGCTTGGAAGCAAGCCATACTCTCCGACCCACTCAATCTCACTGGCAATTGGGTTGGATCTAATGTGTGCAACTACACTGGGGTCTTCTGTGCTCACGCGCTCGACAACCGCTCGATCGAAACCGTCGCAGGCATTGATCTCAACCATGGCGACATTGCTGGGTACTTGCCGGAGGAACTGGGGCTGCTTTCAGATCTTGCATTATTCCACATAAACTCCAACAGGTTCTGTGGGACTGTGCCTCACAAGTTCAAGCACCTGAGGCTGCTTTTCGAGCTTGATATCAGCAACAACCGCTTCGCTGGGAAGTTTCCAACTGTTGTGCTTCGGCTCCCAGCTCTCAAATTCTTGGATCTGAGGTTCAATGAGTTCGAAGGGACTGTCCCCAGAGAGCTCTTCGACAAGGACTTGGACGCCATTTTCATCAACCACAACAGGTTCAGATTCGATCTGCCCGACAACTTCGGCAACTCGCCGGTGTCGGTCATCGTCCTCGCCAACAACATGTTCCATGGCTGCGTTCCGGCGAGCCTCGGAAACATGTCGAACCTCAACGAGATCATTCTGATGAACAATGGGTTCAGGTCGTGCTTGCCGCCGGAGATTGGGTTGCTGAAGAACCTGACGGTGTTGGACGTGAGCTTCAACCAGTTCCTGGGTTCGCTGCCGGACACATTTGGAGGGATGGTGAGCCTCGAGCAGCTCAATGTGGCCCACAACTTGCTGTCTGGGTCGATTCCTCCCAGTATTTGCTCGTTGCCCAATTTGGAGAACTTCACCTACTCCTATAACTTCTTCACCGGCGAGCCGCCGGTGTGTTTGGGCTTGCCGGGCTTCGACGACAAGAGGAATTGCTTGCCCAACAGGCCATTGCAGATGCCCGCTGTGCAATGTAAGTCGTTCTTGTCTAGGCCTGTCGATTGTAACTCTTTTAGTTGTAAGCCTTTCGTTCCTTCTTTGCCTACACCTCCTCCACCTTCGCCCCCTGTCGTCGTTCCTTCACCTCCACCGCCACCACCTCCGGTTGTTTTACCCCAATCACCACCTCCCCCGCCACCACCATCACCTTCACCGCCTCCTCCACCAGTTTACTCACCACCACCACCACCGCCTCCAGTTTACTCACCGCCACCCCCAGTTTACTCTCCACCACCCCCACCACCACCTCCGCCACCACCACCACCACCACCATCATCGCCCCCTCCATCACCATCACCTCCTCCTCCACCGGTTTACTCTCCACCACCACCGCCTTCTCCCCCACCACCTTCTCCACCCCCACCAGCACTACTCCCACCCCCACCCCCACCCCCACCCCCACCACCAACCGTAACGCCGCCATATTGCGTCCGTTCCCCACCACCACCTCCACCAAATTCGCCACCACCTCCGCCTCCATTGAGTTCTCCACCTCCACCCACTCCTTACTTATACAATTCACCACCACCCCCACCTCCTCCTCATCATTCACCACCCCCACCTCATCATTCATCTCCACCACCAATATATCCCTACCCATCACCTTCACCTCCGCCGCCTATCCATTCCCCACCTCCCCCATCACCACCTCCTTGTATAGAACCACCCCCACCCCCACCTCCTTGTATAGAACCACCCCCACCACCATGTATTGAGTACTCACCACCACCACCACCACCACCTTCACCCTCACCACCGCCTCCTACAGTTTTCTTGCCGCCACAATCACCATCACCCCCACCACCACCTCCGGTGTATGCTTCTCCACCTCCACCACCAGTGTACCCCTCCCCTCCCCCACCATCCCTTTCACCACCACCACCACCACCGGTTCATTATAGCTCACCACCGCCACCAGTTCACTACAATTCCCCACCCCCACCCTCACCATCACCACCACCACCACCCCCAATTCCTTGTGAGAACCCGCCACCAGCACCACCTCAGTCATCACCACCACCACCGCATTGGTCACCAGCACCACATCATTCATCACCACCGCCAGCGCCAATTGTTTATGAAAGCCCACCGCCTCCCACTCCTGTATATGAGGGCCCATTGCCACCAATCTTTGGAGTTTCATACGCGTCTCCTCCGCCACCACCCTTCTATTGATTCTTTTGAGAATTTTTCTCCTCTAACCTTTCCTGGAGCATCAACAACAAAACTCAGAGTCATATTGGCAGTCACGGCTTCTTTTCCCTCCCCAGTCCCCATCAACTCTTCTTTCTCTTTGGGCAATTCTCGTCGCTCGTGGAGGAAGAATAAAAACAATTTAATTGAGATTATGTGCAATTCTTGAACTTGAAGTCAGTCGTCACCGGCAACAACAAAATGTCTCAAGAAAAAAACAGAGAAGAGGTGAAAGCATAAACATAATTATCACTATAGAGAGAGGTAAGAGGAGAAAGTCTCTCCCATATTTATTTGAATTGTTATGGATATTTGAGTTGTGAAATAAAAAGGGCAGAGAAAGAGTAGGTTGCAGAGAATGTGTATGTATAGGGATGAATTTCGAGACCATAATTCAGGCTACAAAGACAGCAGCACACCTTCCTTCTGCTTCTGCTACTGCTGCTGCTGCTGCTGCTTCTTTGTGGTGGGTTTTATTGCTATTGTCTCTTTTATAGCATACTTTTGTTTCTTCTCATTTCCAAATTTTATAGTATAATCATGAACATTTTACTTGTATTAAGTTTCATTCAGAGTTCACCTCATTCCAATTTATTTGTGTTATGAATGAGATTGAAAGATGCATGTGTCATTTGTCAATCCATTTCCTCTTCAGTTCAGTCAGTCAGGCTCCATTTGCTTCTTGTTGGAATGCAATAGATAGAGTTCAGCCATCAGTGTAAGAAATAAGCATTATTGCCTTTGTGAAGGAATTAAAATTTGGTTCTTCTTGAATTTTGCTGTATCTATGTATCAATTGTAGAACCAATCGTGGACTCCATTGTTTGTGTTATTGAGAATCTAGAAATTAAATGGACTTGGATTGCTGAGGAATCCATTTGCAATTCCAGCATATGTGTTTGACAATGACACAGAAAGTCACAGACTCACAGACACAGCTAGTTTGAGTTTTTGTGGCCAATTAACTTGTATATATAGGTTTATATAATACATTCAGGGGTTGATCCAAGGCTCTATCATTTTGTTGATTTTGCCAAGGTGATAAGTCATGCATACTGTTGAATGGTCCTTAATTTTCGATCGAGACTGCAGGTCCCAATTGGCAATTGAGATCCTGGTAGGACCTGAATGAATGAATAGTGTGAATGGGGGCAGCAACCCAAGTCTCATTGGTGGGTGGTGCTACATTCAATTTCTGAACTTAGCCTTTTCTCATTAGATTAATATTTGTTTGGGACTAGTATCATCATGCTTCATGTGCACCCTTATTATCATCATGCTTCATGTGCACCCCCCCTAATATATATCAAATTTGGATTTGAAATTTCGAATTCAAACCCTGTTTGCTTCACGCTCACGCTTCCCCATTGGAATTTGAATTCCTTCTCATCTTACTTTGATGAGTCTTGTGCTCATATCATCAAAAAGCTTGAAAATGAGTCATCTCTTTTGCTCATATTCATCAATCATCATCGTGAATGCTGTTGTTTGTCGTTGACTGTTGTCATATTACTTATAATTAATTACTCCTTTTCTCATTAAACAAATCTTGACAATCTCCTTCCCTTTCCTTAATTAAACAGATCTCAGCAGATGCTTCATTTGAAATAAAATTGAGGTGACGTACTGCTTGTTATATAACATAAACATGTAATTACTTTTGATAGGTCCTTTTGTCTGTCTGTCTCTCCTTTCTCATTTGGTGGGTCACATACTCACTGACTCACAGAGTCACAGGTTAAGGGTGACCAATACCCGGAAAAAAAAAAAAAAAAAATTTAAGAAATTTTACCTAATAAAATATAAAATAAATTCACTTTTTCACTATTGTGGTCAGATTTTTTACCATCATATGTATTTATATGACTTGTAGACTCAGTATCATGATATCATCCACGAATCCCAAATGCAAAAGATTTAAATGAAGTATATGGAAGCTAGTAAATCAATATCCAACATCACCAACAAGTTTGCATTATTGCCCACTATATTCAGCTTTTTTCACTTTTTACCGTGGAAGCATCTTAAAAAGATCTTTAGCCAGATTCACCATTACGCCAATGCTGTATTGCCAATTTACCACCATCCCCAACCCCCATCACATAAATTGGTGCACGATTGCAATGACCATGTTGCCAACTTTCCTTTGCTATAGTAATGTAATTGTTCCACAACCACTTGTCTTTTATTTGCTGCACTCAACTTTAAGCCCGTGAATACCCAAATCAAGCAAAGCTCATAATTCTTGTTAGAATTCACCAATTGGCTCTGATTTGGATCCTGCATTGCTTGTGAAAATGACATGCCAGAAACCGCAGCATCGTTAAGTCTTTTTCTGGTACAGAAATCATCTCTCCAATGTTGGGAAATTGAAATGCAATGCAAAACTGCAAGAGATATAAGATATGTCAGTTTCTATTCTTACCAAATTTTCGTTTGGTAAAAAAGAAAAAAATACAAGGAAATTAGTTGCACCCACGTACTGATATTGTCTACATTTGTAGGAGGCATGTCATGTGTAACAGTGTAAGTAATGGCTTAGAAGAGTCTTTTATTTTTAAGTTTATAGACTTATTCCACATGTCCTTTTCTAATTTCTACTCCTCTGTGGAAAACAAGATGCAAAGATATCCAATCAAAAGATAGTGATGTTTAAAAAAAAGAAAAGAAAAAGATAGTGATATTTAATGGAAATGGGCCCTGATTGGATAACAGTATAACACCCACATGGGATGTTAGAGCTTTTTCACATCAAATTTGCAATGAACATTTTAATGTAAAACAAGTTGGTTGACTTGTTTTGATTACCTGAAATGTAACATAACTACCATTTAATATGGGGCTCTATGGACAGCCTGTGATTAGGTCAAACATATAAATGGCATATCATAAATTGATGCTCATTATGTTGACCCCATTAGCACATGAAAATTTAAAATGTATAAGTATATAGAAAAAAAAACCCTTAAAACTAATAGCAAATTTTGCCACCAAACCAAACCCCTATGGTTTTAGACCTTACATTAACAATTTGATCGAAGCTTTTTCAGCCTCTTCTATTAATAAAGTCCCAATCAAAAGGCTTGCCAAAGAAAAAGTAATAAGAGAAACAGAAACATGGATGCCATTGCCATTTATATATAAACAAAAAAATGCATTGCTTTTGAAAAGGGTGTTTGACAAACTATACAAAGATGGCCGACAATTATAACGAATTCATGATGTGCTGCATCTACTTAATAATGGGCATATCAAATTATAAAATTAATTGTAGAGAGCTGGCCCTATTAATGCAGCTTAGTTTACAAGAATAAACTCAATAATTGAATGTAGCAGATTATATATCATATCATATTCCTCCAGGCTCCAGATGGTGTAAAGTTTCAGATATAGTACACCATATACACATTAGAAAATTGTCTTCCATTATATCCAATATCTCTCTAAGAAATAATAAATTGGAATAGTAGGTTCCCCAATAATGTTTCTATCTTTCTGTTCATACAACTTAAATATGTGATGAAAGAGATAAATATATTCAACGTGTAATGCCGACTTTGTATACAGATCTGTTGGACTTTGTGATAGTGCAGGCTTATATTTGAGTGACCCAATGGGCTTGGCACTAGTGTATTTTACTGATAGATTGACATAGACAGAGTACAGAGTCAACCCAGTTTGCACTTATGAAACAAAAGCAAACCCATCATCGGCCACTTTACTTTATATTCAAATCACCTGTGAGCCAAAACTAAAAGTCTAAAACCCAATAGATCTAATTAAACCTCTCCAAAACCCAATAGACATAAGCTTCTCATCCAAGCTTAATATTCATTTTGGGTTGTCTAGATTGTTCTGTTTTTCCACTATCCAAAGTCCAAAGTCTAAACCACATGCAATGATGCAACAAAGCCAGTTTAACTACAAGAGCCATGATGCAATGGAACATTGGAACCCAGACCATTATGTTAAGGTAGCTTTGGGCTCCAAAATTTTTGGGTTCAAACTAGGCATTTACCAACTTTTGGGCCTTATTCACAGACCTATTTCATTTAGGTTGAAACCCAGTTCTACCCAACAGCTTTTAAGCCAAGCCCATAATGATCAAAAGGCCTGCCTTACAAAATGTCCCAAGTAACGAAACACACACATCCTCCACACCCATAATTGACATAAAAGTATGAGATAAGTCAGATAACTTTACTTTTTCTTCCCTTATAATTTTACTCCTTTTTTGTCTTTTAATTCTGGCTTTTGGCAGTACCCATCTCTTCCTTTCGGTGTCACCTCAGATTGGAAACGAACATTCAACAAATTTCAATGTATGTGTGTATATTTGACAAAGCAGGCTATTGGAACCCATAAAAAAAGGATCAAAAGCCCAAAAAAAAAAAAAGAACCCATAAAAAAAGGATAAAAAGAAAAAAAGTTTTAGACAGCAAAATAGTTTATTAATTAACGAGTTAAACCAAGTCTCATGACCCCATATGAGCAATAATAATATTAATGACCAATGACATGATCCCATTACCATAAAAAGTATAATCATCTTGATTCAATAGAAAGAGCTCCTTGATTGACGCTGATGGCCCATCATCAACCTCATTTTTTTTGGGTGAAAAAAGAAAAAGAAACAGTGAAATTGATTAAAAAATTGTACCAAACTTTCAATATTCAATGTAAAATTTGGCAACGCTGGTTCAGGTTACGAGCACGTGCACGCACAGATCCAAACATAAGAGAATGTTACTGTCAGAAACTGCATAAAAGATTCCTTCTTTAATTTGTCTCTTTCTCTTTTATTTTTATTTGTTGAATTCTTAAATAAGGTAAAGTCAAATAAATATTTGTTGTTTTAAAGTATTTATATATAGAGCTTCGCCGAATTGGAAAGGGAATGTTCATCCATTCTGATAGATATTATCGACTGTCTGATTCGCATTTTGCAATGTGTGTGTCTTTTATGCGTTTGTCGTTTGTCGTTTATGTTTTCAAATGTTTCTGCCGATTAATAAAGCCAGATTGATCACCAAACATTGCCATTTTCTCACTTATAAGTGATAGCTCCTCTAAATACTCGCGGAATATTACATAGTTAAACTTTGATCATCGACTATACGTACACTTATGCACATAATTAAAGCTTACTTTCTAATACATACATAATGAGAATTATTTAATAAGATTTGCCTCTCTCATCTCTGTTAATCTTATAAAATTTATCTAAGAAAAAACTCCATTCAAAATATTTTAATAATATAATTTACAATAAATATAATCATTTTCGTGTGCAATTCGTCTCACTTATGATTACTTTCTAAATGCAAAGGTAATCATTGCCATTATAAGAGGTAGAAGAGAAACAAAGTGCCCACCATTATAACTAAAAGCACCATTATGTTAAGCATGTATCATAAATCTTTGGCGTGAGGTAACACATAATGATCAAGAATGAGTGAATTTAGCTAACACTAACCATAAATTACCAACTACATTTTAATTTTCAAAAAACCTCCTCTTATCGAATAATAAGATATGGTTTTGTAATAAAATACTTTTATCTTATACAAAGGGAAATGGGGTGGTCAAGAGTCCAACGTTGGCTTTAAATGTAAGGGACTAAGGGTACATTTAACCAATAGAGATATAAACTTTCATATTTTATATTATTTTTTTGTTTGAATGTGTCTGACGTGTAATTATCTACAAATTATAAATATTAGATAACGACATTCTCTTATTTTATGGTGGCTTTTAAGTGTTGTGAATTTCATTACATTGTGAGAGGCCGTAAGAGAATATCTTGTAAGACATGTCCTATGAAATCTTGCCTCTCGTTTTGCCAAGTGTCCTTCCACAAGAATCCCAACCGTACACGTTGAGATTACAGTTGGTCACGTGTTCACTCTACTATCAGCTGAGCTTTTTTTTGTTTGAAGTAATACACAAATTAAGTTAGGCAGAGAGAGAGAGAGAGAAAGAGTAGACAAGTGGGTTGAGAAAACCTTGAAAGATACGACGAGAGGCAGAGACAGTATAAGCTAACGGCGGGAAAAAGAAAGAAAGCAAAGAAGCCAAAGCAAAACTCCCGCAAAGCAATCTCTCTCTTTCGCTTTATTTTTCTTCGTCTTTCTCTCTCTCTCTCCTTAAAACCACAACTCTCTCTCTCTCTTTCTGTTTTGTCGTAGAGACTGAGAGAGAGAGAGAGAGAGAGAGAGAGAGAGAAGAGGCTCTGATCGATCCAGAGCCTCTCGAAGCTGCTACTCACTACGCGTTCGATCGTTCTACATTGCCAATTTCAATTTGCCATCCGCGCGCGCGCATTGAGCTCCTTCTCAGGTACTCTCTTGAATTTCTATTATTAATTTCTGATCCATTTTCTCAGCGGTTTTTGATTTCTAGCTTCAAAACTGATTCTTTGATTCTTTGATTCAGTTTCAGTTTTTGTTTGTTCATTTTTTTTATTGCAAACAAAGCGTCTTGCATTGTTCAGATGATTACAAGGGCGTAAATGCTGGATTTTCCACTAGTGTTCCGTTTGGTTGGTGAGAAATCGAAGGAAAAGAAAATGAATCTTTTATTTTCTTTTCATTATTTGTTTTCTCTGCGATCAAGCAAAGAGTAAAGTAAATTATTCTGAAAAATAGCGTTTTTTTTTTTTTTTTCCTCTTTGCCTTCTCAGTTGTCTTCTCTTTGTTCTCTTTGGCGACATGGTAAAAGCCAAAATTGCAAATTTAAATGAGCGATAGAGTCAAATACCGAGTTTCCCATGATTACCAAAATATAACTCTTAGTTATATCCGGAACAAACATAAAAAAGTCTTAGTCTACTTCTTTTAAATTTTTTTATATAGATTTGGCATAGCATTTGAGGGTATAATCGTCCTAAAATAAATTGTAGAGTTTAGTGGAAGATATTCAGGCACAGAGCACACTTGCATTAGAAGAAACAGTTAAAAGTATGAACATTTATATTTTTAGCAACAAAAAAAAACACATTTTCTGACCAAAAAAAAAAAAGCAAAACAAAACATTTGTAAAAAAATTTAATAATATGAATAGTTAATAAATAAATAAAAAGTAAAATACCTGATGACCCGGACTTACACGTCACCTTTTGTAGGTAGTAGAACAAATCAAAGAAATTTGGATTCTTTTCTACTTCATCAAAAGTGTGAACTTGTGGGTCCAATCATAAAAAAAGTCTATTAAGTCGTCAAAAGATTCATACCCAAAAGGCTCAAGTAGAGCATTTGGCGTGTATGCTTATGCTGCATTTAACGGCTTTCATGGAAATCAAATCCATTAAAATTTAAGTAGGAGAATATGCTCGTCTCTCTATCATCAACTATGGTCTTGTCGTGCCATGCACGTTTGTGTTCTTATGCTCCCACTCACCGGAAAGCATCTAGTTATTGCCTTGATAATGTATATCTTCCATATGATAATGCTATATCACCTATGGTTATTCAATACATTTGACACTTTTGAGTCTTTATGTACAAACTTTGTGCACAAACTACTTGTTTTGGGCAGAAATTTGTGCACAGGTGCGAGGATATAGTCTTTTGGTACACATTTTAGTCAAATACAGAATATGGGGTATGCTTAATTACATTATGGGCTGGACAGAGTCTATGCGTCTATCACAACCCACATAGCCCAATACTTCAATTTTTAGTTTTGACTTTTAGGTAACTCTACCTTGTACGTGGGTCTCCTATGATGCATATGACTCTCTCTTCAAACGCTGCAGGGGAAGAGAAACTGACAGAAAGAAACAAACTGGTTCTTTTGCTACACTGTGATGAAGAACATGATCTGGTTGGAGTAGAAATGGACAACGGTAGTGCAGAAGCCAACTATGAGAGGAGTGTCACACTCAAGAATGATTCATGGTTTAGCCAATTCCGCAATGGCTCCAATCCTTGGATGGCCAGATATGTGTACGGCCTTATGTTTTTAATAGCAAATCTGCTGGCATGGGCTGTCCGGGATTATGGACATGGTGTCTTGACCGAGATGGAAAGTAAGATTGCTCTACTCCTTCCTTAATGCCACATTTTATTAGACATTCCATGAAAATGACCAGGGGTTAATACTTCTTTGTTAATTAAAGCATTAGTATACAATGCTAACTCCCCTTGGATTGAGTACAGGATTAAAAGGGTGTCATGGTGAGCGAGACTGTTTGGGGGCAGAAGGGGTCTTGCGTGTGAGCTTGGGATGCTTTGTATCCTTTATATAATGTTCGTTTTCTATTTTTTGGTGTTTACCCAAATTTTGAGTCATTCAAACTTTGCTGTATAGAGATGAGTTTCAAGTCCCTATACAGGTTTATTATGTGGTGGTACAGATGGGTTTATGTGAAGATATAAGAGAATGGCATATTATAACCAGAGAAGTGAAGGCCACTCTTTCTGGATGCCTCTGCTACATCTAAATGGGACGAAATTTTGGCTATGTTCAACTTTCTTGTAAAAGCATCAGTCGTTTATCCAGTCTAGTTTTAAAGTTTTATTGTGACTGCTTACTCGAAGGGGTCCAATATAATGCTAGACTTTGTTATATCACTCTTGGCCTTTATAAAATTTTTCTTTTTGTTTCTGAATGGATCAAAGTAAACCTTAATACATCATCAGATGTTTTATTTCACAATGTTTCTTTCGACAACTGGTACTTCAAAGTTGAACGAGCCCAGAGATTCTTGGCAATCTGGATGGTGGTCTGCCAAGATTGTGCTGTGGGTTGCTTTCACTATAATTCCCTTCTTGCTTCCTTCTGTAATTATTCAGTTCTATGGTTAGTGTAATCTCATTTTCCAAAACCCTGAAACTGTTGTTTTCCAAATTCATTTCATTTAAAAAATACTCAATGTCATGCTTCTGATACAAATTTTTTTGCAGGGGAGATTGCACATTTTGGTGCCGGGTATGATTCGATCCTGTGTTTCCTGGAAGTTGGAGATAAACTAGACATCTTAGTGTACTTAACATTTCTTGGGTTTTTAACAAGTTTTAATTATTGTTTTTCAGTGTATTTCTCTTGATTCAGCTAATAAGCGTTATCAGTTTCATTACATGGCTGAATGATTGTTGTCTGTCTACCAAATCAGAAAGATGGTAAGACTTTGTTCAAACAACTAACCCAGGCCTCTACTTTTATAGACAATTTATTTGCATTAGTATGTACTGTTTGATGCGTTGTTCTGTTAATTTATTCTATATTTAACAATGAATTTTGATTGCCTGTGCAACGTTGGCATGTTGGTGAAGTCAACTTGTCTGACATCACCTGTGCACATCTGCATCCGCGACATTTCACGGGTGATCAGCACCCTTTAACAAGACTCCTTGATGTTTCCAGTAGTACGGATCAGTTGTGTATATTTTACAGGTTTACCTATAGTAAATAAACTTGAATGTCTAGTTGCTGAGGTACCTAGGCTTCTACCAGTGGGTTGAAAAGTCTTAGAATTCACTGCTGGTGTAGATGACCAATTAGGAAACAATGTGCTGTTGCTCCTAGGTGGGGCAGGCAAGAAAACAACAAATGTTCTTTTGTTTTTGACAAAACTTTAATAATCATATATTAATTCTGTTAAGATAGTACAAGATAAAGAGCTTAAGGTGTCTCTGTGATGAAGTTTTTGCACCTGACTTTTAACTATTTTACAAATAGGATTTATATGTGGTTTTTGAGACATTGAAACAAGTGCGTGTAGCTACTAGCCATATTCATTACTTGTATTTTGTGGCTAATTTAAATTTAGGTTTTCACTGCAGCCAAATTCATGTGATGCTACTTGCAACTACTGCATATGTTTTATGCTTAGTGGGGATCATATTGATGTACATATGGTATGCACCAGAAGCATCTTGCCTCCTGAACATTTTCTTCATTACCTGGACATTAGTACTACTACAACTCATGACCAGTGTCTCTCTCCACCCAAAAGTAAGCACTTCTTACCCTGCCTTCTAGTTCATTCATGTTCTAAATCTAAGGTGGCTTGCTTCGCTAATTTCCACCTGGCACCTGAAACAGGTGAATGCTGGCATCTTGACTCCAGGGCTCATGGGGCTCTATATAGTATTCATCTGCTGGTTTGCCATTAGAAGGTACGGTTTCTAATTTTTTCTGACTGTAGTCTACTTAAATTCTTGTTGTATGTCATGGCACTGCTTCCTTCAAAGTTTTACGCCTCCAATCAACTGTGTATTGCCCATAATATTGAAGAGAGGGGGGGGGGGGGGGGGACAGAAAAATTAACAATTCTGACCCTATACCAACCCAAGATATCTGTATCACCTTCAAATGGTTGCTGCATAATATTTCAAAATTTACAATCATGCATACAGTCAATCATCATATTCAAATGAAATCTACACTTGTGTGTGATTATATTTGTGAGTTTAGTTTATATTTCTTTCAGAAGATATCTGTCTAAAATTTATTGCATTAATGTGCAGTGAGCCAGCAGGGGAAAGTTGCAACAAGAACGCAGAAGCTTCGACCAGAACAGATTGGCTCACAATCATAGTAATACTCCATAAGTCTTTTAAGAATTCTGAAATAGTTAATGATATTCATATAAATTCTAAAGGCGTATTTGGACTCTGCTACTCTTACATCTTATCCATTGCTGATATTATCCCACACCTAGGCAAAGAAGATGATAAATTTGAAACACTAATGTGTATGCATATTCTTCATTAGTAGCACCATTTAGATAAATTTTAAAAGTTCGGTAATATGTTCTTAAACATGTCCTACAGAAATTTTGGGTTTACACAGCTTGTATTGCCAAACTTTTATGTCTCTTTCTTTTTTCCGCGCCAAAGTCTGACAATGACTCATTTGTTGACAGAGCTTTATTATTGCCATAATTGCAATGGTTATTGCAACCTTTTCAACGGGCATAGATTCCAAAAGCTTTCAGGTTTGCTCTACTGTCTGAATAACTTTCAATTAGATCGTCTATAGTTCCATTAAAATTTACCTGACGGCATCTGCAGTTCAGGAAAGACAAGACTGAGACCGAGGATGATGTTCCATATGGCTATGGCTTCTTCCATTTCGTGTTTGCCACAGGAGCAATGAACTTTGCAATGCTATTGATAGGATGGAATACTCATCATGCCATTAAAAAGTACTTTCTGGTCCATTAAATTTTCGTTATAACTGTGTTTATTTCCAATTGCTAATGTCCAACTGTCTTAAGTCAACTTCTTAACCACCAAACCTTATCCTTGTGGGGTTGCAATATAATCACTTAATATGTGATTTCTGTAAAATTTCAAAAATTATCTTTTTGACATCATTCAAAGTATCAGTTTATGGATCTTTAGCAAAAATCTATGTGTACAGTCTTATTTCTGGGTTCATCAACAAGTTACTCCCTTCTACAGGTGGACAATCGATGTTGGCTGGACCAGCACTTGGGTCAGGATTGTGAATGAGTGGATCGCTGTCTGTGTATATTGTAAGCATAACAAAATTCAATTTGGATATAAAATAATTGCACAAATATTCATGTTTTGGAGAAGTGAATGAGTTAATAGTAACTATGAAGACAGGGTTCTACATTTGAGTTTTGGATGTCATTGAAAATGAAGTACTCAGGAAATTTCTGTTTTGCAGTGTGGATGGTGGTTTCTCCAATCATATGGAAGAGCAGGCAAACAGCTGAATCCGTATGAGTTGAACAAGTTTCTTTTACAGATTGCCCCATTCATCCTCTGTACATATGGGAGTCCAGGCTTGGCCGAGAGGATTCGGAACCATTTGCATACTCAAGAAGAGACTCACTGAGTCAGGCCATGAGCCAGCCCTGCCAGCACTTATACATACTGATGAACTGACTGTCCAATCCATCCTCTTGGGTCCTCGTAAAGGATTAAAGGGGGTAAAGACATACAAGTTACCCAAATACTTACATCTTATTGTTTGTTACAATACTAAAGAAAGAGCATATACCTTTCTGGCCCATGAAGGTTTAGGTGGTACTGAATTTCTTTTCTTTTCTTTTCTTCTCTTTTTTTAGGTCAATGATGGGTGGTACCGTGGTGGTATCATTTTGTTTCAATTCTTTGAACATTGGACCATTGGATTACAATGATCAGATATGTAATTTTGTTTGATAGTTTAGTGTTTGGATCGAGTAGGTTTTTCTTCCTAGTCATTAATATTTGATTCACGAAGAATACATGTCGACTTGAGATTTTGTATACAACAAAATTAATAAATTGATAAACTAAACATATTGAATTTAAGTTAATTAATAATCCAAATAACACCTTGGCCAAAAAATAATAATAATCCAAATAACACAATCCATACACATCACAACATGATATTGTTACTCTATTTATACATTCCCGGAGAGAAGTTTTAACAGTGTCCATGCCATTTTAAACCCCATGAGCTTCTGAAGTCTAGAAACGGGGCATATTGCCAAAAATAAAAAACTGACTCTTCAAAGGGTCATTGTAGGGAATTCCCAATCCCACGGGATTACTGTGGTGCTAACGTTGTGTTTTTAAGGGAAATTTAAAGTTTCAATCGCTAAATAGTTAACGGTAAAAACAAGAGAAGGGGTCCACCAAGTGAGTCTTCCATGTAGGGGTGGGTTCACTACGGTAACCGTACCGAAACACCCAAACCGAATTCCGACCGATATGGGTCGGTAACCGATCACTTCGGCATCGGTCGGAGAATGACGGTATCGGTCGGAGAGCGGCAGTCCGAGCTGTTGTTGTTGATTGGTTGGTTGTTTGCTGGTGGTGGTTCTGGTGCGAGAGGAAGCAGATCAAGTGCTCCATGCTCTTCAAGCCTTGCGACGTGGCTTCCTGTATGGTCTTCTGGTCGTCCATCTTTGGAAAGCTCATGAGCTCCACCGCCATTGAAAAGCAAGAAGGTGTGAAAAACAGAGACGATCGAGGACGAGGACGATCGAGCTCGAGCGAAGCTCAGGAAGCCATGGGAGATCTTCAGGAGAAGTGAGTAGGGGTTTGTGTGGACCGGTGGTGGTGGTGGTGATGGTTGGAGATGATGCATTCATTGTGGTGGACTTGGTGGTTGGGTGGTCGCACACAGAAAGAAAAAGAAGGGGAAAAGAAGAGAAGAGAAGAGGAGAAGAGAAGAAGAGAAGAAAAGAGACACCGGGAGGAGAGAGAAGAAGAAAAAGAAAAGAAAGAAAGAAGAAGGGGGGGGGGGGGGGGGATGTGGGTTAGGGGGAAAGGAAAAGAAAAAATAATAAAAATAAAATTTTATTTTGTATATGAATAAATAAGGTATTTTGGGATTTTGTTTAGGGTTTGAATTTTGGGGTTTAGGGTATTTCGGGATTTCAAATTTTAATTGGGGTTTGGACTTTGGACTTTGGAGTTTTATATTTTTATTACATATGTTTTTTATAATTTATAGTATATAGTCAATAACTTAATAGTTTACATGTTTTTTAATTTATATCATCTTTTAAACCTTAGGGTATATGGTATAGGTCATATACCTAATAGAGCCGTTAGGCTAAATAGCTAATACCATATACTACTAATAATAATATATTATACCATATTATACATTTATGATTGAAGTAATTACATAAATCATAAATAGTCCATAACTCCATAGTCCATATTGATATTAATATATTATACCATATTTTACTATATTATATCATATTATACAATATACTAAATCACTAATATTATCATATTATACTATACTATACCATATTATACCATATTATGTTATTATACTATATACTATACCAAACTCTAAGTTACCAACTATGAATCTATGAATTATAAATTTATAATATTAGACTATTAGGGTATAGAAATTAGTAATTTAGTATGAGATATCATATACATATACTATATAAAGTTTATAATTTAGTATAATATTAGGGTTTAGGACTAAACCTTAGGGTATATGATATAGCCGTATAGGTCATATACCTAATAAGGTCATTAGGCTAAATGGCTAATACCATATACTAATAATAATATATTATATCATATTATACATTTATGATTGAGGTAATTACATAAATTATAAATAGTTCATAACTCCATAGTTCTTATTGATATTAATATATTATATCATATTATACCATATTTTACTATATTATATCATATTATACGATATACTAAATTACTAATATTATATCATATTGATATAAATTATAGAAAATTAGAAATGTATTTTATAAAATTATAAATTATATAGAAAGGTAATACTAAGTATTTTATATTTATGGTATACCCGTATAGTATAGAAATGTATAAAAATAAATTATTTTAACTATACTTTTTCAATATACGATCGGTATCGGTATACCGTCGGTACCGGATTTTGTAAACCAATACCGTTACCAAATTCATCGGTATTTTCGATATCGGTATTTTTCGGTATAAAATCGGTTCGGTATCGGTATTTTTCGATACTTCGGTATTTTTACCCAGCCCTACTTCCATGCATGATGCATGTCTTATGGAACCTCGTCTCGCAATGAAGTAAGTCTTGTGTGTTCCGAAAAAGTCTTCCATGAAGCATTCCCATGAAGATCATCTCTCAATGAGATGGGACCCACAACACATGGAACCCTAAGAAGATGCCCCATTCAAACATTAGTGTTGAATTAGTGTTATCGAGTCTAAGTACTAAAGCAGTACGAGCTGGGGATACAAGCCTTGATTCACAGATTCACCACTAACTGGGAGTTAAATACGCACAAAGGAAAAAAAAAAAAACATGACATCATACACAAAAATTATCTCAATACTCGGACCATATTAACATACAAACTGTGTCCCACTGTAAAATCATTGTTACTGTTTCCATCAACTCAATGAGCTCACAACATATCGAAGAGATTGCAAAATCAGACAGCATACACGGAAACAAATGAGAAGAAAAGAAAAAGCAAAAACTAAAAGGGACAGCTAATAAACAATTAAACACACTGATCACCCAAAAGAATGTTGCATAAACACCTTGGCTGGCAAAAACGATACCTAGGTCTCCATTGAGGAAAGTGTACCCCTTTACCCCTTTTCAACTATATACTCTTTATCTCCTTTTCTTAAAGCAACAAGCAAATTGTGATGTCCACCTGTTGACTCTTGACCCAGGGGATGATCCAATAAAAAAATTCTCATTAGGCAGCACCAGATAACTTAAAAACTACTAGATAGAAACCGAAACTTTCCACCCAGTAATTTGACAGGCAGCAACAAGATGATGCTTGCCCAAAATGGGATTAGAGAGACACTTTGTTCTTTGCATCTATCCAAATGGATTTCCTCCGACAGACGGGAAAGGGTTTGGGGTAGCAGGTGCTGAGAATCCACCAACCATCTGTTGTTCCATATTTAATGAACCAAAAGCAGCCCCCTGGGTGCCAAATCCCCCAGTTCCTTGATGCCTACAAGTAGAACAAATAGGTAATGCAAACCACTGTCAACAGATTATCCAAATCAAAGTACATAAGTTTTTTGGCCTGAATCAAAAATATGTAAATTACTTTGTAAAATCTACACAATCAGAAGTGAAATACGTTATATGTTCAGAAGCGTAAAATCTTCACATTCACATTCAAAAATACGCGATGCAAGAATATTTATATATAAGCCCCTATTTTATCATAGAACATAGAAGAACCACAGGGAAATTATATGGAAGGCTTTACTTGTCATGACACCATGGAAATAACCCCCAAGGGCCCCAACCCACCTCCAAAAGTGAAACAGAATAACTGAAAAACTCAGAGCAACTTCCTTTTTTTCTACTTATTTGTCGATATTCAATGTTATACAAAGCTTATTAACTGTATGGTAAATAATATTTTTAAAAAACTCAAAAGTATAGTTACCCGGAAGGTGGCATGCTACTCGGAACTTGTTGCCCCATGTAGGCCCCTGAGATTTTCAAACCACAATTCAGCACACATTCCCAAAAAACGCATAGTGAAAATTTACCATTATTTACTAAAACGGCAAAAGGGAAAGCAGCATTATATTACTTGGAGGCATTTGTGATGCATATTGTGGTGCTTGGAGAGGCAATGCTGATGAATATGATAATGGCTGGAGTGGCATCCATGCTGATGAGGGGTTACCAAGGCTGGTCGTGCGCACTAAGCCTGATGGAGATAGAGGCTGGACATTTGGTAGGGCACCTTGAAAGGATGCCACAGAAGAAAACTGCATTACAGGGGAACCACATCACAGAAGCTTAAAATTAATTTGTAAATCAATTGATGAGATATCAAGAACATGTACAGCTCAAAAAAAAAAAGCTTCAATATTGATTCCCACTAATAGCAAGTCTTCTGACGAATTATTGATCTGGGCAGACTAAGAAATCAAATCTATTAGACACCCATTAATTTAAGCTTTTAGGAAATGGATCAACAATGTAAGTCAAGCTAACAAAATACTAATGAAATGGTAAAACCATACAAAATTACATAGGTTTGCAAACATGCACAAGGTACATGCCATCATCTTCTTATTCTTTTCTTACAAATTTACAAAGAAAATCCAAATAAGACCAAAAAAGCACAGTGCAATGAATTGAAATCACATACTGTTGGGGCTTGAACTGGAGGAGGTTCAGTACTGACATCAAACGGGTTTGCTGACTTTGATGACTGCTGAAAAGTGGGCATGGGCTGTAAATATCCAAATGCAATGAATTTAACACAAGGTTTATACAAGTCATTGTGTGGAAGAGAACCGACTCATTATCTTTAAAATGTTGAGTTGAGACAATACCACTGCAGTGTTATATTGCATATTGAACCCCATACCACGAGGAGGGCCAGTTTGCCATCCCGGAACTGATGCAGGGAAGGATGAATAGTTCATAGCGAAAATATTCTGCAAACAATTCGGGTTTAACTATTACATATGCATACATACAAACATACAGAGACATATACATACTTGCATACATATAATGCCAAATTAAACTTTTGGTCCCTATAGTTACGTCCAATTGCACTTTAGTCCCTATATTTCTAATTTCAAAAAATTAACCCTTATAGTATGGTGACATTTTCAAGTGTCAAAATGTATATTTTTGTCACATGGTTGATGAAAATTATTAAAAAACAAATTTGCACTTCACCATGGCTTGATTCAACATTTCTGTCACATTGGTTTTTTGGCTTAGTGAAATTAGGGTAAAAATTCACATCTTCTATCAGTCAAATTTAACAGACGTGTAAATTTTGAAACCAGAAAATGTTAGCAACTATAAGGGTAAACTAGTTAAAATTAGAACTACAAGGATTACAGTTGAACTGGGCCTAAAAACTACAGGACCAATAAGTATAATTTGGCCTATATGTAACGATGATGCAAACAATCCCAATAAAAAGCATAAACACCTCAGGGAGTTCTCTTCTTCCACTTGATTTTGCATCCCCAGCTGAAGGTTGTGATGCGACAGCTGAGACATGTTGTGCTTGTGCAGATGGATTGTTTGGTTGAACTTGTGCATTTGGGGCATGCGTTAAATTCCATGGCTGCCAAAAATGCCTATGATAAATAAGGAGAACCAATGCAAAATTGTAACAAAATTGAGAAGACCATACCATAAGGCCTACCTGATTGCTTGAAGCTCCATCAACTGACGGTATATATTGTTGAGTGGCGGACTGAACACCGGTAGCAGGGAAGAAAGAAGGTTGCTGATGTTGCATGGTAGGCCATTGCCCGGAACCAGGATCTTTAGCAAGGAAATTACCACCATTGACTGGGAATGCATGAGTCAACCCAGGGGCAGCCACCGGAGCACCGGCAGGGGGAAATGCTGACAAGCTGCTTACTGGTGCAACTGTGTGAGATACAGTAGAATAACTAGGGACAGGTGCTGAAACCGACAACTGTGATAGCAAAGATTCTAATGAATTCGCACTTGGAGGAGCTTGAGACACTTTCACTTCTGGGGAAGCATCAAAAGAGGCCCAATTGTTGTCATTAGTTGAATTTGCTGGCTGTGAATAGAATTGAGCTACGGTAGTTTGTTGTGCTTGAGGAACTGCTGCAGCAGGAGCAGGTTCGATATCAGCATCAAAATCAATTAAACTTCCAGAAGTCTCCAGTTTCACTTCCACTGGGTTCCCATTGGTGGATCCCAAGCTGCTGGAAGATGCCGTTCTCTGAAAATAAAAACAATATGAAACAAGTTACTATATAAAATTTTGGGAAAGTTCAAAGAAAACAAAATGTATATTCCACACAAATAAAGTAGTGCAATAATCTTCTATATAACAGCTTATCAAATATGGCAGGTTACAAACAATGGATATATTCAGCTGTAATGAGAAGAAGCGTCACCTGTGTATGCACAGAGCCATCAGTAGCCCTGACACTGTTAGCTTTTGGAGGTTCAATGATACGGAGAGGTGTTGTGTTCTCCCCCAAAATATCTCTAACAGGACGTACAATAGGGGGACTAGACGAATCTAGATCTTTTGGTCGCTCAGGTGATTTGCCTTCCAGCTTAGAATCTCCATCAGATGATCTACGATCATCATATCGCCTCCCATTTCCAAATCTATCATCCCGACGCCAATCATTGACAATTTCAGGACGAGCAGGACTTCTCTTATTATCACCATACTGACGACTCTCTTGATCATATCCAGGACTTCTTTGCCCATCATAGCTTCTTCCACCAGGACTTCTTTGCTCATCATAACTTCTTCCACCAGGACTAGACCTTTCATTGTAACGACGTTCATATGTATCCTCATATGGTGGGCTTCGAGAGCCTCCCTGATAATCTAGTCTTCTGTTTTCATAAGAGTCTTCCTTCTCAACCTGTATGATATGTAATTTACAACTTAAACCCAAAAACATTTAAAACACTTTCATCATGGTAGAAGTATAAACTAAACCAGTAAGTTGACTTTAGGTTTATAAGGTGCCATTCAAGATAATATATCTTGGGATGCTTACCATTTTCACCCTTGGTGGCCTGTCAAAGTTCCTCTCACCAGTATACCTTCTATCCACGTAGACATGCTTAATAAAGTCTCGAAGTCTCTCAACATTACTGACAGCAAACATTTGGATGAGAACCACAGTCGTTACTAGCATCAAAATAAAACAGAATAAAATGAGTATTAACCTGCTGTCTGGGAAAGAATTACGCTGTGGATCCAATTCTTTTAGATAAATTTCCTTTGCACGCTGTAATTGGGAAGCAGAGATGCATAGGATGTGAGAAATTGAGAATACTACCGACAGATAAAACGAATATCTCACATATCTCTAAAAACTGAGAAAGGACATGCATGAATACCTGATTTCCCCCTTCTTGAAGGGAATTAACTTCTTGTGAAGTAAATTTAGCCATCGATACTGATTTTACTCTGTGTGTGAACTCCCGACTGGAAAAATTTCATGTAATTAACACAATGCAAGCAACCCATTAAGTAGAGAGCACGAAACATGAAGAAACTTTTTTTTTATTTTTAAGATACCCCTACTCCCCCCCCCCCCCTCCTTTTTCTCTATAATGCACACATGCAAAAAAAAAAAGGAGTAAGTTTTAAGAAAATAAGTAGAGCACACCAGAACTTACTGTATTCCACTGCAGTTTGTGCAAACAAATGTCCAGAAATTTGTGCAAACATATTGTGGTCCCTGCTTAGCAGAAAACGACTTAGGAAGAATGTAACTAGAAAATCTCACCTCTAAGTACAATATATGTGCACGCACTATGCACTCAAAACCATAAATATTAGTATCATGACCAATCATTGCTAATGCAATGAACAACTTACCAAAATGTTCAAAAACAAACAACAAATCTAGTATAAATAAATATTACTCCACATTTGCTTAGTTTCTAATGTTGTCAAGCTTCATATAAGAATACTGTCTGCTGACACTTTATCATGATTTCCAGAGTTCAGCAATAAAAAAAAAAAAAGCATTTATTTTGGTAGAGACATCACCAGTATGATTTCCAGAGTTCAGCATTGTGAGTCTAGTAAAGAAAGGTTAAACTTGGAAGAATGTGAAGGACTATGGTTCTTTTTTCAGAAAAATGCAACTATCTCACCTCAAGTTATCATGTATGTGCAAGTACATAACTTAAGTGAACAATATTTTTTGTCATTGCATGAAACCCAGGAATTCCATAATCATTAACATTTTATCACGGATGGCGTGACGCAACAAAAACGCATTATTAATTAACTCCATAATCAATTAACAACCATACAGTTTCTTACACACATGACAATTTAATTTAATGTTACTTTACATAATTTCAGCAAACACAATAGATAACTTTCAAAGCCAAGGAAATAACTCATATTAATTCTATCAAAGTCCATGTAGTTCCATTAAACCATAACGAGACACAAGCAATATAATCATCAAATGTACAACCGGCAGATAAAGCATTGCAGACGACAATGAATCAAATCGAAAGCAATGAATTGCATACCAGACTGTTGCAGTTAATGCATCTCTTATTCTCAGGAAGTTTGAGAAGGCCACGAATAATCCGTTCATTTTTCTCGTCCTCCTTCACTCGACTTGCCATTCTCACTTCCTATTTCATTTTAAGCAACAGTTACTGCTCAAAACATGAATTCAAATAAAGCGCAAAGTTGAATAATAACTTATCCACTATAAATTTTACTGAATTACAACGAAATCATTAACCGGAAAAAGGAAAATCATTAAACCTCCAATCCATTTCTAAGAAACCTACTTTAATAACACGGATTTTAAGTTTTACATTGATTTCATTTCCAGAAAACGATGAACTTACCTAAACTAAGAGCTTCATTAAAAAAAATTAAAAAAAATCCTAAACTAGATAATTAAATCCAAATTTTCTTTTCTTAGCCAACATTTTCTCAGCAACCAAACGGACCACAACCTAACCAGACACCATCTTACTACATCGGATCTGAAAAATCCGAGTCGCCGAAGTACACTAAAACAAGTAAAAATTAATAAGACGGAACCTTGAGAAATGAATGAATAGGACTGACCTCAATTCGCTGCAGATGTAGAAGTTGCTCTTCTTCTTCTTCTTCTTCTTCCGCAGTTGTCTAGCTGAAGACGACGTCGTCTAAGAGATCCACCACCGGCCACGCACTTCGTGTACAGAGAGAAAAGGTTGCAGATTTTTTAAGGGTAGCTATGGCCTTTGTACAGCTCAGAGTAACCAAAATCTGCTTTTCCTTCCTAAAAATGTTAGAGAGAGAGAGAGATGTATTGGGATTTTTTACTATGATCTCGGACACAGGGGCATTACCCTGCTCCTACGGGCCTGCCCTTTCCCTATATTGACGGTGATGGTCCACTCCGTTGAACTTAGAATGGAAGTCCGTGCTCAGGTCATACATGGCGTCTGACTGATTTAACGGTTAATTGGCAATTGCCCTCGTTTTTATATTAAATTAGGCTATTTTGATTATTATTTGGATTCCGATTCTTTTTATTTATTTATTTCCGAAATTGTTAGGATTTGGTTCCTCTTGTACTGTCTTTAAGGTGCTGCTACAAGCCTACATCCCACATTTGTTATACATTGTTGTACTGACTTCCAAGTTCCAATACCTACATAGCATACTGAAAATGACACTGCTTTTGAAAATTGTGTAGTATGTCACACAAGCATTTGTTTATCATTATAAATATATTCTTGACCATATCATCTTTTGCATTGTTATAATACTGGTCACCGAAACTTTTCAATATAGGATTCAATTCATTCTCAATAAATAAAAAATAGTTTTCAATCTTATCCATTGTATTTGGTTCATTGGAGTCGTTTTCTTATGACTTTTTGTTGGTTTAGTGTTTTCTTTTAATTTTGATACAATACAAGTGTGAGAGAAATGATACTTAAGCCGGTTAAAGTTAATATATGATTGAGGTGATGGGTGAGTTGAGGACATGCAACATTCATGCCTTGTGTTTTACAACTCTACTAATTCTACAATATAGCTACAACATGACGTGCAAACGTTTTTCGATCCTTAAATATTTATGAATTTACATTTCCACTATATATAGATTTTTCATTATTTGTTGTATTTGTATGTCATGCAAATACTAATTACGAACCTCTTGCAACATTCATACTTCCACAAACAAAAAACACATCATCTTATGAAACTAAAGTAAAGAGTCACCTATATATGTGAACTTAGTATCTCTAATAGTGGAATATATTTTTAAAACATGACTAAGTTAAACGTCATATATTAATTATATTTGTATTTGAACTTTCATGATAAATAATGGAGGCTTGTATCTCTAGTAATATAGCGAGTGTTTACATTATACTTAAGACTTGAGATTGAACTTAAAATCTTCTCTCATAGAAGGAAGACTAAATGTCATCTGTTATATCAAATGGTTATTGGCATCATCTTCATTAGTTGTACTTTTATAAAAGAAATAGTAAAAATAGATATCGAATGAGCTATAAATCTTGACTTGATTATTGGATCAATGGTAAATTTATCAATGGACTCGACTAAGTTAGATTTAAACCAAAATTTATGAATCATATATGACTTCATACCCAATATAAGGCACAAGCTTATATATTTATGTTAATATTAAAAAAAAAATGTTCCCTCTATATAATATAACATGTTATATTATAAGATTATTAATTTGAACAATTAATCAAGTAGAAATTGTTTGAATGTATGATGTAAACTAACATAAATATGATGCCAAATATGATAATGGAACGTTTATTTTGTATTCTTTGATTTAGTCTTGTTATTTATATAACTTTGTTATTAGTTATAAGATTAATTTAGTTTAAGTTATTTAATAAATAATTAATAACTTACCAACGAAGTTGTGGTCTAGTGCCATTTCAATTATAGAGAAATATCGGTTACATCAAAAAATCTTTCCCCAAGTGTAATGCCCCCTCCTCTAGATAAAAAAAAATTTAATAACTTACATTGGATAATTTGAGTACTTAAATAGTTGACTTTTAAAAATAAGAAAATCTTAAGAGGTTGGGCCGGTCTCAGCTTGATTATAGGACCAACTCAACCATTTGGGTTAGGCCTAGAGCCTAGGCTAGTTTGTTAGGTCAGAGACTGGACCTGGACTTGGGCTTGGGCTTGGGCTTGAGTCTTGACCTTTTGTCTCCGAATAAAAACTGAAACGGACACAAAATAAACCGCGCGAAAGAGAGAATATATACAAGAACTACTAAGGGCCTGGAATTTGGCGCGGTGGTCAATTCTTCTGGTGGCGAAGACAAAAAACCAACTTAAAAATTTTCGCGCTTTTTGAGCAAACCGTGCCTTTTACATGTATCACAGGCTCTCGGTGATTCTTAATAAACTGTACAAAATTCAAGAAAATGAGTTCTGCAAGTTAGGGTTTGCAGGAGACTCAGAAATTAGAATTAATGGCGGTTGTGGAAGAAAAATACGAGAGCGATTCGCAAGAGGCCGTGTTGCCCTGGGCAAAGCGGAGAAGAGAAGCGAGTGAAAAATGCGACCAGGCTGACAGTGACAGAGACGTTGGTATTGGTTGCGATGGTGAATCAGACGGTCTCGGCGGATCGAGTGGTAGAGAAAGATGACAGAGTATCGTACATAGAGTCATAGACGAGCTTGAAAATCTTGGAGCTTGAGATTGAGATTGGTGAAGATGAAGCTGCAGAGCAAGTATTTGTGAATCACAAAACAGAGGGTGGAGACTCAGCATCTTCTGGTTCCAAAGCTCAGTGAGATCCACATGCACGATGATCGATTCAGGTTCGTAACGTTTTAATTTGATGTTTAACTGAATTTGTGCGATTTTCAACAAAGATTATATATATGTTTTGTGGGTTGTTTGGATCCCGGTAAATTTTTGCCTGGACAAGAAACGCGTTAAACGAAACGTCTCAGGATTTATTTATTTATTTCATTTATTTGATGTGGGTGTACAATTGGCTGTCTAAATTCATAGACTGTGAACACTGAACATGGATTATGCTCCGTAGTGGGACTCAATTGCAGAGCAGTTTGATTTTTCTAGTTTATCGGTGTGCCGAAATTTCACCCTTCTGTCACTGCCTCACTGGGCAGTTTAACTGCTGCTACTGATAGTCTCTAGAATATTATATAATGACGATGGAGGTGGACAGCATATTGCATATAATAATAATAATCATCATCAAGTGTCATTTTAAAGCATAACTCCAGTCTCCGGCACATGGTATTTTGATGTAGAACAAATGGCAGAACGGTTCATGCAACAACTCGACCGCCAGAACGCCAAGAAAAGAAACAAGCTTCAACCCGGCCCAGTGTTAGAAATAGGCCCATGATATACCAATTTGAAGGGAACGCGAGACAAATTCAAGCCACAGGTGATGACCGAGGGCTTATTTTGGCCAAATTCCTTTGTTTAGGGTTTCAAATAAGCAATTTAGTGTTTTTGAATAAGTTTCCTAAATTGCACTTTATTTTTATTTTTATTTCCGTTTTGAATTTCGAACGTTTAGGGTTCTGAACGTATTTAAACAACCTTTTTGGCTGTTTATAAGATTCATTATTATTATTTTCAATCAGAAAACCTTGATATTTCTCTCATTTCTCTGGTGGATTCCAGATTCTTTCTTAGGGTTAATGCTGGTTTTCCCTAATCTCTTTTAATTACGTGTTACGCTGCGTCATATTTGGTTATGTCAAAAGATTTTATATTAGTTATTTCAAATGTGCTTTTCTAATAAAGTCTTGGGCTAGTTAAGTGGTGGAGAGTAAGAAAGTGAGATAAGAGTAAGATAGGTTTGTAGTTCGATCCCTTTCAGTATAACAAAGAAAAATCAGATCCTATCTAATTCACAGAAGGAGAAAAATCAGATTTTTCAATTTCTCTCATATGGGTGGTATGATTCATCTAGAGATAAGGGGTTTCACATTTCAGTTCCGAATTTCTTCTTCAAAAGATATATATGTGGACTCAAATATAATATGATTAATAAATAAGTCGAATTAGTGTTAAGTTATTCGATAAAATTAACTAGATATGTTTGATATGTTTACCACATAATTATAGTAAGGATTTTTTTTTGGTAAGCTAATGCCTAATGATCAGTTTGAGACTGAAAGATTATCTAACATTGAATCCAACCTCTATGAGTATCAAGGCATACTCATCCCTCTAAAGGTTCACCAAAGAATCAACGTAGATGGCTCTTGCTGTCATCACTCATCTATTATTTGCTTTAATTGTGGTCAGAAATACTAGAAGCCAGTTGATTGAAGGAGATTGCTGCTTGGCAGAACTAACCAGACCATTCTCATTGAAGCTTTATCTTTTTCGGAAATTTCCTTGAACTATAATCATGCTAAAGTTATATTAGAAAATGATTGCTTGCATGTCTACTGAACTAGAGCTTTTTGGACTCTTGCCTTCAACTATAATTATTGGCTATTGCCTTCTGGCGTTTACTCATCTTGTATTCTTATTTTTATATACCAAACAAAACAGGAAAAAGCAAGAAAAGAAAAGTAGAGTTCAAGGGGCCGGTCAAGAGCCCCGTTGTATAACTATTGCTTACACTATATTTGAATTGACCCTAATATATTTTTTTTTCATTTAAAGGCTCGTGCTTTAAACTTTATATCATAGTATCATACCCTTCCATTGCATGCGAAATTAGATCTGTTTCACATTATTGCTAAGATATTATTGTTTATCTCTAAACAATGACTCTGAAGTACTTCAGTCTTGACCTCTTTGATGTGGTAGAGTCAGATCTGCACTTCCATTTGCCACGTACGGAATCCTCTTCTATATTGTTAAACCTTTGCTAATTAATGAACTATAGTCGGAAAAACTCAAAGTCAGAGACCTGGAGTCATTATAAATTGTTCATTCCGTTCTTGGTTGGCTTTAGTCTTGCTTTTATACTTTAATTTATTACAGGCATATATATATATATATATACTGGTAATATTGAGACATGTGGAATACATTCAGCCCTGGATTTCTTCTCATTAGATACCATGCATTGCACAATGCACATATTTGAAATACGAGTAAAACTTTTAATAACGGGTATATATATTTATTATTTCTATTTTTCTCATCAGATAATCTAACATGGGAGAAAGAAAATAAACATATAAAGTGTACACAACTGGGTTTTTTTATCTTGAAAGCTCAGCTCTGGCTCTAATTATATGTTCTGTTTCCCAATGATAGTGGGACAACACAATGAATGCCACATCATGCTTCCATGGCCATTTTTACCTACAGATTCATAATGAAATTCTGCTATGTATATATATCTTTTGTCATATCAGTGCAGTGCTTCATCACTCCATGTCCATAGGTGCACTACAGTTGGTCACCCAGCAAAACCAGCCTATCTGAGTGGTGCTGCTTCCTCTTAGTAATCCATGATAGAACACATCCCTTCTTTTTTGTCTGGGTTATACAATATAATTATTCATTTGAACCCACATGCGACTTGCCACCCAACTTTTATTTGTTGCATTGCATCAATCATGTGACCCAAACGTGCCTAACATGACTTCATTGCCACTACCTTTTTCAAAATTGGTTCATTGGTCCGTTATAAAGAACCATCTCACATGGACCAACCTGTGTAGAGAATAGAACCATTCTTTTTTTTTGAACTTATTCTATCATATAATTATTAAGAAACAATTGTGAGCTCATGCGCTCCAATAATGGGAGGCCGCCTGTCCCATTTTCATTTTCATATTGAAGGCCAAGACAAAAGTGTCAACAAATTCAAGTTTTTGCAGTGTTTTTGAATTATTATTATACCATCCATCACAAGCACTCTTGGGTTACTTGAGGGGTTCTCTATTCTATGCGGAGTAGGTGGCTCAATCACACACTACTGGACTCTACTACTCTTCCATTCTCATACAAAAAATATGTCAAATGACTAACATGTACTTATCTTGATGCAATGATTTTTCTGGATTAAACCAAACACATCCTTAATTAATTCAAAAAAATAACAAAATAAAGGGACCACTTGGGTAATGTTAAGTATTCGTGAGCACATTCATATCAATAAGAAAGTATTACTCAAAAAAAATGGGAGTGGGTTGTGGAAGTTCTTGTCTTTTTGGGTCATGTCCCTTGGGTAGATGTAAAATTGTTCAGATGCTCACCAATTATTACTGCTTTTCTTTCTTTAATCTTCTGCACCTAAACGTTTCTCATGTTCATTGATCTTGAATTAAACATGAAAAAGATGCTTATCCTAATTAATCCAGCTATATATTATGTATAAATATATTCTTTTCCTATAACTTGGACGTACCTAGTAGTCATCACATGTCATAAAGTATGTTGTTGCTACTCCCTCCATTGTTCACTGTGAGCTTTTCTTTTCTTCCTTCCTACACCTCTTAATCATATGAAATAGGCTTCTTGAACAGCTTTTATTGCAGATTGGGTTTCTTTCTTTAGCAGAATTATCACATGAGAGACCTCATGACTTGCACTGTACTGTTTTATCTCACATGAACTTTCTCATTTGGGCTTTCACATGACAAAATCTAGTTGGGGTTATGTTTGTGCTATAATAAGTGGTTAGAGTTAAAGGTACTGCTCTTCTGGGTTCCTGGATCCCCTTCTAAATTTTTGACCAGCTGAGGTATATAAACTATAAATCATTGGGTCTTGTTCCCCTTCCTCCTTCATAGGCTTCATTGGGTTTTGTTCAACTTTTGGCTTCCCCAATGAAAATTTGACCTTTAGCTCTTCTCTCTCTCTCTCTTTCTCTCTCCAGTCCCCACCCTATTATATTCTTATGTCCACACTAGTTTGCCTTGGATTTACAACACTCAGACTCAGACAGTTGGTTGGTTAAGTGGGAAGGACAGATCGGGTGTCCAGATTTCTTACGTGGGGAAATTCTGTTTCACTTTAGATTTGTTTCTTTGGCTAAGAACTCTTGTGGTTGAAAATGGGGAAGCTTAGTCTTGGCAGGGTGCTAGACTCTTTTTGTCTTTCTCCTGGCTCAAGTTCTTGTTTCTGCATGAACTCTATGGAGAAAAAGCAAGACGAGTTTGAGAGAAGTCCATTGATAACTGGTGAAAAAGATCAGTTTCTAAGACTGAAGGATGTTGTTGCTGGGAAACAGACATTGGCGTTTCAATTGAAGCCCAAGGTGACTATCTCTCTCTCTACTCTGTATTACTCTTTCTTTTCATTATATGAGGGTAGTTGATTAATTTCTGTTGGTGAATTATATTATGCAGATGGTAATGCTAAGGGTCTCCATGCACTGCAATGGCTGTGCCAAAAAAGTTGAGAAACATATCTCAAAGATGGAAGGTATGTCAAAAATCAATGGCCCTTCTTCCATTGACCACAACATACTCTTTTATATATGCATTATCTTAATTATAGTTCTTTGGCAAACATACAAGTTTCAATAAACCAAATCCTCTGATGTTCATAATCATAGCTATAAAGTTGTATCTGCCTATCTGGGCCTCTGTTATTTAAAGATCGATGATCATTTTCCTGAAAATTATTCTCTCTTTCTGTGTTTCAAATGAATGAAACAGGAGTGACATCATACAAAGTAGACTTGGAAAGCAAGATGGTGGTTGTGATTGGAGACATTCTTCCCTTTGAAGTGCTGCAGAGTGTCTCTAAGGTTAAAAATGCAGAGATTTGGAGCTCCCCATGCTGATCATCATCAGATCATCAACAATATATTTCTTGCAGTACTCAAGCTACATGCACTGCCTAAGTGCATAAGAAGAAGGAAAAGAAAGAAAATTAAAGAGGAAAATACTTTGTATTATTATCCATTGTCATCATGTACACTGTATGATACACACGTTTAAGTTCCCATTCTGTTTCCTTCTTGTGCAGAGAGGGAAAGAATATTCCGGCATCCTGCATTTTTCAGGCTTCTATTTAGTCCAGATGCAAGCTCTGCTCTTGTCAATCGTTTTGCAGCTTTATTAATTGTAAACGAACTTGTATTTTCCAGTTTCAAAGGGGCTCAAGGTGGTCGTCTAAGGCCACTTTCTGTCTCTCAAAAGCCATGTATAAAAATAAACTAAATATTCATCTTTTTTTTTTTTTTGGCCAAGAAATATTCATCTTTTTAGTTAAATATTATTATTCAATTTTTAAAAAAATAGTTGGACAAATAAAAGAGGTGCAAAAAATTGATTCAAGCTAATTCACTTTTTTTTTTTGCCATCAAGCAAATTCGCTTTTGGTCTCTCTAGTTTGGCCAAGTTTTACTCCTATTTTTATATTTTTCAATTATTTTGATTTTGGTCATATATTTTATAAAATGTTGCACTTTAAGGACATGTTAGTACTTTTGCCCATTAAGTCATCAAATTAGTTGTGATTTTAGTCATTTACTTTACAATTTGTTGTGATTTTGATTATGTATTTTACAAATTGTTAGCAATTCAATGATGAATTTAATAGCTTAATAGATAGAATGTATACTTAAATTACAACAATTTGTAAATATAAAACTAATTTAAAATATTTAAAAGTAAATGGATGAAAGTGAAACTTGATCCAAATTTCATGGATCAAACATGAAATTTAATTTTCACTTTTAAGTAGGTGAAGGCTTACCAAAATTCTCTTTTGGGCCTCAATTCAAAAGCCCACTAATTCCAGCCCATTTTAAATGATACTTGAGCAAACAAAAGACTTTTTTTTAATCAAAGCAAACAAAAGACTTTACATTGATTAAAGATCTAAATTTTGGATTTGTTTGTCCACTTTTAAGTAGCTTTTTTGTTATTGGTATTTGTCACTTAGTGTCACTAAAACAGTTATATCTAAGCGATAATGACAAAAAGAAAATTGGATTGAAATTTAATGTTTTCTATTAGACGTATCAAATTTTTGTGTTAGTGTATTTACAGTATAAGTTAAGTTTTTCTAGATGAAAGTGTATAACTGTATAAGTGGAATTATAAATAAGGAAATAAGATTTTCAAGGATTTGATGCCTACAAAAGTTTATCACTTTAAACAAAAAGTTACAAATTTATAAAAATCTAAATAAAATGCACCAGGACCAGGTCAAGGTCATTTGGCATAAAAGTCTTCGCAGAAGTCAAAATTAAAATTATAATAATTTGGGAAGAAGAATTTTCAATTATGATCGCCGCGGATGCACGACGCGCGCATAAATTAAAACCACCGCTAAAACAGTTGAGATAAAAACGAAGCGAACTTCTCAGTTCTCAAACGTTCCCAAAATTTAGAAAAGAAGTGAGAAAAAAACACCATGACGAAATATCTCTCTTTCTTTTCTCTCCTCCTCCTCCTCCTTCCCCTCTCCTCCCAAAACGCGGACCCCAAAACCCCAAACCCGAACCCAAGCCCATCTTTAGCCCACACCGAGCTGACCAACTACGGCTTCCCAATTGGGCTTCTACCTTCCTCAATCAAGAACTACACGCTGAACCGGACCTCCGGTGACTTTGCCGTCGACCTCGGCGGCGATTGCAAGATTACGCTCCCTCCCGATAACTACTTGGCCACCTACTCGAAGAAAGTCACCGGCAAAATCGTGCAGGGTCGGATCGCCGAGATCAATGGTATCAGCGTCCGAGCCTTCTTCAAGTGGTGGTCGATTACTGGGATTAGGTCTAGCGGCGACAACTTGGTGTTCGAGGTCGGCATGGTCACCGCCAAGTACCCCTCCAAGAACTTCGATGAGAGCCCTGCTTGCGAGGGTCGCCATTCCGCTTCTTAACAGGTTTGAATGGCAGTTAGGGTTTTGATTTTTATATGCGTGGATTGCGATTGAGGTGTCAGCTGGAATGCTTTTGTTTTGTGGTTGTTAAAGCTTGAAAGCAATGTTTCAGATTGTCCATGAATTTAAGTTCTTTTTTACTTGCTTTAAACTAAAGGAATCGAATTTATGCTATTTCTTTATTAGGATCCTCTTTAGCTCGAATAGTTGCTGAATCAAATCCAATATCGGATTCTTCTGAAAAATTCGGACAATTTGCACCCAAATTGTCAAACTAATAAAGTGCTAAAAGCCGCAGAACTTGTGGCAATGCTTGAGGGCCGCACTTTTTGAAAGTTTTTGCTATGAGTTTTAATGCTTGGTTAGGCTGGTATCTAATGTTGGTGATTTTTAAACCCTAGAGCAATCAATTTGTTTGGTTATCAGTGTTAGAACACTGAAAATTATGTTGAATATGCTTAGGAGGAGAAAGTGGAGATACTTTTCAGATTTTGCAATTAGTGGGATTATAGTATTTGAGCACTTTGCTTTCTGTTGAAAGAATTGGATGTGAAGTCATTAGCTCTCAATCTATGGTCATTTGAGTTTATTTGGATTTAGCTTTCTGGTGAGTTTGGAAAAACTATTGCTGTCATGGATGTGCAAATGGTTAGAGGAAATACCTTGGTTTAAGCTTTAAGGACCTTACGAACAAGTATGCCCGTGAATTTCATGACCAACACAAGCAATGAACATAAATATGTGGCTACTTACAAGGGGAAGAAAATTATTTTTAGATAAAAAAATAGTAGCAACAAGAATAATGTACTAGATCTATCATTTACTGTTGCAAAGATGAACATCAAGGTCATTTGTAGGGACAGCTTATGTTCTTCTCTCTGGTTGGTTGTACTTTTGGTCTGGTCTTGTACAAAAGGTTTGAAGGGTTGTTTGCAAATTTTCGTAACTGTGGGGCCGAGATTCTGGTTGGTTGGACGGTTGTAGCTGAATGCAAACTGCGAATATGCATGCTGCCTTGTTGTTATAGGCTAGGCAACCTTTCTTGTCATATTAGTAGACCTGGAAGTCAGATTCATATGAACAGTGAACATCATGCTGATCTTTGGAATCTTTGCTTGGCCTTGTGAGGTGTAAGTCAGTTCCTGTTTATGTTTGAACTAAGAACCCGTATAAAAGAAGATTTGTACCAAAATGCTAATTGCTGGAGATCTTTTGATTGGACATATATGAGATATTGTGCACCAATTTGTTTGGTTTGCTTTGCCTTAAAAAGCTAGCTTCTTTATACTGATTCTGATTCTAATGATTTGCTTTTAACTATTAAGCTGTTTGTCTCCATATATTGGATCAAATCCTTAAAATTGATTCTCAACTTTGTGGAATAATTAACTAGTTGACTTCATAAATGGTGAACGCAAATACTCACTTTAGCATGTTTCACATTTTTAAATAAATTAATTTCAAACTTTTTATTGGTTGTTATTCCCACTTTGCAGAATTGCAGGGTCTCTGGTGGGGTGATGTCCAGTTGTCCACTCCAGCACTGATGCTACTTAAGCAAATCAAATTAGGTACAAGACATTTGCATGATCCGAACTAAGGGCAATAACCGTGATCCTTCTATCTAGTTATGTATATATGCCACGCCTGCAGTGTTCTTACTTTCTGGCGATTAAGAATTGTAAGATGGTAATTAGTTATTTTATATTGAAGCCGTTTGAAATATTCATTTATTTGTTATGACATTAATTTGACTGTCTAATTATTTGTTTCTTGCCTTATGGGTGGAGGTTTGCGTTTGGTTCTTATATAATTATGTAACGATTATTATTTTTCTTTAGAACTTGGTATGCATATGTATTTTTTGCTTGGACTTAATCATGTACCTTGAAAATGATGAAGCAGCCCAAATTGATTGAGTGGGGAAGATCTTAGGTCACATTATATTAAAGTTGGGTAGTTGATACCCATAAATAGCTCCTCCTTTTGGTTTGGTTTATTACATGCATAATGCATTCATACTCTTCACTAAAGGCAATTGTCCTTGTCTGACACACAATAGTTACAAACTTTCATTATTTTTGATATGTTTCAACCACATGCAGCCATTGTAGCAGAAGCAAAGCACCTATTTGTTTTTGGGATTTAAGGTGGTTGGAGAAATGAATACTGGGCAGCCTTTACATGGATTATGTAACATTTTCTTTCGGAGACGTCAGGGATCACTTGGGGTTTCTAAAGGCCGAGAAAATGACCTCTGGGCCATTCCAAGGCCAATTCAATTCAATTCAATTCGGTCCCTACTGCAAGTAAATGTCTCTTGGTGTTGGTAGAATGGTAGGCTTGGTAGCAGGTTAGCCGGCGTTTATTGTGCAGATGCTTGCGTGCTTGCTGATACAAGTGAATATGCAATTATGCCATGTATGTTGCCGTGTTAATAATAATGGCTTGTCTTTTCATGCCATTGCTTTGTGAGCCATGCCATTGGATATTGGATAATGTCCACCATATGCAAATGGCAATGCACACGCAAGTTGACATTTTCCCTTAACATTTTCATTGTTTTCCTTTTCTTTTGCCACATTTTCTTGAAATCCCAACAATGGAGAGCATTAAAAAAGTCCAAATTCTTGTCTAATACACTAAATTTCGTAACTTCTAAAGATGGGAACATGCCATGAACAAACTACAAAAGGAGATAGACAGAGAGAGATGGGAGGCTTATGAAATCCTTGTCCATTTTTGTACCACCACCAGCCCCATGACCCTGACCTCAATTAAAGAAAGACTTGTCATCTCAATTACCCACCAATGAAGCTACAAGGACGGTTGTGCAGCAGTTGCTGTGTACACTCACAAAAGCACCAAGATTAAAAAGTCCGAATGAGTCATAAAAAGTACCAAACTATGTTTGACGTGTATCTTTGGCTGACCATTTCTTTCCCTAACTTTGAAGATTCTTTGGACACGTGTTAAACCCTCTGATTTTGGTACTAAACCATGACCCTTGACTTAATTAATTTCCTTAATCATGATTGATTCTTAATAAAGTCGTGGATCAATTTAGGGACCGGATCCCCAGTCAAAGGCTCCAAGCAAATTGAGTTCCCACGAGAATTTGATCTGACGGTCCAGATTCGATCATCACGGATCAAATACGCGTAGTCTAATGCTGAATGACATGGACTCAAAATACACATTTATTTCCAGCGTATCCAAAATAATAAAAAAATTTAGGAAAATCAAATAAACATGGATAATTAACTCTCACGCGCCTTTAAAGCACATACAAACACACCGACTAATCACATCGCAAAGCAGTGCATCTTGTACTTTTTCTGCGCGGCAGAACCAACCCCGCACTCGAACTGGTCCCGCATCCCTCACGCGCTTCGTCCGCGCGTGAGTTTCCCCTCCAGCGCTCTTCTCCAAACGTGAACAACTCGTACAAGCTTCTCTCTCACAAACCAACTAACAAAACAACGAAGCCTCTCTCCCTTTCTCTCTCCGTCTGATTCTTGCTCTGCGAGAGCAAATTCTTCGGCTTCGGAGCACCGAAACCTAGGGTTCGTCCCCATTCTTCGCAGGTGCGTCTCTCTCGTTTTCCTTCTTCCTTTCTTTTTTTCGTATAATTTTCCGATTTTCAAACTCTTTCTAAGCGCAGATCCGTTTTCACTTTCGTTTTCTGCGTTTCCTTCTCAGCTGCTTTTCGTTTTATCGAACTCCATTTTCGTTTACTATAAAATTTCTCAAATTTATTTCCCTTTTGTCTATTCGAATCCTCATACTCAAATTTTTCCGTTTTATATAAACGCTTTAGATTTATTTGCGGTTAATTTACACAATGTGTGTGCCAAAGATTGCTAAGGACGCTATATGCGCCTCTAAATGTGCTTAGCTTGTTACATGAATTTTTATATATTTTATATTTTATATATTTTTAAAAACTTTAGTAAATTATTGAATAAGCATATTTTCTAGTTGCATGGGAACTAACTGGCTTTTGTAGAAAGCAAAAGTAGCTTTCTTTTAGTATGGAAATTATTTTTTGTGTTTTGATTTTAAAATTGTTCAGGAAAATTTCTTTCAAATTTTAGCTTTACGTTATTATTTGTCGTGGTTCTTAGCTCATTTAGCTGAATTTATGAGCTACATTTTGCCAACTGAAGAACTAGTAATGCTCCTTCAATTATTATGTCTATGTTCTCCCTAATGTTTCATACCAATTAATTGTTGTAGGGAGGTCTGCTTTAACTCTTGCATACTATGGATTTAGAAGATAAATTTCTTGCTAAAGGTATGAACTTTGTTTGCTCATGTGCTACTACTGTATGTGGAGGACAGTGAAATTATTGATCAATTAATATGAGTAAATAGGGGGGGATCTGGGGTTGTGTCTGTTGCTCAGTGGAGCTGAAAATTTAATGACTTCCGAATCAGGAAAGGATGGTTAACAGCAAGTATGAAATGGGTAATTTTAAGAATTTCTTAAGTTGGATCGACTGTATATGGAAGATGTGTTTCTCTTACCTAAAACTTTTGATTCATTGGGATTTTGATCATAGAATTAGATGATAGAAGGAATATCCCCATACAAAATAGTGAGGTAATCTCACTGTCTTCTTGTCAAACACTGGTCTTTGAACTTACCATTGTTAATTATGAGGTATTGGTAATTGGGTTACACTTATTTCAATCATAGAAGACCAATTAGAATTTGGAATATTGTTGGTGTGATCCAGGTGGGACATGGTCGAATTGATATTTTAGTTTTAAAGAGTATAAATTTAATAGGTTTTCTACAAACCCTAACAGCCATAAATACCTCGACTTCGCTGCTCTTCCATTAGCCTCTATCGCACCCCACTCCATAGAATTTTGTTTTACTATCCCTTTTCCTTTTCATGGTAACGAAAGATCTGCTATTTCTGAGGTATTATACTCCTTCAACTGAGAAGAAGTAATGTTTCTTCTGAAAAGTTGTCTTCTGTACAACTTTACTGGGCTTCACGATGATCTGGTTCTTTGCACGATATTATGGATTCTAAATCATATATGTTGCATCATTATAATTTCATTCAAGCTTCAGAGTTTAATTTACTGTTTTATTTGTAAATGAAAGTTTTAGGCGTTGAAGGGATACAGCAGAATTTTATTGGGTTATTACATGCCTTGTTGACAGTTACCTCACCACTGAATCTGGATAGCATCTTTTGTATCTCTTGTTATAAATGCATCAAAGTTTCTTACAAGCATTCTTCATTTTTTTCCCTTTCTAATTATTGAATTGTAGTCATGTAGAACAATGTTGCTTTAAAATCTGTTCCTACACTTCATATTCTTTTTGTCATTATCTTTTCCTCTTTCCAGTATCTGGCGTTCAAAGCCTCTCTTCCAGTGTGCAAAGCACTCCCGAGAAGAATGGGCATTCAGATGATGCTTCAAGAAGTCCAGAACTCCTTCAAGAGTTTCTGAAATCGGGTCCCAAGAAGGAACTTCTTCGAACATGTTTTGACAAGGACAAGAAAAACTTAATTTCATCAAAAAACAAAATGACCGAACTTTTGAAGACTACTAACAAGGCAAATAAGAAGCAGGAGTCGAAGAAACCTTCTTCTTGTCCGAATAATCATCCTCCTAAAAAGCAGCCCAGAAAGGGGGATAATCCCATACGACTCTCACCAGCTTCTGAGCAGTCTCTAGATTTTGGATGTTCGAACTCATGGATATGTAAAAATTCTGCTTGTAGAGCTGTTCTATCCATAGACAACACATTTTGCAAGAGATGTTCTTGCTGTATCTGTCATTTGTTTGATGACAACAAGGACCCTAGTCTTTGGTTAGTATGCACATCTGAATCTGGTGAGGGAGATTCCTGTGGGTTATCTTGTCACATTGAGTGTGCCCTTCAACGTGATAAGGTGGGAGTTGTTGATCTTGGGCAATTGATGCAGCTAGATGGTAGTTATTGTTGTGCTTCTTGTGGTAAAGTTTCTGGGATACTTGGGTAAGTTATTCTGTTGCATAATGTGAATTTAGATTGAAACAGTAGTGCTCACTTTGACAGGCTATCCTCTGTCCTCTCCTCCCAGCCCAACAAATTAGTTTGAAGCATTAAATGTTCTTTTGTGAGGCTAAAAAAATCTTTTTCCCTATCTAGTATCCGTTTTTAGGTTATGTTCCTTATGTTTGCTAGTCTGCATAAATTCTCTTTCTCAAGAACTTTGGGTAATAGTTCTTCTTAAAAAGAAAAAAATTTCCTTCCCCTCTGTAAAGAGACGCCTTTGCATAAACATAGATATTGTTATACATGCCCAACTCTTTTAATGTGTTTTCTTGGCTGGGAAATGATTTTACTGGGATGAACTTGTTTTCTTTAAAGGAAAGATAAATTGGGTTTTAGTAAGTCTAGTACCAAGTGAACAAGGAGCTTTCTCTGTTTCTATTCCTAGATGGAGCCTAAAAATAACAAGAGAAAGCAAGCAATTATTGCATGTAAATCTGTTTGTTTGCCCTTTTGCTGATGTGACTGATGTGTTTTGATTAATACTGGCAGAAGTTGGAAGAAGCAGCTAGTTGCAGCAAAGGATGCTCGCCGTGTTGATGTTCTTTGTTATAGGATATACTTGAGTTACAGGCTCCTGGACGGGACTTCAAGATTTAAAGAATTACATGACATTGTGAAAGAAGCGAAGTCTAAACTAGAGACAGAAGTGGGTCCAGTGAATGGAGTTTCTGCAAAGATGGCACGTGGAATTGTCAGCAGACTATCTATTGCAGGTGATGTGCAGAAACTCTGCTCTCTTGCAATTGAGAAAGCAGATGAATGGCTGGCCAATGTTTCTAATGTGGATCCAAATTGCAGAGGTAAGAAACTGTACCACTTGGTCTCTTTTCTAGTTTTCTCCTCTTACTTTCTCTTGGTCCATGCATGGAAAACTTGAATGATTACTTCTGTTTCTTCCCCCCCTTGCAGAGGGTTCACTTCCCGCTGCTTGCAAGTTTCTTTTTGAAGAAGTAGCATCTTCCTCTGTTGTGATTATACTGATTGAATTGTCTAATGTGTCATCTGATGATATTAAGGGCTACAAGCTCTGGTATTACAAGAGTAGAGAAGAATCACACACAAAAGAGCCTAGTTGTATCTTTCCAAGAACTCAGAGAAGGATTTTGATATCCAATCTGCAGCCTTGCACAGAGTATACATTTAGGATAATATCTTATACGGAGGCTGGTGACTTGGGTCACTCCGAGGCAAAGTGTTTCACCAAGAGTGTCGAGATAATTCACAAAATCCCGAACTCACTGGTCTCCAGAAATCATAAGAAAGAGAATCCCATCATTGAAGCAAATTCTAGTGCCGAGATGGAGACTAAAACTACAACAGCAGTTGGTCCTTCTTCGGAATTTAAGGTTCGGGATCTTGGAAAGATACTCCGTCTGGCTTGGGCTCAAGAGCAAGGCTGCTTTGAGGGGTTTTGTAGTGCCAATGTAGAAAAATGCTGTGAAGTAAACAAGGTGATAAAAACTGAAACTCCACAAGAAAGGTTGCCTTCCGTATCACGTGGGCTTGACTTAAATGTTGTTTCAGTACCCGATCTGAATGAAGAGCTAACCCCACCATATGAGTCCTACAGAGATGAAGATAATGGATGCACTTTGCCACTGGTTGTTGAGGCAGATGATGATGCTGCTTCTCATGACATAGTGAAGAATGGTTTAGCTAGATCACATGGTAGTGGTGATTCGCAGACCTGGACTCATGGGCTTATGGGAGATGTCTCAGCTGTTGATTCCCAGGCAGAATTTTGCGGGAAGAGGAAAGCAAACACAAATGAAGAGACACATGATTGTGACAGCACACTGATAAATGGGCCACCATCGAATAATTCTAATGGTTCTTGTTGCTTGGATGAGAACTTTGAATACTGTGTGAAAATAATCCGGTGGCTGGAATGCGAGGGTCACATTACACAGGAATTCAGGTTGAAATTGCTAACATGGTTTAGTTTGAGATCAACTGAGCAGGAGCGTAGGGTGGTCAACACCTTTATTCAAACAATGATTGATGATCCAAGTAGCTTGGCAGGACAGTTAGTTGACTCCTTTTCAGATATTATATCCAGCAAGAGGCCACGGAACGGATTCTGTAGTAAGCTGTGGCATTAAATAAGGGCGAGGCATTCTGATATGAATAATTACTATATGCTTCATTTTGCATTTATATTTCTCCTGGGATAAATAGCCTCTGATTAATTTTGACGTCTTTGTACAGGCATTTTTTCTTAGTCGTTGTCACAAGTGATTTTATTTATATCACGGACAAGATTTGTGCGGCTAAAAGATTTCGGTCACTGATTGAGAAGACTCTGATTTGTCGTGGGATGGATGCCGTTGGATGCAAGGTTTCTGGATGTAGGACGCATTTGTCATTCCCGAAGTTATCCTAGTTTACATTTGAAGCTGTAGAATTTAATCATTGGAGAATATATTTTTAATCACTGTTATTGCCTTCTTAAATTCAAAGAAGGGTACCTGAATTCATCATGGACTTACATGTCTTTACATTTTCGTAGCGGTCATTTCTCGTTTCCTTTTAATCTGTCTTCAAAATTTGATTCCATGATGAGGTTTTTGGAAGTTTATGGGCAAGATAGAAATTTTGATTCAAATTTTGCTTTCGATGCATGCTGCTGAGAATGGGCAAGATAGAAATAGGTATGGCTTGTATGGGTTTGCTTATCCTTCACCCACTGAATGATGACAGTTTTTTTTTTTTTTTATTAAATGAAGTTGGTGCTCAACTCTCAGAACAAGGCGACATTTTAATATGAAGCGATGGGGTGGGTACGTAAATTATTACCCAAGGAGAAAAATATGGGATAGATAAGAATTATGGATAATTGTAAAAAATTGCCACAGTTCATGGACGACATGTCGTTTGTAGTAGGGATGACTTGAGTTTTCATGCTTCCGGTTGGTCATAACGGTTTCAAGTTTCAACTCCCAAGTCTGCGCTCGAGACGACACGTCGTCGTTTGGGCTAAGCGGATTGGATTCTGAGAATCTGAATGAGATTACATTACAGACGTCGCATGATGAAGAAAAACGAAACATGAGGTTCACAGTTCACAGAGGCCACTCAGCACTTCCTGCTTCTCTTCCACCTCCCATTCATTCCATCTCTCTCTTTGAGAAGCATCATGCAACTTCTTCATGTTCCTTCTTCACTTCTTCTCTCCTTTCAAAGCGTCAAAACACATTCACAAGCAGGTGATTTCATATATATATGGCTCATGTTTCAGTTCAACACTCGTTTTAAGCTCAAGCACTGAATTTTCTCTGCTTTGGTTCTTGTTGTAGGACTACCTTCATATGAGAAACCTCATCTATCGTCAGCTATATGTTGTTCTCTTCAGCAACAGAGACTTGAGAGGTCCAGATGGGTATCACGTAGAGGCTCTGTCTTGAGCTCCTTCACGACTAAAGCTGCTTCTTTGGAAGGTAAAGTTTTGCTGCCTTCTTTGAGCAAACCCAGCAGCTCATAACTGCTTCTTGACTAAACCCCCATTTTCCGGTAATGCACTACTCTCTTTATTACGGTGGATTGGCATATGAAAGAACCCTTTTTTTTCTGTCTTGGAGGGCATTTTGGTTGTTTTAAATGAATTCGCATGTGCTAGTCTTCATTTAAAGGGTGCCCTATTTCAGTTTAAGAGCTGTTTAGAGTTACATATAGCGAAAGCCATAAAAATTAAGAAAAGTAAATCACAAATACATTATCTATTATCATTCATATTGTTTAAAAATGTATGCATCAATATTCAAGATTGGAAGTGTTAGGAATTTTATATAAGATCAGATAGGGGGAAGTGGACTCAAATGATCCAATTATTTGGTCAATGAATTACTATCCCATGTTCTGAATCCTGATATCCTCCAAAAATAATTTAGAAAAAATGCAATGAAATTAACAACACTGCAATAATATCTTTTGTTTTCTCTCCTCTTTGAGTCTATGGGTAATTGGGTATGGATATACTTATCCTTCTAAAGTTTTGTTTATATTGCATATTTTGTGATTTTTTTTTTTAAAAGTTGCAATAGATTCGTCTGATGATATTGTTTTCTAGTTTTTTTTAGTTATCCTATTCTTTTTGGTCAAATGTAGCTGGTGCTTCTGCAGTATCAAATGGGAAAGTTGAGAGTGATGTACTGAAAGCATTGTCTCAAATCATTGATCCAGACTTTGGGACAGACATTGTCTCATGTGGATTTGTGAAAGATCTGAACATCAATGAGGCTTTGGGAGAGGTCATTTAGAGCGTGTATGTGAAATTTTTCTATGACAGACATATAAAGCACAATGTCCTTACCAGAATATATTGACTTTTCATCTCAGGTTTCATTTCGGTTAGAGCTCACTACACCAGCATGTCCAATAAAGGACATGGTAATTGACACAATCATTTTATTAAGAACTCACATATGTTTGATATGGTAGACTTTTGATTTATAAGTGCACTTAAATTGCTTTGTAATGGATATATGTGAGCGCCTCTCATTTTTATTTCTTTGATTTTTTCCTTCTCCTTTGCATTTCAGTTTGAACAAAAGGCAAATGAAGTGGTGAACACACTTCCTTGGGTCAAGAATGTCAATGTCACTATGTCAGCACAGCCAGCAAAACCCATTTATGCTGGGGAACTTCCAGCAGGGTTACAGACAATTTCAAATATTGTGGCAGTTTCTAGTTGCAAGGTAGGTTTCCATGCCCTTTTAGTTCTTTTCCTTAGCTGGTATGTGGATTTTGAGCTCCGGACCTCCTGCACCCGACATATTAGCTCTTCATGGTTCAGTTCAATTGTTCAGAGTTTGATTATTGTTTGTGACACTTTTGAAGGTGCCATATATTTTAACTTGAATTCCAGTTGTTTGTTGCATTACATTTGAAAAAAAATTACTCTTTCTGAGTGAATTGGTAAAAACTGTGGAATCCTCATGAATGTTGACTAATGGAGAAAATAAATACCTCAATGAAGTTACCATTTTGCTAGACTTCCAAGTGATAAGCAACTCATCCCGGCCAAAAAAAAAAAGTGATAAGCAACTCATGATTCTTAGGTTTTTCTCCTTGAAGGGAAAACTATATTTGTAACATATATATTAAAGTGTATAGTAGCAAATATATTAAAAGCTTATATGAAAACGCAACAGCAACTTTTTTTGTTATTGCGGTGGCACTTAGTTTGCACCTTAGGTGTTTTGACCCAATTCCTACTTTACAGAAAACATTAGCTAACTAGTGTAGACTGCTAATTCTGTATCATTGCTGCTGTTGGTGATATATGTGCAGGGAGGCGTGGGAAAATCAACTGTAGCAGTAAACTTGGCATACACTTTGGCTGGTATGGGTGCTAGAGTTGGTATATTTGATGCTGATGTCTATGGTCCAAGTTTACCAACAATGGTCTCCCCTGAGAACCGAATACTAGTAATGGTAACACCATAACTTTTAATAGAATTTTTCTTGCAATATGTAAAGTGCTGCAATTCTGACTGTAAAAACCTTCCTTTAGAACCCAGAGAAGAAAACCATTATTCCTACTGAATACTTGGGAGTGAAATTGGTGTCTTTTGGATTTGCTGGACAAGGTCGTGCAATAATGCGAGGCCCAATGGTTTCTGGGGTCATCAACCAACTTTTAACTACAACAGAGTGGTATGGCACGCTTCCAAAATAAATTATCCAAACTCATTTGATCATTATCCTCATTTCATGAGCTAATTACTGCAAAGTTCTGCATATTTTCAGAAAGGCCCCTCACACGTTTAAATGCATTTGATATGGCCATCACTGATAAAATATGGTTATGGTCATATCAGTGTCTAATACTGATTACTTCACTATGTAGGGGAGAGCTGGATTACCTTGTTGTTGACATGCCCCCTGGAACTGGTGATATTCAGCTTACTTTGTGCCAGGTCCTTTTTTTTTTTTTTCCAGTCAATCAAATTCCTTGGTATTTGTCTGGTTTACTATTATTTTATATTTGGTATCTTATGAAGTATGTTTACGTGGGTATTCTGCCCAAGTTTTTTCCAACGCAAGATTTCTGCGTTTTGATTTGGACAAGATGGATTTCAGGTAGTTCCATTAACCGCTGCTGTCATTGTTACCACCCCTCAAAAGCTAGCATTTATTGATGTTGCAAAAGGAGTTCGCATGTTTTCAAAGCTTAAGGTGTGTATTTCTGCCACACAATCATCCATTCCATAACAAAATATCTTGCCAATGCCATGTACCCAATGGTATTTTAACATGTTAAAAAATGACTGAATATTTTTTAACAACTAACAAGTAGTGGCTAGTTTATATAGTGATGTCTATGCCAAAATTCTTTTACAGCTTCTTATCTAACACATGCTTCTTGTCATTTTCAACCATTTAGGTGCCATGTGTTGCTGTAGTCGAGAATATGAGCCATTTTGATGCTGATGGAAAACGTTATTACCCATTTGGTAGAGGCTCAGGCTCTCAGGCAAGCACATTATTCAAGAATTTGCTTTCTTTCTTTATAGAATATCTAATCTTAGTGTTGGCAATTCATGCACTACCAGCACAATTTTATGTGCAAGCATATGTATTTGAAATAGTTTGATCCACATGTTTGCAGGTTGTAGAGCAGTTTGGTATCCCAAATCTGTTTGATCTTCCCATTAGACCAACTGTAAGTCCTATGTTTTCACTGCTGAGCTTAAAACTCGACTTACTTCTCAAAAAGAAATCTAATACGCTTTGATTACATTTACCTGGCAGCTATCTGCTTCTGGAGATAGTGGAATGCCTGAAGTAGTAGCTGATCCTCTAGGTGAAGTTTCTAAGACATTTCAGGACCTCGGTATTTGTGTTGTACGACAGTGTGCTAAGATTCGCCAACAAGGTAACCTATCTTAGACCTGCTCAACTTAAAAGAGTTCATCAGAACCTCGGAATTTATTCCGTCAAAACTTTGAAATCAAAATGTAGTATTGAGAATTTTGTATTTTGCCAAAGTTTAAAAGCTTGCAATTTGCTCACTGTTGGAACATATTGTTGAGTTTGTTTTTCCTTTTCTCAGTCTGTTGGCTAAGATATACTGTGTGCTTTATCATTTGGTATTGGACCATTCTCGTGAAACTTCTTTTACCTAAATAGGCAATTGATTAGACTATTATGTTTTTTCTGAGCTGATGAAATATTATCTTTTTCATTCTAGTGTCCACAGCCGTGACCTATGATAAATCTTTCAAGGCAATAAGAGTGAAGGTACCAGATTCAGATGAAGAATTTCTTCTCCATCCTGCAACTGTGAGACGGAATGACCGCTCTGCCCAAAGTGTGGTATGAGGAGATTTATTTTGGAAGCATCAAGTGTACAGTTCATTTCCAAAGTAGCACATTATTGCGCAAGATATTATGCAGATTATGTTTGGATATATGACATTGACCCTTCAGTATGATATCAGGATTCCATAACTATGTTCTAAAGCAGAAAGAAGTAATAATTGGGCTGTCAAACTCTTACCTGTAGCATTAATAAAGTCAATGGATTAATCTAGAGGTGGAAGTTGAAATGCATGTGACGTAAGGCTTTGAAGAGACACTAATTGGTGGGGGGAGTTAGTAGAAGTAACCAAATTCTGTGGTGGACCTTTTGAATGGTAAAGGTTCAGAGTAAACAAAATGTTACTTTCAAGGAAGAAAAAAAAAAAGGCATTAAATCCTCCATTGTTGTTGACTTCTGTTATTGTTGTCATAACTCATAAGTTCCTGAGTAATCTACATGTCTGACTTAATCTCTTGTCCTTTGACTTTTGAGTGGCTAATTTTGTGCATAATCAGGATGAGTGGACAGGGGAGCAAAAACTGCAGTATACTGATGTTCCAGAAGATATTGAACCCGAAGAAATTCGGCCCATGGGAAATTATGCCGTGTCAATAACTTGGCCAGACGGATTTAGTCAGGTAAAAACGTATCTATTTTGAACTAATCATATATCTTTGCAAGAAAAAGAACTAATCACATAAGGATTATTGGAAGAAAATTGTTTTGTGGATGATTTTATTGCTGGCATACTATGCAAAGTTTTTGAAAAGGACCACCATTATGCAAGGATGGGTGTCAACTTCATGAGAATCATGATAACCTAACTCCTTTTGACTGAAATGCAAAGCATGCCGAATTTATGAAAGTAGGATTTATTCAACAGTTGAATTGGCTGATTTGGGAATAGTCCTTTTGTGTTTGGTTTAGCCGTCAGCACGAGGCATCAGTCAATATTAACCTAGATAAAAGATTCAGGTGTATACATACAATACGTACATGCATAAATACAGTCCACAAAGTATCCATTTGGTTAACTGTGTTTTTCTATTGTCTTCTTTTCTTTGAATGTTAAGAGTGATCTCCTGTTATACTTAGAAAGGTGATTCATGTTCATGCATGGCCTACCAATCTATCTATGCAATCTGGCTTCTGTTGGGACTAAATTCAAATTAAAGTGGCTTAGTTACACAATCTAGCATACATTTTTCTTTTCTATCAAAATTTATTCTTTCTGCTCAATATATGAATTTCTATATTATGCTGCAGATTGCACCCTATGATCAGCTGCAGACAATGGAGCGGTTACTTGATGTTCCTGAGCCAATTCCTTCCCAGGCATGATAATATGCTTTCTATATTTTTTTACTGCACCAGCCTTAATGGTAATAAACTAATGTTGTTCTTTTCTCCCCTCATACAGGTATGATAGCTTCAAGTGAATATTAATGGATAATAGGGTGTCAGATCCCTCTCTACACACAGTTAGTTGCTCTGTAAAAATTGGACTGGAGTTCTGATGCTCCTGGATTTGGGGCATATTTGTATAAGACCATTCCAATAATAAAAATATTACTACATTTGGTGCACTTAGCCTTTATCATTCAAAATCTCACCCCTCTTTGGGCTTGTTCAAACTCGAACTTAGGATCTTGAACTCCCTCACCCTTAAAGATAGGGTGCATACCACTAAAAGTTAGGAAGTCATTGTTTGTACTTCACTTATTCAAATTATCTGGTATATATAATTCTTATCAAATTGTAATGGATCTTTGACTATCAAGTTATATTTATTATTTCAGGAACGTGCTAGGACTCTGAAATTTGTATTTATGACCCTTTTATCTGCTTCAAGAAAATTGAGAAGGCAACCTCCAAAGCCTTTCACATGTCAAAATGGACCACTTTGAAAACACTCATCAGAAACAGAGATATTAATGCAAAGGCAAGTGAAAACTCGTAAACAAGAGGAGCAGATATAAGTACTAAAAGGTCTGCTGGTTACTGCAGTATTATTGTATTAATCAAAATTAGGAACCGTCCAATTAATGAGCATATCTGCTCAAAGATATTTTCCTGAAACTGTGTTTCAATGCCACAGGGAACTATAAATGTCTTCTTCAACTGTTCTCATTGGGGCCTTTTTGCATTTAGTTCTCTCCAGGCTCCAGCATTGACTATTCTACTTTTCTTCTTCTTCCCTTTTCAGCCTTTACTAGCTTTTAATTTTCAAACTAACTTTTTGGCCCTTTCTAACAGTCAATACTCTTCCTTTGAATGAGTTGGAACTTTTGGCTTTAAATGGCAACCGCAATAAAGGAGTTCTTGCAGGATATGCTTAAATCTGACCATGCCTTTGACATGTGAGGGATATTACTATCCATCCCAGTCTACCTTTTGGAACCCTTTTCTTTTACCTATTAAGCCTCTGGATCTATTGGCTTTAACATGAATATAAGCAACCTCTTAGTCTCACATTAAGTCATGGCACGAAAAATTTCTTGCATACAAAAAAGTGTATACAATTCTCATTTCACGATAATCAGTCAAGTAATCATCAACTTATAAGAAATTTGCAAAAATGTTTGCTTTCACGCTAAATTTCTATTGACACCATCAAATAGACAAGTACTGTCTTGAAGCGACATCTGCCCCACCAAAAGAAAAGAAAGCATCGATTGGAGTCGAATGTTATTGCAACTTCATTATGACAGTCATCTATTATTCATGAGACTCACAACAACCATACCGCTCCATAGGTAACTGTGAAAATAAGGTCGGATGAGCTAAGCAAAGCCAAAGCTACACAATATTTCACCACCCACATGTGTTTGGTTGTTGGAAAAGAATAGCAGTTAATTTGATTGAGCTTCAATGTAAAAAGGGTAAGTTTGGTTTTGTTCTTAGATTCCAAGTTTGGTCAAACCCAACTGCTTGCTGAGTGTGGTCAACAAAATCTTGTTAATTGGTAAGATAAATGTTTTACTCGTGGCCTTGTGTTGGTCTTAATAAAAATCCTGTAGAACATAGTTTTGTTGGATATCTGTTTAGCAAACGAGGCCTTACCTCACATGGCATAACTGGGGCCTGCATGCATTCATACACAGCAACACATATAGAGATAGAGCTCGTCAATGTTGGGTCTGTTAGCTGATAGCTTCTGATAGCTTGAGAGCCTCACATGCTTGCACATTTTTTTTTTTTTGGCCAAGCACATGCTTGCACATTAATTTTCTTTGTATAGTCTGAGAAAATTGTACTACTGCTGATGTAATGCATGACCTGCTACAAACAAATTGTGCAGCCATTGATTCAAACACAACAATTCTGATTTTTAATTTGAGTTCTGTTTCTTTTTCATAACTCAGATGTTCAAAAAAGGACAACCAGAATGTATTACTAACAAATATTTGCAAATACTCCTATGCTTTATCTGACCTGAATAGCTTCAAAGGAAATCCTAAGCTTAATTGAGATTTTTAACAGGTACCCTCTATATTTTGATGCATGGGGAACACCAAAATGAAGGTACTCAGGTAATAAATGTCTATTAATTTTTTATTTTTTCCAAGCAAGAAGATTTGTCAAGAAATTAAGGAAATCCAATAAGAAACGTCAATAGACAGATTTTTGTTTTTCTGCAATATATGTCCAAATGAATATTTCTGAGAATAGAAAAGATATAAACAGCAGAATTATGAACACCTCAAAAAATTGAATTAAGTATTCGAATAAGTTCCTTTCAAACAAACACGACTGGAGCATGAGAAAGAAAGACACTACCCACAGATATTCCAAATAATTGCTTTTACTGGGGTCCTTCCATATTATTGTGGCCTAAATTTCTGATGAAGAATAATATTCATATATATGCTTCCCTGGCACAATATACAAAATGAAATATTTGGTCATGGTCAAGATACATGCTTTTCCTGATCATAAAGTCTTAGGATGATCTTAAACTCTTATGGCCATTCTATTTCTCCTATCCAGACAAGATAGCATTCAATTAATGTTTTGTCATAACAGCCTTAACAGGTATATACATTTTCTAGTTGGATTTATTTGCATAGAGCATATGAGGCATTCTAAATGACTGAAAATTAAATAACCTCACCTAAAAAATACATTTTTTATTTAATAATATAGAGAGACCAGCCTGCAGCTTCCTCACAGTCACAAAAATCACAGATTTTTGTCCTCTCGATCCTTTTGTTTTTTGTTTTGTTCCTTTTTATTTTATAATTGGACAAAGGAATCTTCTCCAAATCTGTTCAAAAAGAGTACAAAATCGATTGCAAGGATCACTATGTAATCTTCCAAAAAGATTAACTTTATCTCTCTGTCTTTTGAAACAAGAAGCTGAATTTTATAGAAGGTTGATGAACACCCTAGAACCTTTTCCACTAGTTAGTGTCCTCATTAGATCTCCAATCACATCATTCATATTGTAGCCACAGCTGCATGATCTCTAATAAGCAGAAAGAGTTTTCATACTACCCCTATTTTGATCCTTAGGTTTATGCCTGTTGAGTGATTTTTCTATATTATGATCATCCATGTAACTAGAACTGCAGACCATTTTCACTTTATTAAACTCTAGCACTCTTTTATATTTTGGACTTGCAGTTGTCATTTGAATAGTAACTGTTCTTAATTCGAACACTCTTTTAATTATGTATATAAGATTAATTGACAATCTAATAACATAACATATCACATCTTATTAATTGTTAGACAACTACCTTAGGAATTAGGGGTGGAGGATTTGAACCCATGACCATATCAACTTAAGCTCTTATAGCATGTTAGACAACCACTGTGCCCTAAAAACTTAAGCTATCGCGGAATTGGACAACAATAAATATCAAATTAACACTAATAACAGAAAAAATAACATGTTGTTTGACAAGAAAATATTAGTAGCAAGCACATGTATACATGAATATAACAGGTCCTAATGATGCATGAATCTGGAATCTGATTGTGATAAGGAAAAGGAGGGAAGAACGTGGTGGTGGGGTATGCCAGCTTTAATGGCAGAAAAAGGTAGGCCTTGGACTTATCTCAACTCTCTCTCTCCTTCTCTCGCTCTAGCTATGTCACAACACAATCAGCATAAAAAAACAAATGGGTCCTTTTGGGTCTGAAGGTCCTGCTCTTAAATTAAAGGGCTACCTCAGTACCAGACTACCATCCAGTAGGGTTGAGATGTGGTATGCTTCCTTCTTCATTGACCCCACAAACCTCACGCAGAAGCAGCTCCTTAATTAATCCACCTTCTTAATCTCTCTTGTTAGCATGACAAGATTAATTAAGTTACTGATATTTGATATTTCTGTCCAAGCTTAACTCTAAACCCCCAAAACCCGTGACATATGATTTTGGACACAAAGAACAATATCATGACAGAAAACAAAAACAGATGGTGCTATTTTTATCCTTTATCATACAGTATACGTATCTTGTCTTGAATGTATAAGCAAGATATTTTGATAATACACTACATCCCAAATTTTGTAATTAATATTGACCTCATGACTACTCAATGTGTCAATGTGGCTATTGAAGATGACTACAGGGTGGATATATACCAGTAATAGTAACAAGTACGTACATGTCCAAAAAATTAATTCAACACATTCTTCTTTTGAATCTGGTGGTGGTAGCCTAAGTAGGAAAAAACCAAAAGTCATCAAGCTCACTAAATGACCCCAACGCCCTTACATAAATTGCATCTTGTTCCTACTGTCTACTCATCAGCCTTCTCTAATTCATAATATATAATTATCACCAAGTCTTCTGCTATTAGCTAGAGTGGTTAGCTGAGATTGACTCCTTTAACATACACACATGCATATATAGGTTAGTATATATCTAACCCCTTTTTTTTCTTCCTTTCATCAAGTAACAATATTTGAGAGATGAGGATTAAATGTAAATTTTTTTATTCATTGGAAGGAGAGAGAGAGAGAGAGAACTACCCACCAGGTGATTCTCCAACCACAAAAACTATGCAACTTCTCACATACTAAAATTACCATTGGCCAAAAATAAAAAATTCTAATAAGCACCAAAGCAATATCAATCATTAATGACAAAAATCTTTCTACCTATTTATCTTTATTAATTTACTAGTATATAACCCATTCCTTGTTCTATAAAAGGGAGACCAAACACAGCAAACAACACCACACACAGTCGATCAGTTCTAGCTCCCCTGATCACAAGCTCATAACTCATCAATCTCTCTTTCTTTGTTTGGTACTTGATCATCAAACAAACCACTATGGTGCTAGAAACAAGCCTTTCATCAGCCATGAATGCCAAAATCGTGGGCTCATCATCAACTGGCAAGTCTGGCAGTGATGAAGGCATAGTCCTAGCACATGGGTATGGAGGAGACCAATCTGTGTGGGACAAAATCCTTCCCTACTTGGCTCACCATTACCGTGTTCTTGTTTTTGACTGGACCTTTTCGGGTGCTGTGACTGTTAAGGACCCCAACCTCTTTGATCCTGTGAAATACTCTTCCTATGATGCTTTTGCAGATGACTTGATTGCTCTCTTGGATGAGTTTCACTTGAAATCTTGTGTCTTTGTTGGCCACTCCATGTCTGCCATGATTGGATGCATTGCTTCCATCAAGAGACCTGACCTCTTTAAGAGCCTCATACTCATTGCAGGCTCTCCTAGGTAGTACTATATATATATTTTTCACTTCAAAACTCACATATATAGATTTACAGTCAGTCTTTTATTTGGTTTGTTGCTCTCTCTTTACTGTTCAAGCATATTTTTAGGCAGAGTTTGCTGGAGTTTTTCATTCTCTTTTTCGTTTTCTTCTACTTTTGTGGTTCAATTTGATATTCATTATCTTTTGCTCGATCCATTAGCAGTAGTGCTTTCTGGATCCAATTTAAAATCTATATCTGTGTGTATAGCTAGCTTACTTAAGTGGCCATCATAGTTTAATGATGAGGGAGCTAAATTTCACTTCACTTAACTAAGCAGATGATCATATATCTTATGTACTTGATAGGTAAATGTACCTTTTAAATCTGTATTTCAAGTAGCAATCTTCATATCATGACAATATGATAACATAGTATACATATAAGATATATATGTGGCCATTGATTAATATCAGTTATAGGATTGTTGTTTTCCTTTTGTCTTGTCTCTGTTAGTACTAAATTAATTCAGCATTAATTTTGGCCAAGTGCTCTAGGTTCACAAGTTTATAAACCTAGCGCGGATTTTAATTTTTATGATTACATCTAGCTCGATAGATTTTGTCTTATCAAACAATCTGATATATCAATTTGAACATTAATTACATAGACTTTTGTTTATATATATGGTGTCAAATTGACAGTTTAACAACATAATATGCCAGATTATCTCGCAAGTGAACACTACGTACCCTACCTATCTCAACTATATACATCTGACATCAAATTCTTGCTGCATATATAGGTATATGAACACAGATGACTATGAAGGAGGGTTTGACAAGTCAGACATCAAACAAATCATCTCAAGCATAGAATCCAACTTCCACAACTGGGCTGCCAACTTTGTCTCACTTGCTGTGGACTCAAATGACCCTCTCTCAGTTGACCACTTCCTCAAGTGCCTGCGCAGAATGAGACCCGAAGTTGCACTGGCCGTGGCCAAAACAGTCTTTTACAGCGACGAACGGGACCTTCTCGACAAAGTCTTAACTCCATGCACCATCATCCACGCCACCACTGACATTGTTGCTCCAAAGTCTGTTGCATTCTACATGCAGAAGAAAATCAAGGCAAAGCCCGCTGTGGAGTTTATAAACACCGATGGCCATTTCCCTCAATTGACTGCACACCTTGAGCTCCTTCATGTGCTTGGGCTCGTCTTGGGCCTTGAATTTGAGCTTGACCCATCATTGGGTAAATTATAGGTTAATGAATTAATTTCTAGTTTGTACCCTTTTTTGTTTTGCTTTTTATGTTTTGGGATGTAGTAGCTTGCTAGAATAATTATAAGGTCATAGAGAAACCCATTTAGATGTGTGTTTTTCCTTGTTATATATTCACCATTTCATGGGATTTAGATAGGGGATGCTTGGCCTGTACAATTAGTATTGTGTTTAATTAATTATATATTGTTGTCTTTTCTTTTTGTTTTCCTAAAGGAGAGATTTCAACTTAGCACAACAATGATTAGGAGTGAAAATATGAGTACGAATTTATCTAAGGTAACAAAAAGCAAAGAGAATCATGATCTCAGGATTCTTCTATCATTTTATCTCCACACCTAAAAAAAATTCCAAACTTTCCAATTTTATCTCTCTCTTTAATTTTTATTTTTTACTTTCTAAAATGAAAAAATAAAATAAAATAAATGAGATGGGCAAATTGAAAGCTCCAAAAAAGTTTGGATGCTGGATATCAAACATTTGGGTGTTGGACAATCCACAATAGCTCAACGAATTGGGCTTCACTTTTAGGAGTGAGCGGCCCAATGATGGGCCTTACATTTAGGTCCACAACCTGAAATACCATTAACACCCTCCCGCTACACAGCAAGATGCCAAGATCAAATCACTGCCCCCCACACCATCAAATATTCAATACAACTTTTCCTCCGTGGCCAGCGAGGCAGTTCTCTTCCGGTAATTTAACTGAAAAGTGAAGGGCAATCCGGTCAGGAAGCGCCAAAATATCTCTCTCACACTGAAAGTGCCACTCTCCTCCGACTCTCTCACTTGAGATTTAAAGCGAAGCATGCGAAGCTTATTCGGAGCTGCCCAAATTCTCAGCAAATCGTCCACTTTCTTCTTCAAACCAAATTCGAAGCTCTCTCTCTGCAAAGCCTCCAATCAAACTCTCTCTCTCCGAACCTTCGCGATCATGGCCAACGCCGACGCGTTCGTCAAGGGTAGCATTCACCCAAACGGCGTCGCTGTCATCACCCTCGATCGCCCCAAAGCTCTCAACGCCATGAACCTAGGTATAGCTATATATATATGTAAATGCATAAATCAGTAAGCTTTTCAAAGAATTTTGTGTATATGTTTGAGTGAAACTTGTTTCAAAATGCAGATATGGATGTAAAATACAAAACCTTTCTGGATGAATGGGAATCAGACCCAAGTGTGAAGTGTGTTCTGGTTGAGGGCAGCTCAGCTCGAGCCTTTTGTGCGGGTAACATGGAGAAGATATAGAGTTTTAACTATTTGGATAATTTGTAGTTTCTTTCTTGCCCAATTTGCACTTTCATTCTTTTAGCATGCTACAATTTTTCTTTTTAAAAATTCTATGTAGCTCTATAAGTTTCCTAGAAAGGTCTGTTTAGCTGTTTTGGCGGCCTATTTTTTTTTCCTGAGTCTTAGGTAAGATTTTGAGAGTGACCAATCACGGTAAATGCAGGAATGGATATTAAAGGGGTTGTTGCTGAAATCCAAAAGGACAAAAACACTCCTCTTGTGCAGAAGGTTTCTACATTACGCTTGCTTTGAACTAGAATTGTTTCTTGTGTAGGTGCTTACTTGATGATAGGTTGTTGTTCTTGGTCGTTGGTGCTGTTCCATTTCATGTTGTTTGTGGTTTACCTTCATTTGTTCTTCTTATGTTGCCTTTTGTTGTACCATATAAGGTGGCATTTAAGTTGGCTCATTGTCTAATTGATAACCCAGATCTTAGTTTATCTGCAGGTGGTGATGTGAAGCAGATCACGACCAAAAACCAACTATCGGATATGATTGAGGTCTAGTTGTGTCCTTTTAACTAAATAGTATCTGACTTATAACCTTATACTGCTTACTAAAATCCAGCTAATATAAGATGACTGCATTGTCTACCATATTGTATGCGATTCTGTAATTTTCATAGTAGGCAGAATTTACAAGAAGTAAGAACTATCAATACCATTGACCTTTGCAAAACCATTGATGACTAAGACTTAATACAAGCCCCTAACAACAACACTCATGCATTATCTTAAAATGATATCTATCTTGATGTAAACTTAACTTTTATTAATCTAGTGCAACTGTTCTTAAAATAAAAAATAAAAAATCTACTGCCACTGCTAAGAAAGATTATAAACCATTTGAGGCCTATGCTGTGATCAGCAGAGGAAACTACAGCGTTGCTTTGGTTCTTTCTAAGAGTGTCTGTTCTGCATGTATTTATTTGTTTGTTAATTTCCAATACATACAATTTGGTTCTTTGGATTTTGATGTTTGACCTTCTTGAGCATTATCGATGTCTGGTTATTTATTTAGTTTTGACGTTGCTTGAACTTGGGCAGTATCATTTGTATTAGTTGGATCGCTTGGCATTCCCACTTGAGCTGCCATTTGTTCTATTCTTAAGACTGCCAGGTTACCAATATAATATTGCCTTATTGGGTTGCATATTTGTCAGGTATTCACTGCTGAGTATTCTCTAATATGCAAAATCTCTGAGTACAAGAAGCCCTATGTAAGTTTCATGGATGGCATCACGATGGGCTTTGGAATTGGGCTATCAGGTCATGGTCGCTACCGGATCATTACAGAGGTATAATTGCATCCTCATACAGAGATTGTCAATCTTGTCAATTACCTTGCAATGGCTTTCTGAAATTTGTGTATTTAAATTCTCTTACTTGTATGGATTTCAGAGGACTGTTCTTGCTATGCCAGAAAATGGAATTGGTTTGTTCCCCGATGTTGGGTTTTCACATATAGCAGCACAGAGTCCAGGAGGAGGATCTGTTGGTATGCTTTTTTCTATCCTTAGATGTATTTTCTTTCCTTAAACTGGATTGAGCTGCTTGTTCAGCTTTGGCGGACTACAGAGTATAGAAAAACTAGGAGATTTAAGTAAATAAATGGTTTTTAAGATTTCTCTGTTTGCTTTGTGTATCAGTTCTTTTTCCTGTAATTGTTTAACAGTTATATATGTTTCTAGGTGCTTATCTTGGTTTGACTGGGAAAAGGATTTCAACACCATCGGATGCACTATATGTAGGTCTTGGGACACATTTCGTGCCATCTCAAAACTTAGGTTCCCTAAAGGAGGCCCTTTTGTCAACTAACTTGTATGTTTTTTATCTTCTTTCTACATTCTTTCTTTTCTTTTTCTTTTTTCACATTTTTGATGCACACAAGGGTTTAAATTTAATTTGCATCCTCACATTAACTCCATTGTTGATACAGTTCCCAGGATCCACATCAGGATATTAATGCAACTTTGGCAAAATTCAGCAGCAACCCTGATTCTGAAGCCCAACTGAAGTTGCTTTTACCTCAAATAACTTTGTCATTTGGTGCAAATAAGTCGGTTATTGAGACAATTGAAGAACTTAAAAGGCATCAACAGAGTTCTGATGCTACTGGTAAGTTTGTGAATGCCATCAAAATAAGTCAGTTATTGTGACAATTCATTTTTGATAATGAAATGAAACTATGCATCATACTTGTGGCATTAGAGAGATTTGGATGTCACTGTCAAGTATTGCCTTATTGTTCTCTTGATTCAATATTTATGTTGCAGTGGTGGAGTGGGCTAATGAGGCTCTTCAAGGTCTCGGAAAGGGTGCTCCTTTTTCACTTTGCTTGACACAAAATTATTTCTCCAGAGTTGCATCTGCACTTGGGAAAAATGACAATCAATTATCCTCAGTGAGTCTGGATTTTCTACCTAGCCTTTCATTTCTTTCATCATATAGTTGCATACTTGCATCTTTTTGATAGTTTTTGTTTTCTAATAGCTCATGCTATGTAAATGTAACGTTCATATTCATTTGTACTTGGCCAAATCCAGCTAACTGGTGTGATGAAAACTGAATATCGCATCGCCGTAAGATCCTCTTTGCGGAATGATTTTGCTGAAGGTGTGCGGGCAGTTTTGGTAGACAAGGATCAGGTTGGTTAATTATGCTCAAGATTTCCTTTCTATAAAATGGCAGAAGAATGTGGAAATGTTAATATTTAGTTCATTGAAACTAGAAATATCTATCTTTTTATTTTATTTTCAATAGCCAAGTGTTTGGTAATGATTTCTCAATCCCCAAAATGACAAAACATTGATATTATTTTAATCATTCAAATTATATAACTTCTTTTGATAAGCACCCTAAAATGCTGATTGAGTGCCTCAGTAGAAATGGTTAATTTTAAATTTTTGTAAAATTGATCCTTTTTGTTTTTAGATCATCAAAATTATATATTCAGCTTATTTTTCCGTGTATTACAATGAATCTCTATTACTGGTGTTTGCAGAATCCAAAGTGGAATCCGTCAAGGTTAGAGGATGTTAATCAGAGTGAAGTGGAAGCTCTCTTCGAACCATTGAGCCCAAACGTCGAGGAGTTGTGTGTGTAACTTGCATGTGAAAATGCCCTGTCTTGTGTACGAATAATGTGTCCTATCTTGTTTCAGCAATAAACATTAGACGGGTTGGGTGTCATTGAAATGTATTTACTGCTGTGGGAAATAAGTTTAATCTACCCGAGGAGAAAACCATTTCACTTGGGTGCTTTTAATGCTTTTTGTACTGCGTTCTCCTTCCCCATGACAATATCATTTATGCTTCTTAATCCAGTGTCTTTATTATAGTCAAAAGTATGATGCGACCTGTTATTTTCTAGTTCCTTTTTGGTTGGCCTCAGGCCATATATATTGCTTGTTAAATGTTGCATTATATCCAAGCTTTGGCTTGTAACTCGTAACCCTTGCAACTAGAGGTGGGTTTGGTTCGGTTTTCTAGGGTGTTGGGAAACCATATAGATTAGTCATTCACCGCGTCATACTCGAAAATTGTCAGAAAAATTGATGCAATTATGCAACCCACCTATGGCAGTAGCAGCTGCATTTTGGGGTGAAAAAGTACACTGAAACAATGGCTTAATTTCCAAATGGTAAAGATAGCTTCTATAATTTTGGGGGAGAAAAAAGTACAATGAAAAAACTACTTAAAAAAGGAAAGAAAAAAAACTACTATTAGGAGCAATCACCACTCCTCAAACTTTGTAGTAGGTCCAGATATCCAAAGCATTCGGGGCTAATGTACCTGCAGTGATTAAAGACAAAGATTAGAAGGAAATCTATGGTACCGCATCTGGGTTTAGTAGTTGTAAAACATTATTGTAGGTTTGTTCATTGAAAAGTTACCTTACAGACTTACAGTAAATTAGACTACAGATTGATCAAGCAAGTATTATTTACTTCACATTACTAATGCAGGTGATCTGAACTCCTCTTAAAGCTTAACATAGAGTAGTATAATTTTATGGGGAAAATTGGGTAGGGACAATAACTTATCCTACATCTGCTAGGTTACAGGAAGAAGATGATGATTGCTATACATCATCACCACATTATTAGTAGTATAGCTAGGAAACAAGAACTTTATTTGCTTGATTACTCATATGTAAGAATGTCAGTAGTAAAAGAGAAATACCCATGTCGAAACAGGAAATCAATGATGACAAGGGAGCAATTTGGCTTAAAAAATTGTGTCCTTCGTATAATGTTTGCAACATGCATCACAGGGATCAATTTGAAGCTCTCCACCTCTCCATCTGTCACATGTTTAATAAGCCATTGTTGAAGTTCTCTTCATCAGGGAAAATGTTGCAGATGGTTTTGAATGAAATGAAAAGTAAAAATTCATTGCTGAGATGCAATATTCAAACTGATGAGATAAATGACAAACCTTGAAGGCATAGTTTACAACTCCTATACATAAAAGCTAAGTCTACGAGTCTAACCTTGATTCTTAGGCATGAAACTCTCAGGGAGTTTTAAGTCATAGCAAAACAAGACATCCCTTTTGTATCTATACCCATCAATGTCCATATAAGAAACAGCACCAACTGGTGTAGCTCTGTATGAGAAGCATCCAAATTCATAAATAAGAGAGAGAGAGAGAGAGAGAGAGAGCGAAAACAAGGCATGTCCACATATAGCAAATATATGGATAATTCAGCGGTTAACAAAAACTTACACATTTGAAATGGATCTGGGGATTCCAGCCTCCTCTTCACATTCTTTTACAATATTGTCCCCGCATGCAATCCCATGAGGCTGCAATTACCATTATGGGAAATATAATTACATCCTAGCTCAGAAAATGAAGTGGATAATAGGCTTAACAAATAAAGGATCATATAAGCTTTGTCATTTTCATTATATTTTCCCAAGATCGGGCATCAAGAAACCTCCCACAATCATGTTTTTGGTAACTAAACTGCCACATTCATTTTCTATGCTTAAAGTTGACCTCTAACTAGTAAGAACTACTCAAATTTTCCACTTGCCTCAGTTTTAACCACAAATTATGGCCAGTTCCTGGGTGAAGTTTATCTTTTCATTCTTGTAGTTTCACCAACTACGTTGCCATTAAAGAGCACCAGGGCCATCAAATTTAAGAACATATCATGTAACCAAATTACTCTGGCTGCCTAATGCAAATTAATTCCAAGCAACCTCTCCCTCTGAGAGCATAAATACTGAAAGAACAGGAACTAAAATGTGTTAAAATGAATTGATAGTTCGTTACAAACCAGTCCTCCAGCAACTAAATGATCAAGCATCCCTGGATAAGTGGGTTTCTGTTGACTTCTCTTCCCTATCCATAGAAACTTCTTCCCATCCTTCTCAACATAGCCATTCATGTGCACTCCATAAGCCTTTCCTCACAAAAACCAATTAAAAAGGTTGAGTTGTCCATATTTGCCAAGTAAAACAACACAATCCAACTACAGAAGAAACATATATGAAAATTAAAAATTAAAAGAAGCAAGGAAATCAAATAAACAATAAAAAGGAGTCTACTAGATTCCTATATGACCATAGCCCACAAAGGGTCAGCTCCAAACCTCCTTAAATCTTTTTCACAGAGCCTCCATGTCAATCTAATAACAAATCATTGGCACTGCTAGGTAGCACCAATTAATCCAATTAGCCAACTCCATTAATCGTAAAGATTATATAACCCAAATGACTTACTGGGAATGCTTCAAAAATTGATTATAATGTACTGTTAAATCACCAGTTAAAAGGCGGCGCAGAGCGCAAAATCAAACCTTTATTCCAAAATAAGGAGCAGCTGCACGTTCTAGAGAGAAAAATACGGGTGCCCCAAAGGATGATGTGACAGGGTATAGCTGATCATCAAAATAAAACAATTGCATAGTGAGATGGAGATGAAATTAGAAGCACAGCATATAAGCACATTATCACATACATAGAAATATAGAATCTGATTCAGTTAGCACAAGCAGTACCTCATTCCTTATACCTGGAATCAGTTCTTCCGGTAAGCTTTTGATTACATCTCCCACCGCTTTCGTTCTATCCTCAGGTGTTCTCAACGATGAATTCAAGGTTATTGGGCCACCATTAGAATCAAAATTTACTGGGGAGAAAGTAAACACGTCCTGAAAACCACGTAAATTCTCAGCAAAACTGCACAATTGGGAAATTTATTATTCAGTGGTACATTAGCGTGAAATGGGTATTTGAATTCAAGGGGAATTTAAGCTTACGCTTTGTGAATGAAACCAACGATTTGATCCTGAATTACAAAGGGAAGGAACTCAGATTGCGCTTCCTGCAAATGGGTTCAATATATATAAATGAACAATCGGTCTGTTTGGCAGCTGGGAAAATGTTTTTGTATAACTACTTACTGGTCTGCGATTGCAGATTTTGATCTTGTCCGTGTAGCCTTTTAGATCGGAAGGGTCGTCGGGAAGGGATTCCGGTTGGGATATCGTAGCGACGTCGTCCCAAGTGAAGCTATCTGAGGCTGAGACTGACACATAACGACGAGTTTGGATTTTGTTAAAACGGTGGGTGGAACGAAATGGAAACGACGTCGTAAGTGGCTTGGGGAGAGCGTGAGAAGCTTTGGCGGTGAAACGGAGGGCCAAGGAGTCGACTAGTTTGTGAGAGAGGTGAGGAATGCCATTGCTGCAGGCCATGGCAGCGGCGGGTACGACTCGCTTTACACTTGTATCAACGAACTTAACTAAAACAAACTCATTTCATAAAACAAAAACAAAAAAACATAATTAATAAAAGAAAAAAGGGTTAATTACAATTTAGTACCTCAACTTTACCTCCTATTTCAAGTTAGTACCTCAAGTTTAAAAAGTTTTAATTTCATACATCAACTTCCATTTTGTCACAATTTCATACCTCCGTTACTACTACCGTTAGGAAGTCCGTTATCCGCCTACGTGGCGCTAACGTGGCGCACGCTGACCCAATCACTAAGTGTTGACTTGATTTTTAATAATTTCCATGTGGCAGAATAATAATAAAAAAAGAATAAAATATTTAAAAATTAATTAAAATATAAAAAATTGAATTAAAAAACAACCCCCATTTTTTTTGGTCAAAAACACAACCCCCATCCCCTCCCCCCAGCCCGACCCACCCCTCCCCCTCCCCCTCCCTGCAACCCATCCCCTCCCCTCCCCTCCCCTCCCCTCCCCGCAACCCAACCCCTCCCCTGCAACCCATCCCCTCCCCTCCCCTCCCCTCCCCTCCCCGCAACCCATCCCCTCCCCTCCCCTCCCCTCCCTGCAACCCATCCCCTCCCCTCCCCTCCCCGCAACCCAACCCCTCCCCTGCAACCCATCCCCTCCCCTCCCCGCAACCCAACCCCTCCCCTGCAACCCATCCCCTCCCCTCCCCTCCCCTCCCCTCCCCTCCCCTCCCTGCAACCCATCCCCTCCCCTCCCCTCCCCGCAACCCAACCCCTCCCCTGCAACCCATCCCCTCCCCACAACCCAGCCCCTCCCCCTCTGTGCTTCCAAGCTTCCAAATTGGCAGTACACCCAAACAATTCAAACCCATCAAAATTCATCCAACAAAAATAACAATTTTTGATAAAAGATAAAAAAATTACATTAAATTGAAGAAACCCCTCAAAAAATGAAGAAAAAGACATAAATGGGCAAAAATGATAAGAGAATGGTTTTGGGGTTGATCTTGGTTACCGATGCAGTGTTCTTCGTTTTATTCAAGATCTAGATCATGGGGTTTTTCCATTTTATTTTGGGTTGCTGGGCGAGATGGGTATTTTTTTTATTTTTTATTTTTTTCTCAATTTCTGCTGGATGATGCTGGACGATCGTCACGGTGGCGAAACGAGAAGCCGACCACAACCACCTGGTGTTTCTCTAGAGTTTCGCAGAGGCAGTGGACCACTACGCCGCCGTCTCTGACTCGAGGTGACGCTGCCGCCGAACAAAGGGAACGACTGGCGATGGTTCGGGAGGAAGATCTCAAACATGGTAGCGGCATCGGGGGAGAGAGACAACATATCGTCATCGCGGCCAAGGAGGATGAGGAGAGAGAGAGAGAGAGAGAGAAAGAGGTTACCGGCAGGGTTGGGTTGTGGTGAGGGGATGGGTTGCAGGGAGGGGGAGGGGGAGGGGGAAGGGGGTGGGTCGGGCTGGGGGAGGGGATGAGGGTTGTGTTTTTTTTAATTCAATTTTTTATATTTTAATTAATTTTTAAATATTTTATTCTTTTTTTATTATTATTCTGCCACATGGAAATTATTAAAAATCAAGTCAACACTTAGTGATTGGGTCAGCGTGCGCCACGTCAGCGCCACGTAGGCGGATAACGGACTTCCTAACGGTAGTAGTAACGGAGGTATGAAATTGTGACAAAATGGAAGTTGATGTATGAAATTGAAACTTTTTAAACTTGAGGTACTAACTTGAAATAGGAGGTAAAGTTGAGGTACTAAATTGTAATTAACCCAAGAAAAAATTACAAATTTGGTCCATTTATTTTATACTAGTTCAATTTTCATTCACGATCTTTTTTAAGTTCTGTTTTTGTTTACTAATTGTTTCATTTGTTCAATAAAGATTCAGATTTGTGATTTTGAGTTGTGTTTTCTTCAATTATAATTGAAGTATAAGTTATATTTTATCATTTCTTAGTCATAAAAACAAATCTGAACTTTTATTGAACAAGTGAAACAATTAGTATACCAAAATAGAACTTAAAAAATATTGTAAACCAAAATTGAACTAGATATAAAATAATTGAACTAAATCTGTAATTTCCTCTCAATAAAATATTTTACCTCGACACTTTTCTATGCTAAATTACAGCACTGTCATTTATTTACTAGTTTTGTTTAATTGTACTTAATTTATAGAGTGATACAACTAATATCCCAATTTAAAGCGTCATGTTATTTTGGTAAACAAAATTGAGATGATAATTAATGTTTTTGTTCATAATAGAATGATATATAAGTAACATTTGAGAACTGTCACACTTAACAAAGTGAGTATAACTCTTTTGTTTAACTCTTTTACATTACATCACAATATTATGAGAATAACAAAGTGGATGAGTGTTGAACCATTAATAATGATAAACTAACATAATGTTAATTTTGTCGTGAAAAACTTATGCGATGGGTCGAAAATGTTAATTTTGTCGCACAAAACTTCAGTTGCATTTAGTCATATTATATAATCCTACAAAGGTTGACGAATCATTTTCCGTAAACTACAAAACAAAACTCCGACTACAACTCAAAACCAAAATAGATGATTGTTATTCGTTGGGAGAACAATGTTGAGCTTTGAAATAAACCCTAGAGAAGACGAGTCCAGGTGAAATCTGAGTTCTCACAATTGCAAATATCTTTTTAGGTGAAACACTCAGACCATTTTCAATTATTTCCTAAACTACTCCCTAAATTTAAATTTGAAAAAAAATGACATAAACCATAGTTCCAACATTTTCTTAAAATCTCTCCAAAATTGAGATTTCTTTAAAAAATTTCCTAAATCAAGTTAAATGGATGTGGCTTCTCAAACCTTCAATAGTCAAATTTTATATAATTTGGAAAAATTTAAACTTTAACATTATATAGTAATTTATCAAATTTAACTTTTTCCTCAAACTTATACTCATATTTAAAGAAAATATAGGAAAATAACTGAAGATGCTGTTAAAAATCAATTATATGATATTAATTTCTTCCAATATCTTATATGTAATTTTTAAATTTTCATCTTATATGAAATGACTTTTTTCTCGGTATAAAGGAGGGCTAAAGCCCAAAGAAGAAAACTAGCCTAACACAGCTCTAGCACAAGAGGAACCAGAAGCATCAACCAACAAAATTGATAAGACCTCAGCATGAGGCTCTTCAAACCAATGAATCCCCAATTCCCTCACAAAGCATAGAGAATCGAGACAATCTGCAACAACATTTTCGTCCCTATAAATATGGGAGATTGAACAACTAGCAAAACTAGAAATAAGAACTCTGCAATTATTAATAAGGCTACAAAGAGGATGAGAATTATCAACATCCTTAGAATGAAATGACTTTTTTCATTACAAATATATGTTTGCGATATATATGCACAACAGTAAAACGTTTTGTTATGCGCTTGCCAAAAGGCAAATAAACAGTTGAAAGTAACTATAAATTGTTTTGTAAAAAAGCATGATAATAATTAGATTGATTATAATGGCAATTATTGAGAGTTAATAAGTATCTTAACTAGAATCAGATTCAACATTATTATGATTCAAAATTTCAAAATAATAATTGATAAATGCACTTGGTTTCGATTTTTTTGATTTAACCTTTCTCATTTTAGATAAGTAATATATTAATACGTGATATAACTAATTTAATGTGTAAAGATATTATTGGATGATACGTTTATATTTGTAGAGTATAATATTAATAATATTCACTCATATTATAATACATAAACTAATTATACTAGTGATAATGTATCGATTATACACAATAATATTTTCTAAAAAATAGATAAAAAAAAAAAAGTATATTGTGATTTGTGAAGCTCTCCCTCTATAAGTCTATAGTCGACATTGTGAATATTTCGCTTTGGAGGGAATGGATGCTGTGAAGGCCGAGTTTTTTATTGGTCTCCCACCAAATTTATACGGAGCTTCGCATGCCCCTCTTTCTTTATTCGTTCAAAATTTTGAATTGACAATCAAACCAAATAATCTCTCAGTTTTCGTTCTTAGCCTCCCTCCAATATAAAACCTCTCCTCCCACCAAATTCATCTCCGTTCCTACGGCTTCTTCTTCACCGTCACGGTCCAATCGCCGTCTTTCCCGCCAAATGTCTTGTCGAAATATGCCTTCTTCCTCCGATACGTCTGTCCCTACTCTAACGCCAGTCACCATATCGTACTCGGAGCTTGAAGTAACGTTCTCTCTTTCTCTCTCTATCCGTTATATCTGTTTGGTTGCCGAGAAAATTGAGCAGGAGAGTTTTTGGATGATTGGCTTTATTTGCTATCTGGTTGCTTAAGAGCAAAAATGAAAAACTCGATTTAATCCAGCGAAATTAGTTTAAAAGACTCTTTGAGTTGACTTTTTGGTTGCAGTGAACTCTACTAAATTGATTCCTCTTTTTCTTCATTTTCTCAGCAACCAAACAGAGCATCTTTTGGTTTATTTCTAGTTTTACTTTAATTGCTCTGTTTTGCTGGATATTTGTGATATGTTCATATGCGTTTTTCTAATATTTCAATTTTTCTGGATTGATTGAGACAGGACAAGAACGCTGACTTGTCAATGAAGATTGAAGAAGGATTTGGACCTAATGGGCTAGGAATACTATCAATCACTGACGTACGGTTACGTTACGCATATAAATTGTCTGTCTAAATTATTCTTTTATTTTCTTAATATTCGCTCCTTTTTGATAGTCACACTTGCCATTGCTAATTAGTTATTATCCTTCCTATTACCAATTTTAATATGTTAAAAATGCATGTTTATTTGAAATCATCAGTATGGTGAATTGGTGATGGCTATATTTGTTACCTATCTCATATATTTACAACTGTACATATTAGTTTGAGAGTTAGTGTATATTGTACAGAACTGATAAGTACTTGCTTCCTTGTGTTGTCAATTGCAGGTTCCAGGATATTCTTCATTGCGCCGAAATCTTCTACACCTGTCACCTAGGTATAACCTTCTAACTAGAACTTTCATGTTCATTTTTAACTGCGCTCTATATGAGTTTAAGAAGATAATTTGATATAGCATTGCTCATGGGAGTTTACCTTTTCTTTTATTAGATTAGCCAATCTGCCTGAAGAGGTGAAGAAGGAACTTGAAGATCCTCATAGTAGGTAATGCTTTCTAGTGCCATGATTATGCTGTGATTTCTATCTTATCTCATTGACATATTTTGTGTAAATGACTTCACACATGTGTGGACACTCACATAATCTCTGTTCTTTATATAATAGCGAAATTCAAAATCCCCTGCAAAAAGAAAAATAAAGTTTCATCTCAACTCTTAAATTTTGTCACAATCATTAGACTTTTCAGAATCCCAACTAAAGGTCTTGACATATATGACTAATATTTGCATTGTTTTATTGCTCTCTTGGAGAGTCTATTTGAGATTGTAATATTCATATGATAAGAATTGTAATCCATCATTTGGTAGTTATCTTCACAGATGTATGACTTATGTTCTTTTTACCCACCATCCATTTGTAGGTACAATTTTGGATGGAGTCATGGAAAAGAGAAGCTGGAATCTGGAAAGCCTGGTATAACTTTTCTATTTTTTGTTCTGGAAACTCTAAGGACAGCTTATAATCACACTTGATCACATGATTGTTATTCAATTCTATTTAGTTTGTGTTTGGGTTTTGCAGATATGCTAAAAGGATCTTTTTATGCAAATCCAATAGTAGATAAGCCTACAACAGATGAGTCTCTAATTCAAAGGTAAAAGTCTCTAAGAACATAAATTATATTTTGAGTTATGGCATTTACTCTTGTCTGAGGTCTCATAGCATATGGCTCAGACCACTAATTTTTGGCCAAAATAGATGATTAGGATTATTGTTTTTGTTTTTTACAAATAACTAACTTCATACATTACCTATTTGAGAGCTTACAGATTTGTGCAAACAGAACATGATACTTTGTGTCTGCTCAAATTTTTGTTAATGATCTGTATGCAGGTATCCATCATATTGTGGATCAAATATATGGCCTACAAGTGAATTGCCAGAACTTGAAGTGGGTATGTTTCCCTTTAATTGTGATTTTCTAGGCCACAAACTGTGTTTCTTTTATTTTCTCCTTTATGGTATTATTTTCTCTTTTAGATTGTACTTGTCTGAAATCAAGCGCAATGATTCTTCTGTCTTGTTTCTTTAATTGTTTGCGGGTTTTGCTTGATTATATAATGTATAAATTTAGCTCTTTTCTGATTATATTACCACTGCATATTTACTAATGATTTGCAGCCTTCAAAGCTCTTGGAAAGCTGATTCTTGGAGTTGGGCTTCTGGTGGCATTTCACTGTGACAGATATGGTAAAGTCTTATATTGTTATGGATTTTCCTCAAAAAGAACTATATTGAATTTTAGGTCTCATTTTATACTTAAGTTGTCATAACACTTTTCTCCATAAATATTTACTTCCCTGGCCCGAAAACAAGTATCATATTATAAGTATTCATAAGACGTAAGGTTATAAACAACGGAGATGGCACAACCTATCATCTTGGAAAGGGTTCGTACTGAAATTTGAAGATTTCTGAATGTTTTAAATCACAAGAACCTTAAATTTGTTCTCTCTTGTGGAAGGGGAACTAAATGATATGACCTTTTCTACAGCCCTAGCCAAACAAAATGTCATAGTCTTCTTGTTGCTTCTTTTGCTTTAATTACTAGTTTATTGGATAACTATTGATCTATGGTGATCCTTTCAAATTTTATGGGTGCTTGAACAGTGTCAAAAGCAATAAAAATGCGTGAAGATGAAGGCCTTGAACAGATACTTTTTCGTTCTCGGTGCCATAAAGGGCGTTTACTTTATTACTTTCCCTCAAAAGAGAGGTGATTACATTTTTATCTTCTCATCACAGTTTTTCTGTAGTTGATTAATTCAATAGTGTTGTATAGCTCAAGTTTTGCAGTCATCGTCCTTCAGGTTTGGTTATATTTTGATCAATTTTGTTGCTATGTTGAAATATACGACGACAATGGGTCATGCTTTTATGAAGTTCTAAAACTAAGATCCCATTAAAGTAGAACAACATAGGATGATGCACATGTTAGTATGAAGGAGATACTCTAACAGTTTTATTGTGGGATCATCTCTTGGCAGTGAAGAAGGCTAAGAATGGCATTAGGTGGTTACTATGGTTCAAAAAAATAAATTGTACATAACAGAGAACGCTGTTCTATGTGTTTCTGAGTGGCATGTATTTTTTAGCTCCCAGAGGTAATATATTAACAAGTAATTATGGCTTCCAGAAATCCTGCTGAAGATAATAAACAAATGTCTTCATGGTGTGGATGGCATAGTGACCATGGTTCACTGACAGGTGATCGTTTTTCCTATTCATCTTATTTTATTAGTCTATTGCTCATTAGCATGTTATTTATGCAAGGGAATATGTTCAAACCCTTCATATCAATATGTTGTATAACATGAACATAAGTTTGGATGTGTCCATTATATTGATGGGATAAACTATAAGACTACTAGTACAAAATCCATAATTTCCTTAGAATATCTTGATTATTAGTTGGCACTCTTTTGTTGTGTCTAATTTCTGCTCCAATTTAATATGTAGGTCTGACCTGTGGCATGTTTATGAGAGATGCTGTTGAAGTACCTTGCCCTGATAGTGATGCTGGCCTTTATATTAGGACACGAACTGATCAAATTGTCAAAGTACGTTTTCTTATTCTCAAAAATCTAGTGAGACAAGGCACAGTTCACAAAAATTATTTTCCATGATTGCTTATTTCACATGTTATTGAGTGGATGTTATCTCTATTATGGGACTTCCTGCCTTCCTTTGATCATTGTGCGCATGTGAGCAGACATGTTGTCAAAATCATCAGTTATTTCTCTTTTCTACACTGGCTTATTCTGTGAAGCAGTTGATCTTGACAAACAGTAGAAACTTGATTATTATGTGTGCATGTTGTCAATACCATCAGTCATTTCTCTTCTATAGACTTGCATATTCTGTGAAGTCAGTTGATCTTGCCAAAAAGTAGGAACCAATGAAAAGTAGAGGGATAGATATACTTTTTGAATTAACTTGTTTCGCTTTATGTATTAGGTTGTCTTTGGAGGAAATGCAATAGCATACCAAATTGGTGAAACCACTGAAATTCTGTCAAGAGGTTATCTTTGTGCAACACCTCATTGTGTCCAGGTACTTTTTCGACAATGATATTTGCCTTCGAAATTTATCGTCACAAGATTGGCTCATTTATTCTTTTGTTTTTCTTCCCACCCCCAAGTTTTTCTGGGCAAGTGTCCAATAACAGTGGTTGCTTTGATTCACTGTTTGTTTGTTAGGCACCCAAGGGAGAGGAAGCTTCTGGTGTTGATCGTTCAACATTCGCATTATTTATGCAACCTGACTGGTACATATCACTTATTGTCACATGTGTCGCATCTTAAGCATGATTCATGAACTATATGATGCTAAGCATGTTTCATTTTGTAGGGATGAGAAGCTTAATTTTCCAGAGAAGGTTCCTATCCATAAAGAGGTAATGTATTTTGAGTCCTAAACACGATAGGCATGCACATCAATAATCATCATGTTCATGTCATGCATCCGAATAAATTATAATAGTTTTCGGTGTCTTTTTTCCTTTTTTTTTTCTTTTTTTCTTTGCGTCAAAGTCCACAATATTTAACTTGGGGAGGTTCTTTATGCAGTTTGTACCGCAGAAATTAATTTGTACATAATCATGCAGTTTCCTCTGTTCTTTTTCTTTCATCTTTTGATTTCAATCTTCTCTTTCAGTTGATTCCACTGAATGGTGCTCTTACCTTTGGAGAGTATACAGAGAAGCTCCTTGACAAATATTACAACCTCAAAACATAAGCACTTGCATATTTTAGCTGAACAAAAGCGACATACTCCAAAATACTTAGAAGATCAAACTTATGTAAATTTCTTCATTTGCAGTAGTTCTCTTATCAGTATGTAGTTACATTAGATAATATCATGGACAAAGTCTTATTTATTTTGATTTTTGAAGAGTAAGTGTCCTAGTCAGCAGCCCAAGAGTATGCTCATTCCTCACAGATAAACCCATTTTTTATGTAGTTTTGTTTTGTTTCCACATTGTGAGGGTTCTTTAGCTGCAGAATTTCTTTCACTTTTTTTTTTTTTTGTGAGATCTCTTTTCACATTTGCTTGGAAAATGAACAATTGAAGAGAAATAAATAAACAAATATGGCAAGTAGCATTAAAATATCAATTTCAATCAGAAATAGAAGTAGGATAGGATAATGCATATTATAAGAAGTCGGCGATTAATTCCCAGTATATCAAAATACGATTTATATCGGCCGACCTGCATGTCACCATCTAAAGGCCAAAGCAGTAGTGCCCGCCAACCTCCTCCGTCTAGAAGCCAAATTGCTGCCTAAAAGAAAACGTGGTTAGATTCAATATCGACAAAAACGACACGAGGGATAGTCGTAATATGGGACGGGCGTAGTGAACCTACTTGCCTAGTGGGGGCTGTTTGCATTTCCCCACACGGCTTCTCTCCGCTTTCTTCAAAGTCTTTCTCAGAGTTTGAATGCCCCCACAATCTTTTTGACCCTAGAGATTATTGCTCTGTTGCATGGTGACTTAAAAAGTCTTAACTACCCCTTCACATTTGTCACAAAGTAAACTAGTATTGTTGAGAAAATATCCTCGATTATCACGTTTAATTATTAAAATAAATAATTAATTAGGTATATGTTCATTTAAATGCATGATCTATATTGATCGCTTTGTGAAAAAATATGTTTGTTTCAAAAAAAAAAATAATAAGTTGGATTGCTTAATGAGAAAACACCAATACTTTACTTATATTCTTATAAAAAATCATGCATATATGAATTATTCTACATTATCAAGTTGGTATTGAAATAAGTTAAAAATTAGCAGATGCTATTCACATTTCTAATTTGTTATCATACATTTCAAATTTAATATTTTATTATTTTAAAGCACTCTTATTATTATAAGTGTAAAAAGATAAATTAAAAGTATAAAAACAAACTAAAAATGTGAATAACAGCTAATTACGAGTTTACTTCTCTATTTTCCATCCATACACAAATCTTCATCACACCAAATTACCTTGTGGATATTTTGTGTCAGTATGGATATCTTTTTTTTTTTCCACTTAAATTTGCATGAGGATATATTGTGACTGTTAGTTTTTCTCCTTCCAACAAAATGAGGTGTTGACACACAACCACAAATAGGTAAGGGATAACGAGGCAAGGGGTGATAGTGTCAAATTGGGCAAAAGCAGATTTCAACGAACAAACTGAAATGACATCAATCTGAAAAAGTGGGACCACCATATGTCTCTACACTCTCTCGAGGATGAGCCTATAAAAGCACAAAAACCACACCCACTGAAATCGCGTTGCTTCCTCACTATTTCACATTCTCTATCATCCACCACACCACCAATCCTTGTTGTCTCTACAATCGTCACCATGACAATTTCTCATCTCACCCAAACCCAGAGGCAAACACACCGAGGAGGCCGCCGCAAAAGCCACCGCAAAATGGGGTTCGGAAAACGATGTTTGGTAATGGCAAAGCACCAGAAAACCCGCTTCTACATCCTTGGACGCTGCGTTTCGATGCTCCTCTGCTGGCACGACCACGCCATCACAGATTAAGCCCCAAATCTGATTGCTCCAACACCAACTCCATGTTATTGCTTTTGATGGGTCTCAAAGACCCAAAAAGTCAAAAGGTGAAGAAAAGCTGCGGTTTTGTGTGACAGAGATTAGAGAATACAGATGGTCCATGGTAGAGCTAGCTTTGCAAACCAATCAAAGAGTCCAAGGCATGGCGCATAGAATTAGAATTAGATAGGGGCTTGTTTTGTTTCAAAGAGAAAACGATACACCCAATTGAAGGTCCAAAGCTGAAGTATGATTCATGGTAAATTGTTACTTTAGATTTGCTTCAATATGTGACGTCGTACAGAGGCACCATTCCTAAACCCTTTGTTTCAAGTAAACTGTAGTGCTCTGAAATCATGAATCCATGTACATATTCGAAAGTTGAAAGCAGAAACAAAATTTGAAAGAAAAACAATGATTCATACTATTACTTTGTGTTGGTTGAATCGATATCTGGTTCTTTTAATTTTTAAATATTTTATATAATAATATTGCGAGGGGCTCCAAAACGCATGAAATGATGAAAGTCTAATTGGGTTGGGTGAGGTTAACGTCAATTTGTGAATGAAAAACAAGAATATCTGATTGATTGGTTGAGCTATTATATTCCCAACGAATAGGACGTTGTAAGGTTGATTGGTTGGGCTCTATGCATAAAACAAGAAACTGTATTATATCATATATGGTAGTCCAAAGTCCAAACCTCCAAACCGTGCGTGTTACTTTCAACGACTAATTAATCGATCGCAACAATTATATATTATACTATATATGGAGGATATACCCCTAAACAAAAAAAACAAACAAATTAAAAAGAAAAGTTGACAATCCCCATGCTGTTTGGTGAATTGTTCGGACGCAATATATATCAATCATTGCCATTGGTTGAGAGTGTACTCAACCTCCATTCATACCAGGTTTGTAGTTTGTACACATCATCATCATCATCTTATTGTTCTATGATTTGTGCAAGTTCAACCCTGCTCTTGCTACATCACAATTCACACACAAAATTATATGACCATCCAACAAATAAGCTCAATATAATGAAAGGATACACATATAACACATCAATATTAATCAAATTTGGAATTTTCAATTCCAGTTTACTCCCTACGTTGGTGTAAACGTTTATGTCATTTGGACAGTACACTTGGTATGAGTTTAGTTGCTTGTGCACATCTAATCCAATAAACGTTGGCAGATTAAGAAAAAAAGCCCAATAAAACATGGATTGGGCTGGATTTTTCGTAAAATCAGTTAGATGGACCATTCACTTTTTAATTGGGCAACAACCAACCCATCAGTTTGAGTAGCAGCCCAAAACCAACTTCAACGAAAACGACAACGTTCTGTATCCGCCCGCCATTGTATCGCTTAAACCCTAAAGCCCTCTACGTTCTCTCGGAGCAATTTGTTACTAACTACTGCTGTAGCCTGTAAATTTGCAGCTATTTCTTCAATTAGGGTTTTGTTTCTTACCCAACAAAATGTTGGATGAAAGAAAATTTGACGTGCATTTGAAATTGTGGGCACTTCGAATCCCTCGCGAGCTTTGCAAAGTCGCCACTCGAATACTAAATGGGTACTTCTCAAAGACTCCATCTCTGTGTGTAGTCAACAATGCAATGCCTTGTACACAAATTTTTAATTTTTAATTTTTAATTTTATAATTTGGATGCCATTTTCATATTCAGATGTCTGCTTGATAAACCACGCATCAAACCCATTACGGATGACCCAACATGTGAAAAAAACCGATACATGATATTGTCTGAGAGGGTCCAAGATTCTGGTAACAAGTTCTGAAATTTTTGTGTTCATAATAATATTCATGGCATTTGGCCACTGTGTGTGGATTATAGTACCTTTTATCACTAATTGAAGTTTCCTTGGTGTGTGGCAGATCTATCTGATATTCCTGTTCAAAATCTCAATGAACTAAAGGGTCTATGCAAAATTGAAGTAGTTCCGTATTCGTTGACACTTGGGTACTCATATTGGGGTGCAGGTCGATTTGATGCCTTTTTGGTATCTTTTTTATTAATCTCTTTCAATATTGTAAATTCTTGCACACGCACACTTGCACTTGCATACAAAGTTTTTTGTTGATAACAATGAAGTTGCATTTGAATTTTTAACCCTGTATGTTGAAAAATGTTCAACGTTCTGACTGATTATTATGATTTCAGACCATATATTGAAGCAGATTCTGCCCCCTGGAGTGGAGGTTCCCTCATCTTTTGAAACAATAGTTAAGTACTCAATTCATGATTCTATTTCTTTGTATATACAGGGAACAACCGTGTCTATCTCTGATGCTGAACTAACATTGCTTCATTCATGCAGGTCACGTTGCCCATCTGAATATACATGAAGAATTACTTCCCTACAAGGATGTGATCGCAAAAGTAATCTATGATGTATGTTTCACTTCTGGTCTCAATGTAGGCCTAGCTTCACTTTTAAGTCTTAATATGCATGGTTGTCACAGGTGGACTTCTACTCTCACTTTTTTCTTGCAAGGCCTGGCAAGTGTTGGCACTTTCTGTCTATTTATGTATGCAGTTCCTTAATCATAAGAAATGTACCATATTTATGGATACTTATGTCTTGTTTGGCCTTTTTGTAATAGCAGAAAAATTATCCAAGAATCAAGACAATTGTTAATAAAGTTGGAACAATTACAAATGAGTTCCGTGTGCCACAGTTTGAAGTTTTAGCAGGAGAAAATGACACGGTGACAGAAGTGAAACAATACGGAGCGACTTTCAAGCTTGATTACAGCTTGGTCTATTGGAATTCAAGATTGGAACATGAACATATAAGGTTGGTTTCTCAGTTTAAAGCTGGGGAAATCATATGTGACATGTTTGCTGGTATCGGTCCTTTTGCTATCCCTGCTGCACAGAAAGGATGCATAGTGTATGCAAATGACTTAAATCCGGATAGCATTCGTTATCTGAAGATCAATGCAGAAATTAACAAGGTTGATGATCGCGTTCATGCATACAATATTGATGCAAGAGAATTTATTTCTCAATTGATGGCAGTGCTTGACTGTGAGAAAAAATCGGAATCTGATGTCTCCAGGCTGAAAACTGGCAAGAAATGTGCCATTCAGGGAAATCAGGAACCAAAATCTGCAAATGGAAGGGTAGCTGGTAATATATATGTGAAAATATTTTACCTTTCAGTTGGGATGAATTGTTACCGTGCAACCAGTCTTAATCTTCTGTTTCTTGCAGTTGAGGCGAAAGAAGTACCAGATAATGTTACTAGTAATCTGGACACTTTACAAGGCTCTAGTATGAATGGTGATACATCAGTACCTCCAGTTAAAAGACCTTCAGATAGCTGTCAATCAGGTATCATGGCCACCACAAATAGGTGCTTGGTCATTACTGAACTTCATATAGTGATTTCTGCTTCCTGGTTGTATCTTTAAGGTTTAAGCATCCGTATTGTTCGTGTTAGATGCATATTCAATTTTCCTTCCTCGCCCACAAAAATAATAATTGCATATACAATGTCATTTTTATTGCTATATATTTTGGTTGGAATTGCTAAATCATTTCACTTGCATTTGCCTTTGCAGAGAATGAAAGTGTTGATGGCACTGGTGTTTCTGTAGCTGGTAGGAGAAAAGGAAGCAAGAAAAAGAGGATGAAAGGCCCTGAGATCTCTGATGTTAAGACTTGGGAGCATGTTGATCATGTGATAATGAACCTACCTGCTTCTGCTCTTCAATTTCTAGGTACAGATGCTTTTTTTGGATCATTTTGATTGTTTATTCCTCTTGGTAAACATTTTTTTTTGTTTGATCACAGTTTTCATTGCTAATTATTATTTATGAAGCCGAAGAGTATATTATCTCAGTAAATCTCTGTTTGAACTTAGTAGTAGAAGTAAAACTTTGAATTTGCCTTTAATATATATATTTTTGCATTTAGATGCATTTAGGGGTGTGATCCAGAGGAAATATTGGACTGGACCTCTTCCTTGGATTCACTGCTATTGCTTCATACGTGCAAATGAAACGCAAGAATCTATTATTGCAGTAAGTATTTTTGTCTGCATGGCTATTTTATACTTTTACCATTATTTGTTTCTTAAATCCACTGATAATTACATTAGTCCTTTAACATGGTAATGTGTAGCATAGCCACTTGGCTTTTCTGATATTTGTGGTAAGGGTGTTGATATGATCTGATGATCATTCACCTTGTGCCTAATTAGCCAGTGTAGTAGTCTGCTTTATGCATCTTACAGTTCTGTGTACATACTTATTGCAACCTTCTAACACTTTTCCACTCCCATAAACTGCTTTTCCAACTATATGTAGGATGCAGAGTCTGCTTTGAATGCCCATATAAAAGAGCCAATATTTCATAGGGTTAGGGATGTTGCTCCAAACAAGGTATTATTATTTGGAACTTCTTTTAGCTCCACATACAAATGGATTTTCATGACACTTTATTGTCTTCTGATCTTTGATTCATCTTGCAGGCAATGTTTTGCTTAAGCTTTAAGCTTCCAGAAGGGTGCCTTATTTAGGAAGAATATGCAAATTGTGGCGGGTTTTACTCTGTCTACCCAGCTGGTACAGAAAGAAGCATTCCCTGGAAACTAAGAAAAAAGAAGTCCATTGCACCTGCACCATACGAGAAGTTGCTATCTGTTAAAGCACTTGTAACCTTCCATTTTGCAAATCATGTTGACAATGACAGATGATATGAACTAGCGTATAAAAAATGTAACAAGTCTTTATATTTCAATCATAAAATCGGTCCATCTGTTTTCTTGCGTACTATCTGTTCTGTGGCGGTTTGATCAAGGCATATCACCAAACATCAGTTTTGGCAGTTTGAACTAGCCTTAGTTATCGTGACTATAACCATTACTGATTTTTAAAGCATTTTGAGTGCTTTTTTTTACTAGCGTGTGAAACAAAAAGAACAAAAAAAAAAAGAACAAAAAGACCAAAAAGTTTCACTCAGAAACTTTTATGCTGTTACCCGTGACAAGAATACTTTTAACTTTGATTTAAGTTTATAAACTATAAATCATAATGTATTAAAACTTGCAGTAAAAGCAACCATTTTCCTACCCAACAAAAAAAAAAAAAAGCAGCCATTTTCCGTATTTTAGATACAACTGCTCTTAAACTGTAAGGAGGCAACCATTTTCCGTATTTTAATTCACAGCCAATCTTTCACCTTTTATGCCATTATTGGTACAACAGCACCTATCACAGTATCTTGGGATGCAGGTTAAGCTTATGCTTCCCATTGCCCAAGCAAATTGTGTTGGCCGACTTTAACCAATTTTCTCATGCAGTGTGTGCCTCTCATTCTCACAAAACTTCAAAATGAAAAGTGATTGAACGAGAGAGCACTAGGAACTGGGTACTACCTTATGTGAAGGTAGCATTTCCTTATAAGATAACCAACATACATTCCTTTTTCTTTGGAATGCACTATGGTACTTTTAGCAACCCTTTTTGACGATAAAGTGTAAACTTTCACGCAAGAGAAACGCAAAGGAAGAGCCTGCAAATTGATCGAGAAATGGACACGTTGATTTGGGCTGGAAAGTTGGCAATTTGGAGGATGCTCTTTTTTTTTGGCCAGGGGAGGATGCTCTTTAAGTTTTCATAAAAAAGGAGTCGATGGGTTTCTTCAAATTAATAATATGGGTTTCTTCAATTTGGAACTGGACAAATTAATAATATGGGTTTTTACTCTTGGGGATACTATACTATTATTCAGTTGGGAAACAAATAGAATGGGCTGGCCACCATTAACTGAATAACTGAATTAAGGAACGAATCTTACACTCTTTTCTGCTTTTCCCCCATGAAAGTTCTCTAAAGCCTTGCACTGAACTCTTATATATTAGTGATGAAGGAACCAAAATAATTCCCCCTTCCCTCTCTCTCTCTCTCTCTCTCTCTCTCTCTCTCTCTCTCTCTTTCTTGATTCTTGCTCCATTCGAGAAAGATTCGGATTCAAAGAGACCCATTTAGAGATTAAGAAAAGAGAATGAGAATGTCACAAGAAAGAGTGCTCCTACACCATAACTATTTCTTGGCAGTAGTGCTTCTTGTTTTCATGGCCATGGTCCAAAAAGGTACGAGCTTTGGAGTCAACTGGGGAACTATGGCTACCCACCAGCTCCCACCAGAGAAAGTGGTTCAAATGCTGAAAGACAATGGGTTCAGTAAGCTGAAGTTGTTTGAGGCCGAAGAGAAAATATTAGGGGCTCTTATAGGGACTCATATTGAGGTCATGCTGGCCATACCCAATTACATGTTGCATGAGATGAGTGAGGATCCTGTTGCTGCAGTTACTTGGGTGGATGCCAATGTGACCAGTTACTGCTACGATGGTGGAGTCAATATCAAGTTGAGTCACACAATTTCTTGATTTTTAACCCATTTTTGCAATGTTTTTCATACTCTTTTTGATGGCATTATGTTCCCAACTGGTCTATTATATATTTCTCATGCTCAAGAGTCAAAACCCTGTTAAGGGTTTTTTCCCTTTCAATTGATTATGCTCATTTTCTGTAAAATCATGGGACAGTTTATTTCTTTTTCCCCTAGATTCTGGAAAGTCCTTGACATCCTCGCTTTCCTTCTTTCTGTTCTTTTAATTGTTTTCGTGATTGTTACTCTTTCCAATTGCAAGAGTCAATCCTTTTTATGTCTGAATAGCCTTTTCCAGCACCTTTCTTCTCTGTGAGACTGGGTGAGGGTTGATTTTCTAGGGCTCTAGCAAAGGAATTTTCAGACCCTTTTGGTGAATAGAGTACCCTAAAGAAATCAGTGGTCCAACTGTTTGATTTTTGGATAACTCACAGAGTGAAAGCAACAAATATCACTTTCAAGAGTAGCATACGTGGATCTGCATAATAAGGAACACACTTCACAATCATATTGTTAGAAAGTAGCCACAACTAGTTTTGCTTATTACAGATACGTGATCAACTTTTACAAGTTAAACCTGCATATTTATAAGCAAATTTTCAAATTACTTTCTTGAACTAGCAAGCTCTGTGTGTACGTCCTACATTATTCTGACAATTGGGTTTGCAGGTACGTTGCAGTAGGCAATGAACCCTTCCTCAAAACATACAATGGAACCTATCTAAAAACCACATTACCAGCCCTCAAGAACATCCAGCAAGCCCTCAACCATGCAGGGCTTGGGTCACAGGTCAAAGCCACAGTCCCCTTCAATGCTGACATCTACTTCTCCCCTGACTCGGACCCAGTTCCATCTACCGGCGACTTCCGGCCTGAAATTCGAGACAACATAATTGAGATAATCCAATTCCTGTATAACAATGAAGCTCCATTCACAGTCAACATCTATCCCTTTCTCAGCCTCTATGGGAATGACTATTTCCCTTTTGAGTATGCATTCTTTGATGGCACAAGCAAGCCCATTAGAGATGGTGATCTACTTTACACCAATGTGTTTGATGCAAACTTTGACACCCTGGTTTCGTCTCTGACCAAAGCTGGGTTCCCTGAAATGAAGATCATAGTTGGAGAGGTGGGTTGGCCAACTGATGGTGACATTAATGCCAATATCCGAAATGCCAAAAGGTTTAATCAGGGAATGCTTAAACATGCTATGAGTGGAAATGGAACCCCAGCTCGGAAAGGTAAACTTGAAGTCTACCTATTCAGCCTCATAGATGAAGATGCCAAAAGCATTGCTCCTGGCTGCTTTGAGCGTCACTGGGGACTTTTTGAGTATGATGGGAAGCCCAAATATGAATTAGACTTGGCAGGGTCCCTAGAAAATAAGGGCCTTGTACCTGTGGATGGTGTGGAATATATGCTCAGGAGGTGGTGTATCCTGGACCCAGATGCTAAAGATTTGGATGACTTGCCAAGCAGCATTGACTATGCTTGTAGCCTCTCAGATTGTACTACTTTGGGTTATGGGTCTTCCTGCAATAATCTTAGTCTCCAAGGGAATGCTTCTTATGCCTTCAACATGTATTACCAAGTGAATAACCAGAAGAATTGGACCTGTGATTTCTCTGGCTTGGCTATATTGACAGATCAAGATCCATCTGTTGGGGACTGTGATTTCCCGGTGATGATTGCTTATGCTCCTTCCCTGTTTCCATACATGGTGATGAAAATTATTGGAGGATATATGTTGTATTTGATTCTGCCTTAACATAAGCTTTTAGGAAGCCATATATGGAACATAGTTAGCTAGCAAACATATTATAGGGGTCACATATTCACATGCATTGTTTGGGGTAGAATTTACAGCTCCTAAGGTAGATTGTTCGTGGCAGAATATATGGTTCCCAAGGAGAAATTTTTTGTTTTGCTTATTTTCTTATATTCATTCTCTAATGTTGATTTGTGTAGTGGATTCATATGTTTAAATCTGAAGAAATATTCCTAATACAGTAATACTCTCTTTTAAGTACTTGTGAAATAAAGGACCAATACTTAACAAACTTTCTTCCTCTCTTTTGCTTCCCTTTCTTGCATATAGCCTATACTCATTTACTCACCATGGATTAGAAAAAAAAAAAAAAAACCCAACTTTTTCTGGTTTTTCAAGATTTGTTTTTGGTAACTGGAAAATTCCTCACCATTTACTTCTTTAATAAGTGAAAAGTTTATGGTAAGCTGAATATGTCGGATCATCCACAAACATTATTTGAATACGAATGTTTTGCTTGTGTGAAAGTTTGAACATAAAAAGTTTTAGTTTATGACTTGTCTCGTATTTACCCTTCCATCACTTGATTATTGGTATAAATAAAATATTAAAGTAATGAGTTAAGATTAGAATATATTTGTAATGAGTTAAGATTAGAATATATTTTGTGATATACATCATATACTGATATAGGTTGAAAAAATAAAGAATAATGCTATATTTACCACATTTTTTATACCACATTCTTATACCATCTCACGTGTCATTACTTTATTGGACATAATTTTTCTTTTTCTTTTTGGGTTTTTATTTTTATTTTTTAGTATCCAATGTATGAATGCCATGTAAGTTGCCACATAAGTTGGTATGAAATTATGGTATAAAAATGTGGTATATCTAGCAGTACTGAAAAATAAATAAAACTTTTCCCTAAATTCCCAAAAAAGAATAACTTTTTCCAAATTTGCAGTATTCATTAATATTCAGCCCATAATTAAACCTATATTTACGTTTCTGACCCATTTCCTTCTCTGCAACCGATCTTCTTGAATCAAAAAACAGAACTTTTCACCACCCGATGACACCTCTAATGAATTCAGGGCTAGGGTTTCAATGTACCAAATTGTTGTCTCCAATTGCTTCAGTTGCACATATACATGTACATTTGCATCGTACAGAGTTTTGAAGTAGAATTTATACAAGTTTTTTTTTTTTTTTTTTCAATCATTTCTTACAAATTAATAAATAAAAATATAGAAATGCATGGGAAATCCAGGCAATCGTCGTACCGAGATCGAACGCATGAGTTTCTGAGCATAACAGAGAGGCTTGGAAGGTCGTCGTTCGCGCCAAACAACAATGGGCCATCGACTAGCAACAGTGGCGCGAAGCTCGATGGTCCTCGATCTGCGGCTTCGATTCAATCGGAGTTCAACAAAAAAGCTTCCAAGATTGGGCTTGGGATTCACCACACTTCTCAGAAGCTCGCAAAGCTCGCACGATGTATGTAAATCTCTGCTATTTCTCAAATTTTTGTTTTTTTTTTGTTTTTTTTTTTGGTTTCCTGAATTAGATTATATAAGTTAATTGATTTGTGGCTTGGCATTTCTTGGTGTTTTTGAGGTCTTTATGCAAATGGATGTGTAAATTGGCGATTAATGTTTTATCTGCATATGTGCTTGATTCGTGCGTTGTTGCCATGAATTGTTACTTTGTTAGTTTAACATTGAAGAAGTTGGCCTGTTTAAGATGCTTAGTTTTGTTTGGTTTGAAAGTTTAATGGCGGATTACGCATGCCGCTGGTGTTAATTGAAAATGAGAAGTTGTGGGTGGTGGTTGTTGAGAACACAACCCTGATGTTGAATGAAGTTTTGGTCACATTTATACCTGTATTGCTTTGTGGTTAATTTTCATTAGTTGAGAACTCTGCTGATGTTTGGAGCAACCAATATTGAATGATTTGCTTTGCTATCCACCAGTGGCAAAACGGACATCAGTGTTTGATGATCCAGCAATGGAGATCCAAGAGCTGACAGCAGTTATAAAGCAAGATATTACTGGACTTAATTCAGCGGTGATAGATCTGCAGCTGCTCTGCAATTCCCAAAATGAAACTGGAAACTTCTCTAGTGACACCTCTAATCATTCAACTACAGTTGTAGATAACCTAAAGAACCGACTAATGAGCACCACAAAGGAGTTTAAAGAAGTTCTCACCATGCGGACAGAGGTATATTGTATGTCTCTGCACATGGTAGGCGGCTCCAAGCATGATGAGCTTATTATTTCACTAAGTTTCTTGTTTATATTGCAGAATTTAAAGGTTCATGAAAATAGGAGGCAATTGTTTACTTCAACCCCTTCAAAAGAGCCAACAAATCCGTTTGTTCGCCAACGTCCAGTGGCTGCCAGATCAGCTTCTAGTGCATCAGCAGCTCCTCCTCCATGGGCCAATGATTCTGCATCTGCATCACATTTATTTCCTAGGTAAATATCCCACTAGACATCAGCATGTTTGATAGCAGTAGGTACTGTAAACTTTATGTTATTCTGGCGGCATTTTTGGCTAGGAGCCTCAGCCTCCAATTTATATTTTGGGAGGGCAATATCTCAAATTCTATTTTCTGGGGTCCTGAATTCATCATTTTGTTTCTTATTTTAAAGTGAATTCTTAAGTAAATCAGATGAATGCATGCAACATAAATATTTTATTCTGTATGCAAGTTCATGTCTTTTGTTTTAGGCCTTATAGACCTATATTAAGTCTCCTGTTGATAACCATGACTTGCTAAAATTAGGAATGTGTATGTTACATAGAAGTTGTGGAAGTTGGAGAGAAATAGTCCCCCCATCTTCCTTGTGCTGCCCAAAGTGAATCATGTGAATCCTAGATCTACGGCTACAATGTTAGATGTCAATGGTAATGTTTCATATTTCCTTCAGGAAGCAGGCAGATGTGGAATCTCGGCCATTACTGCAACAGCAGCAACAACAGTTAGAAGTACAACAAGACAGCTACATGCAGAGCCGAGCTGAAGCTCTTACTAACATGGAGTCAACAATTCATGAACTGAGTAACATATTCACACAATTGGCAACCATGGTTTCGCAGCAAGGAGAGCTTGCAATCAGGTTTGTTTAGCAGTCTTGTTAGATTACATGATGATGCATGGGTTCAGAACTTGTCACTAAAAGAAAGTACAACTTGTAGAATAAATGTTTGGTTAAATACTTGTTATGAATACATGGGGTCAGGCTTTCTCACTGATGTGGCTGGCAGGATTGATGAGAACATGGACGAGACACTGGCAAACGTAGAAGGGGCACAAGGGCAACTGGCCAGGTACTTTAACAGTATATCATCCAGCCGATGGCTAATGATCAAGATATTCTTGGTACTTGTTGCATTTCTTCTGTTTTTCTTATTTTTTGCGGCATAAGGTTAGAATACAAATTATGCAAAAGAAAGGAAAATAGCAAAGCCATGTTTTCCTTTCTAGAGTTCCGTATTCATCTCCTATTTTCTGTTATTTGAAGCAGGAAAATTGCCATGTATTTACATGTGAATTGTGACAGAAACTGTAAAGTATATTTAACAATATTTTTTCCCGATTGCATTGTATTCCTAATAATGGAATTGGTGAACAATGTAGTTTTGGATATAAATAAATTGCTTGGGTAATGACAGTAGTCATGATAATGAATTGACTTGGTTCATGAGAAAGCCCCCTCCCCCCCACCCCCCTTCCTTCTTCTTCCCCACATTTAAGGAAAAAATTCGAGTCTTTCACATCCAATCCTCACTTGTTGGTCGCATGATCATTGTGTACTACGGTTGAAGGGAAGACATTCTCCACCTTTAAAGTAAGTGGAAGTGAGTTACAGCTGTGGATGCATCTTGTGTGCCATTTTGTTGAAGAATGACACGACATTGCAGGCTTGCAGCACTTGCGGCTTGGTCTTGGCTCTCGAAATGCAGTCTTTGAAATACAACTGCAGCTGTTTGCTGTGTATTGTATCCCACATCAAACAAATTTATGCTTATGTAACATTAGATTTCACCCTTCACAAGTTCACAGGCATCTAATATTTTGTTGCCAATATTGGTGATGAGAAATGAGGGTTATTAACCGTATTATTAATTATTTTGGTGTAAAATATACATTTGATTGACCATTCACAAGTCACAACTACTAATTGTTTAGATTAAAAATCTTGTATACACTATACAAGTATACAACAACTCCCTTTGTTCAATCTCATATACTAATTATACGATAAATTTTGCGAAGAAGATTCTATATAATAATTGTATCTTATGAGTTGTCGACTTGTCTCAGTCAGTTTTAATTTTTTTGGTTTATTTTCTCATTTTCTCTTTTATCTCAGTTTTTAAATGTCAAATGCTAAGGGAAAAGAACCAAAAAATAGTTTTACCATAGCACGTGGCGTTATACTACTGGAAGTTTAAAACCTTGTTTGAAACAGCCAGTCTGGGATAACGTAACGGTAACGTAGCACCTGAATTCAAACAATTAAAATAGTAATAATAAATAGCTATTAGCGGGGATTTGAATTTGAAATCTGAAACGGCCAAATCAGCTACAGTGGTCCTCTTTTTCACTACCAAATAGCAGCAGCAACTACTCCTCTTTCCCAGATTCACAGCTCCACCTTCTCTCTCACTCTCTCATTCTCTCATTCTCTCTCTCCCTCTCACACACACACACGCAGTGAGTCAGTGACGCACAACAACAATGGCGTCACCCACTCCGGGAATCCTCCTGAAGCTCCTCCAGTCAATGAACTCCGCCACCAAAGTCACCGGCGACCACCGCTCCGCCCTCCTCCAAGTGATCGGCATCGTCCCCGCCCTCGCGGGCTCCGAGTCCCTCTGGCCCAACCAGGGCTTCTACGTCCAGCTCTCCGACTCCCTCAACTCCACCTACGTCTCCCTCTCCGACCGCGACACCGACCTCATCCTCACCAATCGCTTGCAGCTCGGCCAGTTTGCCTACGTCGACCGCTTCGAATTCGACTCCCCCGTCCCCCGGGTCTCCGGGATCCGACCCATCGCCGGCCGCCACGCCTTCCTCGGAACCCCCGAACCCCTCGTCGCCCGAATTTCCGCCTCCAAACGCGAGTTTGTGATTCAACCCGTTTCGGATTCGGACCAGTCAGCCGACTTCATGGCAATTTACTTGTCCAACAAGAAACAAGAGCAAGTACAAGTACAAGTACGGAGCGAAAACAAGGAAGCAGCAAAGATTGAGAAGGGAAGACAATCAAGGCAGCCTCTCGCTCCTCGTGAAAATGGTAATGTGGGAGGGAATTCGGATGAGGCTAAGAAGATCTCCGATCGGGCGGCTTCCGGGTTCTCATCGCCAGCCGGTGCGAAGAGGTCGGTATCGGCCGGGAAGAAGAATGTGGCAGCCATGGTGGAGAGAGATCCATCGCCGGCCGGAAAAGGAAAGAGGTCTGGATCTCCAGCTCCATCGAAATGTGTGGTTCCGAGTTTACTTGTGGCGCGTGAAGAGAATCGGAAGGTGTCGAAGGAGCCCTCGATTATAGTGCCATCGAGGTACCGGCAGCCTTCACCGACTGGGCGGCGGCAGGCTTCGCCCAATCCCCGGAGGGCTTCTCTTTCTCCGGGGAGACGGTTGTCCGGGGGAGTCAAGGACTCTGCTACCAAGAAGAAGATTGCAACGATCGTTGCCGGGATTTCAAAGGTTTCAGAAGCCATTGCTGGGTCTGCAAAGAATAACAGAAAGGGCTGGGATGAGTCGCCGGTAGTTGAGAAAAAAGAGAAGACTGTGTCCAAGAACAAACCAGACTTGCAAGCAATTTTGCGGACTCAGGTAGTTAAATTTCTTTTCTTTTGTGTATTTGCAACTGAAATTCTTTAATTTGCTTCACTTTCTCTGTGAAATTCCTGACTTCAAAATTCAATCTTACCAGGCTGCCCTTTCTAGACGATTAAGTGATGCACATGCTCGGAGTCCTAATAGTGATGTTTCTTCGAGCAATGAGAAGACAAAACCTAGCTCAGCTGAAGATTGCTTGGCTCCTGAGAAACTAAGCTGTGCTGGTCTAGGTATCACTGTTCATGAAAGAAAATGGACTGATGGGAGTGTTCCATTAGATTCAGTCTCTGCAGACCTTGCAAGGCTTGGAAAGGTATGGATGGGGTTTTAATAACTTGGGCAAAGCTTTTTTAGGATGAAAGTTAATAACTTGAAACAGAACTAACCATACCCAATTGCAGGAGGCTATGCAAAGGAAAGTCCTTGCTTCTACAGCTGCAGCTGAAGCACTGGAAGAGGCCATTGCTACTGAGTCTCTTGTAAGGAGATTAAGGTAATGCGGTTTCATGTGTGCATTGATTAAAATATCAAACCTTGACTTGGGTTTTGACTTGTGCCTTTGAATTTATTGAAGAGATTCAAGCTAGATTGCTCTACAATCATATATCATTCATCACTAATGATTGATGTGAGTATAATTTTAATTTCCTTTTCTATCTCAGCATGTTTGCAGAACTCTCCTCCACATCCAAGGTTGGGAACCCCATACCCGCCATTGACCGGTTCTTTTCGATTTATGATGATGTCGTTAAATCAACGTCAATGGTTGAATCAATTGCCAGCAACCGCAATTCTGATGCACCATATGATAACATTCCCACAGAGCAATCAAAGTCTGTTGCTCTTTGGGTTGAAGCTGCCTTGGCTACTGACCTTGGGGTTGTCTCTCTTCTCACCACTCCAGATAATGAGACTCCATCAACTCTGCAGAAAAGCTTGTCAAAACGACAATCTGTCAATGCACCTGCCAAAACCCATGTGAAGATTTCTTCTTCTTCTTCATCTCCACAGTCCAATGCTCATGTTGGGGCGACGTGGGTGAAGAAGGGTCATGGAATGAAAGAGACAGTCGAGCTGGCAAAGAGTTTGCAGTCCGAGATGCAAATGTGGTTTCTACAGTTTGTTGAGAAAGCCATGGATGCTGGTTTTCGAGTGTTTGGAGAGTATGCTGCAGATGGTGTTAAATTGCCTCTAGACTGTGGCTCCATTGCAGCTGTTTTGTCACAGTTGAAACGAGTCAATGAGTGGTTGGATCGAGTTCTTTCACAGAGGGATGTGCTACTGAGTGAAAAGGTTGATAGGCTGAAGAGAAAGATCTATGGCTTTGTTATTCAACACGTCGGGACCACGCTTGACAATTCCACACCTCTTGCTTCATCTTGATGATTTCATTTCATTGTCAACTTATTCTGGTCTTGTTTAATTTTACCTTTTTTTGAACAATTTGTATCATGTTCATCTGAAAATGATAATTGATTCCTTCAAATTTGGGGTTTACCAAGTTAATTTTCATGTTCTTTTGTATTTGCATTTTGCTCCTTTCCATTATTTTGTGTTCTCAATTTGTCTTAGTTGTCGGAGAAATTTTAAATTTGAATCCTTCGTCCTCCAATAAAAACTAACTAAAATTTGTTACAATTGGTCATGATGCGGCAAGTGCACATTAGCTTTCTGAGATGATCATAGATTAAGATTTGAGTCATTTTGCCACGTGCATGGAAGAATTCCTCTTGAATTGATTTTTGATTATTTGAGTCTTTTTCTTATTTCAGATTGAGCTCACCAGATTCAATTTACAAGTTTAATCCGTGGGCTCAATTTGCAAGTGAAGCTATAATTAGAGCTGAGGTTAATCAATTCAAGCAATCTTTTGGGTTGAATTTATTGGAATTGAGTATGTTGGATTGAGCTTAGATTGGTCTCCAACTCGTTCGTGCACCTCAAGTAGTGGGAAGTGTATTTTCAGCACATCTAGGCATGACTTCTAATCTGAGTCATGTAATAGAAATCTAAATATTCTCTAATAGTGTATTACAATAATTATATAAGACAGCAATTTAAATTTTTAGTAGAGAGCTTAGTTTAAAAGTCAAGCAATGCTAAGATAAGCATAATAGTCAAATCCCTAATTATAGTCTTTCTTTTTTATTAAAAAAAATTATAAAAGATATTAAACTTCTCTCAAGTCTCAACCCACAAAACAAAAACAAAAATGATGTCATCAAACAAGACAAAGAAAAAATACAGCTCAGAACCAAATTACCCAATATGAGGAAAAATAAAATATTTTAGAGTAAAAATGAAAAACAATTCTTTTTTTTTTTTTTGGCCATGGAAAAACAACTCTTAGATCCTATATTATGACAAAAAAGAACTCTCAGATCCTCTGAAAAAATTACATCAGTTACACTTAAGAGGTGTGTCCAGATCAGCTGCATGGAAGCCAAATGCCTCTTATCCTGGTCATGTATATCCAACCTCTCTCTCTCTCCACACACATGAAAAACCCTGCACAAGAAAAAACCAGGCCCACTGGGACCCACACCAAACTGACCCATCCACACCGCTAATCAAAATCTCAATCAGAGAACCATCCAAGGGCCAGAATTCACTCAGAGCCATCTGGACTTTTAAAAGCCCATCAAACAGATGAGCAAAGGACACAGCTGCCATGTTGGTTGAAAAACTCATTACCAGCGCAACACACACACACTGAATTTTTACAACAACGCCACCTCTTCTCCCTCAACAAGTCACACAGGGTTTTCTTCTCATTGTCTCTCTCAGACTCAGACTCTGCAGAGTTCTCCAAAACGATTCGTTTCGGTTCCTCCAGTCTCAGATCCTTATACCAACCTTCTTAACACAGTAATCTGATAAACAAATCAAAAATTATCTCAAAACCCTAATTTTTCTCTGTCATTTCAGATTCTTTTTTCTTTTTAGCTAACGCCTGAGCTTCGTCATAGAACTGTAGCTTCACAAAACCCAAACCCACTGTTTGGCAACGCGGGATAACGCTATTCCTAGCTGGGGGTTCAGAAATGGTGGGAGGTGGGAGCAGAAAGGACGAGTCTTCGGTGGTTCTGAACAGCACCAACGTGTTTGCGGCGCTCGGGAGCTTGAAGAAGAAGAAGAAGTCCGACAAGGGATCGTCCAAGAGTTCCAAAGGCGGCCCGGCCGAGAATTCCGAGGAGCAGAGCGAGAAGGAGGTGTTTTGGGCTCCGGCGCCCCTCACGGTGAAGTCGTGGGCCGATGTCGACGACGAGGATGATGACGATTACTATGCAACTACGGCTCCCCCCGAGTTGGGCTGGGCCGGTGCGGATTCGAAGGCGGCCAAGGAGAGTGAGCAGGAGCAGGAGCATGTGGAGGTCGGTGAATTCTCATATTCTTTGGGTTTTTTCGTTATCTATTTATTGGGATAGTACTAAATTTGGAAACCTGCATTGCATATATGTATCTTCGTGTGTGTAGGAATATGGACTAGTTTGGATATATCTATATATCTGTTTTGGTAAACTGTAAAAGAAGGTGTTTTTTCGCATATTTTTGTTTGATTTGTATTTTCAAATTGAGATGACAATACAGTTGTAGAGATTTTGATGAGGAAAATGATTGTTAGGAACTGTGGATACTTGTGGATTGGTTTGTGATATCACCAATATTTGTTGAAGCAATTACTTTTAGTAGTTATTCTATTTTTGGAATGAATAAGTTGATGCTTATGGAAGTATTTTGATGATAATTTTTGGTAGGAGTTGTGAAATTGATCGAATATTCGTATCTCAGGATTCTGTGGAATCCTTGTTTAATTCAGATCATTCTTTGGATCATTTAGTGTAACGGTAATAGATTCGAATCGTTTAAAGTCCAAATGTTATTTTGTTCTGTTTAAAGGGTTACAATCAATTCCATTGTGTCTACACGTGTGAATAATCACATCTTTGATGCCATGACTCATTTAGTTTAACGGTAATAGATGCAAATCTTTTAAATTCCAAATGGTATATCATTCTCTGTACATGACTACAATCTACTACGTTTTGTCTACACGTGTTAGTTCTCGCATCTTTGATGCGATGACTAATTTAGTTTAACGGTAATAGATGCGAATCTTTTGAAGTCCAAATGTTATTTCATTCTCTGTACAGGGCTACAATCTACTCCATTTTGTCTGCACGTGTTATTAAACGCATCTTTGATGCTATGACTAGCTTTTGCAGCTTTTGCAGATACATTTGATTTGTTTTTTTGCCACCTTGAGCTTACTGGAATTAAATTTCCATATGCTGTTAGAAAATAGCTGTATCATTTGTCGGTATCCATGTATTATCCATGATCGGTGCCCTTTCAACACGTTTAGATTGTCGTATTAAATTAGAGAAGATGTGGCCCGTTGACCCATTGTTTTCATGTGACAGAAACCACAGCCACATGTGTTACCTGCATCTAACACATAGCATGTAGTCTCTCATACAGATCTATTTTAAACATGTTGTGCCCCTTTCGTGCTTCTGCCAACTCAGTCTGTTTTGCACCATGATGTTTCAATTTGCTTTTACCCCTCATTAAGATGGTTTTATATGTCAAGAAAAATTTAGTAGCGACAATAGTCTTCTTAGAATTAACACTAAAATCATGCATAACTAAAAAGAAAAGATATTTTAATCAAGCATATTTATTGTAAAAAAAAAACCCTTTGAAAGGATTGATAGATAAATATAACCATATATGCCTATCAATTAAATTAACCTTACCAAATGTGGAAATAAGAGTATTGCCAAAATTGTAGAAACATTCTGCTTTAGTAGTCATAAAGACGAGCATTGTTGCGGGGCAAATTGCATAATTGATGAGCGTGTGTGTGTGTGTGTGTATTTAAAGGGTACTGATGCTTCTCTGTTGACTTGTAACAATTAATGTATAATTTTAAGTCAACTAACTTCATCATTCTTAAAACCAAAGATGTATTATTTTTAATATCTTCAAATTATTTGAGTTACTCCTGTTCCTATGGTTAGGTTCTGTAATTCTTATTTTTAGCGTGGATTCCAGGTAAGTGAAAGTGAGGAGGAAGGTCTCGATGAAGTTGATGATGATGCTGATGAGGAACATGAAAATGAACTTGAAGCACCAGTGGAAACTGAGCCAGTGAAGAAGCTTCCTGAAGCTTCTCCAGCTCCTAAGGATACAGAAAGGCAGCTTTCCAAGAAGGAACTGAAGAAAAAGGGACTTGAGGAACTTGAAGCTGTTCTTGCTGAGCTAGGATACAATTCCAAAAGCGGGACCAGTGGCCAAGATGATTCCTGTGGTAACATAGCTTCTATGAACTTGATTATGCATGCCAGTTAGTTCTTGTTTTGTAACTGTGGATGTGTAGCCTAAGTTTATACATAGCATTACGCTTAAATACTTTATTTAACGCTCAACATGCTCAAGTCCTCATGTAGTAAAAAATCCTCATTTCTATTTAGCCATGGAATAAGATTATTACAGTTGATGATTGCATCTCACTACCTGTGATAAATTGGAATCTTGTTGATGGTATTACTATCATGTCTCTTTGCTGACATTTCTTCCCACATTCTTTTAACACGTAAGTACCATCTGGTAGTTATACCATTATAAATGATAATGGGCCATTTAGGAAGTAGGTTGGAAAACTAACTTCTTTTCCCCCATCTTAAGTTCATTTATTGGGCTTGTCATCAAATTTGATCTCTTCCAAGGAATAGTGATTCTTCTAGTGCTGCAACTCTCATTATATTTGATCAAAATTGAAGTAGGTTATTTCATACATGAGCTGAATTTTGTCCTCCTTTTACATGCAGGTGTCGCACAAGAGAAGAAAGTAGAAAATCTAAATGGTGAGGTAGACAAGAAAGAGAATGCTGCTGGGGAGAGCAAAAGTGCGAAAAAGAAGAAAAAGAAGGATAAGTCATCGAAGGAGCCAAAAGAATCCCAGGACCAGCCTGATGGCATAGATGTTGGAAATGCAGCAGCAGATGAAACTGTTGGGACTGAGAAGGCAGAAAATACATCTGCTGGTGATGTTAAAGAGCGGTTAAAGAAGGTGGCATCTATGAAGAAGAAGAAATCAAGCAAAGAAATGGATGCTGCTGCACGAGCTGCTGCGAGTGAAGCTGCTGCCAGGAATGCTAGGCTAGCTGCAGCGAAGAAAAAAGAGAAGAACCACTACAATCAGCAGCCGGTGCGGTAAGCCGGCTATAGATTGTTAGTTTTGTTTCTTTTTCTCTCCTATATGAACTTGTACTCTGTTTATTTGTTGAATGCAAAAATAAACTTTTGGAACTGGTTTTGACTTTTGAGAACTTGACTGTCAACAGGATACTTTGTTACATCTTTTAAAACAAAAGGAAAAATATGGTTATATCTTTTCGTTGTTTTCTCCTTATTAGCACTAGCGCTCATGCAGAAGCTGACATGGATGTTAACTTCTTTTCCTGGTGCTTGTTTTTCTAGTGTGCCTCTTGAGAACGTTACCTGGTTCTAAGTGATCAATATTACAATCCAAAGCACATCTCAGACGTTTTCCAATCGTCTATCTAAACACCATTTTGCTTTTGAATTTCTCCTATGGGTGTTTTGGTTTTGATCATTGCATGCACTCAGAGTCAGAGACTGACTCAGAGGTTAAAGGCGTTGAATGATGTATTGGTGAGTTTTTAACCCTCGTGCACAATTTTTATGAGATTGGAACTGTAAATGGATTAATTGATAAAATGAGAAGTTATACTTCAAAGCTTGTCTGGTCAGTTAACTAGTGAGACAATTGAGATCAAGGAGAGAGCACGAACGGAAATCCAAAACCAGTTGAGAATTGTCTCAAAATTAGTCTCAGACAGCCGAAATCGAACCCTCTTTGCTCCTAAAAAAAAGATGAAGAAGACAGTATAATGGTGGTAAATCACCGCAGCCTTTGAACTCAGGAAAACTGAATGGATTCACCAGTTTTGGTGGTGGTAACCTTCATAGGGCCAAAGTCAAAATCGGAGTCCGAATCCGAATCCATATCATTGTACTCACGCCAGCCACCAGGAGAACCCTCATCTTTGGTGAGAGGGACGTGCAGCTCAGATAGAGGAACTGGAAGAGGCTCTTCATTGAAATACTTGTCATTGAGCAGCTCCATTGCTGTAGCTCTTCTAGTTGGGTCATAACAAATGAGTTTCTTCACCAGAGAGACTTCAGCAGGTGAACACTTGGGCAGGCAGGCACCTATACCAGTTGGATTTTCTACTTTATTAAATGATATTGTCTTGTAATCAGGAAGTTTAACACAATCAGGCCAAACCTCCTCAGTTAGGTTGCCCAGAACACTGATAATTCTGCTGAGCTGATCGATATCAGAATTTCCGGGGAAAAGTGGCTGCAGTGTAAGAAGCTCGGCAAAAATGCAGCCCAATGACCATAGATCTGTCTCTAAACCGTAGTCTGTGGCACCGTAGAGTAGTTCAGGAGCTCTGAACCATCGAGTTCCAACACAGGATGTGAGTAAACCGGGATCATCAGCATCCTCCTCTGCCTCATATGAATAAGAACCCTTGAAAAGATCATCCTCCTCTACCTCACTTGTTGTACATGTTGCTAGACAAGATGTATCTCCGTCTGGAATGTTTGTGTCCTTATCAAAATCTTTTGCCTTTACCTCATCTAACACTCTAAAATATTCTTCTTTGCTCATAGTTCCATGCACTAGAACTCTTTTCCCTTCTGGGCATGAACTCTCTGTTTCGGGAGCTACTTCAGGTGGCTGAAAGGCAGCTGGACCAGGAACGCTTTGTTCATACGGTTCTGAGTTTTCATCATCAGGAACGTATCCAGCCTCCATGAGTATCCTTGCCTACAAACAGAGACAAAAACAAATGTTCACTCCTTCAAAAATTAATGAGAACATAACAACAAAAATTCCACGCTGTCGATATGTAACCGATATGAAGAAGTACTAACGTAATGTTAGAAATGCTATGATTGACATCTTGGCTTCGATTTTGGATAAAATAAATGTACAAATGTTCTAATTGTCAAGACTGAAGCCCTGGAGTTAGCAGCTAATAGAATGCCATTGCCAACCTATGATAAGTGAATTGCTAGAAAATTTTCACCCCACTTTGTATGGGGCTTCCATAACTACTGCTGGCTTGTTCTGATATCATTCTAACTCTAAACTCTAAAGCTTTTTTATTCAAACATCCCAACAAAGCCAACTTTTTGCTTTCATCTATCAGAAAATCACATAGTTCAAAGCATTGCTTACAAAGAAGCATCCCTATCAGATATGACAAATATGATTAAAAGTTAAAACCCCCAAATCCATAAACCCAACAATCAAAGTAGATGCAATTACCAACTCTTGAATTATAAGTTATAACTTTTGAAGCCACTCTATGTAGAAACCACTCTCTTTTAACAAATTAAAGTCTTTGATTAAATTACAGGAACCAATATGATATGATACACTCTCCAGTTTCGATTGAAACATGTCACCAAAGCCAAATCCATGACTTGATTATACTCTAAAGCATCTCCTACAAAATCTTTTACCCAAAACTTTCCAATTTTCTTCGGAAACAAACAGAACCCAGAAAAGCAATTCGCGAAATTACCTGACCAAAATCAGCCAACTTAAGCATCCCGTCGCCGCTAACCAACAGATTACTGGGCTTCAAATCGCGATGCATGATCATATTCCGGTGACACGCGTCGACTCCGGATAGGATTTGCAGCATCCACCTCTTGACCTCCCCGCACCCAATCCCACCCTCCCTCTTCTTGGCGCTTCTGATCACAGTGGCCAAGTCAGTCGTCAAAAACTCCAAGACGAGCACGGCGTCCTCGTCCTCGCGCCAAAAGTACTCGTACAAAACGACGACGTTGGGGCAGCTGTGGAGGGTCTGGAGGGCCTCGATTTCCCGAAACGCCGACTGGTAGTCGTGGACCTCCTTGAGCGCGACGGTGAGGTTGTCGGAGAGCCGACGGGCTCTGTAGACATCGGAGTAGGCTCCGGATCCGACCCGCTCGAGGATCTGGTACTTGGCGATTATTTCGGGTCGGGTGTGGATGCTCCAGCTCTTGGCTGGTGGAGATTCCATTACAATAGAGAGAGGGAAAGAGAGATGGTGTGGCTTTGTTGAAAGACAAAGGAGTTTACGATGATGGTGAACAAGAACAAAATGAGAGTTTTTGCTGGGAAAATTAGTTTTTTTTATCAAAACTAATAAAAGATTTTGCTTTTTTGTTTGAGAAAAAAATTAACAAATTTTAAGAATAGCGAAAAATTAGAGGCCTTAGTTCCACCAAAAAAATCAGAGATACACACAATTTTTGGATATTTTGGAAATTTACAAAAAAATATTATTTTTGAAAAAAAAAAAAGAGGGTTTTTTTTTTTTTTTAATAAAAACTCAAAATTTTGGACTCATCTGAAAATTTGAGAGTGAAGGACTGAAACACCCCTCTATTGGATTTTCACTTTTCTGGATTTTAGGTCTTACACTCTTACTCTATGACTTTGTTTTTTTAATTGCCATGGGATGATGGGAATACCTCCCTTTCCCTTTCTTTTTTTTCCCCCTAAAATTTAACCTCCCTTTTTGTTCAATCAAAAAAAAAAAACCCTTTTTTCTTCTTTTGGAATTTAACCTTACTTTTTGTTTTGTTAGAATACTTTTATAAAGTTCTGTCAGGTTCTTTGACCTTGACTTTTTATGTGTTTTTTTATACCTTGGGGTGAAATCTCTTTAAGTTTAATTTATAGATTTGAATCTTTTTCTTATTATGAAGGGATTTGAAATTCAGTTTCTTGTTCATTGTTTTTTTTATTCTGTACATGTTTTGAATTTTTGTCCTTTGGGCACTGCTCTAGTCACTACTACTGCAACCAAAAAAGTTATGTTGGACCCTCCCTGGTGAATTATATTGACTATTGGCAGATGAAATCCTGGGTTAAATCAGGAGGGTTCACCTGCCTAGTTTGTGCAAAATCAGGAGGGTCTCTTTCACTGCAGGCTTAAATCAGGAGGGTTCACCTGCCTAGTTTGTGCAAAATCATCACATACAAGGAGTGAGGACCACTGCCATTCATAATGTCTCCATCTCACTGCAGAAGAAAGTAGAGGATGCCTCCCACTCATTATGACCCATCAAATTCTTTCAGTCCATATTTATTAGGGTCCTTCAAGGAAAATGAAAGAAAAATAAAATTGGTCTCACTAGTTCAAGAGTAAAGCCCGCATTTTCTGATCATATAATGTGACAGTTGATTTGTTGTAATAAGTAGACATTAACTCAGAAGTGTTGAGGAATCATGATGTAATTAATACAGAGCAAACAAGTTATACTACTTCAGAAAGCAAAACCATACACCAACAAAAGATTTTCCTAGCCAGTAACAATACATGAGAGAATGAACAATTCCCTCCTCCACTTCCCCCCCTCCAGTCAGTTTGCACAAACATTTTCCAGTTCAATTTTATGATACTCAAACTACAATACACACATAAGAATATATTAGCTGTGAGGAATGAGGAATAAGCCTGTAAACCCCTCAAGAGCAAATGCAAAACTACATTATATTCCAAAAGGCGCAGGTGGTTAGCATTCCTTCTCAGCTTCGTCCTAAGCATCACAGCCTCCACAGACAATGCTCCTGCAATCAGTAAGAGCAATATGAGTACAAATTTGGTACACTGGATGTGAAGTAATATGCATTGATAGAGGGTATCGTTCAAGAAAATGATGTCCATAAGACTGAGATATGACTCATTGGGGATTAAAATGCACAACATCATCCACATCTTACTATGCCTAGTCATTGTATATCTTAGACGTAAACGATTATAAGAGCTTCTCAATGCACTTTCTTTATCAAAAGTAAAGAGTATGTGACAACAGTGTACGACCCAGATTACAAGATTAGAGAAGATTCTGTCAACTGATGCCATCTCAATAATAAATTTTTGAAATTTGATTCCCAAAACTACAGTTTAGGAGTTAATTGGCTATGCCAACATTACTCTCATATTTGGATATGAAAACACAGTTATCTTGATCCCCAATTAGTCCTCCATATCAATGCCTTGGACCACAGGAGACCATGCTAGCAGCCAAGCAAGCAGACATTCAATGACTTGAAAGACACAGATTCTTACCATTTTTATCCTATTAACTTTTTAGTTTATTTTATTTTATATGAGCTTTAGTTTCTCTTCTTCTTCCATGTTCATTCTTCTCACTTCTCTATCATTGTGTAGCCTATATCTATAGATTGGAAAAATAAGTGTAAGACCCCTCACATGGAGTTGTGATTCTATTCATGAAACAAATCAGTCTGTAAATCTTTAGGTTGAATATTTATCATTGCTTGAACCTCATCATTCTATTATCCTAGAAGATGACCAATGAACAACACATTGAAGCAACATAAAACACCAGGGGATGAACAGAGTACTTACACAATTGAGCAACCAGACCTTCGGTACCTTTTCTTCTTAGCCATATCCTTCATTCTTGGTGGTTGAAGAACAACCTTAATAGCAGTATCAAAAACAGCTTTGACATTCTAATCAATCAAGCAGAATTCACCATTTAGTAATCTTTATCAAGCAAGAACTTTATAATAATTAACAGCTTTAGATTAAAGAATTGCCTTTACAAATATTAGACATGAAATATGCCCAGAAAATATATATTCTTCTAAGTTGTCTAACCTGCTGAGTCTTAGAGCTGCACTCAATATAAGCTGCAGCACCTATTTGTTTCCTCAGCTCCTCTCCCTGTATACTAAGCTTAATGAGCTTCTTATCTTATACATAACCCAAAAGCTTTCTAAAAACACAATCCTTGAAGAACCAAAATATACAAAATATTACCTGAGCAGAAGTTATGATGCTGGATCCCATATGATCAGCTAGATACCCCATGTCCTCGCGAAGATCTTAAAAATATGTACAATATAAGCACGGTGCTATTAAAAAAACACTCCTCAAACACACTCTATGCGTTATTGGGGAAGAAATTTGCCAAGTTGTTGTTGCTTACCAAGCTTTGTCCCAACAAGAACAATTGGAACATTAGGTGCAAATCGACGAAGCTCGGGCATCCACTGAGAAATATATTAGAATGGATGAATTTAGTCAGTGAAACACCAAATCCAACCATTCCAAGAGAAAAGGAGAGTTATTGGCCATGGAATCAGTACCTTCTTAAGAACATTCTCATAGCTTGCCCTACTAATTAGAGAGAAAGCTAACACAAATATGTCTGCACCTCTGTAACTTAGTGGCCTCAACCTGCTGTAGTCCTCCTGGCCTTTAAATCAAAAGACAAGAAACCATAATTTGTCAAAAGTAGAAAAAAAATTAACCAAAATCCTGTCTTCAAAGTTCAAACATTGAGAACCAGAATGAGCAGTATGGAAGCTCAGTGCAAGAAAAGACCAAATTACCTGCAGTGTCCCATAGCCCCAAGTTGACTATATTCCCATCCACAGCCACATTGGCACTAAAATTGTCAAAAACTGTGGGTACATAATCCTGCCACACAAAAAACACAAAAAAAGACCAATAGATTTTGAGAGAGTCCTCAATCTCAATCTTCAATGCATACAGTACATGTAACAGCTCACCTTCTTCTTAGTTTCTAGCTTGAGATATACAGTACATTTTTAGTATCTAAAACAAATAACCAAAAAATAGAGAAATGGAAGGAAAACAAATTCCCCAAAATAAATGATGCACTCAATAACCATTTGGGAGTGAAAACAAACCCATGACAGATATCTAATGAAACATCCATAAATGCAAGTAAGATGAGGAAAGAAGAGCAATTCCCCAAAATAAATGATGCCCTCAATAACCATTTGGGAGTGAAAACAAACCCATGACAGATATCTAATAAAACATCCATAAATGCAAGTAAGATGAGGAAAGAAGAGCATATGTAGATGGGTTTTTAAAGACTCACCGTAGGAAACTTGTTGCTGGTGTAACAAATGAGCATACAAGTCTTCCCAACAGCTCCATCCCCAACTGTGACACATTTAATGAACTTTGAAGCACTCATTCTCTCAACCCCACAGCTAGAAACAGTATGTCTTTAGCTAGCTAAAGGCTAAAGCACTAGAACATATATAAATGTAAGAGGAGCTTTAAAAATTCAGTAGGAAAACAAGAGGCTTCAAACAAAAAGATGAACAGAGAAGTAGTGGAAGAAGAAGTAGGCAGAGAACAGTGTCTGCTTCTGTTGAAGTGTGAGATGATATAGAAGCCAGGTCCTCTTCCAATTTCAAGAAGAAATATTTAAAATTGAAGCACATGAGAGAGAGAGAGAGAGAGAGAGAGAGAGAGGTTGTCTTGTTTGTAGTCACTAGTCAAAGGGTCTAAGTGTCTAACTGCACTTTTTCGTCCCTCTAAATAAATTTCAAATCCAACGTAAATATTTTTTGAAATACATAAAATGGGGCCCTCTTCTAAAACGGTACCTATAGCCTACAGGCTATCTTTGGCCCTTTATTGCTGGTTTCCAACTTGCAACACAGGGACAACCAAAAATTAAAAAGTAAAAAATAAAAATCAGCCAAGCAGGCCATGCAATGCAGTCTCATACTCTCATCTGTAATTTATTGCCTATCTTCTAAAAATGGTTTTCCAATAAAAAAGTGTAAAAAGTAAACAAAATATTACATGAGTCATTGGCTCATTGGATGTGAATATATGATAGTGATAAAAACAATTTTCTGACTGATATTTATTCATAAAAGCATCACTGTTATTACAATTTCTCCTTCTTAATTCTCAGATTAAAAAAAAAAAGGTTCTTAGCTTAAAATAAGTTGACCCTTCTTTGCTTTTTAGATATTGGAAAAGTTTTAATTTTTATTTAAATCTTTCTTGACATAGTTTTTTATTGTCTTTTAAGAGATGCTTTGGTGGTTAAGGTCTTTAATTTCATCAATCAAATTGTCCACACTTGAGGTTTTGTACAGATACTTTCAAATAGAAAAAAAAAAAAAAAAAAAACAGCTTTTAAGTGCAGATATTTTAAAGAGGAGATAAACCCCCTTTCCTTCCCTTCTTTTTTCTCTCTATCTCTCTCATTCTCTTTCTATCACTCTTTTTCTCTCTTTTTCTTACTTTCTTTATGTCTCTAATTAATTGGAATAACACATGTCCCTATAATAGAGACAGGTAAATTATTACCTAAATAAATATATTAAGTTTGTTATATTTTGAACTAAGTGCAAGCTCAATTATTGTAAGATTAGATTATTATATGGGTTTTCCCCAATTTTTTACAACATGGAGTCCCTCGCTTTTTGACTGCTTCTAGTAGGACTGTAGGGCGTATAAAACCAAAGTTTTGGGAAGTTATGCTGTCAAGTGTGAAGGCAGGCACAAACAAACCAACCAAAACAAACAAAAAGGATGTGTCAATTCTTTATTATGTTTGTCACGCAGAAACAGTACAATAGTTAAAAGGGAGTTTTATTTATTTAGCTTTTTGTCTTTTACTATTGTTTTTCTATATATTTTTTAAAATTTATTACTTCATGAATTCTATTTGTTTTAACTTTTAAAATATTGTAAAGTTTACTTAAAATAAAAATACATACAAATATATGAATCATGGAACACGACTGCCCCAGTGAAACTGATGTACGAACTATTAATTATGTACAAACTATTAAACATGTATCTTAACTATTAACTATGTGTTTCCTATAAGAAAACCAAAAAAAAAAAAAAAAAGGAAACTTATATATGTTTTGTGGATCTAATACGAATAGTGCATGCATCATCTCCAATTATCCTTTGCTAGTTGATACACATGCGACACTTGGAACGATCATTAAAATATGGACCCAGATGCGTTATTGCTGTTACCATAGTTTCCGATTTGGCACGCATCTCAAATTTGCATCAGCGCTGTACGTTCAAATTTTCTAAAAATGTTTTTCGTCGACTCTAATCTATACAAAAAATTCTAGGTTTTATTTTCATGCATATATAATATATGTAATATATATTATATGGTAAAAAAACCATAACCATATTATAATTAACATTCATAATTAATATATATTAGGTGTCTGTTATAGAAATTTGGTTACAAGCCAAGAGATTGCAAAATCTAATTAATGAGCTTTTTCATTTATGCAGCCAAGTTGAATTAGTAGACAAAATGTAGTCAATTTGAATGATTATTTTGTCAAGTTCCCAAGTGATTAATTGTGGTTTCTTAGGTGAAGGAACGAACCACAGCATGCATCGTTTAATTAAACAAACAAATGCATGCCATCTGCATGCATCGATCTCGGATCTGCCATGTTTTTTCTTTTCGATTAAAATGTTTGTTTAGCTTTATTTGGACAGCTTCATGGCATTTTGAGAGTGGAATATCTTGCTGGACCCTGGTTACTAGATAGGGGTCCAGGTTCACCTATCACAGTTGGATTGGAGCTGCACCCAAGTCTAACAATTAGGATATTCATATATGGCCCAAAAGATTATATAGCAAGGCAACATTTTACATTTCTCATGTGAGATACAATTAAGTTGTTTGAACAAGAACAAATATATACAGTAAAGAACACATTTCAACTAATTCCCTAAACATATAAATATGCATCACTCTCAACAAATATTGTCCAAAATGTTGCAATGCTTCCTAATTGAATAATAGGACTAGTATTTTAGATATAATATCATTTTGAATATCCTATTTTAGAGTAGGCCCAGTATGTAAATAAATGTGTGTTAATTTTTTGTTTCCAAGTCAGATAATGGCTTAGGCAATTATTACAAAAGATGTCATTAATCCAATTTGAGCAATATTTAAAGATCTAAGGTATTTATTACACCTAATTTTGAATGTTTTGATTGATGAAATTTCATGATTCATGCATCCAATTTTTTTTTAAAAAAATTAGTTACCAATTATGAATATCAACATATAAACACTCAAATACAAAAAAAATTAAACACCCAATATACATATAATATAAATCCTCCCAAATAACTATTTAAAATTCAGACTTAAATCCCCCCAAATCCAACCTCCTTTTCAGGTATAATATACCTATAACCATCCAAAATTCAGAGTTAAATCCCCCTAAATCCAACGTCCTTTGAGGTATAATATACCTATAACTATCTAAAATTCATACTTAAATCCTCCCAAATCCAACCACCTTTTGAGGTATATATATCAATGGTTTCATCACCTCTTTCTCAAATAGAAAAATGTGGAAAAAAAAACAAAAATCACAATCATGGAGGGCTTGGTGTTTAAAAAAAAAAAGATCGAAGAAAAATATGGGAGGATTAAGAAGAAAATTGAAGATTAATGATGAATGATAGAAGATGAAGAAAAATCAAAGAAAAGAAAGATCAAAGAAGAAGAAACCACAAACACAATTAAAGCAAAATAACATGTTACTTACCTGTAAGTAAAGATGAATGGAAACGTGAAAAACACTGCAAAAAACGCCGTGTGGAACTTTTGAAATTGTTAACCTAAAAAACAAGTGAGGATGAAGGCCATGTGGACAACGTAAATGATGTTTGTAAAGCTTCGAACGTTCAAGTAAAACACTAATTTGGACAACATACTAAGTTTTGAAATTTGAAAAAAAAAAAATAGAAAGAAAAATATTAAATTTCAAAGTCAAACATTAATTAATTACCATACTAAGAAATTATAATGCCTTGAAATAAGGTATTAATTGACAACATTAAAATTTATATTTTTTCAACTCAAAGGGTAAAAGAGGAATCACTAAATGAATTTTCTGTAGAAATTAAATAATCCTATATAACAAATTTAAAAATGGGTGTATATCCAATTTTACCAAAAAAATGAGATTAATATCAAAATGGGTCTCCCAAAATGAAGATATCTCTAATTAATCCTTGAATAATAACTAATTATAATAAGAGATTATATATATGCATGCATGTATGTATGGACCGTATGGCTGATAAGAGACCATCAATTTTCCAAAAACCCATGGGACCATCTCATATTTCCCCGAAACCTTTCTCATCTTCATCAATTTGAGAGAAAACTTGGGTAGAGATGCCAGGTTGGTGGGTTTTCGATGTGTTTTTTTTCCCTTCTGAGATATCATGAATGTCAAGCTAGCTAGAGACTCAGAATTGATGGGAACTGTCGAGTGATTGGCCGGGGTGCTACATTTTTTTTATTTTTTGTTGAAGGGGGTGCTACATGTTAAAAAGGTATTTGGGGCTATTTAACCTATTTAATCATAATATAATAATTGTGTTATTGTAGTTTTTTTTTTTTTTTAAGTAGAGGCATTTTTAATTTTTAAGGGATATATAGTGAATGTTTCACCTAGGAGGCAAGTGGCAACTAAAACCAACAGCTAATCTAGTTTGGAAATTTAATTAGTTGGACTGAAACTTTTTTGTATAATATTTATTTATCGTAAATGTCAATTAAGAGATTATTGATCCAAAAAGCTGGGCACATGTGAATTGAGGTCTAAGTTTAGAATAAGAATTGTTCCCCATGCATGCATGGTCAAGGTCGTTGACAGTTTCCACAACCCTTTCTTTCTTGGTAGGGTGAAGAAACATTGCTTAAACACCAACACCACAGCGCTGCTGCTCAAACGCCAAACCACCCTCGCAACTCCATATGCGCCCACGTACGTAGGCTCCTTTTGCCTGCAAATGGCTTAATTGGGCTCCTTGCTTTTAACCGGGACTCTGTGTTCGATATTTTCCTTTCCTAGGGAGGATTTTTTTAAAGACTAGCCATTTTTCATTTGTATTGAAAACTTTTACCCATGTTTTTTGAGTTGAATTTAGAATTATAACTCTCGAGTAGTAGTGTTCGAGCTCTTATCCGGCCAGCAGTGCTCAAATTTCCTCGAGTAATACTCAATAAGGTTTGAGTACTACTCAAGGGAGATTCGAAGACTACTAGAGAATTATATTTCTAAAACTCTTTAAAAAAAAAAAAAAAAAAGTGATCTACTATATGCCTTTAAACGTCCTAAATTTTGGCTAAAGCAAAATAAGTTAAATTAAGTAGTTTTTTGTTTTGTTTTTTTCTTTCGGTAGAGATTGTCATATATATATATATATATATATATATATATATATCTAGGAGTAAAAACATTTAAGCAATCATGCATGTACTCGGGGGGTTTTGTTTTTCTCCTGTATTAGGGCATGCTTTTGTTTTTGTTTTGCATTTTGGTATTTTTAATGAATTTAAATACTTGCTCTTCATTTGGGTATTCTCTTCTTAATAAGTTATATAATTTGTTAATTAGCTTTCTACTCCATACTCATGATAATATTACACTTAATTAATTGGTGCAATAAATGCCTTCATATATTGAGCCTTAATTGTGGGATGTACATGAAATGATGTTGTCCTTTTTTTTTTTTTTTTTCTCAAATGAATTGATTTGGGTAAATATATATGAATCTAATTCAAGTTTACGTACATAGCATACCAAATAATATTAGTTTTCACACAAATTCAAGTTGTAGGTGTAATTGAGGTGGATTTTTTCCTCCTGCAAGTTGGATAATTAAGCTGAATACGTACAGATCGATGGGGTTGGGGGGTCAGAGAGAGAGAGAGAGAGTTGGAGGTGGAATAGGATAATATTACATTAATCGTTGCTGTGAACCTCATTTTGATTTTGAATATATATTGTGGATAAGCTTCATCCATCCTATCCTATCATCTCTATATATAGTCTGATCTGATCGGGAGTTGTGATCAATGTTTTAAACAGGAGTTGTGATCAATAATATTAAGAGATAATTAGGCTTAGATCCTTTATAAAAATAGTTTTTAGATGGAGACCAGGAGTGTTTTAAAATTTATAAAAAAATCCTTTTAATTCATAATAATTTAGAAGAAAATCCTTTTAATTTATAATAAAGTCATTTTAATTTATAATAAAGTCCTTTTAATTTATAAGAAAATTCTTTTAATTTATAATAAAGTCATTCCTCAATTTGAAGGGTATTTCTCCCTATGATAGGGTGTAGAGTGGGCTTTGTAGAGACTGCATGTTAGGTTTTCCGCCCAAAATCTTGGAGTTAAAACTTAACATAAAGCCGTCAAAGAAAAAAAATAAAAGAACTTAATTAAAAATCTTAAATCACTACCGATTTTAATCTAAGAAAGGCTCAAAAAATGGACTGAACTCTAAGTCTCCCTAATATTAATTAGTATTAAACTGCATTGTATGCCAAGACGTACATGTAAGAAATAACAGCAATACATTATGCATCTGCCTTGATTAATAATCCAAGGTTTAAAATTTGAATTGTCCACCTTGCCGCACTCGATAACCATTTGGGAGTGAAAGCAAACCCATTAAAGAAATGTAACATAGGAAACTTGTTGGTGGTGTAACAAATTAATGATGAGCATACAAGTGACAAGTCTTCCCAACAGCTCCATCCCCAACTGTGCGTGACACACCCGTAGGCCCACCTTTATCGCAGCCCAGTAGAAGCCAAGTCCTCGATCTTCTAATTTCAAGTAGGGGTGGGCATAATAACCGACGCACCGAAACACCGAACCAAACCAACCGAATAAAAATCGAAAATATACCGAGTTGACCAAAAAACTCAACACCGTAAAAGAACTGAACCAAACTGTATATGGACGGTTCCGGTTCCGGTTTGATGCTCACTTTGTCCGAACCCGAATCGCACCGTGTAATTTTTTTAAAATATAATTATATATTTTTATGCACATTTTATACATTTTTGTACACATTTTATATATTTTTATACATTTTTTAGACCCTAAAATATATTTTATATAACCCTATGAGTTTAATATTCTATATATTTAATAATGTTTTAGTATATAATTTTAGTTATATTTTATATAATAAAATTAGTATATTCTATTTCTATATACTCTGTAGTCTATATAATAATGTTTTATGAATATAGAGTTATATATAAACTTTGTATATAACTATATAGTTAGTAAGTTAGTATAGTTAGTTATATATAACTATATAGTTAGTAACTTAATATATAGTTGTATACATACTACAGTAGTTATATATAACTATATAAGTAATATATAGTTATAATAGTATACTAGTATATACTATAGTAGTATATAGTTATATATATACTATACTCATTACTCTATAGGAGTTATATATAATCTTATATATAGTTATAATTTATAACTTAAGCAGGTTGTATTTATTTTAAAATTTTAAGTACTAAGCAAGTTAAACAAAGTTCAAAGTTGTATTTGTATTTGTTTAAATGGTAGAATGGTAGTTCAAAAACCCAATTGTGTGGCCAAAAAGTTCAAAAACCAAATGTGAGTACCAAAAAAATAATTGGGCTTAGGCCTAAACTTTTGAGCCCAAAACCGTGCACGTTGCAATGGTTTGATTTGGTTTGGTTTTTCTCCATTTTGTCCGGTTCACAACACCGAACCACACCGATAAAATACTTCTGGCGCAGTGCATGGTTCTCGGGGTAAACTGAGCCGAACCGCACCGTGCTCACCCCTAATTTCAAGAAGAAATATTTTAAATTGAGCACATATGAGAGTGAGAGTAGAGTGAGAGTGAGGTTGTCTTAATTATATCATCTCTCTAAATAAATTTCAAACCAACATAAATATTTTTTGAGATATATAAAATGGTACCTATTTGGTATTTTTATCTTTGATATTTATGAATAAAATCAGAAAGACAATTTTTAAAAACTATTTTTGAAATGTATGTGTGCGTGCAATACTAACAGCCTTTGGTATTGTAATTGTAAGTCTATTGTTATTTTTATAAAATAAGTATAAGTTGATAATATATGTTTACATTAGGACGTATAAACTTTTGGGAAATGTATGTGTGCGAGCTCGATTCGCGTATCCTAGTGTTTGCATATGTTTTTTATTTTTTTTTGTGTTTACATTTTGACCGTTGGATCAGTAGTGGATCGGATCAAGAATATTCCCTATACATATTTCCGTAGAGCTACGTGTCTCTCATTCAGGCACCTGAGGGAGACCATTAATGGTATTTTGTTTGCTAGCTCGATCTCTCTGCAATTTTGTTGTGGTTGCATGTTGTCTGCTCATCTTGTCTCATCCTTAAAAGGATTTTATTTGCTAGCCCTGCAATGCATGCTGCCATGCATCTGCATTACCATTTTGTTGTGCTTGCAGGTACCTTATCTCCTTCAGTTTTAATGGTTTTTGCAGTTTCATTTTCAACCAAGAGATGTATATAATTAATTAATATTTTTCCCTACAATTTCCTCCACAATTAAGTTGTACGTTATTGGCCCCAAAAAAAAAAAAAAAAGTTGTACGTTGAGGTCAGCTTAATTATATATGAATGAAAATCAAATTTAATTTTTCTTTTGAAAACGTACCATTAGGAATGGAACTGTAAGAACTAAGAAATAAGCACAAGCATGAAACAAAGAAAGCATTACTCGCTTTATGAGAGCTTACCCGGCCATTATCAAAAAAGTTCATGTCATATATTGGGCAAAAAAGAAAAAAAAGTTCATGTCATACAATTGCTTCATATACCCTTTTTTTTATCAATTTGTCGACACTGCTGTCACCTCCACGTACTACCACATTAATTTCCAGAGCATATAGTCCTATATATGAATATGACTGAATTAAAAAAACAAAAAAGAAAGCCAAAACGACATGCAATATTATCTTCAGAGCATATATAAGTTAGGTAAGGGTGATGGACCCACACCGTTCCCTTTTCATCTCCTAAGATTTTCTATTTAATATTTTTAATTCGTAGTCAAACGTCAAGGAAATAAAAATGTGTTCACCATATATAACCATTATTTTAACACATTAGTACATTCCATGTGGTTTACATCTTCAACTTTCTTTAAAAAATTTTATTTCACACCACATATATTGATAATGCTCACAAGGGATATGCATGTGTGTTTGTGAGATTGTCAATTTCAAAATATATATATATATATATTTTTTTTTGTCTGAGTTTGATGGCTGTTTTTTTTTTTTTTTTAATATGTTTGTTAAGTTTTCCACACCAGTCTAGTTGGTTTTTTTTTTTGGCCGGGGCACACCAGTCTAGTTGCTAATTAATCTCACATTTTCAGAAGAAGGGATATAGTAATTTATATGTCTGAATAGTTTTTTTTTTTTTTTTTTTGAGCCGGGGAATGAATTACTTTCATTAAACCAAAACGCCACGTAGGCAAGTCAACAGGAATACAAACGACATATGTCTGAATATTTTTTTTTTGTTTTATCACTATATATGTCTGAATAGTTTTAAAATTTAAAGCCTTTTTTATGTGGAATTGCATGGTTTTGAGGGCACATACCACTGGCTCAACAGACTGCAAATTTTCAGATACCGTCTTTACAATTTCAGAGCAACTGGCAATTCTGACCCAACCCTATATGAACCAAGCATTCCTAGCACAGCTCCAAGCTCTTTGCCCCAAACATTGTAAATTTGTGATGCTCTAAAAGTGTGGCATTAGACAAAGGCTAGGTAGGCAGACCAAAGGCCATGAGGCCATGGGGGTGATGCTGCAACACTCAGAATTTAGTAAAAATGACCGAGTAGTATTATTTTTTTGGTCAAAACTGGTACACAAAACATAGATAAATTTGAATAGTGTATTCAAAATTTAATCAATCACCCAAAAGGGTAACATGTTTGACAACATGAAATAAGTTAGTAAATGACTACAATTAATATTCTATGTGTGATATCCTGATATATATGAGAAAGTACCTTGATAAATAAGCTAAGAAATTAAATGTGCATTTGGGTTTTTAAGAGGTTTATGAAGGCTGGTTAATGAATTTTTTATTATAATTATCTTTTTTTTTTTTTTTGGCCACTATTATAATTATCTTTTAAGTGTAGGCTGAATGCATATTATTGGGATCCCCATAAGGGTCAAGACAAGCGATTTATGTGATGTGCCCCCTTTCCTTGGTAAGAAAATTCATTTTATATTACGTACCTATCCACTATGCTCGTGCCTACCCTAGCCCTCATTTTGAAAGAATATTTAAAGGACTGCAACGGGGTCCTAGACTTCATTATTACACAACTGAGCTATAAGATGAAACCCTAGCCTTTTTCCTCCTCAGACTTGGCCTTTTGTAGTTCATGATCTGTGCCTCCACCAGCTCTCATCGTGTAGAAATACACTCCAAAGCTGTCAACCCACACTCCTCCATCATTTCCTTCCATAATTTTTATTTTTATTTTTTTAAGAATTGTCAACCCATTTTTTCAAGCTTCTTTTTTTTTTGGGCCATAAAAATTTTCAAGCTTGAGAAATGGCTACCCGACAGCCAAGTCTTCTAGTTTCATTTTTTCATTGCATATTTTTCACGGGTATTTTTCTGTTGACTTCTTATTTTACTGATTTTTTTTACAAATTTCCATATAATTTTGCCATTTATTTTAATCTTAAGATTCCTACTTGGTATGAGAAAATCATAGTCCCAGTAGGATCCCATTTTCTAAAATCAATTATTTGCTCAATAATTGCATCGTTATTTGGAACTTTTGTTGAAAACGGCCATATTTGGAGCTTTAATCCTCTCTTTGGAGCACACGGGCTACCATTGGTAGGCTCGTGGGTTCAACAGTGAAGAAATACTCACTCCTGGAGTTGAGGGTCCAACAATATGGTCGTGGCTTACATCTGTATGTGCTTTTCTGGTTGGGATGTTGGTGTTATATCTCAGAGACAATGAAGATTTCAAAACCAAACCATATCCCTTCGGTGTGAAGCAATACAAATATTGGCGTTTCGTTACAATATGTTGGTGTATGTTTCTTTTTCACATAGCAATTGAAATTTTCAACAACCGTTTGGAATCCTCTTTGGAGAATTTTTTTGGTGCAGGTATTTGTTATTTAATTGAGTTTGAGTTTGAGTTTAAAGTTTTCGTTTTTATGATGCGCTTAGTTTAGCCTTTAATATATATATATATATTTATTAAAGGCTAAACTATGAACAAATATGGCCGTGTGCTCCAAAGAGAGAGATTAAAGCTCCAAATATGGCCATTTTCAGCAATAGTTCCAAATAACGATGCAATTATTGAACAAATAATTGATTTCAGAAAATGGGATCCTATTGGGACTATGATTTTCTCATACCAAGTAAGAATCTTAAGATTAAAATAAATGGCAAAATTATATAGAAATTTGTAAAAAAAATCAGTAAAATAAGAAGTTAACAGAAAAATATTCGTGAAAATATGCAATGAAAAAATGAAACTAGAAGACTTGGCTGTTGGGTAGCCATTTCTCAAGCTTGAAAATTTTTATGGCAAAAAAAAAAAAAAAAGCTTGAAAAAATGGGTTGACAATTAATTCTTAAAAAAATATATATATATTATGGAAGGAAATGATCAAGGAGTGGGGGTTGACAGCTTTGGAGTGTACTTCTACACTATGAGAGCTGGTGGAGGCACAGATGAACTACAAAAGGCCAAGTCTGAGGAGGAAAAAGGCTAGGGTTTCATCTTATAGCTCAGTTGTGTAATAATGAAGTCTAGACACTACAAGAAAAGGGGGCATCAAGCACCCTTTTCTACCCATGGAAATTAGAAGCGTGTGTGCTTAAAAGCGAGACTGAATTTTTCTCTCCAAGGTGATTGAGAATATGGACATGTTATTTGGTATCCTTTTTATACACTGTTGTAGTTCATTGTCTGCAAAGAATAGATATACTCATTCAGAAATTAGTATTAAACTGCATTGTATGCCAAGACGTACATGTAAGAAATAACAGCAATACATTATGCATCTGCCTTGATTAATAATCCAAGGTTTAAAATTTGAATTGTCCACCTTGCACTCGATAACCATTTGGGAGTGAAAGCAAACCCATTAAAGAAATGTAACATAGGAAACTTGTTGGTGGTGTAACAAATTAATGATGAGCATACAAGTGACAAGTCTTCCCAACAGCTCCATCCCCAACTGTGACACACCCGTAGGCCCACCTTTATCGCAGCCCATTAGAAGCCAAGTCCTCTTCTAATTTCAAGAAGAAATATTTTAAATTGAGCACATATGAGAGTGAGAGTGAGAGTGAGGTTGCCTTATTTATTTCATCTCTCTAAATAAATTTCAAACCAACGTAAATATTTTGTGAGATACATAAAATGGTTACCTATTTAGTATTTTTATCTTTGATATTTATGAATAAAGTCAGAAAGACAATTTTTAAAAACTGTTTTTGAAATGTATGTGTGCGTGCAATGCTAACAGCCTTTGGTATTGTAATTGTAAGTCTACATTACAACGTATAAATTTTATATAGTAATTTATAGGATTCATTTTTGCTCACTATGGTGAACATTACCATTATTATAGAAGGGTGACATGTGTCACATATCCGTTATTATGATAATGATCACAACCACTTTTTTGTAGTGAGCGAAAATGGACTGATAATTTATACGTCTGAATAATTTTTTTTTTTTTTGGGGGCTAGGGAATGAATTACTTTCAGTAAACCAAAATGCCACGTAGGCAAGTCAACAGGAATACAAACGACATATGTCTGAATAGTTTTTTTGTTTTTTACCAGTATATGTGTGAATAGTTATAAAGCTTTGTTTATGCAATGGTATGTGTCCTCAAAACCATGCAATTCCACATAAACAAAGCTTATCCACATATATATTCAAAATCAAAATGAGGTTCACAGCAACGATTAATGTAATATTATCCTATTCCACCTCCATCTCTCTCTCTCTCTCTCTCTCTCTCTCTCTCTCTCTCTCACCCCGTAGGAAAAGTCCACCTCAATTACACCTACAACTTGAATTTGTGTGAATATTATTCGGTATGCTATGTAAGCTTGATTGGATTCATTTACCCAAATCAATTAATTAATTTGGAAAAAAGGGACAACATCATTTCATGTACGTCCTACAATTAAGGCTCAATGAAGGTATTTATTGCTGCAATTAAGTGAAGATTATCATGAGAATGGAGTAGAAAGCTAAGTACAAATCATAGAATTTATTGAGAAGAGAAAAGCAATGAAGAGCAAGTATCGATCCATCTTATTTCAATTCATTAAAAATAAAAACAAAAATAAAAATGCAAAAGAAAAAGAAGGAAAAATGGGTGCTAGTCTTCAAAATTTTGGTCCCTAGGAAAGTGAATTTGAAAATAGATTAGGAAAGGCAGTTGGCCGAGTGCAGGCATTACCAGCGAAAAGGAGCCTACGATGGCGCATATGGAATTGAGAGGGTATTTTGGCTTTTGAGGAGCAGCGGTGGTGTTGGTGTTTAAGCAATGTTTGTTGAGCCTAGCAACGAGCTTGACCATGCATGGGGAACAATTCTTCTCAACTTGTTCAATGGCCTTGCAACAATCACCAGACATTTTCCGAAAACCAACATATTTATTCCTTCTCATCTCATCTACACAAATTCTCTGAGCGGTATCGACATCTGCACGACATTCCTTATACTCTTTCTGGTTGTCGTACGAGCTCATACAACCAATCAACTTAAAAGCAAGCAATAACGTAGCAAACAAGGGCAATAAAACAACGCCAAGGGCTACTCTCTTCCTCATCTCTCTCTTTCTATTCATCATCTTCATTTGCAAATGATAATGCACAATTTTCTCAAAGCCAAAGATGTGAATCATATATATGTATATAGGGGCAGACAGATGTCACAGATCGATTCAAAATTTCAAATTAAGTCCGGCCATTCTGTTTTGTGAAATAAAATTAAATGAAAAAGCTCATTCGATTTTTCAATCTCTTGGCTTCTAACCAAATTTCTATAACAGACACCTAAATCTTGGCTCGTCGGCCAAAGAGTCTTAGAGCAAAGCAAAGTCTGATTTATGGATTGACAACTTTTGTTTTCAAATGGTAACAACAATTTAATGGGATATGGATATGTTTTTTCGCCATACAATATATATTATATATTATGCATATATAATAATAAAATCTAGATATTTTTGAAAAACAAAAGGTGTTGGTTATGCAGCCAAAATCGAATGAGCTTTTTCATTTATGCAGCCAATTAAGTTGAATTAGTAGAATTAATAAAGACTATTGCACGCATTTTCTTGACAATTGATCGAAAGCCCTGGATTATCATTCATAGGTATATATGTACGTGGTTGTATATATAATTAAGTCGTGTTTTATTTTTAGGTGCTTAAATAAAGATAATTACGTTAATTTATATAAAAAAGGATAATTACGTTAATGGGATATGGATATGTTTAATTTTGTATGATATGTGCATTATGATATTCTGATAGGTGCATTATGATATGTGCATGCTTTTTGAATGTAGCATATATAACATAGAATTCTATTCAAACAAGAATTTGATTCCAAGCATGACTTATAATTTATTTAATTTTATTTCATAAAACAGAATGGACTTAGCTTGAATCGATCTGCATGTGACATCCGTCCGCCCCTTATATATATAAAACTACCAAACTAGCTTCACAACGTACACACCATATCATTCACATCTTTGGCTCTGAGAAAGTTGTGCATACCCTTGTTGTCTGTGTGTTGCTTTGTTTTTCCCTGTACGCTGAGTTTCTTGTTTTTAATGGAAGTCTCTTTTCCCTGGCCAAAAAAACAAAAGATGACGAAGAGAAGGAGAGAGAAGAGGAAGAGGAGACGAGTCCTTTGCGTTCTTTTATTGTCCTTCTATCCTCCTTTGTTGCTTACGATTAAGTTCCTTCATTGTCTCAGCTTGTACAATAGTGAGGCCTACCAGAAGGAGTATGACGCATGTCGTGCAGATGTCCATTCCGCTCAGAGAATTTGTGTACATGAGATGATCATGAGAAGGAATGAATCTTTTCGTTTTTGGAGAATGTCTGGCGAAAATGCGATGATTCTTGAAGAACAAGGAGATGATTGTGATTGTTGCAAGGCCATTGAACAAGTTGAGAAGAATTGTTCCCCATGCATGGTCAAGGTCATTGACAGTTTCCACAACCCTTTCTTTCTTGGTAGGGTGAAGAAACATTGCTTAAACACCAACACCACAGCTCCTGCTCACACGCCAAACCACCCTCGCAACTCCATATGCGCCCACGTAGGCTTCTTCTGGCTGCAAATGGCTTCCTTTGGCTTTGCGCTTTTTCAAATGTGCGCGACTATATTTTTGATGATTTTCTTTCCTATGTTTTTCGGGTTTTAGAATTATAGCCTCCAGTAGTAGTGCTCCAACTTTCTCAAGTAATACTAACTCGATCAATAAGGTTTGAGTACTACTCAAGACTCTGAAAAAGAATTGGATAATATTACATTAATCGTTGCTGTGAACCTCATTTTGATTTTGAATATTGTGGATAAGATCCATCCTATCTCATCCTCTCTATAGTCTGATCTCATCAGGAGTTGTGATCAATATTATTAATTAGTATTAAACTGCCCAAAGACGTGAGAAATAACAGCAATACATTATGCATCTGCCTTGCATAATAATCCAAGGTTTAAAATCTGACTTGTCGAGATGCTGGGAGACTGCAAGTCTATTTGTATTCATTTTTATCTTTTTGATGACTTTAGGTTATATTTTACGGAAACTAGGTAATAGATATTGATGTTAGAGTAAATTCATGCCAATCCACAAAACAGCTCCTTTATTTCCCTTAGACATATACTACTAAACAGAAGATCTGAAGGTTCACCGAGACACAAAATAACTCCAGACTGAAAAGACTGGAGACGATAATAGAAAAGGAGGCTCAAGTCTCAGATACAAAAGGGAGCAAGCTAAGGGTGAGAGAGTGAAATACTCAGAGAGCCTTGAGGATATCATCAGCACTGGAGACTGTGAATTCTCCCCCAGCTTCAATATTTGCAGCCTTCACCTTGAGGTCTTCAACCAAGAGAGCAAACCTCCTTGAGCGAGTTCCAAGTCCTTTTTCTGAAAGGTCAAGCTCCAGGCCGAGATCATGGGTGTATTTTGCTGACCCATCAGCAAGGAAAAGGACATGCTTGTTATCAGGGTATGTTTTAGCCCATGCCTTCATCACAAAAGGGTCATTCACTGCAAACAGGAATCAAACCCTTAAGTTTCCTATCAGATTATAGACTCGGATTCAACAGCATTTCAGATAGATCAATCAGAGTACACTGCCATGCATGTTTGATTCATTACGATCTTGCTTTGTCCACAAAGAAGAGAATAAATATGTATATGAACTTTTGTTTTTTTCATCATTCACAGTAAAAAACGATATGTTCAGTCAAGATAAAATCTACAAAACTCAACTTGGGTTAACCTTTGGAAAACATGGAAAGGAACTGATGCAAAGAATTGTCAATCTACAAAACTCAATTCACCATCTTTCCCTTCCAAATTGCCACAAGAATATACCAAAAGTTTAGTTACACAACATGAGTATCCAAATTATATGTAACACAAACACCCAAATATAAGTGCCAACAAGACGAAAATCTTCACACACAATATCCTAAAATGCTTTGCTGAAGTTGCATCATATTCTCTCATAAGTGCAGAAAGAGGTACAAAGAATTTGCATATTCTCTCATTAACTGATGCGGCAGCTTCAGTGACACCACCACATCAAGTAATGAAAAAACACCAGCAATGCCTTGCACCATGTAGAAGGGGTGGGTGATAGCACGGCAAACCAATCTAATCTTAGGAAGCCGTGTTTATGTTTAATGTGGAAGAATTAAAAACAAACCAACTACAAGTCTGCTATAGATTATTCGCTTTTAAAAATGCAAAGATGTTCAAACTTCAAACCCAACACATGATGATCGATCAACCATGGAAGGAAACACTTGATTACTTACAATCACTAATTGCACACAAAGGAAGCATTAATTTAGTCATTCAAGTAAGTTCCTCGACCTTAAAACATTTATTGAAGTCACTCACTTTATGAATTCACACCTCAATCAAATTCCAAGATCAACCAAAGGTGACAATTCCATTGTGTCCTACTTATATCACAGATATTATGAATGCAAGTGTCACCATAATTGCTGCTTGTAAATTGTAATTAGCAGAACAATTCATGGAGTTAGAGAGTTATACCGCTAATACAGAGAATTTTATCAACACCCTTTGATTTGAACTCGTCTGCTTTCTCAATGAAGCCGGGCACATGCTTCAAACTGTACAACCAAGCAAAAACCAATTTTAATAATACAAACTGTAAGAATCAATGATACTCACACATCTACACCCGTCCGATTCAAATCAGCTACTATTCTAAACCGTCCATTTCATAAATAAAATTAAAATATCCAACCGCCTTAACACATGTTCACGAGGGTAAATTAGGAAATAAAAATTCAGAGCAGACGAATTTTTCCATTTACGACGCCGTATTTGCTTGCTAAGGAAGCAGACAACAAAAAAAAGGAAAAGAACCGACCACTGACCAACCAGCAATGCGGAGCTCATTTTCTCGGCAACCAAACAGAGCGTTAACACAAATTATCTATCCCTAAAACCCAGAAGATCGAGAGATTGAGTTACCTGCAAGTGGGAGTGAAGGCACCAGGAACGCCGAAGAGGATGACCTTTTTACCGGCGGCGAGAGAGTGGATGTTGACCACTTGGACCTGGTCCTGCTCGTCGAAGTAGGACAGAGTACCGTCTGGAATCACATCGCCAACAGCAATCGGAGCCATAGCTTCTGATCAAGGATGATGGTGATTCACTGATTGGACGGTGGAGTATGAAAGCTAGGATATGGAGTCGGAGTACACGAAGCGTTTTTGTGCAGTGTTTATATATATGGAGTGGAGTGTGATGGACCTGAGGGGCTTTGTTAGCTGGATTTGATATTTATTTTGGAGTCCGGTCTGAATATAATTTAATTTTTTTTTATAAACTGGTCTGAGTATAACTGTATAACTGAAATTTTGAAAGCAACATTATAGAATTTATAGGCACAAAACTTGTGGATTGTTGGATTTAATATTTATGTGAAAAAAAATGATAAATAACCAATATATATTTGTAGAGTAATGAAACCTGTCCATGCTGTTGAGCATTTGACTGCATATGGAGAGGTCAGTATGAATGATTGTCGGTCACAGACTCACAACTTTATTTTATTTCAAATAAAAAAAAAGTATCTACACAATATAGGTTTTAAAACTTAAAACTTTAACAAATATAATAATATTTTATTAAAAAATATTAAAGGAATTATGTCATTATATTATATCACATGATATTATATGATATGGCTTTCTAATCACTTTTGATTTTCTCTTTTTAACAAAGTTGGTACAATGACGACATGATCCTTCTATTATTTTTCTATTGCATTTACTCAAGTGACCCACATAACTTCAAATCTTACAAATTATAATTAAGAAAGAAGAGTTTGAAATCAAGAAACAAATCTGTAAATCAAGCAGATAAGACAATTGAATACTCTCTTGACTTGGGCATATCTTCCTCTTTCATGATGCCTTCTCCCTGGTCAGCATCCCAAATCTTTTTATCCTCACAAGACCCATATGCCCAACTACACAGTAAATAGTAAAAGAAATTAACCACACTCAAAGCAGTGAGAAGCCAATAGTAGTAATCATAGTGACCCTTGTTAAGGTTATTTGATACCCAGCTGACCCCCCCCTTTCTTTGTCACATCATCCACAGTGGTCACAATGGGACTCCCAACCAAGCTCCCCACTCCAAACCCAAGTGTCAAAAGAGCAATTGCAATGCTAGACATGCTGTTGGGGAACTGAGAGTAGTAGAACTCCAATTGCCCAATTGCATTGAAAGCCTCACCTAGTCCAGTGAGGCAGTGCTGTGGCACTAACCACCTTGCAGACATGCTCACCACACCCATATGATTTCATCACCACACCCATATGATTTCATCACCTCTTTCTCAAGTAGAAAAATGTGGAAGAAAAACAAAAATCACAATCATGGAGGACTTGGTACGGTGTTTAAAAAAAAGGATTGAAGAAAAATATGAGAGGATTAAGAAGAAGATCGAAGATTGATGATGAATGATAGAAGATGAAAAAAAAATCAGAGAAAAGAAAGATCAAAGAAGAAGAAACCACAAACACAATTAAAGCAAAATAACATATTACTTACCTGTAAGTAAAGATGAATGGAAACGTGAAAAACACAGAAAAAAACGCCGTGTGGAAATTTTGAAATTGGTAACCTAAAAAACAAGTGAGGATGAAGGCCATGTGGACAGCGTAAATGATGTTTGTAAAGCTTCGAACATTCACGTAAAACACTAATTTGGACAACATACTAAGTTTTGAAATTTAAAAAAAAAAAAATAGAAAGGAAAATATTAAATTTCAAAGTCAAACATTAATTAATTACTATAATAAGAAATTATAATGCCTTGAAATAAGGTATTAATTGACAACATTAAAATTGATCTTTTTTCAACTCAAAGGGTGAAAGAGGAATCACTAAATGAATTTTCTGTAGAAATTAAATAATCCTATTTAACAAATTTTAAAATGGGTGTATATCCAATTTTACAAAAAAAAAGAGATAATATCAAAATGGGTCTCCCAAAATGAAGATATCTCTAATTAATCCTTGAATAATAACTAATTATAATAAGAGATTATATATATGCATGCATGTATGTATGGGCCGTATGGCTGATAAGAGACCATCAATTTTCCAAAAACCCATGGGACCATCTCATATTTCCCCGAAACCTTTCTCATCTTCATCAATTTGAGAGAAAACTTGGGTAGAGATGCCAGGTTGGTGGGTTTTCGATGTGTTTTTTTTCCCTTCTGAGATATCATGAATGTCAAGCTAGAGACTCAGAATTGATGGGAACTGTCGAGTGATTGGCCGGGGTGCTACATTTTTTTTATTTTTTGTTGAAGGGGGTGCTACATGTTAAAAAGGTATTTGGGGCTATTTAACCTATTTAATCATAATATAATAATTGTGTTATTGTAGTTATTTTTTTTTTTAAGTAGAGGCATTTTTAATTTTTAAGGGATATATAGTGAATGTTTCACCTAGGCAAGTGGCAACTAAAACCAACAGCTAATCTAGTTTGAAAATTTAATTAGTTGGACTGAAACTTTTTTGTATAATATTTATTTATCGTAAATGTCAATTAAGAGATTATTGATCCAAAAAGCTGGGCACATGTGAATTGAGGTCTAAGTTTAGAATAAGAATTGTTCCCCATGCATGGTCAAGGTCGTTGACAGTTTCCACAACCCTTTCTTTCTTGGTAGGGTGAAGAAACATTGCTTAAACACCAACACCACAGCTGCTGCTCACACGCCAAACCACCCTCGCAATTCGATCCATATGCGCCCTCGTAGGCTCCTTTTGGCTGCAAATGGCTTCCTTTGGCTCCTTGCTTTTAACCGGGACTTTGTGTTCGATAATTTCCTTTCCTAGGGAGGAATTTTTTAAAGACTAGCCATTTTTCGTTTGTATTGAAAACTTTTACCCATGTTTTTTGAGTTGAATTTACAATTATAACTCTCCAGTAGTAGTGTTTCGAGCTCTTATCCAACAGTGCTCAAATTTCTTCGAGTAATACTTAATAAGGTTTGAGTACTATTTGAGGGAGATTCGAATATTACTTAAGAATTATATTTCGAAAAAGAAAAAAAAAGAGGATCAACTATATGCCTTTAAATGTCCTAAATTTTGGCTAAAGCAAAATAAGTTAAATTAAGTAGTTTTTTGTTTTGTTTTTTTTCTTTCGGTAGAGATTGTCATATATATCTAGGAGTAAAAACATTTAAGCAATCATGCATGTACTCGGGGGGTTTTGTTTTTCTCCTGTATTAGGGCATGCTTTTGTTTTTGTTTTGCATTTTGGTATTTTTAATGAATTTAAATACTTGCTCTTCATTTGGGTATTCTCTTCTTAATAAGTTATATAATTTTTTTATTAGCTTTCTACTCCATTTTCATGATAATATTACACTTAATTAATTGCTGCAATAAATGCCTTCATATATTGAGCCTTAATTGTGGGATGTACATGAAATGATGTTGTCCTTTTATTTTTTTTTCTCAAATGAATTGATTCGGGTAAATATATATGAATCTAATTCAAGTTTACGTACATAGCATACCAAATAATATTAGTTTTCACACAAATTCAAGTTGTAGGTGTAATTGAGGTGGATTTTTTCCTCCTGCAAGTTGGATAATTAAGCTGAATACGTACAGATCGATGGGGTTGGGGTCAGAGAGAGAGAGAGAGAGAGAGAGAAAGATGGAGGTGGAGGTGGAATTGGATAATATTACATTAATCGTTGCTGTGAACCTCATTTTGATTTTGAATATATATTGTGGATAAGCTACATACTATCCTATCATCTCTATATATAGTATGTTACAATACCAAAGGCTGTTAGTATTGCACCCACACATACATTTCAAAAACAGCCAAGTCCTCTTCTAATTTCAAGAAGAAATATTTTAAATTGAGCACATATGAGAGTGAGAGTGAGAGTGAGGTCGTCTTATTTATTTCATCTCCGATCTGTCTAAATAAATTTCAAACCAACGTAAATATTTTTTGAGATACATAAAATGGTACCTATTTGGTATTTTTATCTTTGATATTTATGAATAAAATCAGAAAGACAATTTTTAAAACTGTTTATGAAATGCATGTGTGCGTGCAATACTAACAGCCTTTGGTATTGTAATTGTAAGTCTATTGTTATTTTTATAAAATAAGTATAAGCTGATAATATATGTTTACATTAGGACGTATGAACTTTTGGGAAATGTATGTGTCCGAGCTCGATTCGGGTATCGTAGTGTTTGCATATGTTTTTTATTTTTTTTGTGTTTACATTTTAACCGTTGGATCTGTTATGATCGAAAAGAGAAGATTGTTGGATAAGATATTGTTGTTTTCCTTTTATTAATTCTACTTAAATCAGTAGTGGATCGGATCAAGAATATTCCCTATACATATTTCCGTAGAGCTACGTGTCTCTCATTCAGGCACCTGAGGGAGACCATTACTGGTATTTTGTTTGCTAGCTCGATCTCGCTGCAATTTTGTTGTGGTTGCATACTTGCATGTTGTCTGCTCATCTTGTCTCATCCTTAATTAAAAGGATTTTATTTGCTAGCCCTGCAATGCATGCTGCCATGCATATGCATTACCATTTTGTTGTGCTTGCAGGTACGTTGTTCTGCCTATCTTGTCTCCTTCAGTCTTAATGGTTTTTGCAGTTTAATTTTCAACCAAGAGATGTATATAATTAATTAACATTTTCCCTACAATTTCCTCCACAATTAAGTTGTACGTTATTGGCCCAAAAAAAAAAGTTGTACGTTGAGGTCAGCTTAATTATATATGAATGAAAATCAAATTTAATTTTTCTTTTGAAAACGTACCATTAGGAATGGAACTGTAAGAACTAAGAAATAAGCACAAGCATGTAACAAAGAAAGTATTACTCGCTTTATGTGAGAGCTTACCCGGCCATTATCAAAAAAGTTCGATGTCATATATTGGCCAAAAATGAAAAAAAAGTTCATGTCATACAATTGCTTCATATACCTTTTTTTTTTTTTTTATCAATTTGTCGACACTGCTGTGATCACCTCGTACTACCACATTAATTTCCAGAGCATATAGTCCTATATATGAATATGACTGAATTAAAAAAAACAAAAATGAAAGCCAAAACGACATGCAATATTATCTTCAGAGCATATATAAGTTAGGTAAGGGTGATGGACCCACACCGTTCCCTTTTCATCTCCTAAGATTTTCTATTTAATATTTTTAATTCGTAGACCCCTAGTCAAACGTCAAGGAAATAAAAATGTGTTCACCATATATAACCATTATTTTAACACATTAGTACATTCCATGTGGTTTACATCTTTGATCAACTTTCTTTAAAATTTTTTATTTCACACCACATATATTGATAATGCTCACAAGGAATATGCATGTGTGTTTGTGAGATTGTCAGATTGTCAATTTCAAAATATATATATATATATTTTTTTGTCTGAGTTTGATCTTTGATGGCTGTTTTTTTTTTTTTTTGTTAATATGTTTGTTAAGTTTTCCACACAGTCTAGTTGCTAATTAATCTCACATTTTCAGAAGAAGGGATATAGTAATTTATATGTCTGAATAGTTTTTTTTTTTTTTTTTTTAGCCGGGGAATGAATTACTTTCATTAAACCAAAACGCCACGTAGGCAAGTCAACAGGAATACAAACGACATATGTCTGAATAGTGTTTTTTTTTAATTTTTTACCACTATATATGTCTGAATAGTTTTAAAATTTAAAGCCTTTTTTATGTGGAATTGCATGGTTTCGAGGGCACATACCACTGGCTCAACAGACTGCAAATTTTCAGATACCGTCTTTACAATTTCAGAGCAACTGGCAATTCTGACCCAACCCTGTATGAACCAAGCATTCCTAGCACAGCTCCAAGCTCTTTGCCCCAAACATTGTAAATTTGTGATGCTCTAAAAGTGTGGCATTAGACAAAGGTAGGCAGACCAAAGGCCATGGGGCCATGGGGATGATGCTGCAACACTCAGAATTTAGTAAAAATGATCGAGTAGTATTGTTGAGGTGAAAACTGGTACACAAGACATAGATAAATTTGAATAGTGTATTCAAAATTTAATTAATCACCCAAAAGGGTAACATGTTTGACAACATGAAATAAGTTAGTAAATGACTACATTAATATTCTATGTGTGATATCCTGATATATATGAGAGATTACCCATTACCAAACCCAAAGGATCGAAGAAGAAAGTACCTTGATAAATAAGCTAAGAAAATGTGCATTTGGGTTTTTAAGAGGTTTATGAAGGCTGGTTAATGAATTTTTTATTATAATTATCTTTTAATTGTAGGCTGAATGCATATTATTGGGATCTCCATAAGGGTCAAGACAAGCGATTTATGTGGTGTGCCCCCCTTCCTTGGTAAGAAAATTCATTTTAAATTACGTACCTATCCACTATGCTCGTGCCTACCCTAGCCCTCATTTTGAAAGAATATTTAAAGGACTGCAACGGGGTCCTAGACTTCATTATTACACAACTGAGCTATAAGATGAAACCCTAGCCTTTTTCCTCCTCAGACTTGGCCTTTTGCAGTTCATCTGTGCCTCCACAGTCCACCAGCTCTCATCGTGTAGAAATACACTCCAAAGCTGTCAACCCCCACTCTTCGATCATTTCCTTCCATAATTTTTTTTTTTTTTTAAGAATTGTCAACCCATTTTTTCAAGCTTCTATTTTTTTTTTTGGGCCATAAAAATTTTCAAGCTTGAGAAATGGCTACCCGACAGCCAAGTCTTCTAGTTTCATTTTTTCATTGCATATTTTTCACGGGTATTTTTTTGTTAACTTCTTATTTTTCTGATTTTTTTTACAAATTTCCATATAATTTTGCCATTTATTTTAATCTTAAGATTCCTACTTGGTATGAGAAAATCATAGTCCCAATAGGATCCCATTTTCTGAAATCAATTATTTGCTCAATAATTGCATCGTTATTTGGAACTTTTGTTGAAAACGGCCATATCTGGAGCTTTAATCTCTCTCTTTGGAGCACACGGGCTACCATTGGTAGGCTCGTGGGTTCAACAGTGAAGAAATACTCACTCGAGCATGGAGTTGAGGGTCCAACAATATGGTCGTGGCTTACATCTGTATTTGCTTTTCTGGTTGGGATGTGGGTGTTATATCTCAGAGACAATGAAGATTTCAAAAGCAAACCATATCGCTTTCGTGTGAAGCCATACAGATATTGGCGTTTCGTTACAATATGTTGGTGTATGTTTCTTTTTCACATGGCAATTGAAATTTTCAACAACAGTTTGGAATCCTCTTTGGAGTATTTTTTTGGTGCAGGTATCTGTTATTTAATTGAGTTTGAGTTTGAGTTTAAAGTTTTCGTTTTTATGATGCGCTTAGTTTAGCCTTCAATATATATATTTATTTTTTTGCAGGTCAAACAATCATTTCTTATATTGATGTAATGTATGCCACTGTTGCGGCTCTTGTGGCTGAAGTTTGTAGTTGCCTGGTGCCCAGCAGTTACAGAACAAAGCAATGGATAGCATTTATCTCCATGATGGCTTCAGTATTATGTATATCATGGTTTGGATTACTTGTGCTACAAAAAGATTATTCAGACAACATTTTTTTTATTTCACTGACGTGCCTTCCTCTGCTGGCTATTGGTGTATTGTTTGATTTCATTTCAAATGTTCTGAAACAAGCTGGATCTATAGATACCCGCAGCGGCGAGAGATTAGGTGCAGCAGTATTCATACTAGATCTTTTTGGGGGAGTTTTAGGAGGAGTAGCAGGGGATTCGCTTTATACGTTGAAGAAATCTTCTGATTACCTAGCAGTCTGGATGATTGTTATCATAGGCGTTGCAGCTCTTTCCCTTTGTGTTCTCAACCTCAGATTTTATAAGGTTTAATATAGTGAGTAGTATTGTTCTAGTTTTGTTGGTTTAATCACAATCTTACTTCGGTCTCCCCTTGATTAAAGCTAGCTGGTTTGGGTGGCTATTTGCAGTGTAATTGGGGTTTTCCAAGGCAAGAGTTATGTTTTGATTGATTGTGGTTTGTTTCTGCTTTTAGGTTTTTGGTGTCGTTTTGCTATTTGTGTATGCCTTTGGGCATTTTCTTTAATGTAAGTGTTATTGTTCTTGGCAAAAAAAAAAATCAGAATCTTACTTGAAATTATTTAGTGTATTTTTTTTTTTTTTTCATATTATCTTATATAATGTATTTGTAAAAAAAAAAAATCTTAGTATTGCTTGCGAAAGGTCCTGCAAGGAGAGAGAGGATACATTTTCTCATCAACATGCAAATATGCAATTGTTTCTTTTCAAGTTTTCATAACAAATCCAGCGGTGATAAAAATTAGATATCGTATCGCATTTTATCAGTCTAAAACTCACAAAAAAGAAAGGGTATGAAAATATTAATTTTATGGCATGGTAATTTCCTTTGGGTAAAGAAGACTAAAGTTACCCTCAAAACCCACGGCACTAGGCACTAGGCACTAGGCACTAGCAGCCAATTCAAAGTCCACTCATGCAAGTCTAGTGGAGCTGCAGCAAAGCTATTTTGGAGAGGGTTGTGGGTAGGAAAATCTGCGAGAGTGATATATTGTTTTGTTTTGTATTCCTGAGAGTGAATTAGTGAATGGACTGATGGACAGCATGCATGATTGCACTGCGCGCATTGAACGTGTTGGGGTTTGAAGAGAGATCGAGGTAGCTGGTGGCTTAGCTACTAGCTACTGGCTAGAATGGCTAGGTGCAGGGGATATAATTATTAATTGTAATGGATAATCTCTCATTCTCTCATATATATCACACATACAATATTAATTGTAGTCATTACACATAGACTAAACCCGGACCTGACCTGGAAATATATTCTAATTAAAAAATAATTATGATAATCCATTAAAATTGAACCATTTAAAAATATAAAACTCCAAGCCTTTATAGCAGAGAATTGTCTCCTAGTGTTTCTTGCTTAGCTAGTAGCTAGCTGAACTTACTGCTTACCATTCATAGGACCTCATCCTCTGACTGGTAAAATATACGAGACTGGTACCCAATTTTTAATCTCAGCCCTTGATTCAAGTTTGATGGCTGAGATCTTGTCATATCAAAAAAATCCTCTTTTTTTATAAAATAATATTGAAAGATGTAAAAAAAAAAAAAAACAAACCACCATCAGCCCACCGTACCCACTGCACCACCCACTCCTCCGGCTTTCCCGACCACCCTCCCTAGTCCCTACCTCCTACCATTTTTTTCTCTATCTCTATTCTTTTCTCTCCCTCTGCACTCTCTTTCCTTCTCTCTCTCTCTCTTCCCTCCAGATCGGAGTCCTGAAGTCCGACGCAGAGGCGATGGTGCAGGTGGCTAGAGCTTCTTTCTTGTTGAATACATGGGTGAATACTATTTTTTTATGGGAGATTCAAACTCATGACTTCGAATGTTGGAACAATTATTCTTAAATCATTAAAAATACAAGCCTCACAAATATTGATTAAAATATTGAAATGAGGAAATATGAACTTCTTGATGGCGTTGACTATTATGGTTCATTCCCTTGTCTAAAACCAGCAACTAAAATAGATGTTTAGTTACATGATCATATATCCTCTGAAGATTCAACTGCAAAAATGGCGAGACCCACCAGACTATACACTTTGTGTTCTCTACTAATGGCATCACTATTTGCTTATTCTGCATCTGTGCAGTTAAATGACCCTGGCACACTAATCTTGCTGCCCCTTTTTTTTAATTACAATGTTAATCAAAATCCAAGAAACTCATCCCAGACTTACAGAGATAGAGAAAAAAATGGTAGGAGGTAGGGACTAGGGAGGGTGGTCGGGAAAGCCGGAGGAGTGGGTGGTGCAGTGGGTACGGTGGGCTGATGGTGGTTTGTTTTTTTTTCTTTTTACATCTTTCAATATTATTTTATGAAAAAAGAGGATTTTTTTGATATGGCAAGATCTCAGCCATCAAACTTGAATCAAGGGCTGAGATTAAAAATTGGGTACCAGTCTGGTATATTTTGCCTGGCAGAGGATACAGGTCCGACTAAACCCCATCGCCTTTGGTCTGCCAACCTATGTCTAATGCCACACTTTTAGAGCCATCACAAATTCGAACACAATGTTTGTGGCAAACAGCTTGGAGCTGTGCCAGAAATGCTTGGTTCATATAGGGTTGGGTCAGAATTGCCTGAAATTGTAAAGACGGTATCTGAAAATTTTCAGTCTGTTGAGTCAATGGTATGTGTCCTCAAAACCATGCAATTCCACATAAACAAAGCTTTATAACGATTCAGACATGTACTGGAAAAATGGACTGCCAATCTTCTTTGTTGACATTCATTCTTGAACAAGTAATAAATAAAGAACAAAAAGGTATATATAAATGTTGTTTTATCTAACAAATGAATCACATACACCCACGTACAGATAGATAATGGCCATTTTGGTGCAGTTAATTTATTGTACAAGGAGCTCCCCATTGGGTAAAAAGTCCAATTGATCATAAACCCCAACATGTATAGGTCATAGATCGAGAACAAATATTGCAAACTTTAATTAACCTACTTTACCTGTATAATACTACTATATATATTAAGCTTTAATAAGAAGCGAGAGATCATACCTGACCCATTAATTATTATTAATCTTTTAAGACCCCACATGAGCTAGTTTCAATAGTAATGTTAACATGTAAAGACTGTGAAAATAAGAGGAAAAAAGTACTTGCATAAAATTTGAGAGTGCGGCCTCGTTGGCCATGTATACCAACATTCTTAATTTGTGTGTGTAAATATTGCATATTACCATATGTGGACATCTCTGCATAAAAATAGTATATTACTGCAGAAATAAAAATCTTACATTGAAAATGTGATATCTTGTATAGTGGCTATTCCTTTTATTGTCAATTGATTTTGAGATGAATATATAGATTCTTTCAATTACTTGATTAATTTAATTTCCTAATTGTGTTTATCTCTATGGGACTTGAAGTCTTACCTAAAAGGAGATTATCACCGGATGCTTTTCACTCTTCAGGTAGGCATTCAGCCTTCTCATTTTGGTTTAATGAAAGTAATTCATTCCCTAGCCCCCAAAAAAATAATTTATTATTCAGACGTATAAATTATCAATTCATTTTCGCTCACTACAAAAAAGTGGTGGTGATCATTATCATAATAACGGATATGTGACACATGTCACCCTTCTATAATAATGGTAATGTTCACCATAGTGAGCAAAAATGAATCTTATAGATTACTATATAAAATTTATACGTTGTAATGTAGACTTACAATTACAATACCAAAGGCTGTTAGTATTGCACGCACACATACATTTCAAAAACAGTTTTTAAAAATTGTCTTTCTGATTTTATTCATAAATATCAAAGATAAAAATACTAAATAGGTAACCATTTTATGTATCTCACAAAATATTTACGTTGGTTTGAAATTTATTTAGAGAGATGAAATAAATAAGACGACCTCACTCTCACTCTCATATGTGCTCAATTTAAAATATTTCTTCTTGAAATTAGAAGAAGACTTGGCTTCTAATGGGCTGCGATAAAGGTGGGCCTACGGGTGTGTCACAGTTGGGGATGGAGCTGTTTGGAAGACTTGTCACTTGTATGCTCATCATTAATTTGTTACGCCACCAACAAGTTTCCTATGTTACATTTCTTTAATGGGTTTGCTTTCACTCCCAAATGGTTATCGAGTGCAAGGTGGACAATTCAAATTTTAAACCTTGGATTATTAATCAAGGCAGATGCATAATGTATAGCTGTTATTTTTTACATGTACGTCTTGGCATACAATGCAGTTTAATACTAAGTAATATTATTGATCACAACTCCTGATCAGATCAGATTATATATAGAGATGATAGGATAGGATGTAGCTTATCCACAATGTATATTCAAATTCAAAATGAGGTTCACAGCAACGATTAATGTAATATTATCTAATTTCACTCTCTCTCTCTCTCTCTCTCTCTCTCTCTCTCTCTCTCTCTCTCTCTCTCTCTCTCTCTCTCTCTCTCTCACCCCGTAGGAAAAGTCCACCTCAATTACACCTACAACTTGAATTTGTGTGAATATTATTCGGTATGCTATGTAAGCTTGATTGGATTCATTTACCCAAATCAATTAATTAATTTGGAAAAAAGGGACAACATCATTTCATGTACGTCCTACAATTAAGGCTCAATGAAGGTATTTATTGCTGCAATTAAGTGAAGATTATCATGAGAATGGAGTAGAAATCATAGAATTTATTGAGAAGAGAAAAGCAATGAAGAGCAAGTATCGATCCATCTTATTTCAATTCATTAAAAATAAAATAAAAATGCAAAAGAAAAAGAAGGAAAAATGGGTGCTAGTCTTCAAAATTTTCGTCCCTAGGAAAGTGAATTTTAAAATAGATTAGAAAAGGCAGTTGGCCGAGTGCAGGCATTAGCAGCGAATAGAAGCCTATGATGGCGCATATGGAATTGAGAGGGTATTTTGGCTTTTGAGGAGCAGCGGTGGTGTTGGTGTTTAAGCAATGTTTGTTGAGCCTAGCAACGAGCTTGAGCATGCATGCTGAACAATTCTTCTCAACTTGTTCAATGGCCTTGCAACAATCACCAGACATTTTCCGAAAACCAACATATTTATTCCTTCTCATCTCATCTACACAAATTCTCTGAGCGGTATCGACATCTGCACGACATTCCTTATACTCTTTCTGGTTGTCGTACGAGCTCATACAACCAATCAACTTAAAAGCAAGCAATAACGTAGCAAACAAGGGCAATAAAACAACGCCAAGGGCTACTCTCTTCCTCATCTCTCTCTTTCTATTCATCATCTTAATTTGCAAATGATAATGCACAATTTTCTCAAAGCCAAAGATGTGAATCATATATATGTATATAGGGGCAGACAGATGTCACAGATCGATTCAAAATTTCAAACTAAGTCCGGCCATTCTGTTTTGTCAAATAAAATTAAATAAATTAGATAATATTACATTAATCGTTGCTGTGAACCTCATTTTGATTTTGAATATTGTGGATAAGATCCATCCTATCTCATCCTCTCTATAGTCTGATCTCATCAGGAGTTGTGATCAATATTATTAATTAGTATTAAACTGCCCAAAGACATGTGAGAAATAACAGCAATACATTATGCATCTGCCTTGCATAATAATCCAAGGTTTAAAATCTGACTTGTCGAGATGCTGGGAGACTGCAAGTCTATTTGTATTCATTTTTATCTTTTTGATGACTTTAGGTTATATTTTACAGAAACTAGGTAATAGATATTGATGTTAGAGTAAATTCATGCCAATCCACAAAACAGCTCCTTTATTTCCATTAGACATATACTACTAAACAGAAGATCTGAAGGTTCACCGAGACACAAAATAACTCCAGACTGAAAAGACTGGAGACGATAATAGAAAAGGAGGCTCAAGTCTCAGATACAAAAGGGAGCAAGCTAAGGGTGAGAGAGTGAAATACTCAGAGAGCCTTGAGGATATCATCAGCACTGGAGACTGTGAATTCTCCCCCAGCTTCAATATTTGCAGCCTTCACCTTGAGGTCTTCAACCAAGAGAGCAAACCTCCTTGAGCGAGTTCCAAGTCCTTTTTCTGAAAGGTCAAGCTCCAGGCCGAGATCATGGGTGTATTTTGCTGACCCATCAGCAAGGAAAAGGACATGCTTGTTATCAGGGTATGTTTTAGCCCATGCCTTCATCACAAAAGGGTCATTCACTGCAAACAGGAATCAAACCCTTAAGTTTCCTATCAGACTATAGACTCGGATTCAACAGCATTTCAGATAGATCAATCAGAGTACACCGCCAAGCATGTTTGATTCATTACGATCTTGCTTTGTCCACAAAGAAGAGAATAAAGATGTATATGAACTTTTGTTTTTTTCATCATTCACAGAGAAAAAACGATATGTTCAGTCAAGATAAAATCTACAAAACTCAACTTGGGTTAACCTTTGGAAAACATGGAAAGGAACTGATGCAAAGAATTGTCAATCTACAAAACTCAATTCACCATCTTTCCCTTCCAAATTGCCATAAGAATATACCAAAAGTTTAGTTACACAACATGAGTATCCAAATTATATGTAACACAAACACCCAAATATAAGTGCCAACAAGACGAAAACCTTCACACACAATATCCTAAAATGCTTTGCTGAAGTTGCATCATATTCTCTCATAAGTGCAGAAAGAGGTACAAAGAATTTGCATATTCTCTCATTAACTGATGCGGCAGCTTCAGTGACACCACCACATCAAGTAATGAAAAAACACCAGAAATGCCTTGCACCATGTAGAAGGGGTGGTTGATAGCACGGCAAACCAATCTAATCTTAGGAAGCCGTGTTTATGCATGTTTAATGTGGAAGAATAAAAAACAAACCAACTACAAGTCTGCTATAGATTATTCGCTTTTAAAAATGCAAAGATGTTCAAACTTCAAACCCAACACATGATGATCGATCAACCATGGAAGGAAACACTTGATTACTTACAATCACTAATTGCACACAAAGGAAGCACTAATTTAGTCATTCAAGTAAGTTCCTCGACCTTAAAACATTTATTGAAGTCACTCACTTTATGAATTCACACCTCAATCAAATTCAAAGATCAACCAAAGGTGACAATTCCATTGTGTCCTACTTATATCACAGATATTATGAATGCAAGTGTCACCATAATTGCTGCTTGTAAATTGTAATTAGCAGAACAATTCATGGAGTTAGAGAGTTATACCGCTAATACAGAGAATTTTATCAACACCCTTTGATTTGAACTCGTCTGCTCTCTCAATGAAGCCGGGCACATGCTTCAAACTGTACAACCAAGCAAAAACCAATTTTAATAATACAAACTGTAAGAATCAATGATACTCACACATCTACACCCGTCCGATTCAAATCAGCTACTATTCTAAACCGTCCATTTCATAAATAAAATTAAAAAATCCAACCGCCTTAACACATGTTCACGAGGGTAAATTAGGAAATAAAAATTCAGAGCAGACGAATTTGTCCATTTACGACGCCGTATTTGCTTGCCAAGGAAGCAGACAAAAAAAAAAAGGAAAAGAACCGATCACTGACCAACCAGCAATGCGGAGCTCATTTTCTCGGCAACCAAACAGAGCGTTAACACAAACTATCTATCCCTAATACCCGAAGATCGAGAGATTGAGTTACCTGCAAGTGGGAGTGAAGGCACCAGGAACGCCGAAGAGGATGACCTTTTTACCGGCGGCGAGAGAGTGGATGTTGACCACTTGGACCTGGTCCTGCTCGTCGAAGTAGGACAGAGTACCGTCTGGAATCACATCGCCAACAGCAATCGGAGCCATAGCTTCTGATCAAGGATGATGGTGATTCACTGATTGGACGGTGGAGTATGAAAGCTAGGATATGGAGTCGGAGTACACGAAGCGTTTTTGTGCAGTGTTTATATATATGGAGTGGAGTGTGATGGACCTGAGGGGCTTTGTTAGCTGGATTTGATATTTATTTTGGAGTCCGGTCTGAATATAATTTAATTTTTTTTTATAAACTGGTCTGAGCATAAGTGTATAACTGAAATTTTGAAAGCAACATTATAGGCACAAAACTTGTGGATTGTTGGATTTATGTGAAAAAAAAATGATAAATAACCAATATATATCTGTAGAGTAATGAAACCTGTCCATGTTGAGCATTTGACCGCATATGGAGAGGTCAGTCATGATTGTCGGTCACAACTTTATTTTATTTCAAATAAAAAAAATATCTACACAATATAGGTTTTAAAACTTTAACAAATATGATAATATTTTATTAAAAAATATTAAAGAGATCATCATATCATTATATCACATGATTCATTTTTTATTTCTTCCTCTTCCTCTTTTTAACAAAGTTGGTACAATGAGGACATGATCCTTCTATTATTTTTCTATTGCATTTACTCAAGTGATCCACATAACTTCAAATCTTACAAATTATAATTAAGAAAGAAGAGTTTGAAATCAAGAAACAAATCTGTAAATCAAGCAGATAAGACAATTGAATACTCTCTTGAGTTGGGCATATCTTCCTCTTTCATGATGCCTTCTCCCTGGTCAGCATCCCAAATCTTTTTATCCTCACAAGACCCATATGCCCAACTACACAGTAAATAGTAAAAGAAATTAACCACACTCAAAGCAGTGAGAAGCCAATAGTAGTAATCATAGTGACCCTTGTTAAGGTTATTTGATACCCAGCTGACCCCCCCCTTTCTTTGTCACATCATCCACAGTGGTCACAATGAGACTCCCAACCAAGCTCCCCACTCCAAACCCAAGTGTCAAAAGAGCAATTGCAATGCTAGACATGCTGTTGGGGAACTGAGAGTAGTAGAACTCCAATTGCCCAATTGCATTGAAAGCCTCACCTAGTCCAGTGAGGCAGTGCTGTGGCACTAACCACCTTGCAGACATGCTCACCACACCCATATGATCTGAAAATCCCTCTTGAATTGCCACGCTTCTTCGACGCCTCTCCACCTCTCCTGCCACAGCACTGGCCAGGCAAGAGACTGCTAGCCCAGCGCCAATGCGTTGCTTGAAGCTAAGCCCACGAGGCCTTTTCGTGTACTTGGATATCAATGGCACTAAAATTCGATCATAGAGGGCCACCCAAATTGTCATTGTGAGAATGCCAAATAGGGAGAAGGAGGCTGCTGGGATTTTGATGTTGAACAACAAGTTTCTGTCCATGGTGGTTGCTTGGAGCACAGGAAATGCGTGCTGGGTGATGGTCACTGCAATCATGATGCCAGAGGACCAAATCGGAATCACTCTGATCAGTGCTTTCAGCTCTTCTACTTGTCTAACAGTGCACAGACTCCATGGATCTATGGCCAACCCATCAGGGCTTAAGTCCTTGGCAGGACTTCTAATCATGCAAGCTTTGTTCAGAAACCTAAAACGAGCCAATTATTAAAAATGCATATGATTAAAACCAAATATTGTTGTATATATTACATTTCTCTCGCAACATGTATGTGGCCGAATATACTGTTATATAGTATGATGAGACCACATATATGTTGTAGGATAGAGGTAAGCAATGTGGGTTCAGACAAAAATTCCTCATCAAATAGGTGGTTTTCTATGCATATATAACAAGGCCTAAAATGTGATAGCTAAGTATCATAAGCATATACCATGATATTTTTTAACATGATTATGGTCATATTATACCTTAGTCTATCTGTTGGAGTGACAAGCTTTGAACCTAGCTTTGTGACTATACCATCCATCAAAATTCTTTGGAGGCAAAGCTAAGTGTCTGTTTTTCCATGCTGCAGCAATCGCTTGAACTAATCCAAGAGACAAGTTCTTGTTTGGGGGTTCTCTAACATAAAGGGAAGAGCCCAACAAAAACAGGACAGTGGACAAGAGCATGAGTCCTACAGGGACCCCAAAACCCACAACCCAACCAGCAGCATCTTGAATATAAACTATGACTGTCACTGCAAGCATGACTGAGATTCCAACTGAAGCATAGTACCAATTGAAGAAGCTCTGCAAGATCCTTTCGTTCTTCGGGTTGTCCGGCTTGTTCAATTGGTCTGCACCAAAAGCTAATGAACATGGTTTGATACCACCAGACCCAATGGACATTAAACCAAATGAGAAGAAGAGAAGCAAGAGCTGTGCTGGCTTTGGTGAAACACATTTGTCTGTAATTTGCATTCTGTTGCAATGGGTTGGCCTTGCTTGTGTAAATATTGCTGTTAACCATAACACAATCATTCCCTACAAAAGCCCATTTTGATCACTTTGTATGTGACAATATATACATATACAAAATAATTCTATAGAGGAGTTGAGGTAATGAATTTTCTTACAAATAGGCTGATGATTGTTCCCAATGCAATCACACGAAACCGACCCAAGTGAGAATCAGAGACAAAAGCCCCTATGATTGGGGTGAAATTGCTTATGGCTGACCACAAGAACAGAATATTAGCTCCAGTGGCAGCATCCAAGTTATATTCATACAGCAAGTACAAGATCATATTTGCATGAAGCCCAAAGCTTGCAACCTTTTCAAATGCCTCATTTGCTGCACCACATATATATGAATTCATAAATTAAACTTTGGTAATTCTCAAAGTAAAATAATTTTGTAACATTAGGATGTGACAAATATATTTTATGAGCTTACAGATGATAAAAGGCATGGTTCTAAGGCCACCCTTCTTGCTTGCAACATGTTGGGTGGTCTTCATTTGCTTCGAAGAGACCTCCATTTCCTCTGCAAGGATGATCGATCGAATTGGTCTCAGAATTATGAATTTTTTGTTGATGATATGATCAAAGAATCAATACATGAATGATTAAGACAACAAAAAATCCACCATCATAATCATTGTTATCATTTAAAAACAATTAAAACATAATCATTAACTTTTTTTTTTCAGCCACGTACGGCATGCATCTTTCAGTTTGGATTGCACAATGCGTGCAATTAATGTTGATTTATTTAATACTAGAAGAAGCCAATAATATTGGTGCTATATATGTGGTGAATTACAACATTGTCACATAGAGGTTATCATCACCGTATAGAGAGAGAGAGAGAGAGAGAGAGAGAGAGAGAGAGAGAGAGAGAGAGAGAGAGAGAGAGAGAGAGAGAGAGAGAGAGGCACTGTTTTGACTAGCAGGAGACTTGCTCTTCTTTAAGTTCTTGGGTCACAAGTTCACAACTAAGCAGAAGACAGATGAGTGTGGATGGGTTCGAGGCCCATCAATTTAAGGAAGAAAGGAAATTCGTTTCAAGATACTCCACGGTCAACTATTTTTTTGTCTTGTCTGCATGGAACCACAGAAGCATGCGAATCACCAATACTCGTTATAAGAGGACAAAAAAGTTGTCCTGATCCGGGTGGTGAGGTAACGAAATAGCATTAAATTTTAATAGGTTAAGAATTCGATTTCTTTTAATATAATTAAAAAAATTTTACTCTCAAAAATCAAAATAGTGAAACCAATCAAGATTTTATTGGTCCAAATTAATTAGGGTGAACATAGAGGACCACCCCTGGATTGAAGACTTGAAGTGAACCTTTAAGCATTCTCTTTAGAATTTTGTTGTGTCTTTTTCATAACTAATTAGAAATAATTTTCAACCAAAAAAATTGAAATAACTAAATTTGATTGCTATTGATCATGATTTTCCAAAATGGTTAATGTGCTTCAGTATAATATTCCATATTTTTATACTAATTAATCAAAAACTATATCGTTAAGTTTTCATTTAATTATCTTTTTCATAAACGTATAATGACCACAAGAATATAACTGGAGGATCTTATTTCAACTAATTTTCCATGGTCTTTCATCTCTCTCATCTTTTCATACTTACTTTCAGTTAGTTTAATTATAATAATAGCTAGCTATTTGTCAAAGAACGACCTACATTGTAATAGTAAAGATTATTGCACACAAAAGACCCCTTCAAGAATCCCACTTAGTAACACTTCAATTCAACTTTCAAGCACAAATCGACTTTTTTGTTGTCCCATCACGAGCTTTAGCCACTTGCCACCACTTCGTTTACACCAAAAGAGCTTCCTTATATGAAAATAAAATTCAAAGTAAAAAGTCATTGCCTTGATTTGAGAAATACACTTCTAACACATAATTACTACAAAATAAAATATTAACACTTTCTTCAAATAAGATAAGAAGTTTGTTATAATCACAAGAATAATTAATATGATTTGATATTTTACCATCTTTTTATGGAGAATATATAAAGTGAAAATGGTTAAAATAATTATCAAATCAATCACTCGTCAAATTCAAAAGTTAGAAAAAGAGTTGTATGACACATACAAATTTACACTAGAGAATTCTCCGGCACTATTATTAAAGGGAATAAGTGATTGAGATACATTCCACCCTATGCAACTGCTAAGTGCAAAGTCCAATCAGAAAGTGCCTAACTAGTTAACTTCCCAGTTAAAAAAAAAAAGTACTTATTTGCCTCAATTTCCAAGGCCTTAAGCAAAGCTAACTAGGATTTAATATCAAAATGCAAAAGCCACATCAGAAATGCCGGCAGCTTTGTCAACCCAAGGAAGATTCAGGGTCAGTTTGCCAACAGCAGACCACTCAAAATCTACCTCAGCACCATTCAAATAACATTTCTTTGGAGACACATTTGAGTAGGCCAAGAAATTGCCTCCACCTTTAACCTTCACATTGGCACCAAACTCCCCATCACTTTTGTACCACATATCTTGGACTGTCCCTCCACTGTTCAACATGTTTGTAAGTCCAATTGGCGCGAATTTGATGTCGTGGCTAAGCTTTTGGATTGGCACAAAGCTGAAAATCTCAAACGTAGATGGTTGGATAACGATTTGAATTGCACCAGATTTTGGGGTCATTAGCCAGAGTACACCAGACTGGTTGAGATAGACTGCATACTCTTCAGCATTACCCATTAAAGGTGCTGATAGGTTTTGGTCCCATTCAATTTCAGAAACATGCACTGAACAACAGATTGGCTTGTAGCAATCTGGGTGGCCTTTGATCCTCCTCTCCTTGGGGTCCCAACCAGCCCCTTGACAGTTGAAAGCTCCAATCACCCCACCAAACTATGAAATAAGTAATAAAAATTGTCGAGTATGAATCACAATGGTCAAGCAATTATGAAACCACCAAATGTACTAATTAATACTGAGAGGAACATACAAACCTTGTTGAAGTTCCAAATTTTAAGGACAGTCTTGTTGTCAAATAAAGGGTTTCTGAAGAGGCAGTCCCTGGTTGGAAGGGCAAAATGCTGGCACTTGGGAATGGTACCATCTGGGTAAACAAGCTGCTTCATGAGATCGAAATCGTGACCGCCAACTGAGTCACTAATATACACTGGACCTCCACAGATAGCCCTTGACCCTGCATGAAATGTGGCACAGAGATGGTCTGATTGGAACATATCCCAATCGGGATGTATGATCTGACCCATCCACATGCTGTTGTAGGCACAGTGGATCATATGAACACCTTGTAACCAGTAAGCTCCCATAGGATCTCCATTTGGATCTTGGAACCAAAAATCATCACCTGCAAGACAAGAAGAAGGGGAAAAAGTACTTATTATCCATGATCTCATTATGAATTTTATGGGGTTTAAAATGAACATATAGGTTGCACACAACACAAGACCAATTTTCTTGGACTTTCTTACCAACTCTTCCTATAGAGATCTGCTTTGTCCCAAGGAAGAGGAAGTCATTGCATTGTTGCATGCTAGCAATAAGTCCAGTCCCATTGAAGTTCTTCAGAAGAGATTGAGTCAGCCCTTTGTAATAAGCCTTTGCAAGCTCCACACGGCCTCCGTATTCCTCAGATACATATTCAAGAGTCTGCATCAAATTCATATGAACAATTAAAGTACACGCACAATGGAATATATATATATATTTATCAAGAAAAAACAGTACAGTTGAAATTAAAATGGTAATATGTAGAAGACTTACATGAATAACATCTACTTTGACTCCTGTGATGCCAGCTTCAGAAAGATAGGAGTGCATAGAGTCATAGAAATTATCAGCATGATCAGGATGAACAAGCCCAATCCCACCCTCAAGGATTTTAATCACAGCAAGGTCATCCATTGTCCCATCAAGTCCAGGAGAGACTTTGCAGGGCATGATCTTTGAATTGAGATGGGTTGAACCTGGCCTAACACCAGCCCAGGCACCACAAAGAGCATGCCACACATATATATCATCCAAACCTTTAAATTTGGTTCTCAAGTCTCCTGTGAAAGCCTTCAGTCCATAGTTTTCAGCCCTGTCAGAACATCTGCCACAGCCTTCATTAGAAGCACTGCCTTCTTCTCCACAAATCATCTCCTTCAACTCTTTCGTCAACTTCTCAATTTTTGTTTCAAACTTGGCCAAGTCAGTTACTCCAGATTTAATGGCCTTGTCCCGATCCTTCTCAACAAGCTCTAGTTCAATTGCCTTGCCTATCAACATCTTTGGCTTTTTGGGATCAAATGAAGGAGCATCAGGACCCAACAGAGATCCACCTTTGTAGTTCCTGAACTTGTCGCACTCGCCAAGCCTGTGAAGCCTTGCAGTCATTTGAGTCCCACCAATGATTAGATTTTTCTTGTCCTCTTTCGGGTCCTCACCATCCACATTGATGCTTTGCCAGCCATCATCAATGATGACAAACCGAGGAGATATGCCACCTTCAACAAATTCATTTACACCATGCCAGATACCAACAGGTTCTACAGTTAAGTAAAAGGCATCCCAAGTGCACCAACCAAATTTGTCAACTAGATTTGGGGGAGTTTTCTCTTCTAAGAGCCTAAAGGTATTGAGATGTACCCTAAGAGCACTATAGGCTTCTTTCATCAAGTTGTAGGGATTTTCAGAAACATGAACATAAGCGATGGCATCAAAATTCGATGCCTTCACTTGGGTAGAACCACTCTCAGCACAGATCATGACCTGGCCATCAGTGCCAGGTTGAAGAGCAGACCTAAAACTGCCTTCAATGATGGGTATGATTATGACATAGGACTTTATTTCTGGGACATCAAAGAGCACCCATTGGGTTTCCATTTGCAAATCTGATCCAGAATTTCCCACCCACATGGTAGACCACCATGTCTTGAACCTAAAGATGCTAAGGAAATCCCTGTTACTACATCTACCCAAGGAGTTCATCAACCTATCAGAGGGCTCCTCCTTGTTGAACCCAAGGAACCCTCCCTTGTGGGACAAGGCACAAACACGTTTGAGCAGGAGAATTGGAGCATCAGAAGATTGGAAGATTGAATGAAAGGGATTGAAAGTGACATTGGTAGGAACATCAGAGAGTAATGGAACACCTTTGACACTAAACTTTCCATTAGACAAATCAAAGTACTCTTCTAAACTCTCGGACCGGAACTCATCTAGGATTGGATTAACAGGAACATTAGGAGGTGCCATGAGCAGAGGAAAACATAAAAGAGAAGAGGATCACAAGAGTTCTAAAAACTCAAAGCTAGCAAAAAGAAAACCTTGGTTTGAAGGTGGAGGACAAAAAACCTCTAACAGGTATTATATAGGGTGCAGAGGGTCACTAACTTTGAAGACTAATCTTGCGTATCAAGGCATAATCACATCTTAACGTTGAAATTGAAAATATAACAAAGTTTGATTATTTTCTTGAAAGATATGATCTTGGTTTCCTACAATGGTTGATTACACTAGAATTGAAATGCACAATCTTTGATACACTTGACTAATATGGAACCAATCAAAGAGAGATCAGCGGAGAAGATAAGCATTGACAGTGTTAAAACAAAGAAGGCAAGTAATGATCACAAAGAAGATTGGCTTTAATACTTTGATAGTGTCAAAACAAATAAAGCAAGTAATGAATGAGCATATAAAGAGTGATTTACGGACCTTTTAATGAAATCGGTGCGTGTTAAAATTGCCAAAAAATTAGGATAAGAGAGTTGGTCGGTTGCTGTACATAGAGTACTCCTGTGCTTTCCTCTCTTGTAGTGCATGAAAAACAAACCGACTGACTTCACCCAAAACAAAAAATAGACAAACCGATTGGCTTCGCCCAAAATTACACAAACCGAGTGGATTGCTTCCATGGACAGTGACTGCAAGTTACTGTTGCATCCCAGCAACTAGAAACAGCCAGAGAAAATTACAATTTGAAATTATTACCGAGAATACTGATAATAAAAACTTTAAAGTTGAAGTTGAATTTAGCGTTGTAACTTGTATTGAAGTGCTTTTTTAAAGGCTCAATAGAGACTAGAGAGGCTCAAGATCTCTTATATGCTTGGGTCTTCCATGGGCATGCCCCATGGAAGACTCACTCTCTCTTATATTGTGGTGCACTGGTGCTAGGCTTCAAATACCGAAACGTCTGATTTGTACTCCTAACATCCCCTTTCATATGTGGCATGACTTAGAACCAAACACGTGCATAACTCATTCGTGGCATCATTATATATTTGACCTCGATTCAACCTCAGATTTTTGTCCTTGAAGATAAATAAGCGTTGGAATCATGTCTAGAACTAGACGTTGGTACAATTTTTTGTATGCTATTCTTAATAATCCGGAATGTCATATTCCCATGTAAACTGTAATGTCAGTTTGTAAAAAACCCATAACAATTCAATGGTCTACATCTGATGTCTTTATTTTAGTTTAAGCAATATATATTTTCCAAGAATGCTATCAAACAAAGAAGAAATATTGCAAAGAATTTCATTTAAAAAATCATCCAGCTTCAGCTGCTCTTCCAGCCAAAAATATTGCCCTCCAAATTTACTGGGTCCTTTTCTTAGCTCAGTCCCCATGCCTGAAAACCACCATAGACATCATTCCAGTAATTCTTAAAATACATACATGTGTGTGTACACATGGATACACATAAATAAATACATAGCCATGCATGTGTATGTGCCTGTGTATCCATGTTATACGCGGCATACATATGATTTCTGTTCGAAGACAAATAAAAAGGAAAAAAAATTACCTGGATTCGGCCATCAGAAGTTCCAGTCACCAAAGTTTCCTCATTGTCATCAAGAGCCAAGCAAAGAACCTTACAATTGGTACCAGTTTGTAGTGTGTCTATTCTGTTCTGCTTCTGCCTATCCCATATTTCCACACTTCCTCCTTTACCTCCCAAATAAATTAGTTCGGAGCTTATGGCCATAGCCCGCACTTCTAATGTAGTTGGCAGTGACCCAACCATACTGTAGTTTGAAGCACTCCAAATCTTGTATATATAACAATTGAACACTTCAGTAACCAAGAAAAAGAAAGATGTAAATGGGTATGTTTCATGTTTATTTAAGGGTTTACTTATTCCTATTTCGTGAATACATCAGAAACTGATTTTACTGAGACCTTCAATTCACCCCTTATAAAGTATGCAAGAGACAGAAAATTTGGCATGGTATTAGATCATGTTCCGAGGATATACCTTCACGGCTGCTCCGTCCAAGGAAGAACTTGCTGCATATATCAATCCACTGTGAACTTGAATGGCATGGATAGGATTTGCTTTCCCAAGTAACTTTCGAGAGCCAGTTTGAATGGTGCTGAGTGTTCCTGTGACTAAATCAATCTCCTGAAAGTTCAGACAGGTTTGATTATCAGCAAAGTGAGAGAAAACTATAGCAGTTGGATGAAAACTACTATAACTGAAGAAAATGTCTTACCTGAACACTACTATCATGGCATCCACAATATAATTTCCCATGTGCTAGAGCGAAGCACTTGACATATTTGTTTGAATTTAACAATTTGGATCCTCCATTCCATGAATGAACCTGATAAGGAATACCAAACGGCACATTTAGTTGCATGCTCATGATATTTCTTGCTTCTACGGTTAAAATGATTTCATTGATAAAAGAGTAAAAAGAAGTAAACTGATAATCGTTTGAAGAATTGATGATCTCATTAAGTACCTTGATACCAGTGCTTTGTGGAATGAAGCAAGAAATGGTATTGGTGACGGCTAGATTATGAACTTGATCCTTCAAATTGTGAACTTGTACACAGTGCATTGCTTCATTGCTAATAGACCATGCCTGCTCTTCAAAGAGAAGAAACTTTAGTCTGAAATGTAACCTAAGTCCTAAGAACTATCAAGATTTAAGAGCATACCCTTGCAGTTTTATCTAGTGAGCCACTGTATAGAATCTCCCCGGATTGCAAAATTACCAGGCTAGTAACTGCCTTTGTATGTTCTCGAGTTTCCTGGATTAGATGAAGAATGCTACCTTTACCAGTCCAGACCTTCAAATTTTGAAAACAGAATGCCATCAAAAGAAATTTATATGGGATAAAAATTGTTTTGAATAGATGAAACCATTATATAAGAATGGGTAAGAAAAAGAAATTTACTCTGGCTGGTTGAGTTACCTTTATGGTTCCATCTGAATGTCCAGAAAATATTTGATCTTTGAAGGAAACTACTGAGAGAACCTCTCCATTCTCACTGCAATCTACTTGAACTAATTCTTTATGATTCCACAGTTCCTGTTGTGAAACATGAACAATTTTTTCATGGCCCTTCTTCTGGAAAAAAGGTGCATACAAGATTTAAATGAACTTACAGCACTGGAGTCTTGCCCTTCAGAAAATAGTTTTAGCATTTCAAATGCCAAAGGAGTGGATCTCCTAAGCTCTCTCAGGCCTTTCAAGATATCCTTCATGCTAGAAGTTAAATCACGCATCCCTTCTGAAATTCACAACATCAAGAATATTTAACTCTTTCAGAACTTTAAAGTTATTAAAGTAGAAATGCAGATGAAGAGATATATATGTCTGTACACATTCGATAGAAAGACATACTTTTTTAACTCTATTTAGAGGTATAATTTTTGGATGCTTTCAGACACCAGTTTTGTTCTATAGTGAACATAAAGCAGATTCATACTATGTAAATTTATCTGTCTTGTTTTATAGTCATCCAAATGTATTCTATGTAAATCAATATACAGGATCATTGTCAAAGTTTCAAAATCTGATATTATTCTTTCTTCCAAAATCTTTGTGATTCTTTGTAACTTTTGAAAAAATTCTGCATTTGGGGTACTTTTGTGCTTCCGCTGGATGGAAAAAATTGGAAATCACTTATACTGGAGACACCTATAATAAGAAGCAAGGAATGATACAATTTAACTGAAGCTTTCAATTGCCTCATTCAAATCCAAGGATGATATGTTCTTACCAGGATCACGGATGAAGCACCTCAACGCAAGCAAAGAGAGGGCTTTGTCTTCAGTGTCCTTGGCAGATTTGAATATTGATATGAAACGTTTGAGCAAGCAAACTCGGGCTGCTCCTCGTATTCCTGTGTCTGGAAGAACATTGAGCATGTGTATAAGCCATGTGGCTGACACAAAGCAAGCTGAACATAATTCTGCATATTTGCTCTTCAAGCCTTCTGCTAAAGCCTCAAAAATTAGACCGAATTCATGGCTTGCTAAAACAAATGCCATTTTTCTTTCCCAATCATCAGCTGCCTTCTCTTCCTCCTTTTAATGTCAACAGGAAATGAAAATGAATCAGGAAATGGATCAGATGAAGATGATCAAGTAGCCAAAAATAAGAAAACAGAAAGAAGAAAATAATAAAAACTATGCAGTGGAATATTTTTAAAATCTCACAAGAGTTTCATCTTCTCCAGAAAAGTTGCTAAGTTGATCCATTCGCACACGATGTTTATAACTTTTTTCAAGGCCAGCACGCTTGAGAAGGAAAGCCCTGGCAAGAGGCTCTCCAGATGTGGTGAACCTCCCTTGCAATGACAAAATTGTCTCAGCAGCAGCAATTTGGGCATTAGGGAAGTCCACATTTCTGAGACATGAGATGAGAGTGTCTATTGCCTCTTCACGGTATATACTCATCTTTCTTGGCTCTGCCTACAAACCAACCCAGTAACCAATACTAACCATTAACTGACTATCACAAATGCAACCAACTAGTAATGTTAGGTAGTTTAATTCATATGACTATTCCCTGAAATTAACAATCGTACAACTTGATCAATTCAAAAAAAATCTAGAATAGAAGAAAGAGAGAGAGTGACAAACCAGAAGATCAAGTTGAAGTAGAAGACCAGCCACAACAGGACACTGGTCTTGAAGGGATGTCTGTAGATAAATAAGGAGGGTGTGCATTGTGCTGAAAGGACCTTCATCCTTTAAGATATGCAGGATTTGTTCATTGAATGTCCTCCTGTCTAACACAAAAATTGAAATTTGTCATGCTGGCTCAAGTTCAAGAGTCATCAAAGATTTGGATAAACAAAAACAAACTTGAGATTTATATACCTGTTTAACTTAACTAACTCAGAGAAAAACTGAACTATCTCAAACCGTTCTCCATCACTTGCACCCATGAAGCTATCCAAAACAGGAGCCAACTCAGCTTTATCAGCTATTGTGTTCCTGCACTTTCCATCCTCTTGCATACATCTCAATAAGATCCCAACTGCTGCGATTCTCTCTTCTGCCGATTCAGATTCCAAACTGCTAATAATTCTTTCAATTTCTTTTTCAGACGCCAAAGCATTGGCAATTGAAGAGGCAATGCCCTCTTCTCCGCTACCAAGAATCTGCCCCAGTAAAACCACTGCAGCTGTTTTCGGCTTTAGACACATCTTAAGAAAATCATCATCTTTCTTCTTAATAACCATTAAGAGAGAGTTCACCATGTCCATCTCTACTAGATTAAGGATGGAATGCCTCAACAGATATATCAAGACCACAGCCTCCATCAACCCCTTTTTGAGAAGAGCCACAATACATTCCACATCAGAGTCAACCCGGGTTAGTGTCTGGATCACAGCATTGTCTCTTGACCCCAGCTCAGACAGGAGAAAAACTGAAGCTCTCAGAACCATGGGATCAACAGAATTAAAAAGGACCTCCACAAAACCATTAATAACTGGAGGTTTTGTGAGCATGGTCTGAATATCATATTCCACATTTGATTCCTGCCAGAAGCGCTCAATTCGAAGGACAGCCATTTCAGACTCCTTGAGAATTTCTGACATACAAAGGTTGGTAATGGCATGTCTTAACTCGCTAACCGCACCATCAGTGTTGGCCTGGCTTATAACACTGTTAGGAGAAGTTGAAGGCATTACTGACTTTGCAATTGGCTCAGTCTCCGCGATTGGATTCTCGGATTGGTTTAAGACTGCAGCAGGGTTCTGTTCTTGCCAGCCTGCAATGAGACGTTTGAGCACATAGTTGGTTTTAGGCAGTTGGGTGCTCTGTAGATTCTGGCGGGTAATTGGGCATGTTGAGTTCCCTCTTTCAAGCCATTCTTGGATTGCCTTTCGCTCGTATGTCTGGCCTGTCTCAAGTGTCACTGGATCATCAAAAAGGGTGCTAGTTATGGGGCATACAAAGTCCTTGGGAGGTGTATGTTTTCCACCGCCAGACGGGTTATCAGAATCCGCCATGAGCCTGTCTGGAGAACTATATAAACAACAAGAATTCAAGTATTACAAATTGTAAAAGACAATGTGATGTTAATGGGTGATTTTCAATACCAGATAGGCTGATAGGCACATACCCACTAGACCCTGCAGAAATGGGTTGCTTTAGTTTTTGAATTTGGCTCTGTCTAGACTCAAACAATTCCATTTCTGTGTTGTTTTCCTACAAGACTCATACACAGCATTAGAATCAAAACCAGCAGCATAGGTATATCAGACAAAGAACTGAGGTTCTTTTCTTGTAAGTATCGAATTTTACCTCAATTTCAGCTTCAGAATCCAAAGAAGAATAATGAACCGAATTGTCCTCCAATGAAGACTCCAGTTCAGAATCTGAATTCACAACTGGCGATGTTATCAATCTCCAGGAAGATTTCTGGTCTATGAGGACATTACTAAGTGAAACTCTTTGAGGATAAAAAAATGGTGGGGACTTGGATTTTCTGCCACTACTGCTTCTGAAATAATCAACTGATCCTTCTGCTTCAGCCCATATTGGCTGCGGTGTGCAAAGGAAAAAGAAGCTTCAGCATGCAGAGTATTGTCAAAGTGAAAGAGAAATTTCGAAGTTGACTTGACTCCAAAAGCCAAGTACCACCAAGTCTGCAGAAAGTATAAAGTGTACAGTAGAACCCAAACTTCCTAAACCCCCCTTTTTTTGTTATGTAAAATTGAAGCAATACGGCAATACCTAACATTCTTTTGAGGTGTGTTTAAAACCCACATACCTCCACTATCTGCAACTCCATTTCAAAGAATCCACTTCTTTGAACTCAAGAACAGTTTATATAATTTCTTTTACAAAGTAGCCTACCTATGATGATTGAGTTGGCCAATTTTCCACATATTTATATTATTTTTATTTTTTAAATAAGATTCTACATGTTTATCGCATAATAAATAGTCCAAGGTTTTTGGCCAAAAAAAAAAAAAAATAGTCCAAGGTTCTAACACCAGTGGGAGTTTGGTGGGTGGAATCTCACCCAAAAAAAAAATTAGCCCTAATTGTAGTCATTTGCTTTTGGGATAAGAATGTTTTTGCAATAAGATAAATATTTTTTTTGTATTTATATAAGCGGCCCATTGTCACCAATCACCAGGCCAACAATGTACTAGGTGGCATCCTCAACAACTTTATATTTTATATAAAAGCAAAAGAAAATACCACATATATTAACCCTCTCATTTTCATTGTTTGACAGAGTCAAAGCAATGTACCAAGAATAAGATCACTAGTTTAGATGTAGGTTTTTAATAAAAATACCCAAACTTTAACCATTTTAATAAAAAGACAACTATTTTTATAAAGATCTAAATTTTATACTGATAAACAAAAACATATTTTACTCAAAACTCTTCAAATAAGATTCGAACACTACTAAAAAAATATTCAAATCTATACTAGAATGAGTTTCGAGTAAAAATGTGGAATATAGTTTTTATAATAAAAAATTAGAATTAAATACCAAATCTTAATAATTTTTTGGTATACCATGAATACCATATAATATTTCAATTGAATTACTAAATTTAAATCTAGTTTTTTAGATTAGGTCACAAACATGTTGACCCTTTTAATTTGAACCTTTTTCATTTGACATTTTTGTTTTTTGCCCCACATATGATGGATGTTAGTTAAAATTTATAAGATTTTGACAAAATTATCCTTGAGGCTTTTATATTATCTTGAAAATTTGCTAATGTAGTCTCAATTTCACATTTAGTTGTAACTGTACAACACTCACAACTTCAAATTTAGTTGTGACTGAACGACAGTCACATTTAAGTTGTGAGACAGTCACAATTAAGTTGTAACTTAATTGAATTTTTTTTTAGAGAAATTATACTATAATATAGTATAAATAGAGGTCAAAATAATATTTTTACTCAAAATAATACATAGTATGGTGGTGTGAGTTGTCTCTTTTAATTTACCAAGACAGTCACAGTTAAGTTGTGACTGAATTGATTTTTTTTTTAAATACAATATAGTATAAATTATAGAAAATTAGGATTAAATACCAAATCCCAATAACTTTTTGGTATAGCATGAAGACCATATAATATTTCAATTAAACTACCAAATTTAAATGTAATTTTTAGATTAGGTCACAAATATGTTAGCCCTTTTGATTTGAGCCTTTTTTGTTTGACATTTTTATCCTTTGACCCACATATGAAGAGTGTTAGTTAAAATTTATAAGGTTTTGACAAAATTGCCCTTGAGGTTTTTATATTATTTTGAAAATTTGCTAATGTAATCTCAACTTCACATTTAGTTGTGACTGTACGACACTCACAACTTCAAATTTAGTTGTGACTAAACGACACTCACATCTAAGTTGTGAGACAATCACAGTTAAGTTGTGACTTAATTGAATTTTTTTAGAAAAATTATACTACAATATAGTATAAACAGAGGTCAAAACAATACTTTTACTCAAAATAATATATGGTATAGTGGTGTGAGTTGTCTTTTTGAATTTACCAAGACAGTCATAATTAAGTTGTGACTGGATTGATTTTTTTATTTTTTATAATACAATATAGTATAAATTAATGTAATATTTGTAATGTAATATTTTTTTTATTGTAGTGGCATGTGATGTAATATTTGTAAATTATAATACTTTTTACATTATTAATTTGTTTGACTTTTCAACTAGTACTTAATCTAAAATGCTATTTAATTTTGGTACATAAACTAAAAAGTTATTAAAATTTAGTAGTTAAAATCAATGGACCTTATAAATTAATGTAATATTTGTGATGTAATATTTTTTTTATTTTTTTATTGTAGTGGCATGTGATGTAATATTTGTAAATTTTTTATACCTTTTACTTTATTATTTTGTTTGACTTTTCAACTAGTACCTAATCTAAAATGCTATTTAATTTTGGTACATAAACTAAAAAGTTATTGAAATTTAGTAATTAAAATCAATGACCTTTTTTATAATCACAACAAATTTTGGCTAAACTTAACCTTTAAAAAAAAAATCAAGTACCTGTTAATTTAGTGATATTTTCTTTTTAATGTTCTATCTCAAGTTCAAATTTATTCTCTCTTGTAAATTAAAATTTAAAAAAAAAAAAAAAAAAACCTTTTTCTTGAAAAAACTAATATTTGTGATTTGGGTAAGTACATTTTAGCTATTTTTGTCAAGAGAACCCCGTTAAGAAGCTCATGGAAATGCCAAGACAACAAAAAAGGAAAGAAAAGGAAAAGTACCAAGTTTGAAGCTCAGTCAACATAAAATAACAATAATAAATAATTAAAAAGTTGAAAGAAAATAATTCATTACATTATACCGTCCGTGTTCCTCCTCTGTTTTGATCCTCTGTTCATCATCATTTTCTCTGTACTTGAATTCATCAACTCTCTCAACCCATTTCAGAGCTACTGTGGGTGGACTAATCAGTCTATTCCCATCTGTATTTTCCAAAACCTCTTTGAAGTAGTTACTGAAAGCCCTGCAATTCTCATCAAGAACCTTCTCATAGTTGCTCTCCAGCTCCTTCAGCTCCGAAGTCTGGTCCCCGCTCATCTTCGACAGCGATTTCGAGCATGGAAAAACCACAGACGCATCAGACATTGAGAAGTCAACGTTGTCGAAACTTGTGGTTGGTGATAAAGAGGGTAAAATCTTTGATCTTTGTTCGGTGTACCATTGGAGAACGGGGAGGAGGTGGGCTAAAAAGAGCTGCTCGAAGAGTGCCGGGGCGATTTCGGTTCGGGCGAATGTCGGGTCGGAGCGGAATACGGTGAGGAGGCTGAGGGCGGCGTCCACGGGGCGGCGGCAGAGGCCGTAGGTGAGGCAGAGGAGGAGAGAGGAGAAGGGGTTTTGGGGGTGGGAAAGGAGGAGCTTTTCGGAGAGGCAGAGCGAGGAGGACCGGATGGCGGGGCTGGTGGTGGCGATGGCGTTTTCGAGGGTCTCCGCAGCGAGGTTTAGGGGTTTAAGGGTATTTTGGTAATTGGAGTCAGAGAGTTTGCGGCGGAGGGTGGAGAAGAGGTCGTGGCGGAGCTCTGATTGCGAGAGGGTTTCAGAGACAAAGGCGGCGATGTGGTGGAGGATTTGGGCTGAGGTGGTGGTGGTCATGGTGGTGGTCATGACTTATCACTCATGAAACTAGATGGGGTTTTGGAAGCCATCAGTTTGGGCTTTAGCTGTTTGTAACGGAAATACCTGTTTTTTTATTTTAGTGGCGCCAAGGACGGCCATTTAAAGCAGATAGAGCTCAGTGAAGGGTAGATTAGTAATTGAATGTGGTACTTCAACGGTTCTAAAATGTCGCAGCAAATGTACCCATTTGAGCAAACTTTGGCTACAAGGTTTTATATATATGCATATACAATGCCGTCCTGGCCGGCTAGACTGTTTATTTGATTCTCTAGCTGCCAATTATAATGTAAATTTCTATATCTTTTGAAAGGGCAACACATAATAATAAATTAATAATTATATTATGGCCTGTACAACTGTACTTGAACTTAATTAATCTTCTTCCTCCATATGTCATTGATTTTTCTTTTTTAGGAAAATAAATATAATTTGTGTCCTTGTGCTGCAGACTGCAGTGTTGGATTTATGCATTCCTATACTTCTTTTTTTAGCCATTATGCATTCCTATTCTTGAGTTATGAAATTTGGTAGGAAGGTGCCTCCGCCTAACTTTAAGATGTGACACTAGTTCTCTGTAACAGACCAACATACATTGGTTCATTGGTAATGTTTTTCACCATTTCTTGATTCAACCATGAAACCAAAATTGTTTCTTAGTGAGAGATGCTTAAGGAATTGGAAATTCACATATAAATATGAATCATTGATGATACAGTCTAAAAATCAATGGAAGTGCCATGTTTTGGATGCATAGTGCAGCAGCTATGAAGATAACAAGACTATGAATCTAAGTACAGCATCAACTGCATTTTGGGCAGCCAGTGATGCAAAGGTACCGGCTTCATTGGACACAGAGGAACCTCCACCAGCCAAATCAGATAGAGATCTAATTACAATGAAGGGTGTGTTTTGTTGGTGGCAGACCAGAGCTACTGCAGCACTTTCCATGTCAATTGAAGTGGCATTAAACTTGGACTTCAATAACTCTCTGTATGCTTTATTGTCAACAAACACATTAGCACTGATGCTCCTTTTGACTCTCACCACTTTGGGTTTTCTGGGTAGACATGTGGTATTCACACAAGCCCCCAACTTCAAACCCTGTGTTGAAAATGATTCCAAACATTAAAACACCAAAGCTAGCTATTCTAAAAGAGAAACAAACGAAAACTTGTATGCATACTGAAGAATTGTGAGTTGGTTCCAATTACCTCTAGTCTCCGTGCAACTGTGAAATATCTGTGGTTGACGGGGACCCAGAAGGCGTGCTGCCGGACTTCAGGAGTGCCATCAACTGGGAAGATCTCTTCTGGTTGATACCATACACTGTTCAGAAAATTGTCAACAGGTTTACCACTTTTGGTTTTGTTGTTGAAATCCGAAAATTTTAGGTAACCAATTTTCCTTGTGTAGTCTCCAAATGATTCCAAGGATAGTTCATTGTCAGCCCCATCTCCAAACCTCTGAATAGACACATTCAAGTCACAAAAAGAGGATCTAAAAGTTGGTAATATTTTAGTTGTATTAATATGCAGAAATGTTAACTGAAGAAAGAATGATATTTGGTGAGGTGAGTGATATACTGATATTTATTACATTAATCTTCTTCATCAAAACTGAGAAAGCTAAAGATGTTGTAAGTGGTAAATGTTTGTACCTGCCAATTCCAGAGGCCTGTATGAGCCCAATATTGAGGGATAGTCACATCTCCAATTTGGAGTTTAGGGTCTGCATTTCCTGCAATTCCATAGTGCACAACACCTTTCACCTTGAATAGGGTTAGCAATAACTGAGTTGATATACCTGCATTCAGCTATTCATAGGTTTCTACATCAGTTATTATTCTCTATGATTCCTTAACCAAAGAAAATAAAGTAAACCAGGTTATTACACAAACATACCATGCTTAATCCTGTCATAACAATTATAACACCTTCACCTTCCAATTCTCCAAATCGGAACCTTTTTCCTGTGAAATTTAGTGCAGAATTTTTGGTCCAAGTCATTTTCTTTGAGTACAAACAATGTATTGAGAGTGCAATATACAAAGAAAAGAAAATGAAAGAAGTTTTATTTTCAGCAATATTAAAGCTTCAGGTACACCCAAAGTGACCATAGGCTCAGTTAGTTCATCACACCGTGCAGAGATAATATATAAATATATAAAACAATCAAAGAACACACATGTAATACAAACTTGATGGGTATTTTTATGTACCTCCAAAATCAATGTAGGGAAGGTTCGGATCAGCCACAAAGCTTGTAGATTGAAGAAGAGGGCTCAGCTCAAATAAATTTGGTACCACAATACCCAAGTATGGACCCTTCATATTCATTCTATTAATGTTTCTCATGGTACTTTCAGCATCAAAACCATAAGCTCTATTGCTAATCCCCAAAACCAATACAAGAAAAACCAGTAACACCATCCTCAAATGGCTCTCCATCTCTCTCTCTCTCTCTCTCTCTCTCTCTCTCTCTAAACTCTAATTAATCCCCAAGACTGGATGACCCTTGCAGTGGGGTACATTTATAATAATCTTCTATGTGAATTAAAAAAAGCATGTGTGGTCTGAATCAGGAGATGTGAAAACCAACTTAGAAAAGTACTAAGAAAGCATCTCTCTCTCTCTCTCTCTCTCTCTCTCTCTCTCTCTCTCTCTCTCTCTAAACTCTAATTAATCCCCAAGACTTGATGACCCTTGCAGTGGCCAGTGGTACATTTATAATAATCTTCTATGTGAATTAAAGAAAGCATGTGTGGTCTGAATCAAGAGATGTGAAAACCAACTTAGAAAAGTACTAAGGCATGAAGGTCAACACTAGGAATCTTATGGTGCATTGTCCTTGATGTATATGAAGTCAAACCTTAGGAATGGCCCCAAAAATCCAGGTTTAGAATATGATTGAGTTACTCAAACAACTCACAACTCACACGAAAATATAGGGAGGTATCATCCATAGAGTTGATTGGTTGATTAAACAAAATCCTTATTCTGAGTGCACCAATTTTCAAGACTCTGACTTTTCAAATTCTGTTTGAATGGTTCACTTGTACATCATCTGGTCTAGCTGTTAGTTTCCAAAATATTGATATTTCTAAATCCCCAGTAAGCCGTTTACATTATAAAAAAATCAAATTTAATAACCCTTTAAAATAAAATAACCTATAGATTATGAGGTTCTATCTTTGGTATGAACACCTCCTCTCTCTTCATATGAAAAATGCAATGTTAAGGAAAAAAATCAAAGAAAAGAGAAATGTTAAGGCTTCTTGAGATTGGATTTAAGTGATTAGAAATTAATGGATTTAATTAGAACTAAACCCATTTAATTATGGGATGTTTTCTTTTTTTGGAAATTCAAATGTTGTTTTGCTTGAAGAACTCACTCTCTTTCCCTCTTGTTTTCAACCCACATGGGCCGAAGAGGTTGCGTTACGTAATGTGGTGGGTGCAACTGTGCACATATTTAAAGTCAATTGGTGAACTTATTCAACTTCAACCTCAAATTCCAATATATATATTTTTTTTGGTTGAGAATAACTGAATCCAATAATTGGTCACTAAGTTTGATTTATTTGGAACTGGAAATATCGAACCAAAATGGGCTGAAGTTAAAGAAACTCGAAATAAGCATTGTTAGGGCATGTAGATGGGCCCATCCGAGCTATAACCAGCCCAAAGCTTGCCTTAAATCTGGCTTATTAATCTCACTGGGCCTTGTCAATATATCCATCTCATCCTGTTTGGGCTTAGAGTATATATCCTGCTTTTAGACCCAAAAACAAAAATCACATCTTTGTTTTTACAGAATTGAACCTAACGTCTATCTTAACATATTATCTCAAGGGAATGCTATCTATATTCTCAAATTTACCTTTTTCACCAACCTATCTTCTTTATTTTTATTTTCATTCCGCAATGTATTTTTATAATCCGAACTGTTTATTTTTTAAAGATAAAAATCAACTAAATCAGAATTTGTTTAGTTATATAATAGTTATCAAATAAGCAAATAGTTCATCAAACTATTTTTGTAGAGATGATATTCATAGAATGATCAAATAAATGAATGGTTTCGATAATAAATTTACAGAAGGTCGGTCGAGAAAGTTGATAACATTTCTCTTATCTCAAAGCCTTAAAATGATGAGACTTATAAATTCAAATACAATATTTAAAGAGTAAATTATATAAACATCCCATAAGGTTTTGTGTGTTTTTAACTGAAACTCCACCTTCATGATCGATCCCACATGTATCAATTATTGGACCACAGATTGCCAAAGTTGTACCAAGCAAAAAAAGTCACTTAACGATTGGAGTTTCAAACTCTAAACTTACACTTTTGAAGTGTTTATCCAAATTAGTACTTATCACTTAAACGTACTAATCCCTTTATGGTTTGCTAATTTATTCATCCTTTTTTAAAGAAAAAAACACTTGCAAATTCTTTCTAGTAAACGATGATGGGAACCCAACATGCACATGCAAGCAAGTCATATCATGATAGATGCCAAAGCGAAGTTCCATACCACCTTGGCCTTTTGATGGTGACACGTCTCAAACCATGAAGGTGACATAGAATTATTGTTGAATGGAATTGACATGGGATCACATGCATGCATGCATGTTGGGATAAATGGGTTAAATTTCTATACCTTAAGTTGGTACGATTGTTGGAATCCCTTGGCCAAACATCAATAGCTAGCTACTTCTTTTTCTTGGTTCCTCTTAGAATATATATCTTACATCAAATTTATACACATGGAGATGGAGTGAATGGTCATATGACTCATATCGATCAATATATTCTTGAAGATTTTTCTTGTTATCTCGATCTACTATATATTATAAATTGAGGCTCTAGCTAGCCACAACTTCACCAGAATCTATATTACCATGAATGCCATTTGAATGTACACTTTAATGAACTCATATTTATACTAAATGGTTATTAAAATTCTGAATAAGAAAAACAAGAAAAATAAAGATAAAAGAGATCGAAAACGTACTCATTGCAATGAGGTAGATCGAGTATGTATAAAGTTAATGGGTTAGAATTATGATACTAATATTCTTTATAGGGAAGTTGAGTATAACTTTTCAAAGTGTGTTAATTGCTCGTAGTTTGTGTTTGATAGTACTTTTCGGACTTAGGTTTAGTTAGTGTTGTTGGATTAATATATGGGTTTCATGTGACTTTGGTCATTGTTGGTTTTTTTTTTTTTTAATGCTTTCTCTTTGACATATGTTTTAGCTTGTATTTGTCTCTTTTTATTTAATAAACTTTTAGCCAAATGGTGATTAAAAGTATGAAAACTAAATAATTAACGACAAATAAAAATTCAGTGCTCAATCATCAATAGGATTAAAATGACTAGTACTGATCATACTAAAATACGTACCGGATCGATATACATGAACAGCTAGCATTGTAGCAGCAGTTAAAACAAGATGGAAGATAGATGATGAATTAAACTCAAATTAGAGGGAGTTTTAGGACTTGCTATATTAGTCCCAAATTAAATTAAGCACATCACATGCATGGATGCTAATACATGGATTACATAATTGTATAGCATCATGAGCAATCAGCCTTGTGATTTTAGCAGAGTGACTGCTCATGATGTTATATCATTAATTTCCATGAATTAAAGCTCTCCATCTCTTAATTAATTAATATTAGCTATATATAGCTAGTGATATATGATCATGTTCATGTGTGTGCTGCTGCAATCTGCATTCTGCATGCATATATATATATATATGATTGATTTACTGGAAGCCGGATCCGCCAAGAGCTGGAGCCCAATAGTCAGCTCCGTTATCGCTCCCAACTTGCAGAGTACATGACACTGGAACCAAACACAACCCCCTACTCCTCAGGTCCTTCTTTGCCTCTTCAGGACCATCCTAACCATTTTTAATATAACAAAACCCGAATTTTATATCAGTGCCTTTCATATAACTTTAAGCTCTAGCTAAATATGAGAGACGCCATATATATATAATAACTTTGATATTAAGATGAAGAAATTAAGGATTATCTAGCTTATTATATATATCAACTATCAAGCATGCATGTATATATGTACCTGATCAGCATTAGCTCCTTTCCTCTTCATGCAGTTGTCATTCAGCAGCTACTCAAAACAATAATACAAAAGCATTAATTATATTAGCATATATTGACTTGATGAATATTAATTGCACTTAATTAATGTCCCATGATCATGATCACTCTCTTTAATTTATCTTAGTACGTACATATAAAAAGCATGAAGAGGAACAATGCATGTTTAATTAAGCATGCATATAATTAAGCAGAGCTTGTAACAACTAAAGAACAATGCTTAATTGTAGCAACTAAAGAGAAGTGTTTAATTAAAGCTGATGGCATGCATTGTTCTTTAATTAAACACTTCTCTTTAGTTGCTTATAAGAGCTTGTAGCTTTTCCAAAGCCCAGTACGGCCGGAAATGGAACCAATAAAAACCTAGCATGCATGCATGTATATATACCTGACCAGGGTCTTCAGGAAACATACAATTCCTCTCTCCATGAACCTAATTAATTAACCAAAAAAATTTTAATTAATCATTAATCGATTAATGACTACCTACATAGTAATTAATCATTAATAATAGAAGCTGATCATGCACGTGAGAGAGAGAGAGAGAGAGAGAGAGATGGATTTAATTTGCTTACAGAGTGCGAGTGAGATTGTTGGTGGCGCATGTTTGGTGATCCACTGCCCAAGTAAGGCAAGCTGAGGGCCTGCATCCAAGGGGGAAAAGAGAGGAGGCCAGAAGAGTATATTTAGAACTTCAAAAACTAAAGACAAGAGAGAGAGAGAGAGAGAGAGAGAGAGAGAGAGAATACTGATTACTGAAATTTAAAAGCAGGAACAATTTGAAATGGAACTTTAACAGCAAGTCATGGTTGGTTGTGTACATGTTGTGGGCAGCTGCAGCAAAATAAAGGAAGAGATAGACAGAAACATGGAGTACCTCAATTTGACTCTGAAGGAATCTGATGTACCCAATAGCTTCTAACAAGACAGAAGCTGTGTCAGTCTGCAAAAGAGAAAAAGCCACACCACAACCCTCCAAAAGTCATCACTCATACTTGAACTTTAATTAATGCTTAAAGGCACTAAAACCCTTCTTTCTACTATATAGTAATATATATACTAATATATATATACATATATAGGAAATTAAAAACTAAAGTACTTTATATAATAATTAAAAGATCCAAGATACAAGAAAGCTTAATTAAAGCTTTCCTGTGGAAATTAATTAATTAATAAGTTCTCTCATTTGTTGGTTTTTTACTTCACAAATTAAAAATTGTATATTAATGTACTATCAATTTATATCCCATTTTTAATTTTGAGGCGTCTTAATTTTGAGGCGTCTTAATTTGTTGCTTAATTAAGATATATAAAGCTAGCTAGCTAGGTAGTATATATATATATATATACCTTCCCAAAAGGGGAAACTAGTTGATGAAGAGCTGTAATTCTGTCACCTAATTTCTCCTTCCTCACCTGATCATGATGAACATACAGATCGATCAAGATATAAAATAAGAGGTGGAGGATATATGTAGGTCTCTTGTGGTTATAAAAATAAGAGACATATATCAGATAAATAGGTAAAGAATCATCATGATTGATGGAAATGGACAATCAAGAAAGACAACTATATATTGCCACCTACAGCTAGATCATATATATGTGTGCATGTGTGTGTCTGTTTTTGTGTGAGAAAGAGAGAGAAAGAAAGATCGATCGATGTAAGTTTCTGTGTTTTTTGTTGGCTGATCAGTTGTAATTAAAACATTAATTAATTACCTTGAAAGTTGTTTGGGTTGAAGAAGCAGGTTGAACCCTAGCTTTCTTAAGTGCCCCACCATTTCCAGTGCTGCTGTTACACTTCACAAAACGAAGAAAGAAAGAAAGAAAGAATGAATGAATGAAAAGGGAATATAATAATTAATTATCATCTTCATTGGCTTGTACTGATCATTTTTTTTACTATTGGGAAGAATTCTGTATTGATCATTAAAATATAAATGTGAACAAGTTTGTGGCTAATGAAGAGGGAAAAATGAAGTTGATTACTCATTCCATTTCAAAATGTCATTCCAAAATATGGGATTCTAAATTAAGAAGGTCTTAAATCCCAAAAATAACAAAATTTTGAAAGGAGGGAAAAAAAAAAAACAGAACCCATAAATTATCGATTAATATAAGCTCATCAGTCATCAGTCATCATCATCATCATTCTTGCATTTAAAAAATCTAAAATTTGAAAGAAGAAAAAAAAAAGGAGGTGGGGGGGGAGGAAAATAAATTGATCTCGAAACCCTAGATTTAAAATCAAGAATATAGATCGAATTTTCCTACATATGAATTATCATGAACTCTCTCTCTCTCTCAGTTAATTAATTACCTCGGAGGAGCGATGTGTTGGTGGATGCCTCACATGATCTGATGACTTATTAGAAAAATCCAACATATTGTTGCTGCTGCTGCTGAAAGTACTGCTCGTCACACACGACGACTTGGGAGATGAGGCAGAGTTGCCGGCGGCAGTAGGCATAATTTGAGACAACAAAGCTGCTGATGACGACTGATGAAAATCTTCATTAATATTATTCCCATGGTGATGGTGTCCGTACACAAAGCTACTTGCCGAGTTATTCTCTTGCTTCACATCAACAACAGGTCCATTTGCTGCTTCACTGCTTAATAGTATTTCTTCCTCCCAATTCTCCAATTTCTTAGCTGCAGATTGAAATAATACTTGTCTCATACCCACGCCCTTATCATCCTCACCTACCTGTCCACCACTGCTCATCATAGAAATTAATTATTAAGCTTTCATCTAATCATTTTAATCATAGATATATATATGAATTAATGAATCATGTTATCAAAATATGTAACAAACTAAAATCCATGCATGCAGGCAAGACTTATAGAGAGTGAGAGAGAGAGAGAGTTACAAGAGGAATTGGCTCCAAGACTCTGGAAGCTCCTGCTGCTGGTTGTTGTTATTATCATGCCAAGAAGCTTGAGAGGAATTGGTAGTGGGTGCTACAAACTGATGTGGGATTAAAAAATTAGGATGAAGAGAATTAGTAGGAGGCTGATGATGAGGAGGCAAGAAACCAGGAGAAGATGATGATGATGATGGTGGTTGAGTTGTTGAAGGTGGCCTCATGTTGTTGATATTCCACCAGTTAGGGTTTCCGGCCGCCATCATCTGTTGCACCGGTGATGAGCTCTGCAATACCCCTCTATTCATGCCTTCTTCCTGATGATGATGATGGTGATGATGGCGATGATGATGATGATGATGATCCACAATTAATATTAAGATGAGCTATATATCTCTACTAGAGAGATCCTTTGAGAGCTCTCAACCACCTTATAGCTTTTTTGATCTTTTTGGTGAAGCTCCCAAAACAAGTCTTTGTAGGTAGAGAGAACCTTTGAGAGGTCCTCTTACACTGGGTTAAGTAGTACTAGCTAGCTAAGGGGAGAACCCAGGTCCTGTTTTTAAGAGAACTTGAATTTTAATCATGGAGTTTTGAGAACCAAGCTAACTTTAAGCCTTTAATTTATTTGTTTTTTCTCTCTCTCTTTTTTCACAGCTCTTTCTTTCTTTCTTTATTACATCTCTCTGATCTGCTTTTTTCTTTCTTCGATCCATCCCCTTTTTCTTTTTTGTTTTTCTTTTTCCTTGTTTGCTTTTTTTCCTCTCTGCTTGCTTGCTACCTTTTGCTTTTTCTCAAAGTGGGACAGAAAAGGTGGTGGTAGCAATTCCAATTAATTAAGTAAACCAAAAAAAAAAACTACGCACAATATTATTGGATCTCTCTAGCGTCACTCTGAGTACCATACATTTCTCCATCCCATCGACCCATCTAGCACTACTTATGACTCATATATCTATGATCTCTTGCCATTTGATTGGTGCAACTTGAGGTCGTGTACGTATGTATATATATGAGGACAACATATATATAATGGTAAATCTACATTTATAGGTAATTTTGATCTATATATAGTTGTATGCTATACAATACCACATATAAAAGTACTGTTCAGCAATAAAATTTTAATTAGTTTTATGTGAATTCTCGTAGAACCATATAAACTTGTGTACAAAAATCATTACTAATAAAAAAATTAAAAAAAGGCTTTCTAAAAATAGAACATTATAGACCATGATGGGAATGAATTAAATTTGTAAGGGATCAAATAATTAATAGACGTCTTAATTGATCTACGCATGTTTATATATATTTTGAGACTTAGCCACCTTATTCTGAGTCATTTCAAGGTTTCGTAATCGTCTTCTCTATTATATATATATGGTGTACTAGTACTGATCGATTTTTGTTCCTTGTTATTTTTAGGTCAACTTATTAGAGATATATATTAAGACTACTCCATAACTGATAGTCTAATAATATCATTGGCTTCATCTGAACATCGAATTGGGAAAAGAAAAATCTTTGTATGGATCAGTACACTAAAATGACACATATTGTAATATATGCACTTATTCATGTTTCTTATTAACATAATTAATTACTCGTAAATTCGATCGAGTTAATTATATGTTTTTACTTGAATTTTATGTATAATAGTGTGAATTCTACAATACCGATCAATTGATCATTACTATACGTACGTCAATCCATCCGCATTCAAACTTGTGAATAAATAACTGTTAAGGGGGAATGTAATTTACAATTATATGATAATAAACAATGAAGAGTACGGAATTGATAGTCATGAGCTAGGATATCAATATATTAAATGTGTATTTATAAAGACTATTAGTAGATGATGTATTATGTGTAGCAACCATATCTGATTGTAAGGTTGCTGTAACTGTCTCATTAATTAAACTGGCATTAATAAAAAAAAATGTGGTAAATGTGAGGAGGGTGACCCGTGAGAGCATAGAGTATGTGTACATATAGAGACGACCGACATTGTAACAGTGAGTAGTGTACACTTTTCGAGAGGTCAATATCTAGGGTTTGGAGATCCCTAATCTCAGGTCTTCAAGAGAATGATTACAATTTCCTATAATTGTTACTGATTATTCTATTTATATATATATATATATATATATATATTGGACTCACTCCGCTATTCATAAATATTAATTGGACACCTTTCTATATTGAATTGACACACCCGAAATTCCAAGACCAAGGTAAAGCTAGAGAAATTAAAGTTACAAGGAAATTATATATATATTTGAATATTAATACTATTTGTAGCTCCTTATTTAGTCGCATCTACTGCATAGGTTGTCAAGTAGCAGGACCCACTTTGAGAGATATGATTTTGTCATCTAATTAGTAAATATGGTACATACAATTGTATTCTTATTTGGACACAATGTATACCCTTTTATTAAGGAATTTTTCAAATAATTTTATTTAAGGAATTTTTTATTGGGCTTGTTCAATATTGAATTTCAACAATCTGGATTGTCAATTTTTTAAGTCTTTATTCAAATATTATTTTTGTAAAATTAGACAATTTGATAGCCATTATATAAGGTCCATTGATTTTAACTACTAAATTTCAATAATTTTTTAGTTTAAGTACCAAAATTAAATAACATTTTAGATTAGATAATAATTGAAAAGTCAAACAAAATAATAAAGTAAAAGGTATTAGAATTTACAAATATTACATCACATGCCACTACAATAAAAAAAATATTACATTAATTTACACTATATTGTATTAAAAAAAAAAATCAATCCAGTCACAACTTAATTGTGACTGTCTTGATAAATTTAAAGAGACAACTCACACTACTATACTATGTATTATTTTGAGTAAAAGTAATTTTTTGACCTCTATTTATACTATATTGTAGTATAATTTTTCTAAAAAAATTTCAATTAAGTCACAACTTAACTATGACTGTTTCACAACTTAGATGTGACTGTCGTTCAGTCACAACTAAATTTGAAGTTGTGAGTGTCGTACAGTCACAACTAAATGTGAAGTTGAGACTACATTAGCAAATTTTCAAGATAATATAAAACTCTCAAGGAAAATTTTGTCAAAACCTTATAAATTTTAACTAACATTCATCATATGTGGGCCAAAGGACAAAAATGTCAAATGAAAAAGGTTCAAATAAAAAAGGTTAACATATTTGTGACCTAATCTAAAAAACTACATTTAAATTTGGTAGTTCAATTGAAATATTATACAGTCTTCATGCTATACCAAAAAATTATTGAGATTTGATATTTAATCTTAATTTTCTACATTATATATGCTAATTATTTAATTTTGATCAAATAAATAGATAAGCAAGATATTTTTGATAAACACTTGAAATTATAACCATTTAATCAAACAGGTAAATGATTTATAATTTACTTAATTTTTTGCAATGATAGTCCTTCAATGGAGAGTTAAAAGGTAAATATTTTATATCATTAAGATACAATGTAGAGTGAAGCCCACAAGTGATTCCTTAAATAAGTTTATTTTTTTAATAGAAAATCATTTAATGGAAGTTCCCTACTTATTTGAATATGTGACAGTTTACCACCATTTGAGAGATTAAATATTACCTCATAAAACAATATTAAATTATGATTATCGACTATAATTAATCCTCAACTTGATTTGAGAACCTATTATATAATCCTTACACCTCGAGATCTAATTAGACTAATCACATTACATTGCTTGTAATATCCATGAACTTCCAATTAAACTAATCACATTAAAAACCAGAAACATAAAAAAAATACTAAAATTATTCTCCTCTTATAATTATGTTTTTATAGTTTTATTCCCACGACATATATTCCCTGAAACCGCATTTTAATGCAAGAAACAAACAAGCAAACAAACAACCCTTAAATCTCGAGCTCGAGCTTTCTTAGAAACATAAGCACTTATTATTAATTTAGGCATATTCGGAGGGTGAGAATGGCATGTCTGGTCCGTACTGCAAAAATCTTTGTCGGGGGCGCCATGTCTTTTCCTAGCACACCTCGCTTTAATTTGCACTCCCATCTTTATTTTTTCGCTTTTGGCTCTCTCCAATGTCCAACTATCGATAAAACAAAACAAGGAACAAACACCTCCCTCTTGTCCTCACCTTCCCTCCCTTATATTCTTCTCTCTCTGATTAATTATACAAAGGCTTTAATTTTTCTATATGGGTACTTTGTCCTGCAAACCTTAGTCAAGGTCTTTGGCTTTACTTTGTTCGATCTGAAAACCTTAGTAAGTTATGTGAATTTGTGGCTCAAACATGTTGCGTACGTAATCGTATTATATATTAGATGGTATATATAATACCATCTACATCTACATCTACATCTACGAGATTGATATAAACAAGTTTTATGATATTAGATGGTAGTCATTTAATTCAATGAGATTAATTAATAATAACAATCGTTTAGTAGACGTAGGATTATCAACTGTTAATGTATACAAACTTCAATAATATATATGGATCTCACATATATATATATAATAATTATTGATAAAATTCATTAATCTTAATTAATCTTTTTCATAACTTTTGAAATCATATGATGGACTTAAAAAAAAATAAAGGTATAATATGAAATTTCAAATATCACTTAGGTGGAAATTCTTTTTGCAGAAACATGCTAAGTACATGTTTCCAGGAAACTATTTTGTACATGAACTTCAAATTGGCATGACACAATAATAAGGACAATGTATCCCCATTGCAACACATGCATGCTTATCATCATGACCTCTAAGTTTTTTGTCTTGTTTTTTTTGGCCTAGACATCCAGTAGATCGAGATATATATAGCAGAAAGAATGAATGGTGTGAGTGAGTAGCTGCATTTTCAATATCATAAATACTAATTAATTAATTAGCATTAATTAACAATTAATTAATTGCTAATGAATTAATCGACATTCTTGAAACTCGACATCTCGTTTCCTAGAGCTCGAATATGACCCCATAAAAGGGCGTGTTCTTTTGTTTCATCTTGCTCATGCTTGATCATTGGATTCCCCATCACATGCTTAATTTAATAAATTAATAATAACCCCTTAAAATCTATCCATTATTCCTATTTATGATCCCTAGACAGCTTATATTATATAATAAGCTTTGTAGGGTAAACCATGACCCTAATTAATAATTAGGCTTTTTTACCCAAATAGCACCTGAACTATAGGGGGTGTGCTCAAATACCACCCAAACTTTTTTTCTTACCAATTTACCACCTGAAATTATTAATATGTGCTAATTTGCCACCTAACATCCATTTTTCTGTTAAATCATCAAAAAATTTCCCAAACTTCCCATTTTGCCCTTGAATACAATAAAAAAATATTATTATTTTAAAAACTTTTTTAAAAATATAATTAGAAAAAAAATTAAAAACTAAAAAAATAGAAAATGGAAATACCCTTTTTTTTAGGGGGTTTGATTTTTTTTTTAATATTTAAAATACTTTTTTTATATAAATGACGAAAATACCCTTGAAATAAACAGAAAATTTAACTAAAATGACGGTAGGTGGTAAATTGGCCAATATGTGAAAGTTCAGGTGGTAAATTGGTAAGAAAAAAAGTTTAGGTGGTATTTGAGCACACCCTTTATAGTTCAGGTGGTATTTGAGTAAAAAAGCCTAATAATTAATCAATCTGGCCATCTGGGTTTCCTTAGTTAATTATATTCTTTAATTTTTAAAATGCTAATTAACTTTCACCAAAAGGGAATGTAATTATAAGGAAGGAAATCCCCCATCTATGAAAAACGAAGACAATCACATAGAAATTATAAAAACTTCTATGTTTAAAAAAAAAAAAAAAAAATTTATATTGTTGTGCTGTTCTATATGAACTCCACTACTAGCCTTCTCCATTCACTTTTTGCAAGCTGAGAGATATAGAGTTGTAGGTGCAGGCATAATGTACTATACACGAGTCTTAACTAAAGTTAGCCCGTTTTGCTTTGAATTGTGTTCATTTTCATGTGTGGATAGAGGAGGAGCCGCCTTGGTTTACCTTTTCTATTCACCATATGATGTAGAGGTGTCAAACGGGTCGGGCCGGCCCGAGCACGACACGGCACGGCACGATTAAAATAGGCACGACACGGCACGGCACGATTAAATGGGCCGGGCTGGGCCGAAGTTTTTAGCCCATCGGGCACGGCACGGCACGAGCACGACACGGGCCAAGCACGGCACGAGCACGGGCACGAAATGGGCCCGAATTAGGCACGACTATTTTAACATTGTTTTTTCTATTTTTAAAGAACTTTTCAACAAAAATATTTAATTTTCATGAAAAATAATGTTAATATTTAATTATAAATAAGAAAAAATATCATAAGATTAGTTTTATCACCATAAAAAATAAAAATAAAAATAGGTCCGTGGGCCGGCCCGTTTAAGGCACGGCACGAGCACGAATGGCCCGCGGGCCATGGGCCGTGCTGGGCTTAGATCTTAACTATATGGGCCGGCCCGAGCACGGCACGAAAGCACGATGGACTCAACTTAAACGGGTCGGGCCGGGCCGGGCCGGCCCGTTTGACACCTCTAATATGATGTATCCTTGTGGTTGAAACTTTAATAGTTAAGTTGGCCTTTTGCCTTTTTATAAAGAAAAAAAAAAAAAAAAAAGAGCTCAACAATATACATAATGTCCTGTAATAAAGTTTTTCCTTAAAAAAGTATGTATTTCTAAATTATATACATTGTGCGATGAAAAATCAACAGGTATACATAACATTGCTCAAATAAATGAGATCTAATGTGGGCTCAAATTTAAATAAATAAAAAACTAACATATCAGTTGGGATTTATAAAATTAAGATAAGAATTAGTGCACATTTGCATTATATGGAAAGAAACACAAATATGTAAGCATTTACAATATTGCTTGATTATTAACACAATTTAGGATCGAGTACTAGTGCTGTCCGTCATAATTAATTCTTAAAGCTAGTTAATATCAACATCAAACTGATAGTACGTACCTAATGCAATATTAATCAATGTTAATCCGATTAACAAAGAAACTGTCCATGTATCAATCTATCAATCTAGCTTTGATGGCACTGAAAAGGAAAAGGGAGGACAATTTCCTTTCCATTTGTCTTTGTCTTAGTACTCTATGTTTGAGGGGTATAAATATTATGTTAACAAGTAATTTTTGGCATTTGATATTCAATCTATACTTTTATTTGTTTATTACAATATATGGTATATATTAAGCCTAGAATCTACTATTTTGCCACATCGTGTTAATGCCATTTGAATTCATGGGTTATTATATGTCTTAATGCTTTCGACATATATGATTTAATATTAATTTTCCTCGATCCTTATTGATAATCTTCGATTCTCCTCTCAATTCCCTGCTGCACCTCCATTAGAGAAAAGAAAAGTTCTAACTAGCTTTTTTATCTATTCATTTATTCTCTGTTAATTAACTTTGGTTTGGACTATAAGTTAGGGATTAAATTTTCAATTTTAGAAAATTCTGACAATATAATATGTCAGATTGTCTTATATAAGAAAATTTACTCTTCATTAATTGCTAAAGTTTTTATTTAAAACTTACAAAGATGTCTTAAGAAATTCATCCAACTTATAGTACTTGCCACTTCCACAAGACAAAGAAATTAAGATATATAATCACCTACTACTCGAACAATTATAGCAATTTAATAATTAAACTCATTATCATTTGATTCATTTGAAATTATATGCAGCCAAGTCAAGATACGTTGAGAGCAGTGTACCCAAATTACAAGATAATCACCTACTAATCGAACAATTATAGCTAATTAACACCAACTAATTCATTGTGTGAAAAAATCAAGAGCAGTGTACCCAAAAAAGAAAAAAACTATGAAGAACAATTATTACATTGTAAGGCCTAAACATAAATGGTTGATGAAGAATTTGCAAACTAAATAGATCAAAATATGTACATTTCTAGGAGAAAATGATGTTTTTGGCTCACTCGCGTTTACTGGCTTTGCGTGCACGCATTTCGAAGCGCATCCAATCAGTCCTTATCCTACAATGGTTTTGTTTTATTGCGTGGACCAATCATTCCTAATCTTTATCATTCTCTGATCATCAGGAATCCAGGATCTAATTCCATTCTCATCACTCTGCTTAATTTCAGAGGTTTTTTGTTGGCCCAAAAAAAAAATTCTGAGGTTTTTGCAAAGGCGCCTTGACTGTACTCCAAGTAATGATCATTTTAGTACCACTTTTTTTTTTTTCAACGTATAATTTTACTTTATTTATGATTTTAACATTCTAATAAAAGAAAACATTGAATGCCTATATAAGAAACAATATAAGATCTGTTAACTTTTGTACTAAATTGTAATTTTTATTTATTTTAACTACCAAAATATTTATATTATTTTATTTAAATATTAAATTTTAGTTTATATACTAATTTTAAAAAACATAGTTAGATGGAGCTGTGATTATTTAACAGTCTAAACTTTTTTATTGATTTGTTATTTTTTTAATGTTTATAAAGCTTAAACTTTAATATTTAGTTTCTGGTTTATAGGACTTTATCCCTAAGTCTAAATTAAAAGCATTAAACTCTTATAAATTTTAAATTTTTATGAATTTGAAACAATCACAACTGTGACTATTGAAATGTATAACAAACCAATTTGTGACCTAATTTAAAATGTCTTGCTCTAGGTTTGTACCTAACAAAAAAAAATTAGTGTCTTCTTATTTTGCTGAAAAATTATTAATATTTGATATTTAATTTTAAGTTAATACATAAATGATATGCTACCATTAAATGTATATATAAGTAAATTAAAATATTAGAAAGGAATAATCTTGGTAGACAAGCAATAAGACCATATCTCAGTAGATTATAAACAAATACTTCAATCATTCTCGATAGGAAATAAATAATCAGATTTCTCACTCTCTCTTATAAATACAGCTATAATATACGGATCCCAATAATCTTCATATCATGCTTTTCCTAATTTAATATCATATATTTTTGTCTTCTTATATATACATAATTGAACAATTCCCACTTTCAAGTTTTTTGCCCCACACATACTGCCTTTATATATAATACCATTTAAAAATTCTTTAAGAAGGAATTATTTCAAGGATAGCTTTTGCTAATTTCCATGTATGTGTCAAAGCGAATGTGCTTAAAGGGAGAAAAGTCAAATGAGAGAGGATTTAAAATGATTAATTTGAACGTATATTTTACTTGAATAATGCTATATTTATCACATTTTTATACTATATTTTTATACCATCTTACGTGTCATTATTTTACTGAACAAAGTTTTTATTTTTCTTTTTGAATTTTTGTTTTTATTTTTTAGTATCTAATGCATGAATGCCATGTAAGTTGCCACATAAAATGGTATAAAATTATGGTATAAAAATGTGGGATGTCTAGCACTACTGATTTTACTTATAATCAGTCAGCTATTTGCAATATGGACTGGACTAGTAATTAAGGTCACCAAAGTCTAATTATTATGATTTATAAGGATTGTTAGGCTTATCAAATTTACAAACTAAATTTGGTACATTTTTAATTTATTTAATAGAAATGGATTTATTTTTAATCACATAATGATGTGGTATGATGATGGTAGAGAATTTAATTTTTCTTATAGTGATAAGCAATGACGTCATCAAACTTATATCAATATTGTTAATGTGTTATAATTTAATTAAGGAATGAAAAACGACTGAGATTCTATTGAAGGGACAAGCTTAGGACTATCATTTTCCAATGACCTGTATAGTCTTCTAGCTAGCTAGTCCAATTTCACATATTTTATTTCCATATAGAATAATCCCCTTACAAAACAAAGATCTCCTTATAATATATATACAATGATAAAATAAAAAAAAATAAGAAAGTTGCCACTAAGATAAACTATTTTTTTATTATACACACTAAGATCCTGTTTGAGATTGAGGTGAAGGACCCAAAATGTGTTGTTGATGACAATTCTCAATTACCTACAACAGTTTTAATGTTTAGTAAAAAAATTAAAAACTACTTTTCTCCACAATTTTCAACTCCCACAACAAAAACATAAAACAAGTTTTTACATGCTTTTGAAAACTGCACTGAATCACAACAACAATTAATATTTTATTTTACCCATAATATACAGCCACAACACTTTTACATTAATATTTACCAAACACTTTAATGTTGTTTTATGTACTTACGGCACTTTTGAAAACATAGTTTATCAAACATTCAACTACTTTATTTTACAACTGACTTTACTTCACAGTTGTTTTTCCTCACAGCAATACCAAACTAGCCCTAAGATAAACTTTTTGTTTGCATCCATATTTGGTGTATGTTACAAAGAAAAAATATTTAAAATATTGTATGAAATAAAAACTAAAAAAGAGTGTATATATAATGTTTAGTTTGCTCGGTAAGTATAGGAAGAGAAAGTATGAGTTGTGGGAGGAAACGTGAGAGACAAATAACGAAAACATGCATTGGAATTGTTTAATTGGGTTTTGCCTATTTTCACATAATTTTTTCCATCTCTCTCCTAATCACCACAAGAATATTCTTTATTACTCATGGGATAATCGGATATCATCAATGTACAAATTGGTTAGCAATATTGTGACACAGTTACGCATAACATTCAGATGACTTGAATCATATAATAGTTAAGACCATCTTATTTTAAAACCTATATGAATTAGTGATTGACTTGTTAATCAATGATCGATATTATGAGTTTACACAAGTAAGAGCTTTGATGCCTAACCTTTATATTGTTGTAGTACTTAGCCTCGTAATTAATTCGGTTCAGCTGCTTAATGCACCTCTGTCTTTCTACCCAAAAAAAGATATAAATTCTCTCTATTAATGAAAAAGTATTTCATTCTCAGGCCGAAAAAATATAAATAGGCAAATGGAAATAGCTCACATGCTTGATCACGTGCCTGACAGCCACCACCCACACTTTATGCCCATGGTCCAATCCACAAAACAAGAAGACGAACCAGAACTGGGATGGATCAGCGGCCCACATGATGCCACACGTGTAAAGCAAGAGTATGCAAAAAACCAAAAATTAGTAATAATTAAGAAACAAAACTCTATAATTGATTCATGAACTCTTTCACGTGCGACCACCAAATCACATGGCAACTAGGAGTCTAGGAGCACATTTGTCATTTATGTTTGGGCTCGGCAACCTTAATTTATTTATTTTTATTATCAAAAGGCTTGTGCCAAATGTGTATTAATTTGTAAGACTAGATTCTCATTCACCAAGCCAAGGGTAAATATATTTCTCTCTCAAAACCAAAGGTAACTAATTTAAATGATGATAGAACAGCATTAAGTTATATATACATACATTTAGAATAAGAAACTGGAAATTAGTTACTGTAAAGTCATGCATTTAATATATTTTAGGTGTGAGAATCAGCCGAAATGTGTTAACTAAATTAGTAAATTAGCTCCAAATATCAAACCACCGATAAACTTGACATAAAAGACTATAACATAATAAGTTGGTGTAAATGACACTTTTTAAATTTTTTACAAATGCACATGTACTTGTTATATCTTTATAGACGCACCGACTTTTTTTTGCACTGATTTTTGCATATGCACTATTTTTACAAATGCATTAATTTTTTTTTTTCGATTGCACTTTTTAGCCTTTAGTTCAACTTATTTGGCTAGGTGTCTTTGAACAAACTTTTTTAGTTGTCCAACCCTACAATCTAACAAACCCAAAATAAATTATTCATTAAAAAGGTCAAATACACAATAACTAAATAATTCTCTCTAATACTAAGTAATTGCGATATGCTAGTTTGATCGATTTGTAAAAGGTGCTAATTGATCGACATTAGAACAAGCCACTATAACTAAGACATACTTGTCACATTATTTTTTTGTAAGGAGAACATTCAAATTCAAACCTACTAGTTAAACACAAACTGAATTAAGATAAGAAGTTCTTAGGGTCACCTCTTTCTCTAATACAAATAGAAATCTTAAAAGAATTTTTAAATAAAAAGACTTTTTCTTAGAAAGGTCAAAGAGGCGGTCTGTGGGCCCGGTTTGCCCAGGACCGTCCGTATGAGTTTTATTTGAACAGAATTCTTTCTCTTTGGGCTTTTGAAGTGAGAAAGGGACTTAAAGTTTTTGGACGTGCTGTCGATAGTGGGGTGGGCCCAACCAGAGGCCCACTACCAGCCCTTTGTCCCCCTTCACATAAAGCAAAAACTGTCTCAGGATGCCGACTTATAACCACTTCTCCCTCTCTCCCCCCTTGTTTAAAAATGTTTTCTCTGCCCAGTTGCCCATAATCAACCTGGGGCCCACAATGTAATTATTTCTCCCCATTTTTCTTATTTTTACTTGGTGCCGTAAATTAGCATTTTATTATTGCGTCATCTACACGTCAGCAATGACATCTCATTTACTCCATTAAAATAATAAAAGAAAAAAGAAGTAAAGAAATGGCATGTTTGTTTGACTTATGTTGACTCTCGTTCACACTGTAGTAATGTAGTTGGACATGGCCCACAGTTGTGCTCTTGTGGATAAGTCTCGGGTCAAATTCATAATTATATTTTTGGGTAAATTACAATTTAATACCTCAACTTTACCTCGGATTTCAAGTTAGTATCTCAAGTTTAAAAAGTTGCATTTCAGTACCTCAACTTTCATTTTGTTGCAATTACATACCTCTGTTAGCTTTTCCGTCTGTCAGACCGTTAAGTGCTTACGTGGCACAGTGACGTGGCTTTAAAAAATGCCACATAGACAAAAAAAAATAATAAAAAATAATAAAATTTTTAAAAATAAAATAAATAATTATAAAAAACCCTAATAATTAAATTATAAAAAACCAAAATACATTTATTTTATTTATTTATTTCTCTCCTCTCTCAGCAGCCGCCGCCGCCGCCCCCCCCCCCAATCTTCTTCTTCTTCTTCTTCTTCCCCAACAAATCAACCCAAAACCATAAAAAAAATCAACAAAAATCATCAAAATAAATCAACACAAATCAACCCAAAATCCATTTCCAGTACACCCAAACCCACAACCCTTCCTTCTTCCCCACCCAGCAACCCAGCAACCCCTTCTCCTGCCCCAACCAACAGCCACTCCCCAAAACCCAAGCAACCCTCCTCCCTCCCAGCCACACACCCCGCCGCCAAACCACCACCTGAGACCCACACAAATCAACCCTCCTCCCTCCATTGTGCTTATGCAACTCAAAACCAGAGACCCACAATGCACCACCCGAGACCCACTCGAGCAACCCTCCTCCCTCCCAGCCACACACCCTGCCGCCGAACCACCACCCAAGCAACCCTCCCTCCCAGCCACATAAATCAACGGCACCACCCGATACCCACTCGAGCAACCCTCCTCCCTCCCAGCCACACACCCTGCCGCCGAACCACCACCCAAGCAACCCTCCCTCCCAGCCGCACAAATCAACGCACCACCCGAGACCCACTCGAGCAACCCTCCTCCTTCCCAGCCACACACCCTGCCGCCGAACCACCACCCAAGCAACCCTCCCTCCCAGCCACACAAATCAACCCACCACCCACCACCTGGAACCCCAAAACCCGAGCAACCGAAACCCACCAGTCACCGGAGAAAGAGAGAGGAAGAAGATGAGGGTGGTCTCGCTGGAGATAGGCGCCGGAGAAAGAGATCGGGAAGAGAGAGAAGTGAGGAGAGAGAAGAGAATCGCGGAGGAGGGGAACCCGAGACCCACCAGTCATAGGAGAAAGTCACCGGAGAAAGAGAGAGGAAGAAGATGGGGGGTGATCTCGTCGGAGATGGGCGCCGGAGAAAGAGTGACAGAAGCAGGGGGCGGCTGAGTGACAGAATCGCCGGGGGGGGGGCGGCTGAGAGAGGAGAGAAATGAAATAAATAAAATAAATGTATTTTGGTTTTTTATAATTTAATTATTAGGGTTTTTTATAATTATTTATTTTATTTAAAAAAAATTTATTATTTTTTATTATTATTTTTGTTTATGTGGCATTTTTTAAAGCCACGTCACTGTGCCACGTAAGCACTTAACGGTCTGACAGACGGAAAAGCTAACAGAGGTATGTAATTGCAACAAAATGAAAGTTGAGGTACTGAAATGCAACTTTTTAAACTTGAGGTACTAACTTGAAATCCGAGGTTGGTATTAAATTGTAATTTACCATATATTTTTTTGAACGGTATAAAATGCAATAATCATTAATGCTTGTACAAGAGTGCTAAAAGCACTAGTATGTGAAAATATATTTTATGAATCATAAAAAATATATATTTTAATGTATTTGAAGTGTTATATTTACATGGCCATAAAAAAAAAGTGTTAAATTTACTTGCCTAAAAAAAAGAAGTTTAATATTTACAAATATCATAATTGTTAAGTACTTGCTCATTTATAAAGCCATTATTTCAACCAACTAGCTATTGGTGGAATGGTACTTCTCTTCTCAATATTGAAAGAAGTTTTAAATTTAACTCTCTTATCCACAAAATAAAAAAAGCCACTATTGCGTGAGTAACAAAAATTAAAAGTAAATTACCTTTTAATCTCTTATACTCAATAATAGTTAATGTATTACATCATACAAGTACACATATGCAAGTGTTTAAAGATTCCAAGAATTTATTGCCTGGATTCTCACCTTTTATATGAGTTGCTCAATAAAATGATTAAGGTCAACTCCACAATGAGATATACTCAAGAAATAACATCAACACACTTTGAACTTTTATTAGACAAATTTTCTTCTTGACAAATCTTAAAGAATTGAATTGAGGTTGACCCATGAGTTTTGTGGTTAGGATTTAAGTTGGTGTGACATAAAGATTAAAGAGTAAGAAAAAAAGTATGTACTAAATGGAATTATGCAAAAAAGTTTAAGATTATTTACAATTGTCACAATTTTATAAGTTACTAAGATCCAATGAACATGAAACAAAAAAATTTGACTAGGTTTAGGGCTAAATATGTTTAATTCATTAAAAATATAACATATTAGATTAAACCTAATTTGAACACCTTACGGTTAATCTATATTTTTTTAATGGATTGGGACCAATCCAATACAATTGTATATGATAAAGTCCAGTTTAGTATGACATAATACGACATAATAATGCTTGGGTCATTTTCTTGAAAGTGCACCTCCTCTTTCCCCTTTCACAAAAATATGTATTTTTTTTGTCTTGTCATTACACATCGTTTTTAGCTATTTCCTTTAGGGAAAGGGCCCTAGCGTTGTTCTATAGGAATTATAGGATGTACCAAAATGGGCCACTATCAAAATCCAGTTTCCGGTGTCCGTAAAACAACCAAATAGTCAATGGATCGAATGGGCCGACCCACATATCAGAGTTGGGCTAAAGGTAGCCCAAGTCTGGCCTTTTTCTTCACTTAATTGAAGACATGGTTGAAAAATCACAAGCACCTGCAAATTGGAACTTGGAAAGTTGGAAGTTGAACAAACCTAGCTAGCTTAAGGATTGAGCTTCCTCAAACACACTCACAGTCTGCGTCGGATCAAATTCATTTTCAACGAAAATGGCGATTTTTCAAGCGAGGACATGGTTCTCTAGAACTTTCTCAACTGTTGCTTCTCACTCTCTACGCGTCTGTGTAGTCGGCAGTGGACCTGCTGGCTTCTATACTGCTGAGAAGGTAAACTCTTCGTACGAAGAAAACTCAGGGAAACCGAGAGTTTTAATTAATAATTTAATATTATTATTATTAAGCTTAATGAAGGATTCGAGTTTGATACAATTGGTTGTGAATTGAATTGAACTGAAATAGATGCTGAAGACGCATCAGGAAGCACAGGTTGATATCATTGATCGCTTGCCGACGCCTTTCGGATTAGTTCGCTCCGGCGTAGCACCTGATCATCCTGAAACAAAGGTAGACCTTATTTATTGTTAATGAAGAATTTCCAAGTTTGGAGAAATTTGTAGTTTGTGAATTCACACGTTGTCAGGAACCCAATTAGCTCATACTGCTTTTAATGCCATTGTCTAATTAAGGATCATAATTTGAATTTAGTAGCTTAATTCATTTACGACTCAGTGTGGCAAAATAAGCTATCTCTTATTTGAGCTTATTTTATCAGAAAACTTGCAACAGATTGTGGTCAACCAGTTTACACGGGTTGCGCAGCAAGAACGCTGCTCATTCTTTGGAAATGTCACTCTCGGATCCTCTGTTACTCTCTCTGAGCTCCGCGAGCTGTACGACGTGGTGAGGTTCTAGCTCAATACATGTTAATAATGCTGGAAATGTTGTTCCAGGTATGGTTATTTGACCAACATTATGTGCAATTGAGCAGGTTGTGCTTGCCTATGGTGCTGAAAGTGATAGAGTTCTTGGTATCCCAGGAGAAGTATGTTCAATATTATGGTGCTCTCTGTTCAATATGCAGGACAGTAGAAATGCAGAGTGAATTTTATGTTAAATACTTTTGATAATTTGAGGATTTTGTAAATAGATTGCAACTAATGTTGTATATACGTCGTTTTGAACAATTGGTTTATTAGGATTTGAGTGGCATATATGCAGCCAGAGAATTTGTTTGGTGGTATAATGGGCACCCAAATGGTCGATACCTTAATCCTGACTTGAAGAGCTCTGATACAGCTGTAATTCTTGGCCAGGTATCTTCATACTTTATCAAATGTTAGTAAACAATGATCAACCTTCTAATGAAAACTGAATTAAGTGAGCAGTGAGTTGAAGTGCATTGAGTATGGTTTGGGTAATAAGAATAAATCATTGGTGAATTTACTAGTGTATGTTGGTTGGTCATATTCAGAAAATGTGAAATTCATTCATGTCAGAATATATATCCTTTTATTACATAACTGTTTTATCCCTATCAAACAGCTCCTCTTGCTTTCAGGGCAATGTAGCTCTTGATGTTGCACGTATTCTTTTGCGACCAACAACAGAATTGGCCACAACTGATATTGCCAGCCACGCTTTGGCAGCCCTTGAGGAGAGTTCTATAAGGTTTTCTATCCCATAGTTTGAGAATAACCAGTTACACTTAATTGCTACTTAATCTAGGTTTTACGTTTAACGATATTAATGTCATGTCAGGAAGGTGTATTTAGTTGGAAGGCGAGGACCAGTTCAAGCAGCTTGTACCGCTAAAGAGCTTCGTGAAATTCTTGGTGATTGTTAACATCTCATCCATTCTAATGCTAAATGAAGCATATGATTTGTATTTTCATTCTAGAATGTTCTTTTTTTTTTCCTAATTCTCTGCAATTGGGTTTTGTCTGTATATTTTGTCATGAACCATTGGTGTAATTGTATCATCATATGTTCACTTATAAATATTATTGATGATCTTCTTTGTAGAGATTTTTTATACGCAGAGTAAAAAAAGTGTTGGCTTCGTTTTTCAGGTATCAAAGATCTGCATGTCCACATAAAGGAAACTGATCTACTAAAAACCCCAGCAGACGAGGTATCTCTCTCTCTCTCTCTCTCTCTCTCTCTCTCTCTCTCTCACTCAAATTTACTGTCATAATTAAATATAAAAATTGCTATTTTGAGGTATTATAAGCGACTCATGATGATATATTAATTCCCTTTATTGTTGGTAATTTTCCTTCCATTGGTGTTTCATTCCGTAAGGAAGAGATGAAGAATAGTCGAATTCGAAAAAGGGTTTATGAGTTGCTCTCTAAGGCAGCCACGTCTAGACCTTCACACCCCAGTTCAGATCCTCGTGAACTCCACTTTGTTTTCTTTCGGAAGCCAGATAAGTTTCTAGAGTCTGATGAGAGAAGTGGCCATGTTTCTGGTGTTAGGCTTGAGAAGACAAAACTCATAGGTAATTTACCCTCCATAAACATTTGTGGTATAAAATTTTTCATGTATTTTGCAATGCAATGGGGACATACCACATATAAACACTAGCACCGAGACACTGTATCATTGATTCATCATCAAATGACAAAACATGGTCAAATGGAAGAGGTCAAACGGCAAGTTCCAAATAATTATGAACACTGTCAATAACACAAGTAAATGATTCTATATTTTTGGTCATCCAAGTGACAATAATTAAATTTCTTCCTTCAACTTCAATTTGTAGGTGTTAACCCTGGAGAACAAAGGGCTGTGGGTACTGAACAGTTTGAAGATCTTGGATGCGGGTACTTTCTTCTAAATTTCAAGCTTTTCTAATTTCATACTATACACGTGCAACGCGTGTGCAATTGCATGCAATAAAAGTTAGGTGGGAGAGAGAGAACGAGAGAGGTCTAAATTAGTTGGGAGGGTGGAGAAATGATAGATAATAATGGGATGAGTAACACAAAAAAAAAGTTGGCTTTGTAAGAGTATAGAAAACTCACCCAATGTGACAGGACCACTTTCACTAATTTTTTATGTCCATTCTCTCTAGGATCGTGCTAAAGAGCATTGGTTACAAATCAGTACCAGTTGATGGCTTACCCTTCGATCATCAGAAAGGTATGTAGATGTTCATATATGTAGGGAAGCATATTATATCTGGATCTCATGTTTCCTTCAAAACTACATGTTTAAGCACTAACATTGATGATATTGTATAATAAAATATGAGGAAGATTATTCCACTCAGATGTGCTAGTACAAACTTCATATTTATTGGGTTTTTTAGTTTAATGAATAATTAGAGGACTTCAATCATCTGTTCCTTGGAAGTTTTGAATTTTGGCAAACTGTTTTCAGTTTCTTGGATATTACTAAATAAGCTTCTTACCAGAAGCGGTTGATCACGTGAGAATAAATGTGGCTGACCCCATATGCATGAAATAAAGCAAGTATGATGATTGTGGTTTGATGGTCTTCTTTGCAGGTGTGGTTCCAAATGTTAGAGGGCGTGTTCTAAGTGATACATCTGGAGATCATACACTGCTTGAGAAGGGTTTGTATGTATGTGGATGGTTGAAGAGAGGACCAACTGGGATCATTGGTACAAACCTCTTTTGTGCAGAAGAAACAGTAAGTGGTCTTTGGCATTACTTAGATGGAAAGGTACATCTGTTAATAAGGTTTCCCCATGCCCATCATTAGCGATGTGCAAAACATCTTGCAAACAATAATTATCATAATCATGATGCAACTATAGAATTTGGTTAGTGGGATGACCAACTTTGCTCACTTCACTGATTGACATGGCAGGTTGCAAGTATATCTGAAGACCTTAGGCAAGGAATATTGGCATCCTCATCTAGCTCAGGCAGGGAGGGTCTCCTCCAATTACTGGACAATCGAAATGTCAGAGTTATACCATTTGGTGCGTGGGAAAATATAGACTCAGAAGAAAGAAGGCTTGGGGAATTAAGAAACAAGCCCAGGGAAAAATTAGCCACGTGTGAGGAGCTCTTGAAAGCAGCAACTGAGGGAATACATTATTTTAATTTTTAATTTTTTTTTTTTGTGCCAGAGATATAAAGTTACAGTAAAAGGAAAAGAAAGAATAGTGAGATCATTTATTCAATTCAGTTGAAATACATTATACTGTTTATTGAGCCATCAAACTTTCTTGGGCTGGAAATGAATTTTTCTTGTGACTCAATTTCTGAATACTTCATCGTCTGATCAGTTCCACAGACATAGTTATCCACACTCTATAATGACATAAACTCATTTGTCAAAGCATGCAAATAAGGGCGAAAATCGTTAGTTTGAAGGATATCTAGGTAAAGTAGAAAGGAGAAGTTAATATATGCACATGAAGGTAAATGTTTTTACCGACGGACATGAGATTGAAGTTCTTCACTGGTCTTTAAAACAAAAGGAAAGACAGAAGAGGTGAGCATACAAACCCAACCTATGGTTTTCAACAATGTTTTACAACTGCTTGGATGTAAAAGAGGGTCTTTGAATTCCAGCTATTAAGCTTAGTAGATGATTGTAATGTTCATGTTTTGGGGCTTTTGGGATATACCCACAAGTCAGTTTAGAAGGAGCAGCATTTTCATTGATGAGTGTCTGGGACAATAAAGCAAATGGGTGTTTGTAATAATGCGTTTTCATCACTAAGTTTTACCACTGTGGCAGATTTGCCTTGTTAGGCCTTGCATGAGGAGGAAATAATGGGATAATAATAAAAAACAATTTGGTGGAGTCTAGGCATGCCTTTGCTAATCTTATCTTGTAGTTTTGTTGGTTCTTGATTTCTTTTCCATATCCTTGCTTGCTGCCTTCTAATTTTGTGGTTTGCAGTTAAGAATATTAATTTTGTATCAGGTTCCTTTGCTTCTTAATATAATAAAGTTTGATTTGATTGGAAAAGAAAAAGTAGAAAATAGTGATGTCAAGTCATATATAATGCAGTATTCACTTGTATGATTGTATCTGCTAATGTCATTTTCATATATTTCATGTTGCAATACCCATCAAATGCACTTTTCTTTCTTTCCTTTTGGGTCTGATTGGAAAGAATGCTCCAACTTGTAACTGTCTTATTTCCATTGTAATTATAAGATCCCTAATTTGGACCCTTTCTGAATTTGTTTCACTTGCTACAAATTAAGCATTTTGATGCAAGTAGTTTTTGTTGAGTATAACTGTATAATTGACAGTTGCTTTGGGTATTTAGGCTCAAAGTCAAAACCCGCCATGTTTTTCCATGCCAAGCACTTTTAAAAGCTGCCATCTTCAAGTGACTAGCTGCTCAAAAGTCTCAGAGTATATAACTATATATGCACACACTTATTGTGGATCCTAGCAAGGGATGATTGAATTGTATTCTCAGGGCTCTCTATGTCACATCCATATGCACTTGTTGCGCTGAGAATTCCAACTACAGCGGCCACTAAAAGATTGCCAAATTCAGCTGGGCATGCTGGAAGAGTAGTTTCCAACTTTCCATTCTTAGGAAAAGTAATTGGATAGATGTCCTCTCATATTTTATTTTGCAAGACAGCCGTGAATCCAAACATTGGTGTAGTAGTCATTCTAGAGTTGTTTATGATACTCGACTCGGTCATAGTTGTCGAGTGTCACAGTGTCCTTGTGTGATTGATGGATCCCCGAATTATACATCTTTGTTAAGAATTGTAGATAACAAATGTAATCCTAGAATAAATAGCCATCCAATATTAAAAAATATTGAGTGATATATCTTCTTAAGTTGCATGGAGGATTTTTGAGATAAAATTTGCTCCCCATCTTTACAAGGGGGTTACATTCGGGACAATATTGGTGTAAGGTGGGATTGGACCATATGGGTTCCTAACATTTTCATAAATTTCTGCAAACTTGATCAATGGCTCTCCATTATCCTAGTATGATATTTAGAAGTTTCACATACAGATTCAAAATTGATAACCCTGATATGAAAAAACTCTTATAATGGTTGTGCTTGAAGAGGTGCCACCTAGCTATAGATTGGTGTTCCTAGAGATTGTCTTGGAAGATGATCATAGAATGCATGGCTGAGACCTTGAGGAATTAATGAGGGCTCTCGGCTAGTTACCATCTCAATTTCTTTACAGTCTAAAGAGTTAAGGCTTTGAAGCATATACAGAAAGGTTGTATGTTGATTTTCACCCACTTCCCAGTTTACCCAGTTTGAGTTGCCAAGTGATTTTGATGTGGGATAGCAATTCTGACCTTGACAAACACAAACCACCAACATAAATGAATTATTTTTCTGGTAGATGAAGTGAGAATCAGACCCCCTGATTCCCAATAATTCATTATATGTATGTATTGGGACCCATATTCATAAGGATGCAACTATGCAAGTAGCAGTAGTAGTAGTACAACAGGACCTGCAAGCCTTTTGTTTTGTTAGATGCCACTACCTAGCTTTGCTAGAATACCCAGCTTGAATCCTAGTCTTCAATAGAGCTTACAAGACCTCTACTGCAGTAAAACTGTAAAAGGTACAAATGGAGCATGGGATTGAACAGTTGGCCTATAAATTTTGGATCATGGGACACTTGGAGCTCACTGTTTGAGAATATCTCAGTCACTAATTCTCTTGTACCTGGGATTTTCTAGTACAATTAAGCTGCTTATTGAGTTCCTACAACAGATTAACAGAACACACACACACACACACATACACATGCATCTTGTTTTTTGCAACAATGCTTCATACTAGTACTACCTTTTCTTCCCTTTTGGCTTGGTTGATTTTTGCAGGTAAGATGAGAACTTAGTGGAGGTAGTGTCATTCATGTGAAGTTCCTATCAGTACCACTCGTTCTGCTCACCAAATTGCTTTTTAGGGTCTACTAGGTACCACCAGATGAACAATAACAAGGGAATAAGTAAAATTTTATGACATACTACATGTGGCATGTCAGTGTGCTTCAGAATTCAGCTCAATCAGCTTGCTAGCAGATTCTGGAGTAAATTTTCTGACAGTTAATACTTGTCTTCTACTTGTAACTCTTACCTGTATAAAATATAGGGTCCTTTCACAAATCTGAATACGCAATTGGTGATAGTACTTAACTAAGAATAGGACTTGTGATTGACTTGAAAGAAAGACAAAAACATCATAATTCACATTGCCACCTAATTGAAGGCACATCAAGGTGAACTGTTGTTATTTCTGTAGTGGTAAATCTATAACAATACAAGATTACAACAGCTTTTGGAGTTATGAATTTGCAATAGTAATGCCTTAGGAGCATCTTGTGAGGAGCAAAATTATAACCTATTAATAACTCAATGTGGTGGTGGGCTCCATTGGCCTCTGATCTAAGTGTGTCTGATGTGCAGATGTGATAAAATTCATAGATAGCTATGATGGTCCATTTGGGACTAAAAGGAAAAGCTACTAATATTCCTTTTGATGTTTAATCAAATCCAGGATGGGGTCAGGTGGGTGCTGTTTTGAAGATTCATGCTGTCTCCTAACCCTTACCAGAAAGTCTTTGGTCCGATTATGACAACCATTTGGCTTGTTGGAGTTGGAGTTGGAGTTGGAACAGGACAGTAATAATCACCGAGAGTGACACCAAAGTTCTAATCTACTGAAGCGTCACTCGACCTCGACTCACATCTATGCGCCTTCTATACTGTGTGGATAGGTAAACAAGGAGAAAAAAAAAAAAAAAAAACATATAAATGCAGTCTTATTCCATACCTTGCAAACTAATAAACAAGTGAGAAGAAAAATTGAAAGTTTCAGATCGGACGTTTTATCAAACCCCAAAAATTTAAACGGTTTAAAAATGGATCACAATGTTTGGTAACATAAATTGTTAGTTTTCATTGGGACAAAACCGGCATAAGATTTGCAGATTGACCATGGCACTAGGAATTCAAAATGGCCATGATAAAGACATGAAGTTATGTCCACCACCCTGAAATAGATGCCCTGGTTTGAGTATTGAGGAGAAAGATTAGAATCCTCACTCATATTAGTGGGGGTATTAAAACTTAGAACTAAAGCCTAGCTTATCTTATCATATGTATTGTTTGCCACGTGGCATCGCTGTAACAAAAGTGCAGGGCTTGGAGGACCCACAACCTGTCAACCACCACCAAACGTGGGATTGAGATAGTTGAGCTTGAGCAGTTGAGCTTGGCCAAACACTAAAACGCACCGCATGACAGCTTGGATGCGGGTCGTTTGGTTGATTGGCCACCTCACCACACTCTTTTCCCGAACAGTCAAACACTGCTCCAGTGCTCCATATCACCACGCTTCTTCTACTGCCTTTGGAGGCCAACCAACAAGAGGCAACAAGTTTGGGACTTGAGGCCCACATAATGTTTAGTGGGCCCTCTTTGGAGATTCCCTTTTCAACATGTTCATCATTTTGATAACAAGAATGTCAAGAAATGTGAAATTACAAGAATTAAGTTATGGAAAAGTTAACTATATTTCTAGGAATAGATTTTATTATGTCGGTAGGCATAATAGTGTAGAAAATAATTGATTGGAGTCAAGCCAAATATTTTTGATAGATTTTATCTCATGGACTAGAAGTTAAAGAAATTTGGGTTTGCATTATCATCTTCAATTTTCATTTTTCTTTTGTTGTATGATTTGTATCTTCAATTTTGATTGGTAATGGACCTAATTGGTAAGTATTTAGCATGACATATCCTTATCACGCCCACAAACAAGTTTGTGAAATTGTTGACAAATTCCCACATTTGGGGTGAAGTTCAAGAAAGTCTGCTTGAACCTTTAGATAAGCTTGGATTGGGACACAAATCAAATGAATTGCAATTCCTATTCCATTATTCTTAATATTATTCTTTTTGGTGACCCCATAACAACATAAAATTTTATTTATCAAAAGAAGTGTCGAGGGAAAGGGATTCTATGGTGGTCTTTGTTTGAGTGCTCCCGACATTAATTAATTATATTAACCATAGAAATTATAGAATCATTATTAAAAATACTCTCTTGATCTTGGTTGTTGAGTGATTTTAAAAGTTTTGATCGATTGACATTTCCTTCATTGGACGGTGAAGATGAACCAAAATAGAATGTGAAATTTGATGTAGTGGTATTCATTGGAAAAATTATTGGGTGTAATCGATACACTATCATGTGATGTAATTTTTTCAATGTGTAATGGTATTGTTAGATGACATGTTTATATTAGTAGGGTATAATATTAATAACATCTACTCATATTTTAAGTTAACACATAAATTAATTATACTACGTAATGCATCAGTTTTACAGAATAATTTCTTCATCCATAACCCAAAACGTAACGCCGTTTGTCCCCCACCAACCCAACTCATTCCAACCAGGTAAGCTTTATAACGCAGTGCCATCCACTCATTTCATTTTGCCACCATTTTGAAATTGATTGACAGGAATGAAATGCATAGTATTGGAAAATTTTAAAAATATATTGTTTATTTTTTTTTCTTAAAAATATTTATATTGAAATTGCATGCACACTCTATTATTGTATTTTAAGAAAAATAACAATATAGTAAAACATTGAGTAGAATGTCCTGCGAAATAAATTTTGTTGCTGATGATTGTGCTAATCTAGGTCACTCTAAAGACTTTGAGACTATTTGGTTCCACTCCCTTCCTATTAAGGCTACTTCAGCTTTGAACTTTGATCCTTTTGGATCGAGTTATAGTTGAGGTTTTTCGTTGTAGTTCTTTTTTGACCTTCTTGAAACAAAAAAGTTATGAAAGTTAGAAGAGTTAATTACACTTACACCCCTTGAGATTTATCGACTTTTCACATACACCTCCTGGGGTTTCAATAATTACACATACACCTTATGAGGTTTTAAAACTATTACATATAACCCCCTATAATGAGACAAAAATGATGAGAAATTATGCAAAAAAGCATGCTAAGGGATTAAATAGCTTAATAAGATTATTCAAGGTGTAAGGTCCAACCTAAATACAAATATTTATTTATTTATTTATTTATTTTCTTTTGTAGGGGGTTATATGTAACAATTTTAAAACCTCAGAGGGTGTGTGTGTAATTATTGAAACTCCAAAGAGTGTATGTGAAAAGACGATAAACTTCAAAAAATGTAAGTGTAATTAACTCAAAGTTAGAATAACTATTTTATATTTGTAGGAACTAGTATTTTTAATGGTCGAAAGTATTTACCCTATATCTGAGTCTTGATATTGATTCTCTCTTCTCTCAATATCGTTTTGATAATATTTTCTATTATGTAACTCTAGTGATTAGTTCAAGTCCAAAAGTTAAATTTATTGTTTTTAATATCGTTTTATAAAAGGATAGCATTTTCTATTTCTAAAATATGATCTTATTATTATTTTTCATTTAAAAAAAGAAATGCAAGAATCAAACTCTTATATTGATAAAAAAAAAAAACTCTTATAAATATGAAGCAAAATACTATAGCACTAGAGTTAGAAGGGGAAATTATAATATTGAATAAAGTGATTCCAAGAAAATGTTTAGAATAGGTTGTTTGAAATGATTATAGAAAAATTATCCAAATTTGAAAGTGACTCTGGATTAGTGATTGATAGTGTTATTGAAAAGTTCGAAGGGCATGTTTTTTCAGAAAAAGAAAAATTTGGGATTTAGAAGAACTCAAACTAATTAGTTTAAATTAATTATGTGTAGCCGCGTAGGAGTGTAGGACAAGGAAAATAAACTAACTAAATATTTTACTTTTCTTTTATAGAGGAAAATGTCAAATATAATGAGCAATATAATTTTACTGAATACGAGAAAAAAAAAAAAAAAGAAGAGGAAACCCCATCGTAATTCCGGGGAAAATTCAAAAATTCCGAGCATCCAAACGACAGAGATGGCTCGTACAAACGCAGATCACAGAGTCAGTTCTCTATCAAGCCACACTCTTTTCAGTTTTCTCAAACTGCCGTTTTCTCTTTTTTCCTCTTCTGATTTCATTGGCGTTTTGGGGCATCTCCATGTCAGCTTTCTCCAAATTCTCTCACTCTCTCCGACTTTTCCTTTTCTTTCCGAGAATCCAAACAGCAAATCCGCCAAACCCATCCCCGCCAACGATTTCCCCTATCCGCCTTGAAAATCCGACCAAGATTTTTGCCCTAAATCCCTTTCTGCGTCCCCGTGCCCCTGCGCACGTTCACGTTACCAATAACCATTTTTCTTTTTCTTTTTAAATTTAATTGTTTTTGGTCAATTATTATTGGAATGAATATTATTAAATGGGATCACAATAACATAGGAAAGTTTGCCGGGGAACTTTCTGTGACCTGTCGGAGTGGTTGCCCACAAAAAGGTTCATTGAAATTTTTTTTTTATTATATTTTTTTTGAAAAAGCCAAAACCCAAACCCAAACCCAAAGTTCCACTTTTTATTTTTCAAGCTATCTTATTTAATTTAATATTCCCATATTTTCTTGCTTTTTTAGTTTTTTATACTTATTTTCTCAGTTACAGACGTTACAGTATATGACTGTTGAGACAGGCGTGTGTGTGTATATAGAAACAAAAGAGAGTAGCAAAATCCCAAAGAAGCTTCTCTTTCATCTTCATCACCAACACCACATATCCTTTAAAAGTTTATACCCATATAATTTGGGAAGAGCTCTTTGGTTTTTTGTTTTTCTTCTTTTAAACCCGTTTAATGCTTTCTGGGTGTTGAACTATTTTGATTTCTATGTCATTAGAGCATGATTACATAGGCTTATCAGAGTCTGTTCCTTCAATGGAAAGCTCTAACAAGTCTGCTGAGAGGGACAGTGGGAGTGGTTTGAACCTCAAAGCCACTGAGCTGAGACTGGGTTTGCCTGGGTCTGAATCCCCAAAGAGAGATGGTGGTGGTGGGGTGGTGGAGGATAAGACTGGGTATTCAGTATGTGTGCTTAAGAGCATGGTGTCTGGGGCCAAGAGGGGATTCTCTGACGCCATTGATGGAGCTTCTGGGAAGTGGGTGTTCTCTGGGAGTGGTGGATCTGAGCTTGACTTGGGTAAAGGTGGTAACTTGCTCTCCCCCAGAGGTGTTAATGCTGGGAAAGCTGTTGCTGGGTCAGAGTGTAACAATCAACCAACAGGTTTAGCTGTCTCAGCTGTGAAAGATGGGGTACAACAGTCTCCAAAGTCATCGCATGAGAAGAAGCCCCAGATTTCTGCTCCTGCAGCAAAGTAATTAGCTTTCTTTCTGTTTCCTTTTCTTCTTGCAGAAAGAGTAATATTTTGGTTGCTGAATTGTAGTATTACTTCTCTTCTAGATTGTCTATAACATTGATTTCTTGCTGGGTTTTTAATTTTTGTTCATATTATCTTTTAGTTTTACTAAATAAGCCTAAAATCCAATGAGTTAATTAGTTGGATTTGAAAAATGTGAGGATTTTCTTTCTCTTTACGATAAATTAAACAGTTCTATGGCTTTGCATGCTCTTTCTTTTGTAGATTTGTTGTTACATTTCTCATGTTGCATGCATTTCTTTCCAAATGTCCACTTTGTGCGAATAATTTCACTTGCATGCATATTCTAAATTTGTCTCAAAACAGTAAGACCCATGTGTACAAGCTAAGTCTTTAGCTAGGTTTTAATATTTTGAAATTATGACTTTCCGGACTTCTCCAAATGAAATTGTAGCTTCTAGAGTATACCGTCATAGATTGGATAGGTAAGAAGTTATAACGGCTCTTAATTAAGATATTCATAGTAAACACTAATTCTTTTTATGTCACGTGTGTTTCAGGGCACAGGTTGTCGGATGGCCGCCAGTTCGTTCTTTCAGGAAGAATGCAATGGCTCCCATTCCTCCGAAAAGTGATGATGAGGCAGAAGGCAAGATGGGAGCAGGGTGTCTTTATGTTAAGGTCAGCATGGATGGTGCACCATACTTGAGGAAAGTTGACCTCAAAACCTATGGAAGCTATGTTGAACTATCTTTAGCTCTGGAAAAGATGTTCAGCTGCTTTACAATTGGTAATTTCTCTTTGTAACTCATCCTCTGTTCTTGTTCAATTGCCATAATGCTTGCCGATCTCTCTATCCCTTTGCTGCTTTCGGCAATAGTTTTTTGTGATTGGAATCATTTTAAAGAAGCTTAGGATCAGAGTTCAAGAAAGATTCGAAAATATTTACCTTAACAAAAAAGTCTTTAGTACCTTCTTTAATTTGAATATCGGAACTGGAAATAAAAGAAAAGAGTTAAGGAATGCTTGCATGTCTTTTGGTATAAGTAAATCAAGGATTCATGTCTTGGAATTTGAATGAACTAGTTGATAGTGTAATACATAGAGACAAGGAGAAATCCAAAGTTAATTTGGTCATTTTGTGGAGTTGTCTTTTAAATTCAAAGAAACCAATGCCACCAAAAACTCAATTAGGTCATCTCATATTATATTTCAAACATAGTGGAATTAATTGATTTGCATGGAATGTTTAAATGTTCTGTTATACTTTACTGATGGTGTTATTGAATTGGTTGTGGTTTAGTTGTGGAGAATTAATATAAAGGGTCAGATGGCATAAAAGAAAATTTGTAAGATATTTTTTGTGAGAAATCAGTTTTGGCCCTGCCATTATAACACGCACGTCTGGTAGTATTCTGTCACTTCTTTGATAATCATGTCCACACACATTTACATGCTTGCACACCTGAAGTCTCAGGGTATTAATGACAAAGGTAACACATACATGACCGTGTGCTTGCTCTCTCTTGCTTTCCTGCGCAATCAGGATGCTTTGTTGAAATGCTGGTAACATCTTTTGATTTGAAGAGAAGTATTCCTTTCCCTTTTAATAAAAACATGTTCAGGTCAATGTGGCTCACATGGAGTTTCAAGTCAAGATGGATTGAGTGTGAGTCGGTTAATGGATCTCCTCCATGGTGCTGAATATGTCCTTACCTATGAAGACAAGGATGGTGATTGGATGCTAGTTGGTGATGTTCCCTGGGGGTAAGTGGGAATTTTTGACACAAAACATTTGTAAATTATCTGGTCAAATGCCAAGAAAGATATTTGGTTGGATAGACTCAATAGCACTCAAAACTATTCCTAATTATCATACTCCTAAAACAGAGTTTTTCATAGGAGGTTTCTCCATCTAAGAGAATGTGCCACATTGTTATTGTTGCACATTAATTTATAAACTGACATGATCTAAATGTGGAGTACTGCATTGTCAATACTCCTACGCACATTGTCAATAGGTTCTCTGAAAATCCATACTGGAGTTCTAAATGTCCGTTTTCGAAAATCAAAACCAAAATATGATGAGTATGAGCATTGCATCTTAGTTTTGTGACTTTTTGTTCTTGCAGGATGTTCACCGACTCATGTAAGAGGATGAGGATCATGAAGAGTTCAGAGGCTATAGGGCTAGGTATCTTCTGTCATGTATAATAATAATTTGTTGCACTGATAAGTTTCATGATGGTTTGATGATTTTGGTTTTAGCCATAAAAGGGGTATACATTCCTATGTTTAAAATTTTGCAATCCATTTTCCTCTAGGCTTTTGTTTACCAAATGAAATCCTCAACTAGCACCCTCATGTTTTTCTATCTGTTTCTTACAGCCCCAAGGGCAATGCAGAAGTGCAAAAATAGTAATTAGTGCCATCATCACCATGAATGGATTAAATACTCTAAGCAAATGTTGGAGGTAGCTGTTATCAGCAAGGTGAAAGCCCTGAATGGCAATGTTGGGCCCTCTGTTTCATCAACTTATGCTTCTAAATATTGAATATTTTAGTGTAACAAAATATGACATTCTAGTAGGAAAGATGGTACTGTATAAGGGTCTAGTTTTAGTAGTTCCTTCTCTCCCCCTCTATTGTATTCTGATAGTTGGCTGCTTAAAGCTACTGTTTATGTATAAAAATGGTTTGTTTGCCATAGCACCTCCATGTGAACCATGTCTCTACAAATAAATGAACTATTGTGTTGGAATACTAGTTTGGTTTGCCTATAACTATGTGCTAGGTTGCTGAAAATGTGGAACAAAGCAAAAATTTGAAAATTTGAATCCTATTACAAGACCTGGAAAAACAAGAAAGGTTGACACTTGGCAATAGTCAAGCACATGAGTCATAGTTCAGTAATTCTTGAGCTTGTTCAGGACTTGATGGAGAAATTTTGAAGAGTGTCATCTTATATATATTTGCATTGATTAACTCACAACTTTACAATTTTCTCAAACTTGCATAGTATTTCAATCCAAATTTATTATAATAAGAACAAATTAGTAGGTACCAGAAGATCAAAACCAATCAAATTGAAGTAGCCATTAGCATCAATACTCCATAGCACCCTCAACCAACACCTTGTATTGAGGCTTGGAATATGAGAGCAGTGATGCAAAATTGGATAAAGAGAGGAACCATGCATACCCAATAATGGATATGCCATTAACTATGTTTTGGTTGGACCAGGCTTGGGTCTAATACAAGTCCACAATAATCATGGTCCAATTTTCTCCTGAGAGTAAGGGATTGGAGTGACAAATCTATTGATCTCCTTCTAGGCTACTACATGTATGTATAATGTCAAATCTTTGACTTCAATTGGCGTGACATATTGCAATTCGAATTTTGTGTATAACACTAAACAGATAGTATCTGATCAAAGCATGAAATTGTTTATTTCTGTTATGTATTTCTAATACATGAATAAGTAAAAGTACATGTACATACTTTAATCCTATGTATTATATGCCATAAGTTTTATATTTGGCTCTGGCTGCTATTTTTATTTCACAGCGAATGCATGAGATCTGCGTGCTTCCTCAAAAAGGGTCACTTCAGTGCATGAAATAGGTAGAGGGCCAGAGCCAGTAGCATTAGCACATGAGCAATTCCTTGATCTACTGTAACCCCTGCATACATAACAAATATCACAATCAAACATATAATCTAAGGCCCCTTTGCAAACTCAAATGGACAACATACAACTTCATTTCTAGAGAGAGAGAGAGAGAGAGAGAGAGAGAGAGAGAGAGAGAGAGAGAGAGATTACCATCTGTACTTGTAGGGGCAGGGGCTGGTGAAGGCTTTGAGCATTGATGGAGGGGAGTAGCAGAGAGATAACAAGTGCAGAAATTGAAGTCTCAACATCTCCATTAATCTTGATAAGTGGAGAAATCTGAATTCGCATGACTCCACTCATATTCTCAATGACTTACTGGCCGGATGAAGATTTCATAGACACAGGGAGAAACCACGACAAATCTCCTCTGAATACATGTATCCAAACAATCCCAACCTCCCCTCTAGGTTATATTCAAGGTACCAGTTTTTGTTTCCTTTGGGGAAACTTGTAAGGTCTGAGAATGGGAGGTTGGGATTGTTTGGATACATATACTCACAAGAGATGTGGTTTATCCCTGTGCCTATGGAAACCCCCATCCCGTGCATATCTTCCTAAACTTGCACTGATCCAGCAACTGGAGTCTGGGGGAGGAACCCAGTTGACATTTTCATCTCTCTCTCTCTCTCTCTCTCTCTCTCTCTCTATTTGAAAACTCTGAGAACAAGGTGAAGACTAGAAGAAGAAGAAGAAGAAACAGAGCAAAATGAATAAAATTCCTTGGAGAAAAAATATTAATGATGCTAGTTGTTTTCTGAGACACTGCTACGGATCGAGCATAAGCTCTTTAAATACTAGAATTATACAAATGATACAATACAATTCAGCCTACACTAACTGAAATGGAAACACCAACACTTCACAGGGGTTTCCAAATATACTAATGTCCAGCTTAGCTAACTCACTGCTCACCATGCATGCATGCATGATAACTAGTACTTGGTAGGTGCCCTATCAATTCATATGTTATATTCTTGGAGTACTTCCCCACCAATCATGATGGTATCAATTAATGATTAATTAGCATGAATAGCAAATATTGGAGCCAGCCAAGTCTGCAAGTCTATGGGGCAAAGCTTGCAGGTGGAGCCTAAAGCTTTATAATTTTCTCCAACTTTCATTCAATTGCAACCCAAATTGTTTATAATAAGGTCAAATTGGTGGGTATGAGGGTATAATAATGGATTCACATGGATCTGGCAACTCTCTCTTTGTGGCTTTGTGACAAACAATTGTTACCCTCACTTATAGGTTTATATATAGCTTCTGAAAATGGCATGTCTTTTGTATAAATTTATATTCACATGTGTACCTTCATGCCATTCACATGGGTAATTAATGTGATGATTTGAACTCTTGGTTTTCAGGTAGCTGGAAACATCTTGTGTTTGAGTCATATAAAACACACCGACACCACCATGTCTGTTTGTCTGCATGACTTGTACCAGGCCTTATGGCTTGGGTATGGGCATGTCAACAATTCCTGGCCCCTTGTTTATGGGATTAGCAGATTGTGTGTTGCTAGTTGCTACAACACTTTGGGCTTGACCCTGACTTTTTTTTTTTTCCAGACCAGCTTAGACTGGACAGAGGGTTGGGTCAATTATGGGTTCATTTGCATTAAATATAAAAATGTCTCATTTAGTAGCTAATTTAATTTTTTACTAAATTATTTAGATTATATTTACTGACTATCCTGATGATGAATTATATAAACAAATTTCATCTCTATGTGATTAATAATGTTTTACAAACAGCAACGCCCAAATAAAAAAGAAGTCATAATTCTCTTAGAAAGTCTTAAAATTTAGGGTTTAGAGAAAGAAAGGGGAACAAAGAAAAGAAGAGTGGACAACTTTTGGGAGGTGAATCACTGAATCTTGGTGGTTCGGCTGGGTGGTGTTTCGTCTAAGGATTCCTCAAAGCCAAAAAAATGAAGCTGAAGCAGTTGGAAGGCCTCCTTGGTGGTCTCCAACAGTTCTCTAACCCAAAGGTCTCTCTCTCACTCGCTCGCTCGCTCACTCACTGAGTCACACACACAAGCTACAAGCTAATGGTTTTACCTGGATATTCTTTTGTGCAGTTGGAACTGGAACAATACCCAACTGGACCCCACATTGCTTCTCGCATGCTCTACACTGTATTGCTCTGCTTTCTACTCCATCTTTCCTTTTCTATTTTCTTTTGGCCCCTTTTTTCTCTAAAAGCTCATATTATAATATATAATTGGCTCGCTGTTTCATCTCAAAGTCTTTGGCTTTTGCTCTAATCCACTCTGTCTACTGCAAAATACTTGCCTATGCCCTATGGGCTATGTTAAAATGTGAATAGGGTAGTACTGAGAATCAAATATCATAGCAAGTAATCGTGTGCAGTCAAAGATTTTAGAAAGAAAAAAAAAGCTTTGTTAAAGTGTTCATTACTATGATTAAGAAGCTTCCATGTTACTGTTTCATGTGGTTGACTCGTGGGTAACGTGTTTTTTGATTGATTAGGCGGAAACTTCTTTTGGGGATGTGAGTGACAAGGTAGTGGCTGATTTTGGTTGTGGTTGTGGTACATTGGGTGTTGCAGCTGCACTATTGGGTGCAGAGTGAGTAACATCTTTCCCCTTCTTTTGTTTAGAAGTATGAATTTGTAAGTAAAAAATTGAAGGAAATTACAGGTAAAGTTTATGAATTTTGTATGAATGCTTTCATTGTTTTAGTAGTTGCTTTAATATTTTATTGTTTTGAACAGACACGTTATTGGCATTGACATTGATTCTCAATCTCTTGAAATAGCAGCACTAAATGCAGAGGATCTTGAGGTACTATCACTTTCTTGATTTTTATGGTAGTAATGTTTATTGATCTTTATGGCTTGCTATGCTTCTAAGATGTATTTATATAACAAATACTCTCTCTCTCTCTCTCTCCCGTTCTCTCCCCCCCCCCCCCTCTCTTTCTTGAGGTTTTTTTTTTTTTTTGTTGCAGGCTCAACTATTGAATCATTTGTGTATTGGTAGTGGTTAACTAATGCATTGCTTTGTTGGTAATCCTGTAGTTGGACATGGATTATATTCAGTGCGACATCACTAACTTAGGATGGAGAGGTAACAGAACCCCTCTCTTCAGAGGTCCTATTTATGTGTGTATTTGAAGTAGAAAAAATGATAGTTCTTAAAGTTACATAGTTTCACTGGGCATGTGCTCTCAAATTAAATCTTCATTTAATGGTCTCGATCCTTGATTTAGCTGGAGTTGTTGATACTGTTGTAATGAATCCTCCATTTGGAACTCGGAAAAAGGGTGCTGACATGGATTTCCTCTCTGTGGCTTTGAAGGTAAGTGCAGAGCCTGATCTCTGATTTTCTTGTCATGTAATGCATCTTTGGGATATCAATTTTTAGTAGTGATTATGGTTTGGCCAAGTTGAATGTGTTCCTCGTATTGTTTTTCATATGAGGGTCAGGTTGTTTGTTCTAATATAAATGTGTTCCTCATATTGTTTCTTTTGTCAGATTTCTTCTCAAGCAGTTTATTCCTTGCATAAGACCTCCACGAGAGATGTAAGTCATTTGCTGCTAAAATTCTTGCAATTTAGAAGGTCAAGGCACTTTTGCACGTCCTGCTTTGACATGCAGTGATCATTTACTTCTGTGTTATTACCCTCTCAACACCCGTCCTCACCTTCAATTATTGGCTTTGCCTGTAAGGTGCACGGCTCAAGTTGTGGGTTCAAGGACTGGTGAAGAGAGGGAAGATGAAAGTGGAGAGTGCTGGGGGCAGTTTGGAGGGTTTATTTATTGTGCATGATGAGATCACTTCCCTTTTGGTCATTGCAGCATGTGAAAAGAGCAGCCTTGCAGCACCTCAATGCTAGCAGTGCCGAGGTTATATGTGAGGTGGGTAAAGATAGGATTGTTCAAATTGTCATTACGACTCCTTTAGTACCTACAAGTCCTTACCAGTTATTGTTCTGTTTTTATGTGATGGGCGATCATGCTTTAGTTGTTGACATGATATTGATGTTATCTTATTGTCTACTTTGTTTTCAGCTTCGATACGATGTACCGAAACTTTACAAATTTCATAAGAAAAGGGAGGTGGATATTGCTGTGGACTTGTGGCGATTTGTTCCTAAGAGTAATCAGGGAGTGGTGTATAATGCCTAGCACCACATTAAGACCTTGTATGGTGTATTATCGGTGAACAAATATAGATGTAAAATTTGTAGGAATTTTTTTTTTTCTTCTAATTTTGTTGGATTTATTGAAGACGGCCTCTTGTAACAGTTGAATAAAAATCTTCAGGCGACCACCTTTCTATGCTCATCTAGTCATCTCAACCTTGCGTGTATATATTAATGTATGCAATCCCTTGAGAATTATAAAAATTAGCCCGCCATCTTCAATTTTATAGCTATGCTCAAATCACTTAAAAACTTAAGAGAATGAAATTATCATTTTTTTACCTGTCAAGTAATCCATTTGCTGATAAAATTCATTCATTCATCTGCTTTCCCAAGGCACACAGCTTGGTTTCAAGCTCAAGCTATGCCATTGGATTTGCCTAAGAAAAGAAAAATGAAAGAAGTAATCTGACAGTATTGAGCCATGTTTTCACAAAAAGATTATATACTAGTTCAAAAATGCCTCAACAGAATTGTATTTCATCGTTCGTGCAACAAAGAATAAATCAAAGATGCTTCTCTTCTTCTCTCTCGCAATATAGATGACAAAAAAGTAGCTTTGCTGACCATATAACTGCATTGATCATCCCCTAGCTGCAGATACATGCTAAAACCAAAACAAAAAGAATCATATTACTTCCACCTAAAATTAATTTCAGCCACCCTTGCTATCCTTTTAGTTGTTACCCACCATGGATAAACATACCCATCCTCCCCGATCTGCTCCATGTTAACTCATGTTTTATCTTTGTCTCATGCTTTGGCTTCTGACTTTGCATCCTCAACTGTCTCCCCCAGGGTGAACCGAACAAACCTTCGAACTTTTATGTTCTCCCCAAGGGCAGCAACAGTCTGCTTCACTAGGTCCCTCACCAAAAGACTATCATCCTTAATAAAAGGCTGCTCTAGAAGAGCAAGTTCCCCAAGCCTCTTTGAGATCCTCCCCTCCACAATTCTCTCCCTAATGTTCTCAGGTTTTGACAGAAGGTCCTCCCTCTGCATCTCAAGCTCTTTTTCCCTTTTTACGATGCTCTCTGGAATATCTTCAATGGATACAAATTGTACCTGCAGGCAGGCCACAACTTGCATTGCCAGATCATCAACCAACTCCTTGAATTTTTCACTTCTACCAACAAAGTCAGTCTCGCAGTTTACTTCAATTAGAACTCCAATGCGGGAGTCATGAATGTAGGATCCGATCCTGCCTTCAGCAGCAAGCCGACTGGATTTATTTTCAGCAGAAGAAAGACCCTTCTTTCTCAGGTACTCTTGTGCCTTCTCAAGATCCCCTCCAGTTTCAGAGAGAGCTTTCTTGCAGTCCATCATCCCCTCTCCAGTTTCTTCACGTAGTTGTTTAACCAAAGCGGCAGAGACAGCAACAGTTGGTGCCCTGCAATAGGGTGTTGTATATAGGTGACATCCACAAAATATACATAAAGAATTGGCAGCAACATGCACACATGTTGAACTCATGAAAAGCAGGGTCGAATTCAGAGTCATCTGAGAACCATGATGAAGTCAATGAAGCCCTAAAGCTAAGATACAATGTATATTTAATTGTAAATCAGATACTTTAGATGATATTTTGGAAATGTGGAGAACATGCATTAATGTTGGGGGAAAACAGTAATAGTTGTCAAAACAGATTATTCTTAATGCATTAACTGACTCATACTAGTTCAAGGACAAAGGAGTCTCCAAGGAGGAACATTATGGTTCACTCTACTTAGAAAAAGAATCAATGCGTAACTAGGTTGTGAATGAACCAGCAGCAAAAAACAGATTATTAAAAATGACTTGTTTTCACCATTAGCAGTACTTAATATAGAACTGTGCTTGTCTGGAGGAAAAGTAAAAAATAATCATGCACATAACAATGACATTTTTTACGCCAAAATTTATCAAAGACCCAAGGTTGAGCAACTAAAGTAGGCAAGAAGTTTATATAAGGCATCAGATATAGTGTTGAACTGCCATTTTTTAATTTTAATCACAAAAATTTTAAAATATTTATGTTGATCTTCATGACCTGGTACCACATCACACTGATATAAAAGCAAGACAGGATTTGTGGAAAGCAACTTACTTCTGAACTGCTTCCTTGGCGTCCACTGCAGCAGGCTGCTCTTTTCCTGCGGTGGGCACCGGTTTTGCCGAAGTTTGGGCAGCCACTTCAGCAGCAAAGTCCTGACTCTTTTTCTCCAAGCCCTCTCCAAGATTGTAGCGCACAAACCTCTTCACTTTTATGTTTTCTCCAATGGTTGCAATGGTTTGCTTCAACAAATCCTTCACCACCAACTTATCATTCTTAATGTAGGGTTGCTCAAGCAATGCCAACTCCTCAAGCCTCTTCCTGATCCTCCCTTCAACAATCTTTGATCTAATCTGCTCTGGCTTTGACAAAAGATCTTCCTTCTGCATCTCAATCTCTCTTTCCTTGTTCACAATCTCTTCAGGAACATCTTCTGTAACAAGGTACTGTACTTGAGGGCATGCAGCCACTTGCATGGCTAGATCATCAACCAGCTCCTTGAAAATTTCACCCCGGGAAACAAAATCTGTCTCACAGTTTACCTCTAGCAAGATACCAATCCTGCTATCATGAATGTATGAACCTATTCTTCCTTCAGCAGTGGCTCTACTGGCCTTCTTTTCTGCACTTGCTAAGCCTTTCTTTCTAAGAAACTCCTGAGCTTTAACAACGTCCCCTCCAGACTCTGACAAAGCCTTTTTGCAATCCATCATTCCAGCTCCTGTTTCTTCACGCAGCTGCTTTACAAGAGCTGGTGATATAGTTGCTGTCATCCATATACAAACACATACAATTAGAGGCAGATACAACTTACTAATAGGAGATTGCTATTGCAATGTAAATTGACCAATCAATCACTTAACAGAGCAAATTACAAATTCAAGATAGGTGTCTAAGGATTTATTGATCCTTATTAGCCCAACAGTAATATGATTCAACAACATCTTTGGTCACAAATTGCATATTGTTTTTCAGAAATTACGTGTTTTATGTTTTTTGTTACCAACTTACCATCTTGGACATGGAGCATTTTTTTGGAATTTCCTTGAACAAAATATACAGAGAACACTTAATAAAAAAAACTGAGTTATGAACCTTTTGTCTCTTGAGGAGAAAGATCTGGTTGTACACCTGAGCTGGTGACAGGATCTGGTCGCACTTCCTCATCTTCAGTTACTGCAGTAGAAGGAATTTCATTCTCTGAAGTAGGTGGTTGTATTTCCTGTTCATCTTTTGCTATGGTGTCATCAACTTGACGCTCTATAACCTCTTCTCCTATTGGACTTTCTGAAGGCAACATGTGATTAGCTATTTCACTAGACGAATCTGAATTTGCATCATTTTCCACTTCATCTTTTGAAGGAGGCTCCTCACTTATAGAACCCGTGGTAGATATACTCCCTTCAGGAGCCAAGATTTCAGAACTCACCTCTTCTTTTTCTATGGTTTGGACTATGCCACCACTAGTTTCTAGTGTTTCCAATGAACTGGAAACTGTGCTTTCCTGGTCCTCTTTGTTGTTCACAGAAGTGCTAGAGGCACTATCTGATGCACTGACTCCCCCATCAGCCTCCTCTAAAGGAGCATCACTATTTTCAATTGCTTCATCCACTGCAGAAGGGATGCCAACAGTTCCCTCATCACTGCTTGCTTGTTCATCCAGCACTTCACGAATATTGGACTCAGTCTCACTTTCATTGACCTCCCCTTTTAATTCTTCTGAACTCTTTGGTGTTACAATTTTTTCAGCTGCTTTCTCTATTTTCTCTCTCTCATCCAAAAATGCAGCAATATCCTTGTTTTTGCGAAAAGCCACAACAAATGGGTTTGTCGCAGTGTGGACTACTCCTTGACTGACCTGTGAGTCCGACTTTTGAACATCTTCTTCTTTCTTCATTGTTAAGGTTACTTGTCCTCTTGTAATACGCAACACACGGACATTAATTTCCTGGCCAAGCTGCAGGGAGGTCTCCCCCATAACATTTGCAAATCCTTCATCAGCTTCCTCCGAAGTAGGCAGAAATCCTTCCTCCCCCTCAGGGAGAGATATGAAAGCACCAGCCCTTACAAAATTCTTCACCGTGCCCACTAGGTCCTGCCCCTTAGCAAACTTTGAAATTTTCCTCACCTCATTTTTCTTGTCACCTTTCTTTGGACTACTCCTTCTACCAGGTCCAGCCCTATCACTACTGGTAGAAACATCTTTCCGCATAGTGAGAGATATCCGCCCAGTCTCCGTATTGGCTTCAACTAATGTCACCTTCACCTCTTGCCCAACAGAAACAACACTTCCAACATCCTTAACGTAACTATCACTCAACCTTGAAACATGTACCAGGCCATCTGTAAAAGCTCCAAAATCAATAAAAGCACCAAATGGCTGGATTGACCTTACTTTCCCTGTAAAAGTTGCACCAGGGACCAGCTCCTCATCCTTCACAGGTGGCATCTCACTTTTCCTAATAGGTCTTGAACGCCTTGATTGAGATGGACTGGGACTGGCATCAGAGTTAGTCGCAGATTTTTCATTTATTTCAGCTGCATCGGAGGACTTATCCAAGGCTTCAGTAGAATCCTCATCTGCAACTGGAGAATTTGGTTCCTCCAATGCAACATCGGTTCCTGTGGCAGATACTACACGGATTCTAGATCTATGATGTACAAGAGTGACAGGACATCTACTGTTGTATAATGGAAACAATTTAATAGAGGTTGAAAAAGGTAAAAGTAAACTCTGTGGGGATAGAGTATGTCTTGTGGATTTCCTTGAAAAACTGAATTTTGTTAAACAATTGTTCTTTCTTACTGTAAAGGCAGTTCCAGGAATAAGTGAGACATTGCTTATAGAATACGGAATTACAGGCGTCATATTGATTTGAAATGTAGAAGTTAAGTCTGCTGTTAACATAAGTCCTTCATCCCTTGCTCACCTGAACAGCATATGAAAATCATACAAGAGGGAAAAAGTTATCTTGGAGTGGTTTGACAGTAAACTGAGATACATAATGTCTAAGGAAAATGATATGATTTGGAGAAATAAAAAATTGTGTAATTATGTGCATGAAGACATAGGTAACATCTCAATTCAAATACATGCACCTGGTTCACCTGAGTCATAGAATTCCATGTAATGAGAAATGTTGGTTCAAAAGTACATTACAAGTGCTGAGAGCTCAAACCATGAAAGAAGTTTTTTAACTTTTCCATCAAAATTATCGTCTATATCAACCATTCATGAGAATAAATCCTCTCCATGGTTCATTCAATCAATTATGCTACTTGGTAATTCACCTTTGTTACCTTGCTCACAAAAGTTTCAAATCCCACCCCCCATCCCTCTTCAACGCAGACACACATACACACTTGAAATCCTGAGTCTATGCAGGTTAATTAAGTCTCATTGAAAATATAGGAATGCCAACTCCCAGAATTATAACTGTCCTGAATTAGCTAATTATTTTTAGTCACCAATAAAAGAATGTAGATACCACCATCCAAATTCAACTTAAAATGGAACTTGACACGCACACCACAATCCGCATTTAACCAGACTTACACAATTATTTTCTGAATGATTCAAAATTATGCAGCACAGAAGCCCCCAATCCCCTCGCCCCCGCCAAAAGAAAAAAGAAGAAAGACAAAGTTCCACTCCTGAACAAATTCAGAGCAACAGGAAAATTTCCATTATTGAGCAAAATTACTACATTCAAAGTGAATTTCAAACTGAACACTAAACAATTATCCTTAATCCTGTCTGCACAGTCCATTCAAATATAGCTGTACACTATCACTGAAAAACTATAGTCAACCTTCCTCTTCCATTTCAATGACACAGTGAAGTGAAGTCAGAACACTAATAAACACCACAAGAATCCAATACTTACAAAGATAGCCAACCAAAAATAAATAAAAGAAAGACACAGAGAAAAACAGAGAAACCAGTTATAATATCCAAAGGCAAAACCAAGAAAACCATAGAAAACTGGTGGTGGAGATAGAAAAAGCAACAAAAACCAACAACCCATTATTGCAAACTTATCCAAAACACTCAAAGCAGCAGAAATTCAAAGACCCATTTAGTGCATGCAGTTGAATTTGTACCTTTTGAAGCAAAACTCAGCCAATTATAACTTTCAGAACATGTTTTAAAGTAAACCCGAAAAAGTTTATAAGTCTGTAAAGCTTATTCTGTGCTGATGATTGAGCCTACTGAATGGTCATTACTGGTAAGGAGAGGAAAATGAAAGGCGGGGCTTTAAATCCTTATCTTTGTGGCAGTGTCTGCTTGTTCAAAGATAGGCAAATCCACGATGAGCTTCTTTGGCTCTCCGAGCCAGATAAACTGGACTCTCAAAAACCTTGATTTCGGGCCTATTTGGGCTCAAGCCCGCTTTCTTGGAGGCAGTAAGCCCAACAAGATTCCCTAACATTGGGTTGACATCGTAGAAAAGAAGTGGGCTCCAATTGGGTGGGTCTATTTAGACCCAACTTTTTGTTCTTTAGCCGAAACATACTATCTATACCCAAGGAATAAAATTTTGGGTTTCAAAGAAATTTCGATGGAAATTTCGACGAAAATTTCGAAGATTTTTAAATTTCGACAAAAATTAGATGGAAATGACGAAAATTTTGAATGAAACTTTACCATATGTTTATTTAACATATTATCTACTAAATTGATAAAAAATATTGAAGAAACCAAATTATATAGTAGGTTTCATGTAATATAAGATGAATATAATGCACGCTGGAGACAAATACTGTTAAATAAAATTAGTGTAATAAATATATGAAATTAGTATATTATTTATACTCTATAATCTGTACACTAAACTCTATATATTTTCTAATCTATATTCTATATTGTTTAGGATATAGTATATGATATTAGGATTTAGGCCCTTTAGGGTATTTCAAATTATTTTTTATATAAAAATATATTAGAGTTTACTAGTTTAGGGTTTAAAAACAACTAAACGAAACTCCAAAACGGCCAAACGAAACCCCAAACCATTTTTTTTTTTTACAATTGCCCAAAAGCCCCAAACCCCAATCAACCCTTAACCTTTTAATTTTTTCTTCTTTTTCTTTCCTTCCTTTCCTTTCCTTTTTTTTTCCCCCGAGGCTCCAGTGCAACACTCATCCACTGCACTGTTTTTTCTTCCTTTCCTTTCTTCATCCTCTCTCTCTCTCTCTCTCTCTCTCTCTCTCTCTCTGTGCATCTCCAATCCATCACCAGACAACAACCCACCCTCACGGCCTCACCCTCACCTCTTTCTCCCTCCTCTCTTTCTCCCTCACCTCCCCCTGCCGTCGCCCCCTGCCATCGCCCCCTACAGTCGCCTCTCTCTCTCCCTCCTGCCACCGCCTAGCCGCCACCCCCTCTTTCTCCCTCAATCTCCCCCTGCCACCGCTCCATTGTTCTCCAAAAACCCAAAACCAGATTCACCACCGAAAATTTTGCCAAAATTTCGAGGATTTCGGCGAAATTTCGATAATTTCAACGAAATTATGTCGAAAATTTAACAAATATGGATTTCGATTTCGACACCCAAAAAAATCGAAATTTTCGGCGAAATTTCACCGAAAATTTCAAAATTTAACACCCTGTCTATACCTAACTTTTTAAATAAAAGAAATTCAGATATTTACACCCAGACTATACAGAAGGTGTGTATAATTACCACCCAAACAAATTTTTTTTTTACTAATTATCATCTAGACTTTGCATTGCTACGCAATGTGTCACCTCTGTCACATTTTTTGTTAAATTAGACAATTTTTTCTTCAAACTCCCTATTTTGCTCTTATGTGAATTAAAAACCTTTAATTTTTTCCCCACTAATTTTTCTTTGATAAAAATATTATTTTATTGCTTAACCAAATAAAAAATAAAAAATGAAGAAACAACCCAGTACCCTAACCCCCCACCCGACCCGACTGCACCTCACCACCATCAAACGAAGCCTCTCACCATTCTGTCACCGCTGTTGTCTTACTCAGCACCCACCAGTCCTTCCTTCTTCCCTCTGTCTCTCTCCCTCACCATCTCCACCACAACCACCTCCAAAGCTGCCACTGCAACTTTTCAAAGGTAACCCACAAAGACCAAGGTTGTTTCCCTCAACACATTGAAAACGGTGGAGCAAGTCTTGCAGCGGAAAGGTGCGTAGGGGAGTGTGGGGATGTCGGGGCGATGCAGGCGGCGAGTGGGATCACGCACTTGCTGGCTTCTTCACACCCCACCACCACATTCAACAACCCGGCCTCAAAAACCCCTCCAAAAACATAAACCCACAAACCAAAAACGGAGAGAGGAAGAAAGAAGATAGGAGTGGAGAGGGGAGGCGTATAGTGCAGATTTGCCGGTGTCGGGGAGGGAACATCGACGTCGGAGAGAGGGGATGGGCTGGGTGTGGAAGGTGAAGGTTGGGTTTTAATTTTTTAAATTTGTAGTTTTAAATAAATATTTTATGATATATTTTTTTAAAAATTCTTGTATATGAATCATATGATATTACGAAAACACCCTTTAATTTAACAGAAGAATTGACGGAATGTGCTAGAGGTGGCACATTGTTATATGACGCAAAGTCTAGACGGCAATTAAGAATTTTTTTTTGTTTGGGTAGTAATTATACACACCCCAACACCCTATAGTCTGAGTAATAAATATACAAATTTTCGTATTTAAAAATATGAAAATAACTCACTATACCCCCACATGTATTCCAAAATAACTCACTACAACTTAACCTAACAAATCTATCAATTTTGCTTTCTATAACTAGCACAATTTCAAAAGAGTATTGCTATTTGCACACCCTTTTTTTTCTTTTTGCATACCTCCATCCTTTAATTAATAAATTTACAAAATTACCCCAATATGAAAAACCAATTCACGCAACCCGTCTCTCTATTTTCCTCTATCTCTTTCCCTTTCGCCTCTCTCCTTTTCTCTGTCTGGCCCGATCAGAAACTCTCACCCCGGCCAACATTGAATCTCCCAGTCTCCCTCCCTTCCCCCCTTCCCCCATTCACCCTCCCCTCACCTCCCTTCCCCTCCCCCCTCTCTCTCTCTCTCTCACACAAATTTAATGAATATATATTGCATTTTTTTATGGCTTAATCATAGTAAATATTGTTACTGGGGCCTCTTTCTATAGTTCATGGCACTTTTATCTCCTCTTCCAAATTTCCAGTCATTTTGTTGCCATTGCCTCAGAATCAGATAAAGCTCCATCCATTTCCTCAAAATATGGTCAACTCTTTCGACTTCTTTTTCCACTCTTGCTTTCCTGTTCACAAATAACACTTCTTTGATTAGAGTAATGGTAAACCAAAACAAACAAGTACAAAAGGGACAAAGTTATGCAATGCCCAGGTCAAGGTCAGGGTCAGAGTGGAGGTAGACAAACCTCATATTTCTGAACCAGAGATGCCCACAAAGATTTGCATTATCCTGGGCTTCGATCGATCCCACACATTGTAATAAGCTTCTTGACTTCCTCGGGCTTGCATCTATTGCGTTTCATGGGCTTTGAAGGATTTGAAGCTTCTCTCTCTCTCTCTCTCAAATTTTGTGCTCCCAGCCTCCCTTCCTCCCGGCGAGCAGAGACCAGTGCTAAATGGGTGTCTCGGGTCGCCATCCTTGGTTCCTGTGCGAGGTGGTGGGCAGAGGTGGCGTGAGCTGCGAGCTGGTTGTCGGCGCGGAGGAAGCTGGCACGACGGAGTGGTCGGGCGCGAGCTGGGCAGAGGCACGAGAGAGAGAGAGAGAGAGAGAGAGAGAGAGAGAGAGGGGCTAGGTGGGTCGGGTAAAGGGGGAGGTGGTCCGGTGAGGGAGGGGTTGGGGCTGAGTATGTTTTTTTTTTTTTTTTTTGTGAGTTGATGAGGATGTGTTTATGGATATTATGGTAATTAGAATCAAGGATTGAAATTTCGAAATTTTCGTTTTTCAGGGATCCCGAAATTTTATTACATTACCCTTAATTTTCGGTAATTTTTCGGCGAAATTTCGGCAGCCGAAATTTTCGATCCCCCTCACATGCATTTCTGTAAAATTTCGTCGAAATTTTAGCGAAATTTGACGAAATATCGACGAAATTTCTTCTTCTCCCCTGCGCACAAGATTTCTCTCCCAGTTGCCTCCTTCTCCGGCGCGGCGTGACTCTCACTCACTCTTCACTCTGTCTTCTCCGCCTGCAATATCTGCGTGTTGATCTCCTCCCTCAACTCGTCGAAGTTGGGCTTCTCCCTGACATTCGCCTCCACCACGGCTTTGCTCTTGAGGAGGGGGACCTCGAACGTGTTGAGCTCCTGCAGGAAAACCTTGGCGAGCTTCTCGCAGTCGCCGTAGTTGTCCTCGTTCTTGGCGAACTTCTTCTGGAGCTTCTTCAATGGCGGCTCGCCTCTGGTGGTGGTCGTTTGGGTGAGGAGTCTGTGCTTGATGATTGCGTCATCTTCGAGCGGCCCGAATTGTCTTTGTCAAATTTGGTCTAGTGATTACATATTTACATCAGTATCTCATAGAGACAAATCAGACAATTGTTGATTAATAAACAAAAATATTATGATAGTTTTTTATTCATTTAAGTTTGGATTTACGCTAGTGGCCAAAAAAAAAAAAGTTTGGATTTACAGTTTCCATATACTGATATACAGGCTTCTTATAAGTTAGTTTGTTAGTTTTTAAATATAAAATTTCGTTTAATTACAAAATGTAGATTAATAGTTTGAGAAATATATATAATTTAGTTATAAGGTGAAAGGCGATGGAGTCAGCTCCCAATGATGTAGTTCAGCCATCCTCGAGTACTGGGAGCCCCTCTATGCCACGGAGGGCCCGTCGATCTCACCGCTCTAGTCAGGTCACTGCTTCCGCTTCCGCTTCATCTACTGCCACGTCATCCACTGCGACGAGGGGACCATGTAGTGGGTTGAAGTCCTCTCGGATCGTGCGCAGTACTGGGGCGCGGATTCCAGTCATGTGTGTGCAAAACGGCCGACGACCGTTAGATCCTAACGTTGACAGTTTGTTCTCGCATGATGTGGGGGCTATTATTCGTGCCGAGTGCGCCATGATTGCAACCACTTGGAAAAAATTGCCGGCAGAGATTCAACACAAAGTGATCCGCTCCATCTCAGTGAGTATATAGCTCAATAATTAATTCAAAATGATAAATTTGATCATTTATAACAATCTAATATTTTTTTCAGGTTAACTTTGACATTCAGATGGATGATCCCCTCACTGTCACGTATATGACAGATTTACTCATCAAGTCTTACAGGCAGTGGAAGCACGAACTACACGTGTATTTCAAGGGATTTTCGTCGGCAGTTGAGGCATTGGCGAACCCCCCTATGGAGTTGGTAGAGCGGTCTGACCAGTGGCGTTTTTTGTGCGATCATTTCATGAGTCCGTCGTTTTTGGTACGTTTTATTATCTTAAGACTTTAAAAAATCGATTATTATTTTGTTATTATATTATTGTATACATACACTAACATATTTATAATTTGCTTAATATTTAACAGAAGAAGTCGGTCGCCAACGCCAGAAACCGGAAAGAGAAGCCGTTTAACCATCATAGTGGTCCGACGCCCATCTCATATCGAGTGGAGTCGCGACGTCGGGTACGTCATTATTTAATTTAATACATATATATTCTTTAATATTGGTTGGGTCTTTGACAAAATTATTTTCTTTTTCAGCGTGGGTCGCAATTTCCGGAGATAGATACTTTCGGAGATATCTATGTTCATCCCGGTTGTGATGCGGCCAAGGCAAAACATGTTAGTTTTTTATATTTTAATTTTTTTCACAATTTTTTATATTTATTTTTCTAATTGGTTACTTGTATATATAACATTTTGAAGGATGAGATGGTGGCCAACTCGAGAATATATTTGGAGAGCTTGGCCGAGCAGCACCCTCCGGGTACTCCGTTGGAGTCGATTCCAGTACCCGATCCCGATGTCGGACTTCGTATTATGATAGACTCACTGGGTGTTAGGCCCGGTAAGGAAATACGCGGCATGGGATATGGGCGGATTCGTGATGTTCGATCCTCGTCTTCGTCTTCATCTTCGTCTCAGCCATCTGCAGTCGTCGCAGGGTTGTCCGCTCAAGTGAAGAAGTTGCAGGAGGACTTACGAGCTGAGAGAGCGGAGAAGGAGGCGTTGTATGCTGCATTGACCAAGGCGATACCTGGGTTTGTTCCGCCACCATCTTCTCATCAACCTCCGTCAGATATGAATGATGATGATGCTACTAGTTTAGAATAGATTGACTATATATATTAGGGTTAATTACTACTTTGTATGGATATTTTGATATATAAATTTATGAATTTTGTTTTATATAGTTTTTGAATAAAGAATTTTTTTTTAAAATATTAAATTTAAATATATAATTTAAATAAAAATAATAATTTTTTTAAAAAAAAAACATGTTTGAGCGACGAAATTTTTCGTCGCCCAAAGGGTGTTTGGGCGACGAATAAATCTATTCTTCGCCCAAAGCATGTTTGGGCGACGGAATTTTTCGTCGCCTAAACATGCTTTGGGCGACGAATACACCTTTTCGTCGCCCAAACACACTTTGGGCGACGAAAAATTCCGTCGCCCAAAGAACGTTCCAGCGAGGAAATTAGTTATTCCTCTCCCAAATCTTGTTTAGGCGACGGATAATTTCGTCGCCCAAACATGCTTTGGGCGACGAATAAGGGTGTTCGTCGCCCAAACTCTCTTTGGGCGACGAAATTTGTCCGTCGCCTAAAAATTATTTGGGCGACGAATTTTATGTGTTGGGAGACAAAAAAATTTCGTCGCCCCTAGGTGTCTTTGGGCGACGAAATTTATGGATTCGTCGCCCAAACTCTTGGGCGACGAACCTTGGGCGTCCAATTGCTCGACGAACCAATTTCGTCGCCCAAACGTTTGGGCGACGAAACTCTACTTTGGGCGACGAATTCCGTTCCTCTCCCAAACCCTTTTTTCTTGTAGTGTTACTTCTTAGAAATTGTTCCTCTTCCAATTTCATTAAATATTAAAATAATTATTTTACTTAGAATTCCTCTCTCCTAACGTGACCATAGCCACTCCACTTAGATGTGCACACGTGCCAAATAAACTTAGATATTTTCCTATCCCTCTAGTATACAGCAGCCCCAGTGATTAATATATATAAATTGATTAGTACTTTTTTTTTTTGTCCGAGTTTGATAACTTTGATTAGTAAATACTAAATACTAAATAGTACTTAGTCGGTTAGTCAACTTAGTCCATTACTATTATTTATTTTAAAAAAAACATAATATGGTATATTAGTAAAAAAACGAAAAAAGACATAACACAGGCTACACAGCAAGTTAGTTTTGGATCTGAAGATTAATAAAATAATAGAGTTTACAGTGGGGTACATAGGTCAGACTGAGCAAATGTGAGGTGTTATTTATATAATTATTAATTAGTGACCCATTTTTTTAATAGTATTTATCACCAGCGCGCATTATATTCATCTTATATTACATAAAACCTACTATATAATTTGATTTTTTCAATGTTTTTTATCAATACAGTAGATAATATGTTAAATAAGCATATGGTCAAGTTTCATTCAAAATTTCCGTATTTTAATAGCAATTTTCGTCGTTTTTATCTAATTTTATCGAAATCGAAATTTTAATCGAAATTTCCACGAAAATTTCCGTCAAAATTTCCATCGAAAATTTCCTCGAAACCGAAATTTTACTCCTTGATTAGAATAGGTGTGTATGAGAAAATATAATTGTAGGAGGAGTGTGGGGGTATGAAGTGAGAAAAAGTAAAAAAAATGTGTGCAAAAAGACTAAAAAAGGTGTGCAAATAACATCACTCTTCCAAAATCATACCCACCTATTCCACCGACACACTTCCAACGGGATCTATCACCGTTCACTAAACCACATCGTGGATTTGAGAACATTAATTACCACCAAATACAGTAGCGGTCATTCATATATATATATATATATATAGGGTTAATTTCACGTTCACACCTTGAGGTTTGATTTAATTACAGTCATATTCCACATGTTTTAATAATGACAAGCACACCCCTAATTTTAAATAGAAATTAGACCTACCTTTTTTTTTTTGCCAGGGAGAAATTAAACCAACTTAACTTAACAATAAAATGGTTAAGCTGTTTTTTAAGCACATATACATATGTTGCGCGTGGCGTGAAATTAGCCAACCATTCTAATTGGGCCAGGCCTCAAACCCAAATATATTGACCCATTTCACAACTTCAAATGGAATAACTATAAAACTTGTTGAGTACTATTTGAATTCATAATGGTTGAATTGAATAGCTCAATATTATGTCAATATGATAAGCAACTAGATCATGACCTAGCTATTAGCTAGCTAGTAACATATTTATAATGTGGAGTAGTACATTACAAATACGAATAGCTTATATAAAATTGCAATAAGACCGGCCACATGCATGCATGCAAAAGCAAACCAGAAAGTTTTATACTTTAGAAAAACAAGTAGGCATTAATTGTTGGGTAGCATAAGCAAAACTCCATAGATTCATTCATCAACACCAGAGTAATAAACAAATATGTGAGCATGGGTGGAGCTATAATTAATAATTTTCACCAGCAACATGACATCACCACCATATGTAGTTCCGAATTTGTTATACAAATAAACTTTATAGGCAAGATATTCCCAATGTCATTAGCCACAATTTTTAAGAGTTTCTAAACGTGGAAATTAAGGCAACAAATATGTGGTGCTACATACATATATATCGAGCAGTCTAATGAATCCTTATTGGTTATATATATAACTAGGTCGGATAAGTCTTAGTTCTGAGTTCGAATTCTCTTTTCTTAATATCCTATCCTTGTTTTTAGGACTCAACTCAACCCGATTAATTAAGTGTGAGTATACATGAAAGATTAATACTTAATTTGTTACGAGAACAAATTTAAACCTCAAATCTTATTGGTGATGTTCATGATTATGAATTGAAAGATCAAGGAAAAGAAATTCGAGCTAATGAGAAAACCCTCTAAATATATATTAACAATGAAGCACTACACCATATATATATTATCATATGAATAATGCTATACTTACCACATTTCTTATACCACATTCTTATACCATCACACGTGTCATTACTTTATTGGACATAGTTTTTCTTTTTCTTTTTGGGTTTTTATTTTTATTTTTTAGTATCCAATGTATGAATGCCATGTAAGTTGCCACATAAGGTGGTATGAAATTATGGTATAAAAATGTGGTATATCTAGCACTACTGATTATCATATATATGGCTGTGCATTATTAGAATTTAAAATTGAAGATTAGGGTAATCAAAATGGGAATTTTAAATGAACAATATCAGAGATCATATCCAAGATAGATCATAAGAGCACTGGGGATGTTGGTTTTGTGATTGGTGTTTTCAAACGAGGAGGGAGACAGTGAGGGGCAAATGCATTAATATTGTGCTTCATTTCCAAGTCATGAGTGGGGCCTTAAGTTTAAGAATTTCCCACAAGACTAATTGCATGCATATAATATTTATATATCTAAAAGACTAAAACTAAAAGAAGCCAAGTGTTGAATTCTGTAGCATCTGCACATGTGGGTCTGGACTAGGAGGTGATCTCTTTGTAGTTTCCAAGGTCCCATTTCCAGTTGTGTCTACATTTATTTATAAATCCCAAATTAATTAACTATACAAATATTTTAGACCCTTCTTGCAGTACTTTTGTATTGCATAAAAGATATAAGAGAATCTCCCACCCTGCATTAACATTAATTGATTCAGGGCTATTATATAATTTATATATATACATATATTTTAGCTTAGCATTGGCATGCATTGCTAGCATAAGAGATCTAGTATCTACAAGGTTTCTTTAAAACTCAATCATGCATGTTAATTTAAGAATAGCCGAATAGGGTCACCAACTAAACCCTGTATTATATATATAGGTGCACAAGCTGTTACCATGGCCTATATATCAGTATTTTTTCGATTCATATATACATGCAATAATATTGTGACCTATATATTTCGCTTCATTTTCAAATTAAACGCATTACATAATGAATTAAAGATATGATTTAATATCTAATCTAAAATCACGTCTTTAAATATATAATAATGTATTTTTAAATAAAAATATAGTATAATAATAAAAGAAAAATTAGCAGAGAATCTCATTTTTAGGGTCAACGGATAAATATAAAGATTATGGAATTGTGTGATTAATCATAGTAGAAAGCTAGTGTGATATTGGGATCAAACTTTTTTCAAGAAATCTTGGAGGATTCTTTTCATTATTTTTAGCTCCAACAAAAGTTTCTGCAGGGACAGAGTAGTTTTGTGATCAGTCCCACACTACACACGTACATATGCAAGTCCTCGTGTGCTGTATAGGAATATTTAATATTTTGGGAATCTCATATAATATGGGATTTGAGGCTGATTTGGATTGATATGGAAGTGGTGGATATGCTGGATATTATGGCTTTATTTATTTATTTATTCTCAAATTGATTCAATTCCTTTGCCTTTGGCCTTTCACAAACACACACAAACAAACGCAGCGTTTTCCAAGGGTTTCTTAACTTCTTTCTCTAAATATTATTAATTATTTAATCTTCTTTTTTCTTTTGCTTTGCAAATCGTGTGAAGTAATCCACTCTGTAAGTTTGCATGTGCCCCCAAATCTACAGTAGATAATATCATATATTCCCTGCATCTCTCTCCACTTTGCTTTGTCTTTAATTTGTTTCTCATTTTATATTTTATTCTAATATACTACGTACTAACTCCATCACTCATCAAATAAAAACCCAAATAGCATATTCCGATCCCCCGTTTGCTTCCACTACTATAGTACTATATATATATTATCACTATTCATGATATCTTTTTGATTATTCGTTTTAGAACTTGCAAAAAGTTGTTTGTGCATGCCTCTTTTGTTTCCTATCCTAATTAGGTTAAAAGCACTAGATGGATGGCTTAATTACAACTTCAACCAACTTCATTAGAGTTTCACTGTGTTAAAAGCATGCACTTCCAAATAGCTAAAAATGTTTTATTCTTTGCATGTAACCTTGAGAATGAAATAAACAAAAATAAACCATATTTAGATTGGACTAGACTTTACTTAATTTTGTTAAATTAGATAATTTAAATGATACAACAATTAAGTCGTGGTAAAAGGCCCGTCATACATAAGCATTTCCAGACAGGAGTTTAATTAGTCTTTATGCAAGATAAAGATGGGAAAATTCATATTTATGACCTGGCATGGTATAGTCTCTAGAAAAGTTGAAATTTGTAAACTATCTAATTCTTGGTTTTTTTTTTCATGAATAAAACTATATAATTTCATGTCATTGTCAATGGGAAGCCTGTCTGACTATTATATACATGTGTTTATAATTAATTAATTGATGTTAACATTATCATGAAGTGGTAAGAATTTTGGTACGTCAGTGCCTGATGACTACGATACACATGGCATCGTATTAATAGACCACCCCGGAAATCACACCATATTTTTTCACATTAATATGGGAATACCAACAAAATTTAATTATGTGGCAATGCATATATTATTGTTTAAAATCATATGATCCACGACATGGATTTTATTATTTACTCATGCAGTTGAATTATATATTAATCTAAATTAAATGTAGTCTACTTGGTAATGCTATTATATATAATTATATAATAACATAATTATTTAACATTACTAAGTAATGCATTTTTCACAGGTAGCTTCAAGCATCGGCTATTGAATATATATAATTATTGTATTATATATATATATGGATCTGCAGGTTGCAATCGTTGCATCTATATCACAAGAATATACGAAATGAATGATCAGCAATGGAGTGTTGGATTTGAACAAGACAACGTGTACTCTTTAATTTGTCAATATTTTTTAATTTTAATTATGTGCTTCTTCCATCACATTATATGATTTGGGTTCCATAATTTGACCGGCGGAAATTAAACTGACTATTTAAACATATAGAAAATTAGGATTAAATACCAAATTTTAATAATTTTTTGGTATAGCATGAAGACCATATAATATTTCAATTGAACTACTAAATTTAAATGTAGTTTTTTAGATTAGGTTACAAATATGTTGGCCCCTTTGATTTGAGCCTTTTCCATTTGATATTTTTGTTCTTTAGCCCACATATGATGGGTGTTAGTTAAAATTTATAAGGTTTTGACAAAATTGTCTTTAAGACTTTTATATTATCTTGAAAATTTGCTAATGTAGTCTCAACTTTACATTTAGTTGTGACTGTACGACACTCACAACTTCAAATTTAGTTGTGACTAAACGACAGTCACAGTTAAGTTGTGACTTAATTGAATTATTTTTAGAGAAATTATACTATAATATAGTATAAATAGAGGTCAAAACAATACTTTTACTCAAAATAATACATAGTATAGTGGTGTGAGTTGTCTCTTTCAATTTACCAAGACAGTCACAGTTAAGTTGTGACTAGATTGATTTTTTTTTTAATACAATATAGTATAAATTAATGTAATATTTGTGATGTAATATTATTTTTATTTTTTTATTGTAGTGGCATGTGATGTAATATTTGTAAATTTTAATACCTTTTATTTTATTATTTTGTTTGACTTTTCAACTAGTACCTAATTTAAAATGCTATTTAATTTTGATACTTAAACTAAAAAATTATTGAAATTTAGTAATTAAAATCAATAAACTTAATTTTAAACATATTGTATTGTGAGGGCTTCTAATTAAGTACTAAAGGTAAAGCTAAAAATCTCGCTTTGGTTACAAAATCAAACAACTTTCTTGATTAATTATCCTTTTAAACTCTAAACACTAATATAGATATATGAAATTCTAATATTTAAAATGAAATTTATATGTATTTTTTGTTTCCATAAAAAATTTTCAAGACAAGCTTAATTAGGGTAAGACTAGTTTGTGAACTCGTACGTACTGAGTCTGGAACGAGTTAAACTCGTACTACTCTAATTTGTATTTTATAATCACTTGCTTCTTATTACTCAACAAATGATTAATGACATGGTTTGGGAGGTTTTTTTGGTAATTGCAAGGGTTCACATGTCTGTTTAAGAAAATGGAGCATTCTCACTTTCCACCACAACAACCTACCCGGCCATAAAATATGACCCACAGATCATGCGTGGAACAGCTCAATTAGATTTGGTCCTTGGCCATTCACAACAACATTTCCAATTGAATTTTTTATCACGATCTTTAAATAATTAATTTGGTCAAATTCTCCAAATTTAACTTAATTAATTTTACCAATATTTCTGCAAGAAACTACTTAAATTTGAGAATTTAACACTTAATTTGAGCAGCATATATATTTTAATTAATCCCTTTTACGTATGGAAAAGATTAAGATGAAATTAAATGAGTTTAATTTAATTAAGATATGGATCCACAGCTAGCAATAAGCTGCTTGATTAAGGCCTATATATATATATATAATTTTTATTATTTGAATCCACAGTAGACAATCCCTATGAAGCTGCAAAAAGATTTCTAGAATCTATAATTCAAATGTGATTTGATCTAACTTTCATAATGTCATATAATAATAATATATTTTTATAATTTTGATTTTCCTTTCTTAATTAATAAGTTGCTTAAAGAATGTTTACAGCTGGGGCTTTTAGGGCACTGTAAGAGACAATTTGATCATGGAACTGGAAACCACATGCAATGTGGAACCCACCTTAGCCTAATTAAAACCTGCATATAGCAATTAATCTATTTATATGCTCACTAATTAGAATATATATGGTTTTCTATCGCTTAATACCCCAGATTTCTATCCTAAGATGCTAATCGATCTATATATACTGTAAAAAATTCTGTAATAAATGCCACCGACCCCCTCCCCCTTCTGTATGGATTCCCTTGAATTAAAGAAAAATACGTACCCTCATAAAGTTATTTGATCAAAATGTGGTATATATATATGTATAAGAATATTTCCTCTCAAAATCATTAATAAGGTAGAATTAAATTTGAATATACACTTTCGATTGGAAATTTAATAATATAACATAGCAGATATCCAATGAAAATGTTTAAACATAAATGTCGGATACATTCTTAAAAAAAAATATATAAATCTCCAATATGTGAATTTAGATAATTAATTTGGTTGACTGTTATTGGATAAAATTCTTGGTTTGATTAACTGTTAATTGAATGTGTTGTTTAAATTTAAAATATGACAGTATAACATTGTTATGGTCCCATATACTCTGGTAGGCATATTTAATTATCATATCATAAGCAATATTATATAGGGCTGGCATTTTTTACTGAATTACCCAAAAAACCGCCTACCAAGCCGATCTGAACCGTTTGGTTAAGTTTGTGTCTTTTTGGTTTCGGTTGGTGAAACAAAGTGAACTGCTACCATCGGTGGTAGAAAACGGTATGCAAAACCACCCACTCGGAACACCAAAATCTCGAACCACACCTCGAATATTGCCGACCGATCTCGAAATGTCAGTAACCGACATCCTTCGATTCGGTAGCGGTTGCATTTAGTGGCATCCGACAAATGTCGGTTCGATAGTTGGTCATGGGGTTTCGGTTCAGTAACCGAATCGATTCCACCCTAATATTACAGAGGCAAAATGTTTATAAAATTTGCAGAGACTATGTATGAATGAATTAGTGACATCTGCAGTACTTCCCTAGCTATAGCGCGTGGGCGGGTTGTTGTTTGAATATTGTTAATATAACACAATTTTTTAAACACTTAAAATTTTAAAAATCATAGACAATCGCTTTCAAGTGGTAGTCTCTAAAGTCCACATCTAAACATAAAAGAAAATGATAAATAAATAGATAGCAATTATCATGAAGATTATAATATTGCAATTATAGAAGTTCAGAAATGAAGGCAAAGGAGGAGGAGGAGGAGGGAGAAAAGGAGCATAAAATCTAAGCATATAAAACATTAGAATCTACATACAATCCGATCCAGCGATGCAATAATGACTCGGCTGTAGCATACTCCTTAAAAAGGGCTCCAGAGATCTCTGATTTCTTCAGAAATTGTTTTCATCACCAAATTAAGAGAAACAAAGTTTGGGATTTGAGCAAGAAAAGCAAATTGTAATTTGCAATTACTCTCTCTCACATATATCAGAGCAAGGAAAAAAGAAGAGATGGGTAGCAGTTATTTTGGGGAGCCAAACATGGGAAATCATGATCAAAGAGAAGGTGGGTCTGGGTCTTCTTCTTCTTCATCTTCAAGGAAAGGGAAGAAGAGCAATTCAGAGAAGCCCAAGCAACCACAGAGAGGGCTTGGAGTTGCTCAATTGGAGAAGATCAGATTACATGGCCAAATGAGTTGTGCTAATTATCACCCCTCCCTCCACACTAGTCCCTACTCCACTACTTTCAATCACGTACGTATACTCCCTGATCTCTCTGTCTCTCTGTCTCAAGTTTATTGGGTTTTGTAGATAATTAATTCTGAATTATTGTGGATGCGTTTTGGTGGCTAATTGCTCTTATGTATACATCATGCAGGAGGAGACAAGACTGCAAACAGCTTATTCATCAATACCATCATCATCTTTCTCTTCTTCATCAACTTCTTCATCTTCCTCAGTCTCTTATGGTTTTCATCCCAACATCATGGTATGTAATATATATGTATATATGGAACTTAATTAGAATTTTCATTACTTCCATATGTGGAAGTGGTATTAGTAGGATTGTCTTGTACCAATTTTCTTGTAGTGGTTTTCTCTAATTTGTTTGATGAGTCACCATGCACATATATATATATACACCTTTATGTATATGTGCATATGTTTATGAAGTCATGTCCAACTTCATCTATCATCATCACCACCACCACCAACCAAATGGCTACCGATTGATCGATAGTTTTAGTTTTACCCAATTGGAGTATTCTTTTTCTTTTTCGTTTAATTGGAGATGCAGTACTACTTCTTTTTCTTTTTCATATTTTGGAAGTTACTTAATTTTTTATACTCAACCCTAGCTAGATGCTTGTTTACAATAAATCCAAAGTTTCTATATCCCATTCCTCATCATCATCATATCTCTAGAACAAAAGAACAAGAGAGAGAGGGAGATTCAGCTTTATCTCTAAAAAATTTTCTGATCGAGTTTTACTCGATCAATACTAATTCTTGAGGAGTTTCTAAATCCCTGTGTAATTAATTCATTTCCTGGTATATATTTACAGATGGGGCTCGGTGAATATGAGAGAGCAAACATCATATATGGCGATTCCCAACTTAGTACAACACCAAGGTGCGTATAAAATTAACTATATCGTATGGTATATTAATTTTCCTTAATTGTACTATACACCTGATCAATATATATGTTTCTATTTATAAACCAGATGGACAGACCCCAGTAATAGCATCTTAGAGACCCAACATTTTGTGCAACCAAGCATGAGTACTAGACACCTTCTAAACCCACCTGCACTACTAGAGGTACTACTTGTTATACATATGCTTTTAATTTAAACAAATCGATCTATTAGACATATTCTCTTATTTAGTATTTAATTTTACACTAACTGCTATAATTATTTATGTTCACCGCAATTTGTGGTTCATGATCTTATTGTATATAATAGGACTCTCATCACAAGAAGAGCAAAAAACATAGAAGTGATTCCATGGGCTCGAGCAGTCAGAATTCTGAATCAAGCGACACTCAAGATCTAGATTTGGAGCTCAGACTCTCACTTTGATAAATTACCGATCATTTCTTGCTGCACTCAAGTGCATGCATGCAACACAAATTTGATCATTTTCATTTTCATGTGGAAGAGCTCATATTGTAATGCAAGGGGGTTGATTGAGTACTTTTTCTGCATAAGACAATATTGATGAAATTTCCTTCTCTTGATCATCTTTAATTTCCAAAGAATTTAGAAACTGATCCATCATGAATTCATGATCATATATATACCAGTTGGTTAATTCTTAGTTTCATGAAGGTAGCAGAAATGATTGATGAACAGCATACTAATTCTTTCCTCATGTATTGGTTTGATCGAGAATGTTTCTATTCATATATTAAGTCCTATTGTTCGATAGTAAAACTTTAGTAAAGAAGATAAGAAAAGGAATCAAGAAGAAAAAGTGATAATTAAGGAAGTGATTAACTGCAAACTAAGTGGAGAGTAAAGATGTTAGGTAAAAGCGAGGGACAACTTTTACAGGTACATCTCATTTATTTTCATATATTAGTAATATTATATCAGGCTCCTTCTATTGAGTTATATCTTAACTTATTTATGTTGAGGTATGACCTATTAAGGCCTACACGAGTCGTTTTGTGTCGATCTGAACCATTCATTTTTTACATCTCCTTTAATAGGTCATCCTTGCAAAAAATTAGCCAAATCGGAAATCATTTGCCTATCTAACTTTGATCAAATAAATGGACGAAACAAATATTTTCGATGAAACCGTCCATTTGTTTTATCAAAGTTAAATAGGCAAATGTTTTCCGATTTGACTAATTTTTTGCAAGGAGGATCTATCAATGAAGATGATCCTTTCCAACGGTTTGGATCGACACAAAACGACTCGTGTGGGCCCCAACAAGGTCATACCTCAACATAAATAAGTTGAAGTATACCTCAATAGAAGGAGTCTGTATTGATCATATATATATATATATGAATTCGATCTTATACATATGTTTATATATCCAGTTATATATGTCTCATGGTGTATTCGTCTGTCCGACCATCCGTGGTGATCGACCAATGTAGATTATGTCTTTTATGTATCGATCAACACATGTTCATCGTTTAGTTAAAGAGAATTCAAACCTTAATTAAGATAAATGTGTATTTTCTATCTAAAACAAATATATAGTATGTTTGACGAGTTCGGATCTTCTACGTACTTGTAGTCCTAATTAAAATTATGTTTAATGCTCAAAATTAGGTTGTTTTAGGCTCCATATTTAATTGTACGTTTTCCAATATATATTCTAAATATTACAAATATCTCTCAACTTCTAATAATGGAGAGATTTTTTTATATAACCGATATACCATTACGTGGTGTAACAAGTATATGTGCTATACTATGGGTGAATGTTATTAATATTATACTCTAAGAGAGATAAACATGCCGTCCAACAATACCCTTATAAGTTGGATTGGTTACACCACGTGGCGGTGTATCAATTACACAAAAAAAAAATTCTCCTAACAATGATGTTTTGTTCCACAAAAAAAAAAAAATAATGATGTTACACGCATTAGTCATAATTAAGCTTAATATATAGTACACAAAAAATATAAGTATGGATCATATTTTACACTCGACCTAGAACAAACTATTATTTTAGGTTATATATATTGTTGCAGTAACAAGTAATGTGTTTAAATTGGTTTTTCTTTTGGCCAGATTCATGTGGTTAATTAAATTGAAATTCTTATATTTGGTACGTATCTTATGATTACCCATTGACATTAGGAAAATGATCGAGCTTGTTCAAGAAGAACTAATCCAACTTTTACTTTACCCTATATTAATTGATTATATTATATAGTCCTTATTCCTCGATTAGTAATTAATTAAAACTGTTACTCTCTTTGTTGTTTTCTAATCATGGAGCATATAGTACATGAGCTACTTAATTATAGTGTAAGAGATTCAAACTTTGTGATCAATATTGCATTTGAAGAGATATATTTGGTCACATCGATCATGCAATCATATATATATATTGGACCAGGGAAGATCAAGCTCTAGTACTAATTAATGGTTAAGATCTTGCATGATCTTAATTAGGTCAAGATTCTTGCTAGGTTTGTTGGTGATGAATAGTATATGTAGTATGATTAACAAAACTAAGCACACTAATTAATATCAATGATGATGGTCACAACATATATTAGTATTGATGGCCAAGATTGTCTCAGAGTTTATTGGGAAATCATATATATGATGATAATATTATTTGTTGCCGACAAAGAAAAACATGAAATTTCAATTCCAATGTCTTACAGAGTTTTCTTATGAACAACTTCAGACCATTATACCAGTCATATATATATTCTAAACTTTACGTGTTAGCCCCATTTCGTACAAATTTACAAAAGCGCGCTCTAATCAATTAATCCATAAATTAGAATCTTAATAAGATAATGTTGTCTACTTTTGTATGCAGTTTAAAGCTAGCAGCTTAGCAGTAATGGTCCGACCTCACAAGTACGCACTGTGAATAATGGAAAAGCCTAATTAACCACGGCATTCCAGCCGCCTAATTAAAAATGAGCCAAGAAATTCCAATTACATACTTGTAAGAAAGCCATTTGATACATTTATGTGCATATATATAGCTATATATATATATATTGTATATATAGTTAACTTTGTATTATCTTATTACCGTTAATTCTAGAGTGTTCCTCCTACATTGAATTACTATCGATAGCTAATAACCCCGCTTCAACAAGTCTTGGGTTCCTGAAGTTAATTGCTCCCAGAATATGAATCTCTATCTCCCTTAGTTTTGCCAAAAACAAATTCACATGGAAAGCAAAAACAGAAAGTGATAAAGAGTAAAACAACTTGTGTAATTGTAGATGCCTTTGTTCAAACGTCATTCTAAGCTGTCCCAAAAGCAAGCTACTTTAATAAGGCGCGCAATTGGGATATAGCTGTCTTATAATTAAACTCCTGTATATGGTAATTAATTAATTGCAAACAAATTGATTAAGTAAGTACTTAATCCTCTCACTGGGTAAATACCATTTCAACAATAATAAATTATTAATTGTGTCTCCAAGCCCTGTTTGTACTGAATTACAAAATTGCCCCCACACACAAAATGGAGCACTATGTATAATTAATGCAGCCAAAGCATGCAAGCTTGTTATCATAATACGTAATAGAGTTCTTTTGCCATCAAAAGATACGATGGGGGTAAAAGGGTAATTACAATAAAAAACATGCAGATCGTCGCGTACTGCTAAAATAACAAACTTCATTCCCTTCTATCAAATCTCTAGAAATGGCTTCAACACAGCCACATAACCGGTACAATATGATCTGGATGCAAAGAGAAAATTTTGTCTTAATTTCTTCTTTTTTGTCTTTTTTGGAAAAAAAACAAAAAGAAAATGAAAAAAGAGTGATAATTGTATGTGTACTTTTTTTAGATTGGTACATTAGGGTTCGTTGTGAATATGTGGCCAAAAATATAGAATTAGGCGGTTTCCTGCAAGCCAGGATTAGCAAGCACATTGCTAATTTTGCAACGACCCAACAGACTGATGGCGTTTGTTTGAGTTATAAAGAGAGATGGAGAGGAAAAGCAGGGAGGCAGAAGACGCAATACAAAATAAAGCGAGCAATTAAGCACCATTGAAGAAACCTTCATTCTTCAATGGCTGCTTTGCAAGGAAAGGTTCTCGCTCTTCTCCTCCCACTCCTCTTCCTCTCTGGGACCAATGGCCAGTTCTTCGGAGCTGGACAATTCCCACGTTTGCCATTCTTCGACAGCCCTTTCTTCCATAACCCTTTCAGTGAAAACACTCACTCCATCTTCCAAGCCGAAAATGCTCGCCATCCCATAGATCCTGAACAGGCTCAGGCGGCTCAGACGTTCGAAGCTACTAGAGACCGCCAGTCGGCTGCGGGTACTGCAGACACTCTCTACGGACGGTCGGCTGCGGCTGCAAATGCTAAGCCGGCTGCGGGTACAATCGCTCAGCCTGTGAAACCTGACGGCGGGGGTGCCAATGACGGTGGTGCAGCCGCACAGTCGCCGGACTTCCCAACCAAATTCACCGGCGCGTGGGAGGTTGTGAATAAGGACGCCGGTGTGTCATGCATGCATATTAATCTGCTCCCCAACAACAAGATCATAATGTATGATGCCTCGGCTTTCCACATATCCAATATCAAATTGCCCGGAGAATGCATTCCCTTCAAGGATGACAAAGGCAAAGTGCAACAGGATTGTTGGGCTCATGCAGTTGAATATGATGCGAACACAAATGCAGTCAGGCCACTCAAGGTAATACATCCATTTATTTGATTTATTTATTTCGATGATATGGGCCGGCAAAGCTCGATCGATCTGACAAGCTAGCTAGATTGGTGATCACAGATTGTTACAGACGGATGGTGCTCATCAGGAGGGCTCACGGCTGATGGTAGGTTCATCAGCACCGGTGGTTGGATTGAAGGAACTAGAAGTGTTCGATACTTCGATGGATGCGACAAATGTGACTTTAAGGATGTCCCAAAAGTATTGGCGGAACCAAGATGGTACGTACGTACGTAGGTCGATATATATATGATCGAATAGCTCCGAACCAAGGAAAGAGAAATTATATATGATCGAATAGCTTAATTCGAAAGCAGTAATCAAGGTTTTAATAATTAATTTTGTTGTGCGTGATAGGTATGCAACTCAGATAACCCTAGCCGACGGTAGGTTCATTTTGATCGGTGGTCGAAAGTCGTACAGCTACGAGTACGTGCCCCAGGAAGGACAAGTGAACCAGCAAGCCATCTTCTTCCCACTCCTGGACGAAACCACCGACTTGGACGAAAACAACCTCTACCCTTTTGCCCACCTCTCCACCGACGGGAACGTGTTCATCCTGGCCAACAGCCGCTCCGTCCTGCTCGACCCTAAAGCCAACAAAGTCATCCGCGAGTACCCCGTGTTGCCGGGTGGTGCCAGAAACTACCCGGCATCAGGCATGTCGGCGCTGCTCCCAATAGAGCTCAGCGCCGACAAGAACCCTGCACTCATCCCCGCGGAGGTCATAGTTTGCGGTGGCGCCAAGCCCGAGGCTTATGGTCTGGCAGCCAAACAGCAGTTCCTGCCGGCCTTGCAAGACTGCGGCAGGCTTATGATTACAGATCCGAAACCGCAGTGGATAACGGAAGACATGCCCTCACGGCGTGTGATGGGGGATATGTTGATCCTCCCCACTGGAGACCTCTTGCTCATCAACGGTGCCCAACAAGGTACTTCGGCCTGGGATTTCGCAGAGGAACCCAATTTCACTCCAGTGCTCTACACTCCCCAAAACAAACCGAACGCCCGGTTCAAGAATCTTGCCCCGACCAACATTGCAAGAATGTACCATTCCACCTCGGCCGTGCTTCCTAACGGCAAAATTATTGTAGCAGGCAGCAACACCAACGCCGGCTACCAATTCAACAAGAAGTACCCGACTGAGCTCCGGGTCGAGCACTTCACCCCTCCTTACTTGGACCCGGAGTTGGCGGCCCATAGGCCCGCGATCGTGCTCGAAACCTCCGACAACAAACTGCAGTACGGGAAGCGCTTCGCCGTCCAGTTCAAGCTGGCCGACAAAGTCACCATGGCCGACATCAAGGTCACCATGTACGCCCCGCCTTTCACCACCCACGGCTACTCCATGAACCAGAGGTTGCTCATCTTGGGGAAGACTGACTTGGCACAAGCTGCCGACGGCGTTTACAAACTCACTGTGCTGGCGCCGCCGTCGAGTGCTCTGGCTCCGGTGGGGTACTACCTCATCTTTGTAGTTCACCGTGGGGTCCCCAGCGTGGGAGAGTGGGTGCACATTAAGTAAATAAGACCTACCAGCTGCAGCTCGTTCGATCAGTCAATCCACCAGATGCATTCATTATTTATATATCATTGGAGATTCGTATCCCAGGATGAAGAGGAATATGCGGGACCCAAAATCATTTTTATCTAAACATGCATTAGTTTTTGTACAACATTCTTTCATATATTGTTATTAAACCATTAATTCAATGGTATTTTTTCCTATAATGTTGTACAAGTTTTAATTTCCAATCTCTAGCTCCAAATAAAACAAAGTATATATTAACCAAAAAAACATCCTCAATCGCGTTTAGATATCACTAATTTTACTATATGATGAAAAAATAAATAATTGTTAAGTAAAAAATATAGTGACACATAGGAGTAGTAGGCTAGCCACTTAACCATCTGGGTTGCTTGCAACGTTATGGGATTGTTAACAATACTGAATACGTACCATATGTAATTGGTATCAAGTCGATCTAATGTTCTTTACTTCTTCTTTTTTCTCCACCGAAAAGGATAATTCAGAGTAAAACAGTAAATACCTGCTTATTGAACTATATGAACATACCCCCTTGGAAGAGCGCTATGCAGTTGAGAATTGGCAAAATGAGAAGTCATCGCAGGCCATAAATTCACAGCTGGACAGCCCGACAACTTAATTGCAACATTAGTCCCAAGAACTTTCTCCTAATCCTACCCACACCACGTCCCAGCTAAGCCACAATTTTACGCCTTAATACCCCTATTCTCTCGTTCTGCATGTACTCACTCTTAGCACCCCAGGTGATATACGTGCTCTTTGGAAATTTTGCATCAACTAGATTCTGATGAAACACAATGATCGATGCACACTCTGGTGCCGCAATCCAAGGCAACGGCGAAGATCTTCAACTCGTGCTGGATCAAATTTCAGGTTAGAACTACTAATTATTCTTTTTTGTTATGGTGATCCAAGCGTATACAGGCATAACTTTTCAAACCAAAGCAAATAAATAAGCTAGAAAACAGAGATCATCCGCATCATGAAGGTTTTGCAGGATAAAAGTTGTCAAATAAATATTCATTATGCTGCACACTAGATTTGTAACTTATCTGTACATTTAAATATAAACATCGTTGAATTGTCTGTAAAACGCATAAAAGGTCAGTTTTTTTTCCCTCTAACCAGACTACAATACTGCCTTTGCTTTGCAGGATCTGCTGTTCAATCAAAGAGAGCTTTCTTATTTGGAAGCATTGAGAAGCTCATTAATTAAGTTGGTACCTGGGAATTCTGCAGGGACAGTAACAGCCTACTACGTAAGTTACTAACTTTAGCAAGATAAAAAGATTCATAAAACACCAAGTTTGTGTCTCAGATTTATCATTCTCAATTAAGCTAGGCTCTTCCCCAAGGTGATAATGTAGAAATGTGGATAACAAGTTATTTCCAGGCCGGGGAAGGCAAAGACACTCACTTTCACATACTTTTTAACTGGACTGCAAATTCGCACTCCTTCCATTGATGATTATTATGAGTCAATGAAGTCCCAATTCTTAGGACCTAAAGAATAACATGTGCTAATTGTCCATATACTCAAATTTTGCAGCTATCGTCTACTGGAAAAAACACATGATGAGATCGATTTTGAATTCTTAGGGAACATTTCTGGACAACCCTATCTTGTCCAAACAAACCTCTACGCAGATGGAAGTGGAAACAAAGAGCAGCAATTTAACCTTTGGTTTGACTGACCCAACCGCTGATTTTCACAGCTACGCCATGCATTGGAAACCCAATGCAATTGTGTAAGTTAACTTAAGCGGCACATACACAAATTCACACACATGGACACACGGATACATACTGCTCTTTCTAAACTGAAAATCTTTTCCCTAATGGAGGTTCATTCTTTTTCAATCATCCCAGAAATCCAATTTTAAGAGTGATAGACTCACTACCACAACAATTCTATCTCATGTCACAGTATATATTCTACTAGTGCCATAAGTCATGGAACCAAACAATTCCTAAACTTTCACTTCTATGGATTTAGGTGGTTTTCAGAAACTATGAGAACGAGGGAATCGCTTACCCTAACAATCAAGGGATGAGGGTTTACTCCACCCTATGGAATGCTGATAACGGGGCAACTAGAGGTGGGCTAGTCAAGATAGATTGGAACAGTGCACCCTCCATAGCTAGATTCCAGCACTTCAGGGAAAGGGCCTGCAAGTGGAATGGAGAGATAAGCATTGGTCAATGCGCCGCCACTTCCCCGGAAAACTGGTGGACCTTCCCTATATACAGCCAGTTGAGCAATGCTCAGTTGGGCCAGATGAATTGGGTCAGAGATAACTTCATGATCTATGACTACTGCAACGATACTAGCTACACGATTCAATGGACAGATAGCTCCTGAATGTTTCAAACCGCAATTCGGATTTGGGGCTAAGAATAAATCAAGCTATTGAAAGAGACCCAAATGGAGTTTACACAGGATTAATGATTCTGCAGCCTTAATTAGTTTTCTTACTTCCAGTTCACAACTGAAAAATTAATTTTCTTGTGGTTTCCTGTGTTTCAACTTTTCGATTTTGTTTAAAACTTCAGAGACAAAAAGAAGTATAAAGCAAATGACTTTCCTCTTGACTTTCCCTTCTTTTCTCATCAGCCAAACACTCAAACAAAACAAGCTAGCACATAAAATTTATACAAACAGAATGCATTCATTCACATCCACCCAACAAAAAAAAACCTTAAAAACCCAATTACGTGATACAAAGCCAAATGCCCAAAACAATCAAAGCCGTACCAAACAAAGCGAAGCCGAGGTGGGTCTGCTCCCCCAAGAGCAAGCCAAACACGGCAGTGGCAGCAAACGTCGTCGCATTGGTGACGGGCACGGCCAGCGAGATTGGGGTGTGGCTGAGAATGGCGAAGAAAGTAGCGGAGGCCGAGAGGTTGACGAAGAAGGGGATGGTGTACTGCCAAATTGAGAGGAGCTTGAGCCAGCTCTTGAGGGAAGTGAGAAGCTTGTGGTGAGTAGTTGGGCTGGCCTGGGCCTGGGCCGAGGAGGAGGATTTTAGGGCTTCGTCCCACAGCAGAGCTCCACAGCGCATTAGGGCGTTGGTGGCGCCCCAAACTAGGCCCACTGCGATCATCTTCTCAATGTCTCCGATCATTGGGCTTGATCTGATCTCCCTCTCTCTCTCTGTGCGTCTGCTCTGTGCTGCGACTTGACTTGGATGGTGCCGATGAACATAATGTAAAATTAAACGGAGCGAAACGACTGCGTTATGGACAATTATTTTTTTGCTATTACGTGCAAATGAGAGTTATTGACTTATTGGTGGCAGTTTTAACGATGGCTTTAATCAACTAGAATATTAGAGAGGTAAAACAATCATAATAACATCATTTAAATCTTTAAATCTTTTACCTCATTTTAGCTATAATAAGAGTATCTCTAGTCCTTCTTTAACTTTTTCTCCAAATTTAAAATAAAATAAAGCTACAACAATTCTTTAAAATCTCCCCAAATCAAGTCAAATAGATGAGACTCCTCAAATTCTCCTCAAACCTTCAATAGTCAGATTTTAAACTACAAACTCCAAAAGAAAAAAAAATTAAGAAAACTTTCAATTTTAACATTGGAGAGCCTTTTCCAAATTGAGAAAAAGAGTCAACGGTAAACAGGCCTGCCAACAATAGCAACAGGTGTGGGTTGCTGCCTAGTTCAAGTCGGGTCTGTGTTGGTATTCAATCATTGAAGTATTTTATATTCTTACTTGATTTTTTTATAAAAAAAAAAAAAGGGGGTCATCAAAACAAAATTTCTCATAAACTTTTTATATGTGTATTTAGTCTCTCGACATGCAGTCATGCAGACTCATGCGCGTATTAATTAGCTTTTTTTTTTTTTTATTTCTTAAACATATAACCAAACACTCTAGCAACCCCACTCCCACCCAGCCAACACAGCAATAGCCCCACCACCTCCCATCCTCACCGTGGAAGCTACAACATCGGCCACCTTCACCCTCGGTGTCGGCGTCTGTCCCTTTGTTCATTTATAAAGACATTTCATCAAAGATGATCATATTTAACATAAACAAAACCAAGTATCTCAAATCAATTTTGGAAAAACAAACAAAAAACAAAAATTTAAATTTAAATTTTTGGAGTTACTAAATTGGGTGGTATACAAAGTTACCAAATTTATTGTCATCCCGTGCGTGTAATGTCTTCTTTCTTGATCTTATGAGTTTTTTAGCCAATTGCCAACCATGTTATTCAAATCATAATTTTATTATAAAAAAAAAAAAAAAAAAAAACCAAAAATGTCACTGTTACTTGTAGAGTTGTTGTGCACACCTTTTGAATCTTGCGAACAAGAGGGAGTTTGGGGGATCGTATAGCGCTCTATTCATTGATACTTTTGGGGTTTTCTTTTTCTTTTTCTTTAATCTCTTGGGTGTGCTTTAGCATGTCTTCATCACATTTGGGATTTCTAAAAATTCTACTTGAGAGAATAGAGGTATTCGGGTTGGGGTAGTGGTCATAGTGCTATTGTGAAAGGAAGTTGAAAATTGCTAGCAACTGTCGACAGAGTGCAACGTTGTGATAAAAAAGAGTTCTTATTTTTTTTTTAATTTTCACATGTGTCTTTTACTGTTTTACCCTTTTTATATTAGATTATCTTTAATAACTCCTCTATCAATAAATATAGACAGAAATTCTCTCACAAGACATCTGTTATTTAATTAAAGAACGGGTGTATATGTTTTATGATTTTTTTTTCACCATTTAATCTCAAATTTAGCATAATTTAATTATATAGAATATAAATCATCAATTAAAACCTATTTCTTAATTTTAATTTTCATAATTTTGAATTCTCTTTTTTCGATTAGAATTTAAGTTTTAACTTTCAAATATTCTAAAATTTAAGAATTAAAACTTAAAATATAATCTCTAATAATAATTCTATACTCTAAAATATAGAATTATATACCTTAATATATTGAACTTTGTAAAAAATAACAAAATGTCATTGAAATTCTCACGAACGTCATCCATACAGAATTTGTATATATATAAATATAGATAATTATAACAACTCCCAGTCCCAGCCCCTACGTGATGCTTTAGAGAGATAAAAAACACTTACGTGATGGTTGAAGAAATCGATATCTTTCGAGCATTCCCAACCCAAAACCAATCAAATCCAGACACTTCATTTCAAATCCCTCGAGGGTAGAATTGTAAACCAAATTGGCAAATCACCTATTATTGCAAGTTGTGGGCACCGATTTTGATGTGACCAAATATGGGTGGAACTAAACAAGACGGCGACGGCGCTAAAAGATGGATCACCTGCAAACACTTTTTCTAGCTGTTCTCTAAAACCCTTGCTTTAAGGTATTGTACGTACCCAATAATTCTTATATGTAGCCTCCAATCACCTAAAAGGTACAACCAAGACAAGAACATGTTTCGAACTAAAAGCTACAGTGACTGTAGAGGAACAAACCCTGCTCGGGAGAAAATCGCGCTAATCACATCCCCACCAGGCCCCCACTGTTCTATTTACCAAATTGACCCCAACACATTTGGCCATAAGAAAGCGAATTGTCAATATTATCCTTCACAAAATAAGCAATCCCCATCTCTCTCTATCCATCACGACACAGATCCCCAAGTAGTCAACAAGTCAACGGCCTCCACCAACCCTAAAGTTCCAAAACTACCCCTCTAATTCTCTCTTTATCCACTGTGAACCTATCTATCTGGCTCTTGTTGCCGAGCCTTTTCGCCTGTGTGTGGCTTCAGTTTCTCAGCTCCAAACAAATGAAAAAAAATTATTTAAAAAATTAAAATTTTCCTCAATTTATAGGATTTCCGACTCGGATCGAAAATCCGATACCCGTATGTGAATTGAGAGACCCGATCCGTCGAATTCGGGCATGGAGCGGGTCGTCGGCGGCAAGTACAAGCTCGGCCGCAAGATCGGCAGCGGATCGTTCGGTGAAATCTTCCTAGGTGAGTGTTGTGGTTATAATCGGAGCCCTTGATCATAGAAACAGTGATTGATCTTTGTGATTTTTGAATTTCATTTGCAGCTACTCACGTCGATACGTTCGAGATCGTCGCTGTTAAGATTGTAAGCTGCTAATTCTCATCTTAATGTTGTTTATTTGAATGTCAGTTTTATTTGTGTATGTAATTCAGTATATGTTCAATTATCAGCAATTTGAAGTTTCATTGCTATTGAAGCTGTGTGAACTCCTACTTAGCTAAGAATGATGTTCTTAGTTGATTGACTAGTTTGGTTAGCTAATTACATTGATTTTGATTTTGGGTTGGTGCAGGAGAACAGTAAAACGAAGCATCCCCAATTGCTTTATGAGGCCAAAGTATACTATATTCTTCAAGGAGGAAGTATGCACTACTTATATATATATATTTGTATATGGAATATGTTTACGTATATAATATTGGGTTATATTAATTTAATTATTTGTAACTTTTGTAGGTGGAATTCCGACCACAAAATGGTCGGGCATAGACGGCGAGGACAATGTGCTTGTTCTTGATTTGCTGGGACCAAGTCTTGAGGATTTGTTTGTGTATTGTGGGAGAAAGTTTTCACTCAAGACTGTCTTAATGTTAGCTGATCAAATGGTAACCATGGTTTCTTGTGACCAGATTTTTGAACAACCCTTTTTTTCTTTCTTAATTATAATGATTTTCATGTTTACAATTTATCTTCTTTATGTCGTGGTTTCTTTTGATTTTTTAAAATCAAGATTGCAAGGATAGAGCTTGTGCACTCGAAAGGTTTTCTGCATAGAGACATAAAACCTGATAACTTCCTCATGGGTCTAGGTCGAAAAGCAAATCAGGTGATGCTTCTGGCTTGTTTTTTTTTCTAACATACGTACCTTAATGGTTCTTTCAACTTTTTTTTTTCTTGGTTTTGTATTGCCATAAATCTCCTGTTTGCATTTGATTTGTCAGGTTTACATAATTGATTTTGGACTTGCAAAAAGATATCGGGACTCCACAACTCATCGGCACATCCCTTACAGAGAGAATAAAAACTTAACAGGAACTGCACGTTATGCAAGCTGCAATACTCATCTTGGAATTGGTAAGCTAGATAATGTTAAGCCTAATAAATTTGATGAAATAAATACTCATTCGCCTTATTGGTGTCTTTTTCTTAGAGCAAAGCCGGAGGGATGATTTGGAGTCCCTTGGATATGTTCTTCTGTATTTTCTTAGAGGAAGGTACGTAATTTGTCTCCACCTCTTTATCTTTGCTCAACTACTCAGGACAGCATTTTTCTCTAGTGGGGTAGTAGTTGTGGCATGATGCTCAAAATACATATATGTCATCAAGCAATACATCAGAATATCAGATAGCTTCTAATTCATATTAAGGAATTGAGGAATTGGGACAGTAGGACCTAATAATGCATGATTCATGCCATCTTATGTTTTGCCTTCTTTTCCCCTAATGATTATTTTTTCTGTTTATAGCCTTCCGTGGCAGGGTTTGAAAGCTGCCACAAAAAAGCAAAAATATGACAAAATTTGTGAGAAAAAATTATCAACCCCTATTGAGGTGCGTGTCAACCACTTATGTGCACTTTGAAAGTTCTATAAGGTGTCAACTGGTCTGACTGCTGTTTTCTAAAGGTTCTATGCAAATCTCACCCAGTGGAGTTTGCATCATATTTCCATTACTGCCACTCACTGACATTTGATCAGCGGCCTGATTATGGATTCTTGAAACGTCTGTTCCGTGATTTGTTTCTTCGTGAAGGTAGTGGTGTTCAAACTATTTCTCTTTCATTTATTTTTTCACCTATATTAAAGAAATTTCTTCACATCGCATGGGTCCTCTCTCTTGGCTTGTAATAAATGTGATTGCATATGTTTGATCTCCCATTTAACTGAAAGTCCAATATGATAACGTATATATATTACATAAAGTATGTATTTCATATGCTTCTCTGAACATTTAGACCTATACTTTGATGTTAATTTTATTTTCTGGATGTTTTTCGGCAAATGGCAGGATATGAATTTGATTACATATTTGATTGGACCATCATCAAGTACCAGCAGTCACAAAAGAATAGAACTCAGTCTCAGTTATCCGTAAGTGTCATTGCTGCTTAGTCTGTTTTTTTTTTTTTTTTCTTTTATTGGCATCACACTTTCAAGATTGGGTTACTATCGTGCTTCTAATTTTAATATCCATGTATTACAGCCAGTTCCCGGAGGAAGCAGCAGCCATGCTATGCCAGTGAATGTAGATAGTCATCAAGGTTAGATCTTGCTGATGGACTTTGCATACTTCAAGTAACTGACTTCTCTAGTTTGAGGCTATTAGCCTTTGAGGGTTAGATGTGAATAAGATGAGTGATAATTTGAGAGCAGATACTGATTCTCTTTTTGTCACAAATATTTGTTGCTTTACAGAGATTACATTTTCTTGTTAATTATTTAAGTGGCAGGAGGTGTTAGTGCTCCTTATCCAGCTGAGGTTACAAATCGAATTAGATCAAGCAATACCACTGGACCTGGTGTTCGGATGCAGTTTAAACCACCAATGGGCAGGAATTTAAATCATGATAATCCTCTTGAAAAGAATGTTAGTCATATTACTTTTGGATAATTACTTAGATAAAAGTTAATTCTCTGTTGTGTAACTGTAATTATGAATTGTCATTGCTCTTGTACTACATTGTTTTATAGGTTGCAAATGAAGCATACACGCCGTCTACTTCATTTTCTGGCACCTCAAGAAGGAATCCCGCTAAACCACTTTTGCCCACTGAAGCTGCAAACACTGGTCATGGACATGGAAATAAAGTAGGTCCATCGAGTAGCTGGATTCAATCACTGCAGCGCATCTCTTCAGCCAAGTGATCTACATGGTAATTCATCTGGTTCATACTTGTGTCATTTATTTGGTTGAATGCTTTCTTGGTTGCAGTTAGCACTATTGCTGACTGAGTGCTCTGTACTGTGTTTTAGTGACAGATCTGCTCTAGAAGATTCTAGCAGTACATCTTTGAAGCAGATGTGTGGTGATTTAATGGTTCAAACCTGCAACGTATCTGTTCAGGAAGGTTTTAGTGATGCATCTTTGGAGACATTGAATTGGTTCCTTGGTGGGTGCAAGCTTGCATTGTTTTTCCTTAAGGTGACTAAAAATGTGTTGGTTGTTACAAAATACAGAATACCCAAAGCTTGGATTCTGTGCTGTACATATATCTCATAAGTGACATAGCAATCAATCCTGTATCTAAGTTTTTCTTGTAGCATGAATGATGTGTGATGCTATTTTTTCCCCATTCTTGTTGTTAGATAATAAGTTGTCTCCATGTCATTTAATGGTTGTTGACAGTGTTTCCTTATTGGCTTATTCCTAAAAGTTGCTGTTGTAATCTTAAATCTATACGTTTTGAATGAAGTGTCATAGCCCGATTGGCTTTTTTAAAACTGTTTTCTGCGTTAAAAGTCCGAGAAAGGGACAAGTGGTGAGAAATCATGTTTGGATGAAGTTTTCCACCTTAGTTTTTATCAAGTTGAAAACTGAGTTAAAGGAACTGAAAATTTCTTTTTGACATCTTCACATGTTTTCGGCTACATTTTAAAAACTTATCTGAGAAGTTGAAAAAACACAGAGAACAAGCAAGAGGTGTTGTTATATCACTTATGATATAAAAAGGGCTGTTGGCTGTTATGAAGACAACTTTCCCAAATTATTGCAGTACCTATTCCTCTCTTAGATCTCCATCAGCAGGTATGCATCTGATTCATTGTCTCATTGTCTCATTGTCTCTCCCTCTCTCTCTCTCTCTCTCTCTCTCACACACACACACACACACACACAGAGTTAATCAAGTAATCTATCTGAGTTATACACACAAACACAGGTATTCTCTACTAAGGTCCTTAGATAAAGACTTCTGTTTCAACCTCCAGATCATCAAGTCATTATTTATTATCAATGTCCATATGAGAGCATTGAGAAGCATTTCACCCATTATGCCATCTTAATCGTTCATATTTGATCTAACAGTTGAGAATCAAGTCATTATTTATTAGAAATGCATTATTAGTTATTTCTGGGCCAATGGCATCTCATGTACCCAGTTCCCTTTGAACATAACTCAGGAGTGGCTATGCTAACTATTACCGTGTTCCTACCAGGAGCATGCTCAAGGGGAAATTCGAGGCTGGTGTTCTGAACACGGACTCCAGGTTGGTTGCCAGATTGATCTAACCCCTGAACTTTGACGTATGGTTGTCGGTTGTCACCATCTGGGAGCCGAAGCCCTGGGATATTCCTAACTTATCAGTAATTGGAAGAGATAGAGTTTGAGAGAGAGAGGCTTTATTCTTTACTTTGAGCGCCGAGGCCCTTTAACCTGCATTTATGTCATATTTCTTATCCAGAGTTGATGAAAATGAATTGGATGTGGGATGGATACTTGTTGTGGCAGATTTATCTGTGTAATGTTGTTTTCAACCTATTTTTCAATGTCATCTCAATAAAGGATAAAAGAAAGAAAGAATCTAGCAGATCTGGGATTTGTAAAACAGTAATCGTTTAATTGTTGTTTGTTAATTTCAGGCCCGTTGACAAAAGGGATTGCATATATGCTGATGTTGGTGGTGCAGCTTTCAAATTCACGTGGAGGAACATATTACATATGCAATGTTGTTGGGAGGTGTTTAGTCAGACTGGTGCGTATGGGTTGGTTGTGTGTACCATTTGCTCATTTGTGATGGGTTTTCTGGTTGTGTGGTTGTGTTCTGACAAAGGGTTTAAAGATCACCCTTAACCAAGCTAGGTCCTGACCCCATAAAAAAAATTATAAAAAAAAAAAAAAAAAAAAAAAAAAAAAGAGACCAACCCAGGTTGGGCATAACTAGCAAAACCTAGCAAGTTCTCTGCATGATCAAGCATTAGTAATCAACAAAGTTTTTTTACTTGAATGAAGGCAGCCATTCAAAAATAGAAGATTAAATTGATGGGAATTTCCAAAAGATTAAACGACATGGGAGCAATTCAATTATAGTATCTATAAGAGATCTCATACCCACCTATCAATTTCATAAGAAAAAGGGATTTGTGTAGAGTGCATCAAAACTTGCACTGAAGAGTGAAGAGGAGGGAATGGGCTCATAATCATTTATCATTCAAGCAGAGAATGCTCTTTAAATCTTTAAGAACACTCACAACTGCAGCCAACACAACCCCAGGTTCTGAATTGTCAACTCCAACCAACTTAGCCAATAGCTCAAGCTTCTTTCTCACCCCTTCATTGTACAACAAACCATCAATGCATTGCTCACCTTCCAGCACACCATCATCATCATCATCATCTTCATCTTCAGCAACTTCCACTTGTTGATAACACGAGGATCCAGCATCAGACATCACCTCAGTGTCTCCACGCAATGACTTCATAAGAGAGTTGGTTCTCACAGGGCCAAAGTTGCAAGATAGGGTTTCTGTTTTTGAGAAGATATCTGTTGTGGAATGTTTAGAATGGTTGAAGATAATATAATGTTGTTTACCATCAGACCAGGTCTTTGGCTCCTCTAATGTGTTTCTTGCATCCATTACTTGTTAGGTGTGAGAAAAGAAGAAATTGGTTTTTTAAAACAAATGCTCAAGTCATTTGGTCCTTTTTTTATAAAGCCACAATTTTTGCTTCAGAACGTTACACAGTGAGGTTAAAGATAGTAACTTGGCCAGTAGGTGGTGGAAATGAAACGGCTAGAGGAAGCAATTATAATAGTGGGAATTAAATATGAGCCATGCTCGCTGATTTCAAATGGGTTAACGTTTCCTTTATAATTCATGCATGACATAAATTGAATTTTGATTTTCTGTCAATCAATCGGTTTAGACAAAATGGCCCAAGGTCATGACATACAAGATGGCATTTCTGCTATGGTCCAAGGTAAACATAAGATTTTAAACTACACAAGTACCAGGGTCCTTCCCATCCCATTTTGACAAAAACCAAACCCACCATTATCATCTTATCAAACAAAATGAACAAGTTTTTTCTGCAAACTTGAATCACATGCTTGTTTTCCTCTGTTTAGTGACTTAATCACATCTGTCGGAAGAGGACCACAAACCTCTCACTCATTGCAAGATTGTATGTAAAGAGTAGCAGGGGATAACTCACACTTCAAAAATTTGGCTATTGCTTTATAATTTTATATATACAGTATTTGGGGCAAATACAAGATTGAGACAGGACATGTTCCATCTCTTTGCCTGTAAAATTTTACATCGACCCAACCTAAAAATTGTGCATCACAAAACACATGAATAATATTATAACATTGACATAATCTAAAGGTTCCCATCCAGTCAATGCTTTCAGATGTTAAGAGATGTACATATATAGTGTAGCGGAGTTGCTAATCCCATGGTTCATACACCAAGAGCACACCTCCGGAGCTACATTGTCTCTGTTAAGCCTCGTGAGAACACATTAACCACAGTTTTTAAGATCAACAACCAACCCTACTCCAAGAATTGCATTACTAGGTGAGTCATTTGTGGAACACTAAAATTGGTCTGTTGAATCCAGTTTTGCTGCCTGACAAGCTGGAAGTAATGTCCTCCACTTCTCTAAACCCAATCTGTAATTATGTTAAATATCAGATATTCCAAGATATTGACCAATATTTAAAGCAAAATAATGCCCTAATTATTACTGCTCTATTCTGAATTTGAACTACATCAAGAATGTAACTTACCTTATCCAGAAGTAAGTCTTGAAAACATTCTGGATAGAAGATAATATTTCTATAGTTGGTTTTAGTTGTCTGCACAATAGGACCATAAAAAAATGATTTCCAATCAAGCGATAAAATATCAAGTCATAAAGTAATTACCAGAAAAAACAATTCTTATGCTATCCAGCAATTCATATCACTTACATGTAGACCCAGGGTAAGACTCATGAGAAGATCCCAAATAACAAACTGAAACATTGTTGAAGTTTCCAAAGTATGCTTCCAATGCTCACAAACATCTAGACTGACCTGACACTCTATAAGAGCTATACTACAGCTTGGTACAAAATAGCTTCTTGAAAGACCCAGGGATCTCCATCCACACCAAAAAAAAAAAAAAAAAAAAGACCCAGGGAACTATACTCTTTGATTATTACAGTAAAGAAAGAGCAATATTTGTTATATACCAAAAGAAATGATTTTCGGACTTGTTACTTGATTAAGAAATGATCCAATAGGTATGAACTCAGAACTGCAAAAAAAAACAAATGGAAATTACCTCAGAAACTTTATAATTCTTTTCATACGACTTCCAAGGTTGAGGTTCCAAAACAAGTATGCCACCCTGCTCATGAGAAGATAAATTCATCATATATTATCCAAAGGCCATCATTTAACTAGGAAATGCTATAAATCAAAATTGTCTTTAACAAAATCCATCATTAGTTGATGGCCGAAGGGAAAAGATGAACGAAAAGAAAAGGCATGGTAGAGAAATAGATATAACAATCACCGGACGAAGTAGTCTCCAAATCTTTGAAAACAATGTAAGTAACCCATCATCACCCCAGTTCAGATGAATCCATTTTGTCACGCTCAAACTGTATTTCAGGAGACAAATAAATTTCACAATCAAGCAACACAATATGGCTAAGCAACATTGAAGTAGCAAATGAGAGCTTGTAATTGCATATGAAAAGCATGCATCAAGATGCAATTTTTTTCATAATATTATTGACAGATAACGATTGCTATTTTGAGCCGGGAAAAGTCACATTCACTAGTGTTAAATAATTGTAGGAAGACAAAAAAACCCAGGGTAATGAAAATGGCTTTCTTAAAGATTTGTAAAGCCAGTGTAGATTCCACCAATGGTCTCAAAATAGGTTCTCTGTTTTTAGAGTGCTACGCTTTGATGGTCTATGGATAAAAAAACCTGGTTCCAGAAGTATGCTCTTATTTGGTAGTCCTATTGAGTTACTAGAAAGTTCCAGTCAAAAATTTCTGGTAAGTAGTTTTAGTCAAGATTTGGGGAAAGATAGCCATCCCATTTTTTATTACATATGAAGTCAAATGCCTACACATCACAGGAAGTTCCCACATCCTATTTCTTTTCCTTAATAAAACGAAAAATAAACATATTATATTAGATTAACCTAGAAAAAAGGAGGAGCTTACCAAAGAATGGTATCATAATGCTTCTTTGGTGGATCCTGACTATTAACAAAATCTTCGTTCCGGAAAGAGACTATGTCTAACAAATCGTTCTCTTTCTCCTCAGAAGAACAATTCCTTGGGATCTCCTTTGTTTCTTTATTTGATGAACCTTCAATACTGCGCTCTGAACCATTTGTAGTCTGTGAAATCTCCAATTTGGAAGCCTTTCCAGGCATCTTTCCAGCTTTCTCCATTTTCAAAATTTTTCTGAGGTGCCAGTATGCATCCTGAATTCGATCTGGCAAGACAACAAAATAACACCATCAGTGACTACACCAAAACCCCGAAGCTTATCAGTTTCAACCATCAACTTAACAATGAAATCTTCAACACATCAACATTCAACCTGTCTGCTGCTTACAGAACTAAAAGCAATACTAACAATGAGATCTTTAACCCAATTAGGTTGACATTAAAGAACATTAACTAGGATTTGGGCTAATTTGTTAAGGAATAGAGTTGAAGCTGAGTCTGATCACACCCCCAACCCACTATTCTATTCAAAAAGGTGTCTAACCAAATCTTTATAAGGTCAAACTATGCCAGATATCACATATAAAAACATACTATCTATGCATGTCAACTGAACCCTGTCCTTCAAGGTTGCAGACACCCACATTACATGCCACACTGCTTAGTCCAACATAAATTTAGTACCTAAAGAATATTGCACTAGCAAACAAAGAAGATTTTGCAGAGGTATGCCTAATGAATAGCATGCATATAGTATGCAAATATGTGTGGATGTTTGTGCACATGTGTGTTTGTGTGCGCACGTAGCATGCATGCATGTGTGCATTAGTATGCATAAGAGATGGTAACAGAATAGTGCATATCCCAAAATCATGCAAAACAAGAGTTTAGAAAATATTACACATTTAGCCCAAGATGCTGACTACATTTAACTTCTATGAACTCTCACAAACAGATATTAAGAGCATGATCAGAATCTTACTGGGATCAATGTCAACTCCAAGAATGCTCTGGCAGAAGAATTTTTTGGCTGTAGATAAGTACGTACAACTGTTAATATCACTGTGAGAATAAACACATGCTAGAACCACACACATAAAGAAAGTGAATCCCCACACAACTAAAAAAGGCCTAACTGGATAAAATCAAGAAATCCACTACATTTCCTTCGATTCAAACTATCAACTTATACTCATATATGCATTAATACTTCCATTGCTTATTTTAAATGAGAAATAACTACCTATTTGAATAGTTATGATCCCAGAATTGCAGCCAATGTCAAGACAATCCTTGCCTTCGAACCATTCCTTCTTGAAAACCTTCAATCTAGGATCTTCCTCTAAGTCTTGGTCAATCTAAAATATCATATATAGGCAATAAGACTTCACATTATTCAAGATTTACATAAATAACAAAATCACAAACCGAAGAAATTCCCAAAATTAGTACTGAGATGATTCACAAACTGAAGTAATACCCAAACTCATCATCGAACTGTTATTTTTTAAGTTTATCCGCTCAAATACTTCAAATTGGGTATTGTAATCATGAATCAGGGATGAGATTTAGTCATTTAGGCTATTTTTCGGGAAAATAAACTCCAAATAATAACCATAAACTCAATCCAGCCATTCAGAAGCTTGCATATTTAAAATCAAAATACGAGTGCCCCAGAAACTTCGAATTAGCCCTTGTTTCAATCAAAATTGACCAAAACACCTAAATGGGTACCGGTAAACTCAATCAAACACCAGTCCCACTTCAATATCTACTTGAAACAACTAAAAAAAAATCAAATTTTTAGTCTTCCTGACTTGCCTAAGCTTTCTGGGCAACCAAGAGGAGCAATAGGAATATTCAAAAAACAAATGTAAAAGCAAAAGCGGTGGGTAGAGGATTAGTTACACGATAGCCGTAGTAGTTCCTGTAGTTGCCGTAAGGACAAATATCTTTGCGTTTTTTATTTCTGCGCTGCCCATGTTGTTGTTGGCTTTTCTCTTCCCCCTTCTTCTCTTTCTCTGTGCTGCACATGGCCAAAGATGAAATCTTTTACTATTTCTTAGAAGACGCTCAGTAAGGTTTCAGAGCACTGCTTCAACAATACTTTAATCTTTAGACCAGAGACAGAGAGAGAGACAGAGACAGAGAGAGAGAATGAACAGTTCAAATGGTTTTATAGTTTTATGTAATGGTTTAGGGTTTAATATGAACCGTTTTGAAGCCTCCGTATGATGTTTAGGGTTTAATGTTAGACACGAGCAACCTTGTCTTATAGGAAATATATAATTTTTTTTTCAAGACAAATATGTGCTCTTTAATATTTCTTTATAACTATGTATCAATTATAATACTATAATTTCAGTTAATTGATCACACTGTCACTTGAAATTATGGTTAGGCAAAACAATTTTTTGTTAGCGTGTAACTGGAAAGTTTCTTTTCCTTCTTTCCATAGGTGTGGGAGATAAATGCTCTAGTTACTCCTATTGAGTCTGAGGTAAACAAATTTTCTTTTTTCTATTTTATATCTTTTACATCAAGATAAGCATGCTGGTAACATTATTGCAATGGGAGAATACCTATAGGCTATAGCAGGGAGATGTTATTCATCAACAACAGCAAATTCCTTTCTCACCAAAAAATACAAGCCGTTCTCATTTCTCACCAGTGAGGAGAATATCATTCTGATTTCTGTATGCTTAAAAGCATGTGGCCAAACCAAACTGCTTTGCAACTTGCCAGGATATCTTCCCACAGAAACAGATGAATTGAATGACCCAAAAGAATATAACATAATAAGAGAGAAAGTAATATCTCAAACTTAACTACACTGCTGCAAAGCTAATCGCTTTTTCTTTTTTCTTTTTTCGATAATGGCTGCAAAGCTAATCGTGAGATAATATTTGTTACAAAGGTTATTCAAAGTTAATTATAACTTTATCTACAAAATGGAATTTAATACATTCTTTCAAGAGAACAGCTTTGTAGAATCATCTTGGCCTGATATTTCAATTTCAATATCACAAACTTGGTACTGTAAGCCTCCTACATCTCACTCCAATTCCTTAAGGAAATCAACATTATCCACAAAAACCTGCAAAATGGAAAAAAATGTATGAGACCTTGTAAATCAAGGGGGGCAATAACCGCCAATCATCTTTCAGCATGCCACAACCAAGTTTGGTCCAAGTAAGCCAATACCAAAACATCAAGAAAGTGGCAAACAGAATTGCCACCTGAATCACATAAGCCTTGCCAGCCTTTTTGTCGAGGAAGTTTACTTATATATGCACCTTAAGTATCTACACCCATATTTATGATTAACGGATAATATTGAACGAGTCTTGACAGCTATATAAATTAAATCCTCTTTTAGAATCCCCTTAAGTGTGAAGCTGTAGGTCCTCAACAAAAGCATGAAGGTATGAACCATACCGATTTCCAACCGTCAGGATCCAAGCAAGCGGTGATCTTTGTGTTGATACCAGGCAATGGCCCAGGTTCTCGTGTAACCTTGCCCCCACAGAGTTTAATTGCTTCAGCAGTTTTATAGACGTCATCTGTGCCTATCGCTATCTGTTGAGATAAAGAAATCACTCTACAAAATTAGTCCAAAAAAAGGGTGGCTCCAGACCAGATATACCATCTTTCAGTAATATAGCAAAATAGACTAAATAAGAAGCAAAGGCACCAGAACACAAAATAGTTTCTGAAAAAAACAAGCAAAATAATACGAAATCATGCATGCCCACAAAAGCAAAACCTCTTTCACAACAGATTGAGGGAACAATATCAAAATAAGAGGGAAAATAAAAAGGTCTGGATTCTACCTGGGCGTAAGCATTTCCTTTGTTGTACTCTGTGACCCCATAGTTGTATGTCAACTCCAGAACGGTATTTTTGTCTTCAGGGCCATAACCCAGCATTGCTATAGTATACTAGAAGTAATGAGCACAAGATTATGTCATTAAGGTAGGAATACACTAATCCAAAAACCAAACAAGGCTTGCATTATTGCATAAAACGTATTTTACAAATCAAAATAAGCAAGTTCAAAGGACTACATATGAGACAAAAAGATTAGGAGACATAACACACCGATTAAAACAAAAAGGAAGAGGCAGCAGTTGGGACAACGACTCAGTCAAAAAAAATCATGCAGATTGAAGAATTATTGTCTTTCACGATCTCCAAAAGTTAGTTGCATAATAGATGAAATTCATTCTCAGATAGATTTATTCCCACATGTAGTGACCATGGTTTGATCAAAAGATCAAATCTAAAAAATTATTGGTTAGGCATGCTTGTTCATCGCTGCTTCAATCTAGAATCTCATGTTAATAGATCATCATACTTAAAATCTATCTTTGGATAAAAGAGGCATCAAGATGATCAACCAGGAATTCTGATTTAGTTCCTGATACTAACAATTCCTTTGCAATATGGATTTCCAGTGTACAAAATAAAAGGCAAATATTGATCTAGAGAAAATGCAAAACTACCTTGTACTCAGGATTATCTCTCTTGCGAAGGAGCTCCATGCCAAAAGCCTAGATAGCAAAAAGGAAATAAGGGTTGAGAACCAAAATAAAAAATAAAAAGGCAAACAACATATTCTGCCCAAAGCAACTCTCACCTTCTCATAAAATGTTATGGAACGATCAAGATCACCCACACGAAGCATAACTTGACACAAAGGCTCAGGTGTAGGCCCTCTTTCCAAAAGTTCAAACTTATAACCATCAGGGTCTTCAACAAATGCAATTACTGTACTACCACCTTTGACTGGACCAGGTTCTCGAGTTACCTTGCCACCCTTAGCTTTTACAAGTTCCACAGTCTTGGCAACCTAAACATAAGAGCACATAAGTAAAGTCCTAGAAGGTGTCCATTAAGAACCAACAATTCGAACAAGTCTACAAAACTAGTAACAGCAGGATAAAATAAAACTATCATAAAACGTTTACTGTATGCTTAAAAAAATATACATCAATAAAATAGGGACTTACATCATCAACAGCAATACCAAAATGACCAAATGCAGTTCCAATATCATACTTGTCAACTCCATAATCTGGAAGCGCCATTAAATCAAAATGAACATCAATCATATATATTTACAGTGCAGGACAAGTGCTTATGAAAGGAATTCACAGCAGGTTTTTAGTGAACTTCAATGCTTTAGATGGCTTACTGTAAGTGAGTTCAATAACAAAGTGGGAATCCTCTGGCCCGTATCCAAGAAAAGCATTTGTGTATCTTTCCTCTGGTATGTCGCGTTTCCGCAACAATTTCATCCCCAGGCACTCTGTGTAGAATCTGCAGTCACAACACATTTTTGTTTGAATTCTACATTTTCGCTGATTCTAATCATACAAATACAACATAATATATCAACAGACATACTTTATGGTCCGGTCCAAATCCCCGACGCGGTAAACAACATGGAGCATCCTTCGCTTGTCCTGTTTGACCCACTCTAGGACATTTTCTGGGGTAGCCGTTGTGCTCGCCTGTGCCGCATTTCCAGCAGAAGCCACCCCCATGGTTTTACCATCTCCTCTCAACAGCTTAGAAGCTTTCAGACCGAAAAACTGTGACTGTGGCACGGCTGGTAGACAACTCAAAATCATCAAGCAGGTCTAAAATTTAAAAAAACAAAAAAAAATTCTGGTATTATAAATCTACCCACATTGGCATTTCTGTAACTTGATGTCAATCACAAACATAATAATCCCCGTCATAATTCATTAAATATTTATTTCCATAATCTCAACCATTCGATTCTAATCTTTGTACAAAACTTCTAATGAATTACTACAAGACACTAATCAAATTTTACATGATTACATAATTTAAAACCAAATCGAATTTGACAGCCTCTAAATCCCCAATTCAACTGCAAAGTGATGAATTCAGCAGAAACAAACAGATTTAGGGTTTAAGTTTATTTACCACTGGCGAGGTGAAAGCAGGCGAGCCTCCTCGAAGGAGTGGACGAAGCGAAAAGGCCGAAGCGAGAAGCGCCTGCGAATCGCAACGTAGAGAGCGACGGTCTGATTGAGGACGCCATAGGTATTATCCTCACCATCTCTATCTTTCTGTGTCCCTCTCTGACCTCTTGTCTGAGGCTGTGAGTGACTGACTGGCTCTGAATTTTTTTTTTGTTTTTTTTTTTTTTGGTTTTTTTTTTTTTTTGGGTTTGGGGGAAGGGAATGAGGAAAAAGGAAGGGTGGTCCGCGTAGCAAGGAAAGCCCTGGTTGTCTGGTGGAGTGTGTGAAGTGAGAGGAGAGCAACGCTTCGATTCGATTTTGATTTTGATTCGATTTCGGGTTGGGCCGATGGCCCAATTATGGCCTACATGCTTGATATAAAAGCTCAGCCGAAACGGGTGCGTAGAACTCGGGCCCATGACCTAAAAATAACAATGTCATTAATGTATTGTTAGCATGATTTGATTTGGTAGTGTGGTCTAAAGACTCTAAACAAGCATCAAAGTTAGCATGCCTGAATTGTACCAAGAAAAAGCTGGAGCTCCTCAATACCCTATTTAGAAAGACTATCTAGCATAATCTTGTTAGAATTCCCTCTAATGCAAGATTAATACGAGATATGTAAGAGGGTTTGCATATTTAACGTAAAAAAATTTCAAGTGTTAGAACACTTTTAGGCATTAAAATGCTTATTAGTATTAGAATAGTTATAAGTAATATTTAGATCTCACAAAATAAAAGACCTCATATTTGTTATATGAATACATATTAAATGATTAGATCATCTAATATGTGTTGGAAATTTGGAATACGATATTTTCTCACAATATATATAAGTTAAATATTTATCATACGAACATGATATTATACAATACGCACTCGTATAAAAACAAAACAATATCTTGTTGTAAAGTCGTTGTTTGCTTGCTTTTTCCCTTTTTCCATTTTTCCATTTTTCTTTTTTGTTTAGATACATGCATGTAATTGGATAAGAAGAGCTTGGGTTTTGAGACATGGTCAATATAAAATTCAAATGGTTTAATAGTGAGTTTCATACATGCTCACTATGAAAAAGTTTTAAATGTCTGGTCAAAGTAAAGTTGAACATCTTAGCTATAGCCTATAGACTATTGCTTTTTGAGCGTCAAATTGTATGCGTGGCATGCACTCATACAAGTGTATACGTCATGTCATGATCTAAGCAAAAGTAAGATGCCGCACAAACGATTCTGGACCATCAATATTACCATCAATCTAGATTCTACTAAGATGTCTCTCAACGAACCGTTTGGGATTGCGGTGGAGGATCCAAAAATTGTTGTGAATGATAATTCTCAATCACCTACAGCAATTTTGATGTTTGGTAAAAAAATAAAAAACTGTTTTTCCCCATAATTTTCAACTCCCCACAGCAAAAATAGAAAGCATTTCTAAGTGCTTTTGAAAACTGCAGTGAATCACAATAATGAATATTTTATTTTACCCATACTACCCTTATTGATTTATATAATTTTTATTTGTTTATTTTAAATTAAAAAATATGTCCATTGTTAGTTATATTTTATATTGTGATAATTAATTATGATATTTTATTTATATAATTAAAATTATAATATACTTAAAAAAATAATATGAATACTTATTTAATAATTTTGTTCTTAAAAAAATTAATGTTAATAAAAATTTGTAGCCACAAATTTTAAAAATAAGTAAAAAAATATTTTAGTTTTACCTAACAAATAAGTGAAATACACTTTCAGCATCATGTCTATTTTAGTAATTATACACAGTCACAACACTTTTACATTAACATTTACCAAACACTTTGATATTGTTTTTTGCACTCACATAACTTTTGAAAACATAGTTTACCAAATACTCAACTGCTTTACTTTACAGCTGACTTTACTTCACAGCTATTTTACTTCACAGTTTTTTTTCTCACAGCAATACCAAACTGACCCTAAATAATACCATCAATCTAGATTCTAGACCATCAAAATTCAATACCCTATATTTGTTATTGCATAATTTAAATTAACTTCCATTAATTAATTTTAGGTATTAAATTGTAATGTTTTTTCATTTTAACTACCAAAATATTTATGTCATTTCACTTTAGATACTAAATTTCAATTTAAGTACCAACTTAAAAAAATATGGTTATATTGAGCTGTGACTGTCAAATAGTCATAACTTTTTTATTGATTTATTGTTTTTTCAATATTTGTAAGGCTTAAACTTTAATGTTTGGTTTTTGGATTATAGGATTTCATCCTCCAAACTTAAATCAAAAGTATGAAACCTTTAAAAATTTTGATTTTTTATAAATTTTAAACAATCATATAACAAATTAATTTGTGACCTAATCTAAAATGTTTTACTCTAGGTTAGTACCTAAACTAAAAAAAATTAATATTTTGCTGCTTTACTGAAAAACTATTGATATTTGGTATTTAATCATAATTTTCTATTTAAATTAACAGTTTAGAGTATAATATATTTTTAAATTAGTTTTAATATATTATAATTATGATATATCAATTGGATTCCCTTTACATATGAATATATGATATATTTAACAAAGAAAAAACTATAATTAACCCTTTTCGGGATCAAAAATTTATGGAATATAACTAAAACAGTCTTTATGAGGACCTGGCTTAGAAGCTGAGATATTTATGTGTGGGACAGTCATATTGTTGCGTTTTATGAGATGCACCCCACATTGAATGAATGTCCCTCTTGCCTACCTGTTATAAAAGTAAGAAAAAATTTAGGATGGTAATAATAACACTTAAATTTTAGTTTTTTGCATATTTTCGTGTGGGTGCAGGAATATGGTAAGATAATTAATTTGAAGTGTAACAGTCTAAAATCAAAATAAGCAATAAAGAAAGCAAAAATCAAAATAAGCAATAAAGAAAGCAAAGGAAAATCGGAAAAAAAATGTTATTAAGATAAAATTATTTATATCATTTTTTTTTTTAATAAAAATGAAAGTGAGTTATATAGATGAATTTCTGAATTTCACCAACATTCAAAAAAATAATACTGTACCTATAATTATTAATATATAAAAGTTGAAGTTGGAGCTAAGTTTGATATGAGGGGTCACAGGCTAACATAAACATAAATGGTACATGCATTGGGTGAACTAAAGTGGTGACTGGCGGTGGCCATAAAGTTGACATAGTGATTGTGGGGTGCGGCTGTCTAAACTCTAAAAGCTGATGCGACTCGCACAAAATGCAGCCTCGCGACTCGTGACTCACTCATGGCTCCGCGCACGGAATGCTAGCTGGCTTTAGCAATTCCACTCGACTACTTTTCTCTGTGACGTGGTTTATTGAATATTTATTTTCATTAAGTTTTTAAATTTTTTTTGGGTAAATAAATAAATTTAGTATTTTACAATTTATAGATTAAAACTTATTTATTGGTGACCATTTTCTGTAATTTTAATTTCCTATTTATTATGCAAGCGCATATATGGCTATTCAAGCTTTATAATTTGTACTAACTAACTGTTAATTTATAATATTTTTTTGTTGAACGTTGGGACCGATTCTAAATTCAAATAACTTTAATCATAAATAAAGAAAAAATAATAATTTGAGTATAACATAATAAAAATGATGCTTTGATAATTTAAAATAAAATAAAAAGGTAAAATATCTTCGCTTAAATTAATTTATTATGAATTATTTATACCTTAAGGACCAACAAAAGGCATTACGTAGGCTTATTAATGAAAAATATTTTCTAATTAAGTAAACATTATGTGGGAGACAAATGGCACAAAGCCATTAGGATTTTAATGGATTGACCAAACGGTAGTGCCATTATTAGTCAATTTAGACAATAATCTCTCATCAAATTATAATGACAACTTACTAAAGCTCTTTATAAGTTTTTTTTTTTTTTGGCTAACAAGTCTCTTTATCTATGCTCAATCATTCATTTTGTACTTGTGAAAGACCACTATGGAAAGTTGTATATATGTGATTATGAGTGAACGTGGGTGGCTTTCTCATTCAAGTATCGAAGATAGTCACGCACAATTTGGTAAAGCATAATTCAATTATTGCATGAGAAAAATAAAACGAAAATAAAGGGTGGCAAAAGGGACTCATTCCACAAGTCGTTTTCATGTACTGTATTAAAAGTTGGCCTCATCTATGAATTCGTTAATCTTTTATTTCTTCTTCTTGTTCATGAAATGTTTTTGGTTTTTGGTTTGTGTAGTTATGTAGTGTTTAACTATAAACATCTTATTATATATATATATATATATATTTTAAAAAAGGTATAAACATTCTCATGCTTTCAACTTCGGGCATGCGTAAGAAAATAGAAGATAAGATTACAACTTTGAAGTAACTAAACATTGCAAAGTCATTAGTACATTCTCACCTAATCCACAATTAAATTACAAAATTATTCAACAAAGAAAAGTTTTTTAATTAAAGTTAAAAAGAAATTTGATCGAGTCTTGTGGATGAGACTGCAAGCATGAATGAAATGGAAAAGGAAATGTGAGTCATGTGAATGACAATACAACTATGAGTCAAGTAGAAATAAGATAGTATGTAATTACTATATTAACCTTAGATTTAGAATTATTAATTTTTTTAAATAATGATTTTTTGCAAAATTTAAAGTATGAATTAAGGAATGTTGGGATCTAATGCAAGTGACATTACGTGTCATAATTACAGTTTATAAGGAATACTTAGAGTGTTAATTGAAAACGTTAAAATGTTAATATTTTTCGTCATTTTCAACCAAAAGCTTATAAGATTTACTTGCTCCTTAAGGAAAAATTATTGGGTACGTCGTGTAACCAATCTACTTGTAAGGGTATTGTTTGACAACATATTTATATTTGTAGAGTATATTATTAATAATGTTCACCTATATTATAATAAATAAATTAGTTATACAACATAACAGTGTATAAATTAATTATTTTGTGTATCAGTTACACAAAATAATTTCTCTTCACAAAATATAAATTATCTTATTTTTAGTACAAATAAACAGCTTAATTTTTATGTTATCAAAGATTTTTTCGCCTAATAATATATTCTAAATTTTTCCATAAAAAATTGAAACCAATGAATTTAGGTTCTAAGAATGCATTAGCCATATTTGGAAATTATTAGGGTATCCACTATCCGATATACTCGGATTTGCCCAACAATCAAATTTTTTTATAACTTAAAAAACTCATTCAGAAAATTCAGAAAATAAATCTACTTTTAATTTGCCAAGAAAAACATACCATACCAGCGATATATTTTGATGTGATATTTCATAAGAGTGGAAGTAGCGCGACGCGTCACAGCGCGTGGCACAAGCACTGTCCACAAAAGCTGAGAGTGTGCACACATGCATTGTTTACTTCCACTGTTCCACAGACCAACACTGACACAGGCCTAATCCACAAAACAACGCGCCCCAACAACTCCCTGTCCCACGCGCTTGCTTGGCTTTCCGATCCCAAACTCAAACCCCAAGCAAAGCAAAGCACCTGCCCAATAAGCCTAAAAGCACAGTCGCAGCTAAAAGCCTAAAACTAGGCACCACTACATTTCTGTAAACAAAAACAAAAAAAGAAGAAGAAGAAAATACTCCCGAGTCCTGAGCTTCCTCTGTAACGCAGTCTCTGTTTCTATTTCTTTGAATTTTCAGGACTCAGAAGTATCTGAATCCAGTAGGCTATTACCATTCTTGGCCAATCATTGTAATTTTTTTTATTAATTAGTTCTTTTTTGGTTGTTGTTATTTTATTGTTTTTTTTTCTACCCCTTGTAACGGTTCTGAACCACAGTAGATCAAGAACGTCACTGTCCAATTTGATGTGCGATATCTAACAGTTTGAGTATCATAAAGCTTTGAAATTCTTTGGAAATAAAAACTTGTGGGTGGGTCAGTTCCCTTTCACTCTCTAAAAGTGTAATTTTCTGACCAGCTTTCTGGAAGATAAGGCTTGCTTGAGCTAAATCTCATTAGCTTTCCTGTAGTTTCCCAAGAATATATATACCACAGCTCTGTTTCATTGGAGGAATAAAATGGGTCTGGGGACGTCAAGCTTGAAGAAGCAGAGCAACCACCGTGATTGAGCTGGTTCCAGCTTGAGCCTAATGAATTTTCAGGTAAATTTGGCATTTGGGTTGCTGTCAGTTTATTGTTTTGAGTGATGGGTTGCGTGTACTCGAGGGTTTGTATTGGCGAGGTTTGTAGTCCAAGAGATGCAAGAATCAAAGAGAGCCAAAATGTGAGGAACACCGAGATCCCAGTGTTCTCTCCCACCTCTTCCAATGGCGAAGAAGGTGAAATTAGGGACCAGTTGAGCCAAGTAAGCTTAACCAGAGACGCTGAGGTGGGCATCACAAGGCTGTCTAGGGTTTCAGCCCAGTTTCTACCTCCAAATGGGTCAAGAACTGTTAAAGTTCCTTCAGGAAACTTCGAACTGCGGTACTCGTATTTATCTCAGAGAGGGTATTACCCTGATGCTCTTGATAAGGCTAACCAAGATAGCTTTTGCATCCACACTCCATTTGGGACAAACCCAGATGACCATTTCTTTGGGGTCTTTGATGGTCATGGAGAATTTGGAGCTCAGTGTTCACAGTTTGTGAAAAGAAAGTTGTGTGAGAATTTGCTTAGGAATACCAAGTTTCAAGTGGATGCAGTTGAGGCATGCCATTCCACGTTTCTTGCAACGAATTCTCAGTTACACGCTGATAGTGTGGATGATAGCATGAGTGGTACAACTGCAATTACAGTTTTGGTTCGAGGTAGGACGATATACATTGCAAATTCGGGTGATTCAAGGGCTGTTATTGCAGAGAGGAAGGGGAAGGATGTTGTGGCAGTGGACCTTTCAATTGATCAAACCCCATTTAGAGTAGATGAGCTTGAACGGGTTAAGCTTTGTGGTGCAAGAGTTCTTACATTGGATCAGATTGAAGGGCTGAAGAATCCAGATGTGCAGTGTTGGGGCACTGAAGAAGCCGATGATGGTGATCCACCTAGGCTGTGGGTACCAAATGGAATGTATCCTGGGACAGCTTTTACGAGGAGCATTGGTGATTCGATTGCTGAGACAATTGGGGTTGTTGCCAACCCTGAAATCGTGGTTTTAGAGCTTACGCAAAATCATCCTTTCTTTGTGCTTGCTAGTGATGGAGTTTTTGAGTTTATTTCTAGCCAAACTGTGGTTGATATGGTAAGGTATCCTGCTCTCACTTTGTTGCAATTTGAGTGTAGTGGGAGCTGTTTATTATGCTTCATTGGATGTTTATAACTTTATTACCACCGCTTATGATTGGTTGTTTGCTATTTTATTGTTGGATGTAGTTGTTATTCATGTAGTTATATCCTATGTCAACACAAACTGAAATAATCATTAATAAATAAGTTATCACATATTTTCTGGATCTTGATCATTGGGATCTAGAAATTATTATCATTCAAGATGTATTGAATTCAAGAAGCATTGTTAGTAAAAGTTGAGTAGAGATACATAGTTATCTCTTTGGTGCTCAAAAATCATGTTTCAGCTTGTCCTCTAAACATCTTTGCACCATATGTTTTCCATATTCCCTTGAGGCTCATTAAGATAGTTTTGCCCACATAATCAATTATGAAGTGTAGGTTTGCTTCTCCCTGTTCTATGAGTTTCTTCTAGTGAGAATCACATAGCAGAGGTCTGCTTCATCACATAAACAAATCGTTTGACTCACCTCTGATTAAATGGTTATATGAAAGAACTTGATGAAATTTCAACAATGGGTCTCATAATACTAAAACGATGGTTTTGATTTCAACATTATACTGAATCTTTTTCTATATAATTGTTTCACCCCTCCCTCCTCCCTGCACCATGTAAAACTTTAAACTGTAAGCTGAATTTACTTTCAATTACAAATTATAATGGCTCTTATTTTTTTTTTCCCAAATACGTATTCCAGCTCCTGCATGTAAAGTTTTTATTTTTATTTTTTAAATTTTAAATATTGTACTTTTTAGTTTTATTATTTTTTTTGTCAATTTTCCTGATTCTACTACCATATTTACAGGTTGCAAAATTTGAGGATCCCCGTGATGCTTGTGCAGCAATAGTAGCTGAGTCTTATAAACTTTGGCTGCAGTATGAAACTCGTACAGATGATATTACAGTGATAGTTGTGCACGTAGATGGGCTAACAGATGTAAGAGGATCCACAATATTATGTTTTTTTATTAGCATTTGAAGTGCATTTTCTTCACTTAAATACTTTTTTCTCAAATTTAGTGAATTAATGATGTATTTTTCTCATAGACTGTTGTTAGTCAATCAGTAAGTCCAGTTGCTGTCTTACGACCACCTATTTCTCAAGTTCTAGAGGTTACTGGATCAGAGTCTCCTTCAACCATGAGCTGGAACTCTAGAAACCAACGCACAAGACATGATTTGTCAAGGGCACGTCTCCGTGCGATTGAGAGTTCTCTAGAAAACGGGCAAGTTTGGGTTCCTCCATCTCCAGCCCACAGAAAGACTTGGGAGGAAGAAGTATACCTTTTTTCTTATCCTTCTTGCTTTCTGTTCAACATAGTTTTGTATGAAAGAAGGAAATGGTACAAATTTCTCTAATTATGAGTTCTTACTATGAATCTTTGTTTGTGCTAAACAGGCACACATTGAGCGGGCTTTGCATGACCATTTTCTTTTCAGAAAACTTACCGATTCTCAATGTCATGTTTTGTTGGATTGCATGCAAAGGGTTGAGGTCCAGCCTGGGGATGTTGTTGTTAGACAGGTTACCTTTCTTATTTCTAGTGTGATAGCCTTCTATAGGTCTCTGCTCTTATATACATATTTGCAATGTTGTTGGCGTTGGTATTAGTGGCTGAAATGGACCAATGACTCCAACAATTTGAAAAGAATTAATGTTATAGGTATTGAAATGTCAATTTGAATGTAATTCAATTCACTTGGAATGATTCAACAATGTCAGGAATGGTTATACAAAAAGTAGAAAAAAAAAAAAAACTGAAACATAATTATTAAATATGTGATATGTTTGCAGGAAATTTATGTAACCCGAACATAATTATTAAAATTTGACATATGCACAAAGAAATTTGCTTAATGACCCCATGCTCCAAAAAAACTTGATTTTCAAATTGGTGATCCATAGGGTATGCATTAGTGGTTTAATATTTGAGGTTTCATTCACAATGCTGAACCGTAGCAAAAACTGCCTGTAGATTCTATGTGCAGAAATGGAGAAGTTAAATGTTCCAAGTTTGTGTGAATTTAGTAATTTTAACAATTATTATATTTTGTAGGGTGGTGAAGGTGACTGCTTTTATGTTGTTGGCAGTGGAGAATTTGAGGTGTTGGCAACCCAGGTTTTAAATATACTCTCTTTCTATTTGAGTTTCATTTGGATAATTAATTCATGGGGTCCACCAGTTCTTCTGTTGACGGGAACTATCATGGCAGGAAGAAAAGAACGGAGAGGTTCCGAGGGTTCTGCAACGCTATACAGCTGAGAAAATGTCATCCTTTGGAGAACTAGCACTAATGTGAGTTAATTATTCCTACCTTTTTTTTTTTAATCTGTTGATGCATAAAATGATTCTACTGTCATAGTTTCTGTGAGTTTGACAACATGCATTACCCATAGAATTTGATGTACAAGTTCTAAAGGTATCTGAACTTATGCTCTTACACCTGTACATGTATATATTAGGCATTAATTTATTGCAGTGCCTGGGAAAATGAGATGCATATCCCTAAAACATGTTAGATCCATTTGATTTCGGGTTTTCTTGATCTGTTTATTTCATCCTTTTGTGATGGTGATTAAAAGCTTGATGTTTTCTAATTCCTTTTACTTTATTTTGGGATATATGGTATTACAGGTATAACAAACCACTCCAGGCCTCTGTTTGTGCTGTGACCAGTGGAACTCTTTGGGCTTTGAAAAGAGAAGACTTTCGTGGAATTCTAATGTCCGAGTTTTCTAATTTGTCATATTTGAAGTTGCTTCGATCAGTGGATCTTCTATCTAGGTTGACAATCTTACAACTGAGCCATATTGCTGATTCTCTTTCTGAGGCTTCCTTCTCAGATGGGCAGACAATAGTCAATGGGGTATGCAGTATGCTTGCTTTCGTTAAGAATATCCATCTACTATGTATTCCTTTATCTTACGTATATTTAACATGTATCTGCAGAATGAAGGCCTATCTGCATTGTACATTATCCAGAAAGGAAAAGTTAGGATTACCTTTGATGCAAGTTTAGTTAGTAATCCAGTTGTGAGCAGTCTCATATCTGACAATAAAAAAGAAGATGATAATCCTCAGAGCAGTAAAGAGCTCTCAGTGGAGAAGACAGAGGGAAGCTACTTTGGTGAATGGACACTTGTTGGTGAACATATTGATTTGATTAATGCAGTTGCTGTGGGTGATGTTGTTTGTGCTGTTTTAACAAAGGAAAAATTTGATTCTGTCATTGGTCCTTTGAGAAAGATTACTCAGGATGATCAGAAGTATGTAGTAAACTTCCATTTTTAACTCCATGGTTAAATTTGGAGCTCTCTGATGACATAGCAATTTTTGAAATTCTCTTTTATGTTGTACTTGATAACTCATGATTGTTTCATATCTCTGATATTGTTGGTTTATGTCACTATTTAGGGAAAGGGATCATTCTTCAGAAATTACAAAGGAATCTGCCAAGAATATTGATATTTCAGCTCTTACTAAAGTTCAACTCTCTGATTTGGTACTACAGTGTCCTGCTTGTGGTTACGTTTCCAAGAATAAATGCTAAATTGAGTTCTCTTATCATTTAATGATATCTTATTCTTTCTTGTCTAGGAGTGGAGAACATGCTTATATTGTACTGACTGCAATGAGATTGGGCTTGTACGCTTAAGAGACTCAGGTTGGTTTTGTTGTGTTTTATGATTATTTTGATTCATTTTTGTGTATGGTTAGATTGGCTTCTACTTGATGGTAGTGGTTCATGTTAAAGTGGGATTTTTTCTTTTTGTTTTGGGGGAGCGGGGGGAGACAAACTGACATTGAAGTAATAAAAAGCTGATTGTATATACTGCATGAAATTAGATGCAATATTTTGAGAAGAATCTCATGAATAGTACATAAGCTGATGAAAATGCTTCTTCTTGATTCTGATTGCCTACAGAAAATTTGCTTAGTTTGAAAAGGTTTTCAAAGCAGAAGGTCAGAAGGCTGGGAAAGGAAGCACAAGTATTGAAAGAGAAGGATCTAATCAAGAGTATAAGCCCTTCAGCTTGTGTGCCACAGTTTCTGTGCACTTGTGTTGATCAGACACATGCCGCCATACTGCTAAATACATGCCTTGCTTGTCCACTGGCCTCTATTATTCGTACTCCCCTTGATGAATCATCTGCCCAATTTTGTGCAGCCTCTCTAGTTACTGCCTTGGAAGATCTCCACAAGGTCTGATGTCTGGAAATAGCTTATTTCCTCCCCCTTTCTTCTTTAACTCCTAAATTTGCTCTTACCTGTTTTTGTAACATCTTCCTTTTGTCTTTCTTTTTTGAAATTTGAATTTCAGAATGACGTGCTCTACAGAGGCTTGTCTCCTGATGTTTTAATGTTGGACCAAACAGGACATTTACAGGTTGACGGTGTACCATTTTTCATGCCAAATAGTGTTCATAATATCTTGATTAATGTTTAACGTAGATGAAAGGAGAAGTTGATGAAATTATGCTTAATTACTATATTTTTGCTGTATTGTAGCTAGTGGACTTCAGGTTTGGGAAGAAGTTATCTGGGCAAAGAACATATACAATTTGTGGAATGGCAGATTTTTTAGCTCCAGAAATAGTCCAGGGAAAAGGCCATGGTTTCCCAGCTGACTGGTAATAGTGTAACTTCGGTGATGCATGCCATCATTTCCCAATATAAATATACTATATGATGCTTTATTTAGCTTTTGAAGGAAAATGTGAAACATATTGCATGAAAAATAAAATCATTTTGGATCAGACAGCATGGTCGGCATTGAAACTTGTAAAAATTTATGAAGGGAAATGCTTGACAGAAATATTAGACTTAAATGCAATTGTGAGATACATGCTGCTTTTAGGACATCCAATTAGCTTTGTACGAGTATCTAGTTTTGCTGTTTAAGATTTTTGGGAAAATTTTAGAACAAAAAACTAAAAGCATATATGGCTTTTTATGAATAGCATTTATACCAAAAAAAAATTTCTTCCCTTCTTGGGGTGGGGTGCTTATGTTTGTCACATAGGGATTATTGAAGGTTTAGGCTTTTTTTTTAAATTTTTTTTTTTTGTCTTAACAATATCCTTTGAGACACTCTGCAATCCTAAATTTGTTTGCATATTTGCAGGTGGGCATTGGGAGTCTTGATATATTTCATGCTACAAGGCGAATTGCCATTCGGGTCATGGAGAGAAAGTGAGCTTGATACCTTTGCAAAGATTGCAAAGGGACAACTAAATCTTCCGCAAACTTTTAGCCCTGAAGTTGTAGATCTCATCACCAAGGTATTGCAGGAATCTTTTAGTCAGAACCTTTTAGTCATCTCTCTCTCTCTCTCTCTCTCTCTCTCTCTCTCTCTCTCTCTCTCTCTCTCTCACACACACACACACACACACACAAGGAACTTTCACATGCTTACTTGTAATTTAATAATATGTTCAGTTACTTGAGGTTGATGAAAACGCCAGACTGGGAAGCCAAGGTTATGATTCTGTCAAAAGGCATCCCTGGTTTAATGGTGTTGATTGGAAAGGGATCAGAGACTCTAGTTTTCCTGTTCCTCATGAGATCACCTCTCGTATAACTCAACATTTGGAAAGTCACACCGAGGACCGTACTGTTCCTTTAGCTTCTCCATCTCGAGACGTAGAAGAACTTGACATTCCTGAATGGTTTGATGACTGGTAGAAGAATGAAAAGATACTGGATTTTCCACCTTACCAAACAATTTCACAGGTGGGCTTCTCTTCTCTGCTGTGAGATTGACTCATAGCTTTTGTTGAACGATGGGAACCCACCAAGGACAGGACAAAATCAATGGAGAAGTGGAAGTTACAAGCCTGACCTTGCTTTGTGGTCCAATTATATTTCATCTGATTACATAGTAGCATAATAGCATTAGAAGAGCATATGTTTTGGTCGGTTAATAAGTTTTTTACTTTTAAATTTCTTTTTGTGAATTCCATCTTTGTAAATACATATATGTGTAGATGAATGAGGGTCCTTTTTTTTTTTTGTGGGGATAATGAATGAGGGTCCTTCGTTGATGAAATTACAGCACTCCATTCCACGTTACTTCTGTAACAGCAGCTGACAGAAATTTGATTGACTTAGCCAAGTGGCTTCTCAGAGTCAGAGAGTCTTTTTTATTATTCATTGTCTTATTGTTTACTATTCAAATTCTCATGTATCACTTTCTTTTTTGTTGTAAATACTGAGCAGCGAGTTATGCAAAAACTTACTGATTGGTGTCCAGCAAAACTTTATATATTCTGTTCTCATTTTCTCTGATGCTTTGCTTGTTCAAATTGTTTCAGACATACATTGTTTGACATGATATGCTCACCATAACCAAATTTAAGGTTGATCTATGATGGTGATTTGAATTTGGGACCTTCTCTAACAAAATGGTACGAGATCTCATACCATTTTTATCCATTCCCTTATCACCTGGACTAGCTGAAACCTTTGGACTTTGGTTTCTACCAAATTCATATATAAATAACAAGGACATGGAGGAGTTTTCATTCCCTTCATAATAAAGTAATAAAAGTACTATAACAAGCATCATAACTTGCTTATCTATTAAGGCAATGAACGAATCAAACATAAAACAATACTAGATTAATAAGATAATTTAATTTAAAATGGAGTTCATAGATCGAGTCTACCACAATTATTCTAAAGGATTACCAAAAAAAATTGAAAATTAAATTATGAGGTATCGAGCCGACATCTTGTAAAGACAAAAAACTAAATTTAATTAAGAAAAAAACATGCAAGAGATGATTCATGGACGCGTTCCTTGAAGACAAATGAAGCAGGCTCAGCTCTTACGTCAATACCACAGCAGGGTTCATAAACAATATTACTAACTCTTGCGCCAACGATTTAGACAGGTTTACAAAACAAATTAACTTTTTTTTAATTTTTTTTTTGTCAGGATTCCATGCATGAGGCTCAAGATGATATTATATTCACAATTTGATATAGTAAAAAAGAAGATAACCGTGATTGACTAATAAAAATAATGACAAATTTTCAGGATTCTAAACTGCATGAGAGGACAAACGACTGACTGATGAAAGTTAAAATTTATAATGGAAAAATAAAGATAGTATAGTTCGATGGCTTCAAAGAGCATCATCTTTTCATTGTCACTTTATATATATGTGTATAATTTGGTAATTTTGTTAAAAAATAATGTGAATTTATAAACTCGATAGAATAATATTAGAGGTATCAACTATTTTCCAAACTTTAAAGTCCTAACTATACTATAGACATTAAAGTCCTAATTTTTAAAATCTCAACTATGGTGCTGATCCTAGTTTTTGGGCACACAAAGCGAACAAAGGAGAGTATATCCGGGTCCTTTCTATTTCTCGACAGATTTTGATGGATAAAAAGAGATTCCCACTATTAATTGTTAAGAAAATAAGTGAAAATTGGCATGATACTCATGGAACCAAGGCGGCAATCACTTTCTTGTGGCCTAAGTCTCTTTCTTGGAATTGGAGGAGTTTGTTCACAAAGCAAAAAAGCAAACAAAAGTATGTCATTAAGTAGATGATTCAAGAAATTACACAGTCATTGTAATCCTTCTGCTTAGTTTTCATTCAATAAAGTTTACTCAAATAAAATAAAAAATAAAAAAAAGTAGATGATTCAAGAAGTTGGTATTTGAAAATCTGATAAGAATAACATTGCCATGTATAGCTATGTGCACTAGTCCTTAAAGATTCAAAATGTTCTATTGTCACCAAGGAATCCATAAATGGTAGTGTTCAGTGTGTGATTGTCTGTTCCTCTTGAACTTATAAACAAAACTACCTAAAATCTATGAAACTTGTTTAATTTACATGAAAATTAAGAACATACTTGGAAAGAAGCATTGATCCAATTATACATCTAAAGGCTTTTGAGGCTGTTGAGACCTTTCCTCTCTATTTGCAAACCACTGGACTGTTCTCTTGGCAATTGGCAACCAAAGCCTCCTCATTCTTTCCTCTTTCACATTGTTTTCAAGCAAAGAAGGTTCTCTAATCCTGTTCTTGAAACCCAAGTTCCCAAATCTTGAAAAACCAGTGATTTCTGACATTGATCTTTTCTCACCTGCTGGATTCATAGACCTTGAGGCATGAGTTGAAGAAGTTGGTATGCCATCTGATGTGGAAGGAGCAACTGGGTTTGAAGCTGAACCATTTTTGTTCATTGTACCAACTTTGGTCTCAAACAATCTTTTCATCTCCATCTCCTCCCTAATCTTCATGATCTCCTCATTTCCTGTTGCTTTCGGGGTCAAAATCTGCTCATTGTTTGAATGTGTGGAAGAGAATCTGTTGCTTGACACCGCATTGATCATCTCCGAGTTCAAGAACATGAGGTCAGAGGAACTCACATTGCTCCACCTGTTCTTAAACACAAAATCAGACACAACAACTTTGTGTTTGTGCTTGTGCAGGAGTTTCTGACCCTCCTCATTTGTCATGCCTCCAGCTTCTTCTCGGATCAACAATTCTTCTTCCTTGTCAACATCCTTTTCGAGTTTTCGAAAGCTGCTTCCTATGCTGAATCTTGAGGAACCGCGGTGTTCTTCCTCTCTCTGAACAAAGAGCTCTATGTTTGAGTCTTCTCGCAGCTCTGACTGGTTGTTCCACAAGACCCTCATACTATTTGAGTTGGTGATGAAGGTGAGGTCCTCAGAACTGACCCTGTGCCTGCAAAGAGGGCAGCTTGAGTGCTTTTCAAGCCAGTGATCAATGCAGTCAATGTGAAAGGCATGCTTGCATTTGGGTAGCAATCTGAGGATTTCAATATCTTCAAATTTTGACAAGCAGACTGCACATTCCAGGCCTTCCTTGGACCCTTTTAGAGAAGAGAATCTGAAATAAGGAAGTGCCTCAATCACTGTCTTATCGATACCAGAAAATCGATTGCTTCTGCTGATAAGTCCCGTTGTCAAGTGATTGTTGCCAAGGAAAGATGCTCTTCTGTGGCAGAATTTGGCATAGACAAGGAGAAAAAATGTTAGACCAAACATGATAGATAGAATCCCAATAACCACAGCAAGATTTGGTTGTAAATTGGATTCATCATCAGAAGGAAAACCAGGACCTAAGGATTGTGCTTCAACATGGAAGACCACACAATTGATGAGAAGTAAAATAATCAAGCCTGAATGAAACATTGGAAGCTTATTGAAATCTTGAAACTGGCCCAAGATTCTAATCATCTTTTGCAAGCATTCTGTAAGGACAAAAAGGGATTATATATACACATATATATATATATATGTTTGTGGAAAAGAGTGAGATGGGTTTGTTATGCATAGACTTTTTGATGTCTCCTCTTAAAAGGTTATATATCAATCTTGTTTGTGACTTGGTTTTCTTGGTTTTTTCTTGGGCTGTTCCTGTGTGTCCTGATTTGATAAATCATTTTTATATGCACGACAGTGTAATAAGGATGACTAAGTGGGAGAGGATTGATTGCGTGTAGACAAATGTGGCTCCTTATGGTAGGCTATAGGCGTGGCGTTTCAGCTTACGTAATGGTCCTGCATTATAATAGTAAAAGCACCTGCCACATGACATCATGGGGATTTCAATCATGTTAAGAAACCATTTAACTATTGAAGTATAGCATTCACATATCTACCACTAAGCCAGCACACCAGATAAAACCTGGTTAAAGAAATTGAAAATTGGTTATGAGATTTTAACAGGTAGTTTGTCCCCTATATGTTTTAAGTTTCATTTTAGTATTCGATTGCTTGGTCTTCTCAGAATTTGGTAATGACTTCTTGTTTGTGATTCGACCAAATTTAGAACTCTTATCAAAAATTAACGTCAAAGTTATTAAGTTGCGTATGCTGTACGCAATAGCAAATATACCCCCAGAAAGTCAAGGGTCGAGTTGGATCTGGTTTTGGTGAGCTCATTGCATAGGACATCATTCAATTTCAGGCATGAAATTATCAACTCAGCTAAAGCCTTTTTGTGTTTTATATATACAACCCTGAATTTGGTGACCAGTTCATTGAGTTGAATCTGAGGGACAAGTAAACTGGGCTGGGTCTCATATATTGTACTCTAAAGACTTAGAGGTTCTGCAACTCCATTAAAAGAAATCAGATAGATTGGTTTAGCTTTCTGTTCAATAAAACTGAAACTATAATTCTTTAATAACATGCAGCATTCTTAATTACAACTTGATGTTTTTTCTAATTACAGCATTCTTAATAACACACACACATGCTATCGAAGACTCAAAAGTGGGTTTAAACATGCAGATAGATCGATGCAATTTTAAAAGATGAAACTGAGCATTTGTTAATGTCATAGACCTGGAATCAAGGGAAATGCCGTGTCATCCTTGTATAATTTTTTTTGGGTCAAAGAATACAGTTTTCAATAATACCCATTTGGGAAAGAAAACTAGCTATATGAAACAAACGTAGACATAACAAATCCGCAAGCGTTTCAATTTTTAAAGAATCACATGGAGGACGTTGAGGCACTAGGAAAATCCAATCTTTTAGTTAAATGACACAAGCATGACAGGTAGTACCTATAGGTGATCAATGTCGGTTCTATCTATCAAGGCCCAATAATTTTTCCAAGGCCTGCTGCTCCATACTCCATAGTCCATAGGAACACATCCAACGCACTACAACAAAGTTTGGGCCTCACAATATGGCCCATTACACATATAAAATTATAAACCGTACTCAACTCAAAACCAGTAATTCCATATGAATAGATGAGAATGGAAGATCATCTTTGCAGGTAACATACATTCAAGTTGGTTCCATATCTGCAGGTATTTTATATACTAAAATATACATTAACACCTTGATTCAAGCCTGATGCCAACTAAATATGAGAAGAAACACCGCTAGAATTCCAAATACATACCACTTAAACTCAGAAGAATTTATAAGTATCACAATGGAATGTTTGGCCTAACTATCACAATGGAATGATGGAATATTATTGCATACACCTGCAAATACTAGATTGCAGCAGACGAGGGAACTGATAGAAGAAGATTATCACTACACAAGAGTAAAGAGATAAGTTGAACATACAAAAACATCGCCAGGCTTTCCTGACCATGTATCAATATTTATTAGCTTGGTTAAACATACTGCACACATGGTACAGAATCAGCTCTGAGCGGAGGCAGCAGGATTGCCATTCGGATATGTCGCCAAACCAGTGCCACTTTCTGGATTAGAAGGCTCTTCGCTAGCATGCCGAACAAACTCTTCAGGGGACATGTGGGAACCATGGCAAGCACAAACTATATTGATTTGGTTTGTGCTGTATCTGTAAGTAACACCAGAAATCGTCCTGCCATTTGGGCCTGGACCTTTGGTAGAAACCCATGGTAGATTTGGGCAGGAACCAGATCCCCCGAATTTTACGTCTGCTGCAATACCTGGTTTTATAGCTGAAAAATCAAGGGAGAAATCCTCAGCCACTGAGCGGTCATGTGCATCTTTTATCCTGAGGTTCGTACTGCTTACTTTCATGTCTTCTTCTGCCTGAGAAGAGGACCCCTCTTCAGTAACATGCTGTTTGCCATCACCTTTGGCTCGTTCCGATATCCTCCCATCATATTGTGTAGCCTCAGACGAATTATGTGGAATTACTTGCATCACTGCTACATCAATACAAGAACGGTAAGGAATTGTTTTCAACTATTAGCACTGACATCATAGTCAACAGATTACATTCAACCAAAAAATTAAAAGAAAAAGAGCAGCAATAATGATATCATAGCCAAAAACAAAGGGGCATAGATAAACTAAAAGAAACTAAAAGCACAGGGAAATGGAAAATCTACAATAGAAGAAAAAGCAGAGGGTCTCTTCTACATGTAGCAAGGATAACTAGAATTTTTAATCCATAATTAAAGTTACCTGAGGTTGGTGGATTTCTGCCAGCAAAGGAAGGGTGGAACTGTTGAGGATGAGGAACCGAACCCCAGGAGTTATCCTTATCCAGCATTGGGAGCTGGACAGGTGAATAGCCAAACATAACTGGCAAATTTCCAGGATTCACAGGTTGAGTCCCTGATCGCTCACTAGTTGCAGTAGGCATCACCTGCATCATTCCAGGCATCAGATGGCCTGATGTGCTGGGTGCACCAACAGAGTTAGATTCTTTCATAGAGAGAGAGTAAGGCATGTTTATCATGTTTACTGATTGCACTGTGAATGGACTGCCATACGTCATGTTCCCAAGCTTATATTCATTTTCCGATGAAATAGTAAACCTCTTCTGCCCATTTAGGTCCACAACACTTGATTCAGCAAACCTACGAACCTCCTTTTGAGCATCAGAAGAGTCACCAGACCCAACAAATCGCTTGGAGCCATCATCGTGTTGGGAAATCAGACCTGAGGCTGAAACCTCCACTTCAGAATCTGCCACATCTTCGTTTTCAGCAGTAGAGCCATCTTCTGTTATAGAAATGTGTGATGTTCTCGTCTTGTCATGCATATCAGTGTAATGAACATCTCTCTCATGCTTCTTTTGATGGTTCATCTCATCAAACACATTCTTGCGTTTATTACCGGCCTCTATCTGTTTTTCCTCCTCTATATCATCAGACTTGTTAATGTTTGCAACCCAGACTCCTCTCCCATTCAAGTTCATTGACGCGTCTGCATCAACTTTGCCCTTGGAAAGGTCATTGAAGAAGTTTTCCTTAGGTTTCACTGAATCACTTCTTTGAGAGCTACTACTTGACTCTTGTTTCTGAACCCCACCATGAAGAAAGTCTTTAAAATCATCCACTAGTTTGTTGCCTCTATCACCCTCTTCTGCTCTAGTATTTGAGGAGGCACCATTTTTACCCTTGGATTTGGCAGATGATCCACCACAAGATAGACCCAAGCTAAGTTCAAGTCCATTATCATCCTCCATTTTTTTTTCTTTAAAAAAAAAAAAAAATGAAGAATATCAGTATGGATCAAGCATAATCCCTTCCAGTCCTCTATTCTATGCAGATTATATCCCTCACAACATTGACACCAACACAAAGACTCAACGAGCAATCATTCTAAAAGGTGATGCCTGCGCAAAAGGCAATCTCATTTATAGAGTCCAAGGAAAAAGGAATTTAAAAGCATCAACACTGCCACACATGTTAAAAAATCTATATCATAAAACTTTAGTGATCATCCAATACGAATTCAGAACACCAACCTAACCCAGTACATAAACAACAATTCAGAGAGACTAGCCTGATTAATTAAATACAAGATCTTAGACTCCCGTCTGTCACTAACAAAACATGGGTAGAGTGGGAAAGAAAAAAGAAAATCACAATTTGAAACCATCAAAATTCCGTTATTTCTGATCTAGAATAACAAAAACACTCCATTCAACTGACACAAACAAACTATACCGCTTAGATGAGCTAAAAATGATCATTTGCAGGAAACAAACATTTAAAGAACCCAGAATTTTATTAAATCTTATTTCCCTCCATTTTCTGGGCAACCAAACAAGGGCACGCAGATCTGCTCATCACCAGATTATGCATGAACGCCTATTAAAATCAAATAAAATACATATCCACAAGATTGAAAGCTAAGAACTTTAACAGAAAAAAATGTAAAATTAAACCTATATAGAGCCGGATAAGATGAACAATTAGCTGCTTACTGAGATTAGATCTAAAAAGAGTTGAATTCCCAAATTTCACAAAAAGATAAAACCTTTACCAAATACTTACAGATTTAATCTAACAAGGTTCGAAATTTTCCCAAAAAAATGCAAAAAATTATAATAAGGAACGCAGAGGAGAGAGAAAGAGGGACCTGAATTCGAAGAGAAGAAGATTAAACTTACTCGAAATCAAGCTGGTCTGTCCAGAGAACAGTGAGGGGAGAGAGAACAAGTTGTGAAATTTGGTACAAAGCAGTGGGAGAAAATGTTCAAGGCAACCTCTTCAATTTTTTTTCTTTTTTCTTTTTCCATTTTCCATTTTTTACTTTGGACGCACGTGAATATCATGCAAATTTTTTATTACGTGATAAGTGTTGTGTTTTTCTATTTCAACTTTCACCCTGCCCAAATGCCTTATTTGCTCTGCTTTTCTCTTGTTTTACTCCATTTCTAATATTACCCATTATTTTTTTTTATGAAGTTTTTTCCACTCCATTACTTGTTATTAAAATCCAAATTACACTAGTGGGTCTAAACTATAATGAAGAGTGAAGTCCATGAAAAAGTGCACCTTGGTTAATAACAATTGACGGCTCATATTTGTTTCCATAATAAAAAATTGACAGAATATCTGATTTGGATTAATTTGACATCTTTAAATACATTATAGAATTTCAGTCAGTGAAAATTAAAGTGAGATTGGACCCAAATTATGGGGAAAAATTATAATTCCAACTGTAATTTATTCAAGGTATTAGGTGAAACAACTTAAGTTATTTATAGAGAGGGTTTAAGATAAAATAAAGAAGGTCAAATATAATAACCAGTGTAACCACACTAAAATGGTAGTATGTTGCTAAATAATCTGGATTAGTTCATTAGAGAGGTTATCCTACTCATGTATGCTTGATGCAACTTGGATTCATGATCAGAGTTATACATGAAGATGGTACAGATACAAAAATGTAATGTACTCTTAATTTTTTTCATAAGTTTGGAGTTGCAACTTGAATTGTTACACTTATAATTACTTGGACAATTTATGCATAATTTAATTCAAGAAATTTAGATGAGTGTTACCTCACACGTGTTATCTTGCACATGGGTCATGCTAATTTTCTTCGTATTGATCCAATTTTATCGGACGTATCCTAAAGCTCGAATTGCTTGTAGTAGGTGGGAATTTTTTTTTTATGAGAAAAAAAAAAAAACATATTAACCTGACATTTACTGAATATTGTGGTTGTGATCACTTGCAAGCTATTATAGGGCCACAAAGTATGCATTACTTGACGCTTAGGCAATGCATATGGAACTAATTAATTACTATATGAATGGATTAGCTAGTTTTAGATCTTAATCATAACATATGTATGAATTATGATCTGCTGGCAATGCTTAGCATTGTTTACAAGTTCTTGGTTTTCCTTTTCAAATGGTCCCATTAATTATTAAGTTTCAATCAGCATGATGATATATACATCATCATTATCAGGAGATGAAGATCGTATAAAATTTGTCATATGATAGCTCCTCTGTTGTATCTAAAACAAGCTTATATGTGGGAGAAAAGAACAATGTTTTCCGCAAATAAATAGTCATCAAATGAGCAAATTAATGAAGCAATGCCATTGCAGCATTTGCTTTTGACTGGATGACCTTTCAAGGGAGCTAAAGATAACACACTAGTATACTTGGTTTACAGAGACACAGAGGCCTAAATTAGAGAATGCTAAATTGAACGAATATATTGCAGAAAACAAAATTTCTTTAGTAGTGTAACAATGTGCCTAAAAATCTAAGAGCCCTGCCAAACTGATATATACTTAATGTCCCAAAATGGGACAAAATACAAGTAAAATTGATTCCTTAGACAAATGAATGAAATTAAACTATTAAACATTGAACTTTTCTAAGGTAATAGGAATTGATATTTGGTATTAGGCATTATGAAGTAGCAGAGAAACTGTCAATACAAGAACATTGATGAATGGAACCAAAAACAACATACATGCAAATGTACCAAATGTTTGAAATTAAAACCATTCCCAGAACTAAACTACCATTAATTCCCCCTGTATATTGTGCAATACTAATAAAATGGGGTTATTCTAAAGAAATCATGTCAGGCAATGACTTTGTACTTTGTAGACCTTTCAATTCATGGTGCTGCCAACCCTCCATTGGTGATGAGAAAGCAAAGGTTCTGAGTTTGTGCATTCCGGAACATCCACAAGTTAAGAACAGTATTACGTTGGTTCACCAGAGCATGATGTTGAAGGAATTGCCTCCAGGCTCTACCACCAAGGACATGATGTGTTCCCGACTTGCCCCAAATCTTGAACTCCAAAGGGTACTGATTACCTTCACTGTCATATATTGTGACTGGGATGCCTTGGCTAAGATCTTCATTAGCATTCAACATTGGTTCGAGGTGCTCTTCGACGTGACGCTTTCTAATGACGAGTCTCAACGCTTCAGGCCTCGCATCAGTGCTTGACAACTGCTTCTGAAAAGAAGGGCTGCATTGTTCTTCATGAATCAAATGTTGCAGGCCAATTGGGAACACAACTTGTTGTTGTTGTTGTGGTTGTTCTTGGGCTTCTTGCGCTGCATTAATGCCTTGTGGTGGTGCTGCAACAACAATGGCTTCTTGGGCTTCTTGGGGTTGTGGGGCATAGTTGTGGAATTGATAAAGATTTTCACCACCCTCCATCAGAATCTTTCCTTCTTCACCAGGTTCTTCATCTTCATGGTGATCATCATTATGCTGCAACCTTCTGATGGTGATGAGAAAGCAAAGGCTTTTGGTTTCTGCATCCCGGAACATCCACAAGGTCACAACATCTCGGTTGCCTTCCAGACCATGATGTGCAGAGAAACTTCTCCAGCCTTCACCACCAGTAAAGAAATGACTAGGCCCTAACTTGATCTTCATAGAGTAATCTTTACCATCACTGTCATACGTTGTGACTTCCATGCCATTTCCAAGAAGCATTTGATTTTCATGAACAGTAAACATTGGTTCGAGGAGGTCATTGACTAGACGTCTTCTAATGAAGAGCATGCGCCTCACATCAATATCTGTCAGTTTCTTCTCAAAAGGTCTGCTGTAATTTACTGGTTGTTCTTGAATCAAGTGTTGCAGGCCAACTGGGAGTGGTGGTGGAACATCAGGAGGGACATAGAGTTGTGGTGATTGTTCTTGGGCTGCAATGCCTTGTGCTGCAGCAATGGCGGCTTCTTGGGCTGGTGGGTCTGCTTCTGGTTTTTGGATTTGCAGTGCTCCTTGTGCAGCAGCAATGGTGGCTTCTTGGGCTGCTGCAGATTCTTGGGTTTGAATGCCAGAGAGAATTTCATCAGGGTCTTCATGGTGATCATCATCATTAGCCATTATGCCTAGCCTGCCTGGAGCTCTCCTCGATCAGAAGTCACTTTTATTGTTTCTTGTTTCTCAATGATTCTTGCAAGATCGAGCAAAGGGGTCTGTCTTGGGAGATTTTAGTTGAAGAAGAAATGGGAGGGAGGTGTTTGTTTCCCCTAAATTCTCAACCTGGGTTTTAAAGAGAGAGAACCCAACTTGTTTTTTTGGCTTGATAATGGAACCCAAATGACTTAAAAAGGAAAGAATCAAGATTAACTTTGTTTAACTAACAACTAAGCATTAACAACCTCTCGTTTCACTTTGGGAGACTTAAACCAACTTAACCAACTTGCTGGGCAGAGCAGTTTACAGTAAAACCAACTTAGTTTGAGTCTTTAATGCTCTTGGAATATGGGCTTAATTGGTAAATTTATATTTTCCTTTCAGTCCAATATTACTGTTTATTTACCAATGGATTAAAATAACTTTTCTTGCTAGAGAAAAGTGTTCCAAATGGGAGATTTTGTTGAAAAAATGGCACCTGGGTTCTACAAAGATCTTTCCAAATGGAACCCAGCTTTTTATTTTTGTTATGCTTAAACGAGAAATAACCAGGACTAAATTTGTTATAACTAACAATTAATCTTGCTAGGTACAACTACAACAGTTTTACAGTTTACAGAGAAACTTAAATCAATTTCAGTCTTAGAGTCTTGGAATAAGTCACTATAACAGTGAGGTATGTACAACAGTACAAGTGTTTTGCACTGTGGTACCAAACGGGTAAAATATTAGAGGGCCAGAACACAAAACATCTTTTTGATTATTAGCCACGACCAATTCCTAATAATCAACTTTTTTATCATTGGATTTCTTCTTAAAAGAAAATAGCCAGACAGTTCTGGTAGTGGTAGACTGGTAGGGAATCCCAACTCAAGCTTGGAAGTCGGAAATATACATGATGGAACCCAAATCATTGTCTGGGACAAGGGAGGTAAAAATATAATTAACCATTAACAAATCTCTTTTTAACTTTTTAACCATCTTGCTGGGAAGAATGTACACGTTACAGCAAACCATAGTCAATTGGAGTCTTAGGCTCTTGGGATATGTGTTTAATTGGTAAATTTTGTACCTTCCTTTCCAATGACACTATTTAAAAGGAAAAAAAAAACATATCTCCGTATTGGGTGAAAAAGATTAAGTTATTTGTAGGCAGGGTTCAGATCAAATGCCCATAGTAACTGGACAAATTACAGAGCAAATGCTAGCTAAAGATAACACAAGTATACTTGATTTAGTTATAGAAATTTCAGTAAACAAAAATTTCTAAGGTAGACAAATGAATGAAAAAGATTGAACTTTTCTAAGGTAATAGGAATGCATTATACAGCATTCCTTATACATTATGCTATACAGCAAACTTATGTGTATTACAGGGGTCACAGATTGTACATTATTTATACATTACTTAACGGTTATGTTATATCGAATATGAAATAAATTAATCACTATATGTAAGGATTAGTGAGTTTTAGATCTTAATCATAAAAGAACAGAACAGAAGATTCAAGCACGCATTGCAGACCAGGGTTATAGACAAAATTCAATATTTCAGTAAACAAAATGTCTTCACTGTAATTGCCTAAGAGCCCCTGCCACACTGACATATGCTCTTTCCAGTACTACAAGAAAATTTGATTCTTTACTACATCCTCTTAACCACCCTTCATAATATGATTGAATTAAATGCATTGCTGAAAAACAAGAAAGACAATGAATGAAATTTAACAATTAAAGATTGAACTTTTCTAAGGTAATAGTAACTAACATTTGGTGTTAGCGTCATATATGTAGCAGAGAATCTGTCAATATAGGAACATTGATGGATGAAACCAAAAGGATTAAACATGCAATTGTTAGAAAAACCATTCCCAGAACTACCACTAATTCCTGCATGCTGTCAAATACTAATGAAATGGACAGACACCTTATTCTAAAGACATCATATATGTCAGTGACTTTGTAGACCTTTCAATTCATGGTGCATGGTGGTCCATATATCTCGATCAACTATGCCTCCTCCTTACTGGTTTCTTGATGGTTTCTTTAACCTGGCTGCCTTCTGGAAGTGATCACAAAGCAAAGGTTGTGAGTTCGTACATTCCGGAACACCCAAAAGATTAGAACATCTCGGTTGCTTTCCAGACCATGATCTTCACGGAAACTGCTCCAGCCGTCACCAGTAAAATAATAACTGTTCCCGGTGTCCCGGAACCTGAACCACATAGGGTACTCAACACCATTAGTGTCATACACTGTGACCGGGATGTAGGTGCCTTCACTAAGATCACGACTCTCTTTAGCATTCAAGATTGGTTGGAGGAACTCTCTGACGTGTTTTTGCTTAATTTTAAGCTCCGAGCTTTTGTGCTTCGCAGCAGAGATGGACAACAGCTTCTCAAAAGGTCCTCTGTATTGGTCTCCATCAATCAAGTGTTGCTGGTGAACTGGGAGTGGTGGAACATCACGAGGGGCATAGTGTTCTGCAAAGACCAAACCTTGTTGTTGTGGCTGTTCTTGGGATTCTTCGACTGCAATGCCTTGTGCTGCAGCAATGGCTTCTTGGGCTTGTGGGGCTGCAGGTTCTTGGATTTGCAGTGCTTCTTGTGCAGCAGCAATGGTGCCTTCTTGGGCTTGTGGGGCTTCAGATTTTAGGAATTCAGCAATCTCTGCAAGCCAACTTTGTGAAACTTCTTTTGTCACCCAGTCATCCTCCTCAGTTTCGAAAAGCATGCCTTGTGCTGCAGCAATGGATTCGTGGGCTTGTGGGGCTGCAAGTTCTTGGATTTGCAGTGCTTCTTGTGTAGCAGAAATGGTCGCTTCTTGGGCTTGTGGGGCTGCAGGTTCTTGGATTTGCAGTGCTTCTTGTGCAGCAATGGTGGTCTCTTGGTCTTGTGGGGCTGCAGGTCCTAGTACCATTTGATACGATTCTGCAACCAACCTTTGTACAGCATCTGGCACCAAGCCTTCTTCTTCCATCTGATCAGTTTCGAGATAGTGCCTTGTGGCAGAGAGAACATCGTCAACATCCATTATGCCTAGACTGGAGCTCTCCCCTCCCCAGAAGTCAGTTCTATTGTTTTTGTTTCTCAATGATTCTCGCAAGAGCAAGGGTTCTTGGGAGATTTTTGTTCAAGAAATGGGACGGAGGTGTTTTTCTTTTCTCCACCTGGTATTTAAAGAGACAACCCAACTTGTTTTTGGGTTGATAATGGAACCCAAATGCCCAATCAAGACTGACTTTGTTTAACTAACAACTAAGCATTAACAACCTCTCTTTTCACTTTGGGAGACTTTAACTAACTTAACCATCTTGCTGGGCAGAACAGTTTACAGCAAAACCACCTTAGTCAGTTTGACTCTTATAGGCTCTTGGAATATGGACTTAATTGGTACACTTATATATTTCCCTTTAAGTCCAATATTACTATTTATTTATCAATGAATTAAAAGAAATTCAAGCAACATCAAAAGAAAGCCGGCCACGTCCCACTGTAGCAGTGAGGGAATCCCAAAAACTGCCAGACAGTTCATGTAGTTGTAGTGAATCCCAACTTAAACTTCAAGCTCAATTTCATGGTTTCTTTCAGAAAGAGGATTCAATGGCTTCAAGTTTTGATAGGCAAGATTAAAATCCATCTTCTAAAGCAAAATTTTATTGCAATTCACCATCAGCCTTTACTTTTTAGTTGACAATTCAAGGTAATAGAGCACAGTATACTTGGTTTGCATACCAAGTTATTGAAATTTCAGCAACTCTGCACTGTGATGTGCCTAAGAGCCCCTGCCATATTTTATTAAACATAGCAACTTCTCATATATAAACAAGAAAAACTGATATATAATGATTCTTCACTACACTGAAAAATCAGCAACTTTACCAACACAAGAAGGATTGATTTAATTGTTTAAAAATCAGCAACTTTCATATACTGATTTCACTCATCTTTTTCCTGTTTGAATTGTTTAATTCGAATTAAAAAAGTAAAACATTAGACAAATTAGTGAAAAAAAAATTGAACCTTTTGAAGGTAATAGGAACATTGATGAAACCAAAAGCAATACACCCACATATGTGTTTTTTTTTTCCAAAAAGTCATTCCTAGAACTGCTATTATAACTCCTTTGATCCAAAAAAACACTCCTAATAAAATGGGCATTATACCCAGAAATTAGAAAGCTAAATAAAAACAAAAGCTAAATAAAAACAGTACCTAAAGCAAACCAAAAGAAATGTCAGTGGCTGTGTGTACACCTTAATTTCTTGGTTGTCCAAACCTCAATCCTGCCTTGTTTTTCTCCTCTTTACTATTCCAGTCACTGGCAACCTTCTCGAATGGACCACAAAGCAAAGCTGTTGAGTTTCTGCATTCCGGAAAACCCACAAGGTCACAAAATCTTTTATCTTCATCAGGCCATGACCCTCATAGAAACTTTTCCATCCACTAGTAAGGACATAAATTTTGGACGCCCAAGTCTTGAAAACCATGGGGTGCCCTTTACCAGCAATGTCATAGACTGTGACATGGATGCCTTGGTTAAGATTTTCATCATCATTCAGCAATGGGAGTATGTGCTTTTGCACATCATCTTTCTTCATGGAGAGCCTGGATTGGTCCTCCCTCACATCACTACAAGTCAGCTGCTTCTCAAATGGCTTGCTGCACACTTCAATCACGTTTTGCAGGGTTGGGACTGGTGGGATTTCAGGAGGGACAAACCCCCCATAGAACAAACCTTGGAGCTGTGGCTGTCCAGGCAAGCCTTGGCCTTGTGCAGCAGCATTAATGGCTTTTTGGGCTTGTGGGGCTTCAGGTCCTTGGATTTGGAGTGCTTTGCTCTTGGTTCCTGCATTTGGGTATAACCCATTCTTACCAAGAAACTTGCATTTGATGCTCTCCAAATTCCTGGCTGTTTTGGAATCCAAACTTACATGCTTTAGACAACACAGAGTCAAAGCAGCCTTGGTCATCTCTTTGTCTTCATCTGCAGCAGGGTATTCATTGTGAACACTAACCATGCCTGGCCTAGAGTTCTTCCCCATTGAACCCATATTTTTCTTAGCATTCACCCAAATTTAAGAGCAAAATTTTCTTAGTAGTTCTGCAAAAGAAAGTAATGGAAGCCCTATGTCTAATAAAGAGTGTTTTCCTTAATGTTATTCGAGACAAGGTAAGAAGAAAAAAAATATCCCAATTGCTGAGATAAAAAATATCCCAATTTATTTTTACCAGGATGAGTTGTCTTTCTTGAACTTCAAGCAATTGTGGAAGTACAGTTTTGGTAGAATTGGATTTTGCATAGGATTGTTTACTTCTTTATTATTATTTTTTTTTGTCTATGAGGCCTGTGTTTCTGGTCCACTAGGTTTACCAGGCTTAGCTGAAAGCCCATGGGCTCAGAGAAACCTAGACCAATAGTAAACCAATTCATAGTTGATGATTCTAATTTCTAACTAATCAGTAATCAATTCATAATTTTGATATAATGGCCAAAAAATAAAATTCATAATATGATATGTACATATTGTAAATGGCAAGGAAAAAGTACTATCCATATATCTTTGAATAAGATTTGTTGTCATATTTTCACGATGATTAGACCATAAATGATTAAAGTATAACCAAATGGGTTGTGGAAGTTAGCTTGTTCACTCTAATGATTTCATCTAAATTTTCATCTGATCTTTCACGAGAGAGCGAAAATTCACGTCCATGTTTTAGATGGTTTAAACCTTGAACACAAAAATGACCAAAATTTGGTTAAATTGGGATAGACCCACAAGACTCATGTAAGGCTTTAGATGTGTATTGTCTATTTTGTCCTCATCAAAGGATACTTCATAGATTTTAAATGGAAAATTGGATGAAATTTTAGTAAAATTGGCTCACATTGACCAACTTTTAAAAATTTGATGGCTTGATTTACTACACACCGTCATATTTCAAAGGGCAAAATAGCTATTAAATATTTTTTTTAAAATAAGTTCAGCTACTTTGAAGAACAATATCTTATTAGGAGGGGCATAGTCTGCGCATTTGATTTTCTGGTGATTATAAAATTTGTTATCTGATAGCTCGTCCTCTTTTTTCTTTAATATCTACAGCAAGCTTAAAGGAGAAAACATAAGTTTTGCACAAATAAATTAATGCAATGTCATGATAGCATTTGCTTTTGACTGGATGGTACCTTTCAAGAGAGCTAAGGACAGAACAGAGTCAATCCCCTGCCACACTGATATATGCTTTGACCACTACTATCAGAAAAAATTGATTCTTTACTACCTCCTACTTTTAACCACCGTTTATACATGATGAGTTAATTAAACTATTAAAGATTGAACTTTATGTGTGTGTTTATTCGTGTGATTTTAGTTTGACAATGCAAGGTAATATAACATACTACTTGGTATACATACCAAGTTATTGAAATTTCATATAAAAAGAAGAAAGATTGATATATAATGATTTTTCACTACACTGAAAAACAGCAACTTTTCCCAACACAAGAAAAATTGATCCTTTAAGCAAACCATTCACATATAATGATTTCATTCAATCTTTTCCATTTCAAATTAAAATATAAGACCTTAGACAAATGAAATGAAAAAGATTGAACTTTTCTATGGTAATACGAATGCAACATATATGAACTAGCAGAAACTATCAACATATATAGGAACATTGATCAAACCAAAAGCAATATATATACAAGACAATATAGTGTTTTCTCCCAAAAAGCCATTTCTAGAACTGTCATTCCTATATATATATTATCAAGTCCTAATAAAATTCTGGGGCTTATAACTCCTCCTTTGATCCAAAAAGCCTATCCTACCAAAATGGACATTATGCCCAGAAATCAGAAAGCTAAATAAAAACAGTACCTAAAGCAAAAACCAAAGAAAGGTCAGTGACTTTGTTAGACCTTAATTTCTTGGTGATCCACATCTCAATTCTGCATTGCTCTGCTTCTCTTCACGGTTTGAAACACCGGAAACCTTCTTGAATTGATCACAAAGCAGAGGTTTCCAGTTTCTGAATTCCGGAAAACCCACAAGGTCACAAAATCTTGCTTCATCCTCAGGCCATGGTCATGACAGAAACTTCTCCATCCACTAGTAAGGACATGAATCTTGGACACCCAAGTCTTGAAAATCATGGGGTACCCTTGACCAGCAATGTCATAGACTGTCACAGGGATGCCTTGGTTAGGGTCTTCATCATCATTCAACAATGGGATTATGTGCTTTTCCACAACATCTTTTCTCATGGAGAGTCTGGCTTGGTCCTTTCTCACATCACTATCTGTCAGCTGTTTCTCAAAAGGTTTGCTGCATATTTCAATCACATTTTGCAGGTTTGGGACTGGTGGGAGTTCAGGAGGGACATAGTCTCCAAAGAACAAACCTTGGACTTGGAGTTGTTGTTGTCCAGGCAAGCCTTGGTCTTCTTTAGCAGCATTAATGGCTTTTTGGGCTTGTGGGGCTTCAAGTCCTTGGATTTGCAGTGCTTTTCTCTTGGTTCCTGAATTTGGGTATAACCCACTTCTACCAAGAAACTTGTTTTTGGTGTTCTCCAAATCTCTGGCTGTTTTGGAATCCAAAACCACATGCTTTAGATAAGAAAGAAACAACGCAGCCTTGGTCATCTCTTTGTCTTCATCTGCAGGGTATTGATGGTGATTATTAGCCATGCCTAGCCTGGAGCTTTTCTCCATTAAAGCCATGTTTTTTTTTTTTCCTTAGGATTCACGCAAATGCAAGAGAAAAATTTGGTTGAGAGATTTGCTGAAGAAATTAATGGAAGCTTAGGTCTAATAAAGAGTGGTCTTTTTCTTAATGACAGATGAGGACAAGGTAGAGAAAATAGGAGAAAAAATCTCTCTTTGCTTGATCTTCAAGTATGCAGAAGTGTTTTAATAGAATTAGAGAATCTGTTGGGTAGTGTTGCGACTGAGAGGTATTTGGGCCGTTGGATCACACGGATGGCCACGATATAATTGGAAAACTGAGACCTGGTTTCAGAGTGAATCAACCCCATTTTATGAAAATTATGAAAAAATTAATTAAGCCCTAAAGTTACAGGCTACTAAATTTGTGTTGGGCTTATCATTGGATTTCTTGTTCTAAATGATCAACGTGGCATTCTGTGCCATCCACAGTAAGCAGTACGTATGCGGACCGCGTTTCTGATTCACTCAATAAAGCAGGCTAGGCTGCAAGCCCATAGGCTGAGAATTGATAGTTTTAATTAAAAAGTAAAAACAGAAAAAAAAAAAAAAAAAAAACGAAATACTAATAATACATAATACATAATATCTAACGCCATAATTTTGGAGGGAGTGCTTTTGTCATCAAAAGTTTAACACCATAATTTTGGTGGGATATTTTCATGCTCCATTATTGAATTTGGTTTTATCAAACCTTTTCTTTTTAGCAAAACTCCTGCAAAATTTGTCATTTATATACCACATTAGTATAAGTGACGGAAAAATTACTAAGCTGATGGATTGGAGTACAAAGTGAAACAAAATCAGATTTGAATAGCCAAATGAAACACAGAATAATGATTTGGGAGACTGCTATACATACCCTTTTCTTTGGGTTTGGCCTTGAGATGTACCAAAAAATTCATCATTATTACGATTTCTTTCTCAAAGTGAGCTTTGTTATCTATTTTCTCTTTTATCTCACCTTTGATAAGTTGCCAACTGCATATGCATGATTAAAAGTTGTCCAACATAAGTCATTCTCGTTATCATTTTGTTCAAGAAGTATGATTGAAATATTGAACATAGACATATCATTATGCAAATGAGAATCACACACGGTGTTATCATTGGCAACCTAATATGCATATACATTCTCTTGGCAAGAGAAAGTTATTATGCCTATGTAGGGACTATGATTCTCTATTCATTTGCCTACTTATTTTTCTATCATACTTTAATTTAGACCATTAAAAAGAGAGTAAAGAGAGAAAGAAAGAGGAAAATGTGAGAGGTTTGATGGCCAAGATTAAAAGCATGGTAAGAAAATACGTAGAGAATTTTGATCCCTCTGTATGAGATCTCTGTAAAATAAAATATATGATGTTTTACTTTGATATATTAATCACCCTTAAATAAAGTATCTTTTTTAGAAAGAAACAAAAAAAAAACCCATATATAATTGAGGTCTAACTTAGATGGATCACAAAGGTTGGTATGTGAAATCACATGTCCCGAAATATGTCCCTAAACCCTTGGATTAGTAGGGTCCCCATATGCAATGGGTGGGTAACAAACTAACAAACAATTCACTAGTTGGCAAAACTATTTTATTAAAGAAAAATAGATAAGCTTGTACGTAATTCGTCCCAGCCAAATGTAGACTCATCATCATCTTCCTAGTCAAAGCTTGTACTTTAATTCATATGCTACTTTCCCTAGTCTTATAACTGCTGCTTCATCATCTTCCTTATCCCTATCCGAATGGCTGTAGACTTGTAGGGTTGAAATTCAACACAGCTTTGGTTCAACTTTAATTCCACCAAATATTGGATAATTTCCGATATTTACTCCACCTTGTCATGCGGCTTCACATACTTACATTCAGTTAACAAAATCTTCTTATCCAAAATTCCTTATAATAACAATAACAATAATATTCCACCTGTTTACTATTTTTATCCATTTTTCCCATTATGTTTTAGATATTTTTTTATCAAATTTCCATTATTAATTGGAACCATTATATGGGTTAGTCATAAATTTTTAATTGTTTTTGGTACCAACTGCTAATTGAGTAGCATAAATAATACGTTACTAGTACTGCTGAGAGTGTGACCCAAATGTAAGCCAAATTTGAGGTCAACTGGACAAAAAGCATGATGAGTACTGTAATCTATGACCTCTCACCTCTTGTTTTTTTGGGTTGGAGGAAAAAGGCATCCATTAGAGTTGAATTCAAGATACCAAGTAAACAAAGATTATTAAAAGTGATTTATAATATATTGTAACTAATACAGGTAGTCTTTGCAGGTCCTTTTCCCATTTTTCCACTTGTACTTTGTTTTATGTGTGAAAATATATAAAAGATAAGAGATACAGATAACTAATAAGTTGAATATAATACCATTGTCTATATGTAAGTAAAGGAAAAAACTGAGCTGTGTTTCTTGAGTCTGATCTCATATTGGGTTGACTCACAGCTCTCTATATAAGTTCTCTCAGTATGTATACGGTATACCATCATTCCCTTCTGTAAGTCATTATGGTCTAATGCAATAGCAGACATCCTTAGAGAGAGAGAGACAGAGGGAGACAGAGAGAGAGAAACAATGGCAGGAGGATTTGGAGGGGCAGGAATACCACATGAAAGGGCTCAACAATACGAGTATAGGATTACTGGGTATTTCATCTTTGCTTGCATTGTTGCAGCTCTTGGAGGCTCTCTTTTTGGGTATGATCTTGGTGTGTCAGGTCAGTATATTTTCATTGGTTCATTATTTAAATATTAGAGATTGGCTTGGCTTGGTTTGTTCCTCCTCTGTGTTTCTTACCCCCCCCCCCCCAAACAAAGAGATTAGCTTGTCCTGTGATCTGGGTTTCTGTAATTCATGGATATCAGCAAATCCTGTGACCAGGTTTGTCAGACTGTGTCACTGGCTTTTCTTAATAAAGTTGACACTTGTTTTTTCTCCTTCTCATTGAGAGGTTGGATGAATATGTCAGAGTGTGGGACAACTTTGAAGCTTTCACTTTGTTTTTAGTATTGGATGAAAGCCCAAATTTTTATGGGCGGAAAAGAAGAGGAAAGGGGAGAGAAAAAGCAAGATTTTTCTTGTTTTGCTTAGAAAAAGATTACAGGAAACAGTGGTAGATATAGGCTTTGTCTGGTGTTCAGAGAAATACTTTTGAGGAATACTCAATATTGATTCGCATTTCTTCAAAGTAATTAGTGGAACAATTTTTTTATTTTCGATGTTATTCGTTTTGCCAAATAGTTGCAAAAATTTTCAATAGTATACCTCAGTTTGCAGCATACCACCATGGATGTGCTGCCTCACCTACCAATAGAACATATCTTTTCCGTGACTTCCTTATCCTCTAATTTTAGATAGGCATTCAATGGATACCCATCTGCACTCTGCAACAAACATATTCCATAATGCTTAAGATTTTTGTTTTTCCATATACATTAACAATGTTACCCTTCGAAGTTTTAGGGAAAGAGAAGGCAATTGTATACTGCTGTGGTGAAGAGGCCTCTTTTGGCATAAAATTCCAAATGCACTATTACAATTTTACTTTCTATGGTAAATTTCAGGTGGAGTGACTTCCATGGATGATTTCTTGAAGGAATTCTTCCCAAAAATTTATAGAAGGAAGCAAATGCACCTCAATGAGACAGATTACTGTAAATATGACAACCAGATTCTGACACTCTTTACATCCTCTTTGTACTTTGCTGGCCTCGTTTCGACATTTGCAGCTTCCCATGTCACCAGAAGCAAAGGCAGGAAAGCCAGCATTATTGTTGGATCAATCAGCTTCTTTTTGGGAGCAGTCCTGAATGCTGCTGCAAAGAACATTGCAATGCTGATCATCGGACGAATATTTCTTGGTGTTGGCATTGGATTTGGCAATCAAGTAAGCCTAATGCTTTCCAGCAAAGAATAGTTAACAGCATCTTTCTGATTAATATACTAACAGCTTTAATTTCTTGTTCTATATATATAATCCAGGCAGTTCCCTTGTATCTCTCAGAAATGGCTCCTGCGAAAATTCGGGGAGCAGTTAACCAACTTTTCCAGGTGACAACCTGCTTAGGTATCCTGATAGCTAATTTGATCAATTATGGAACTGATAAAATCCATCCATGGGGTTGGAGATTGTCTCTTGGTTTGGCTACAGTCCCAGCAACTCTTATGTTTGTTGGGGGTCTTTTTCTTCCTGAGACCCCGAACAGTCTTGTAGAACAAGGCAGATTAGAAGAAGGAAGAAAGGTGCTGGAGAGAGTGAGAGGTACCCCAAAAGTTGATGCTGAGTTTGCTGATCTGGTTGATGCCAGCAATGCAGCAAGAGCCATAAAGCACCCTTTCAGGAATCTACTTCAACGAAAAAATCGTCCCCAATTGGTGATTGGGGCTCTGGGAATCCCTGCATTCCAACAGCTCACTGGCATGAACTCTATCCTCTTCTATGCTCCTGTCATATTTCAGAGCTTGGGTTTTGGCTCAGGGGCAGCTCTGTACTCATCCGTCTTTACCAGCGGAGCGCTGGTTGTTGCTGCATTCATTTCAATGGCTTTTGTTGATAAGTTTGGCAGAAGAGCTTTCTTCTTAGAAGCCGGAACTGAAATGATATGCTGCTTGGTAAACACACTTCATGTCTAAGCTCATTTTAATTGGAACTCTTTCTCTAAGTACCAGAAATGCTTATACTTCTGTATTTTGCATACTCACTAGAACGTTTGATCTACTGCAGGTTGCTTTGGCCATAACTTTAGCCCTCAAGTTTGGACAAGGAGAAGTCCTTTCAAAAGGAATTGGGATCTTCCTTGTTATTGTCATTTGCATATTTGTTTTGGCCTATGGAAGGTCTTGGGGTCCTTTGGGGTGGCTAGTCCCAAGTGAGATATTCCCCTTGGAAACAAGATCTGCAGGGCAGAGTGTGGTGGTCTGTGTCAACCTCCTCTTCACAGCTTTGATAGCACAGTGCTTCCTTGCGTCGCTGTGCCATCTTCGATATGGGATTTTCCTGCTGTTTGCAGGCTTGATATTCATCATGAGTAGCTTCATCTTCTTCCTCTTGCCAGAGACAAAGCAGATCCCAATTGAAGAAATATATCTTCTCTGGAAGAAACACTGGTTTTGGAAAAGATTTGTGGGAGATGGGGAGGAAGTTGGACCCAATGGGAAGCCTAGCCAATTAGATGGAAATTCAGGAACACAAGTTTAGAATCTTTAGCACAAAGAACATTCTCCAGATTTCTTATTTGTAGTTTGTTTGCTGAATGCAGTTTTATAAATAATCAAGAATCAATTTCAACGATTTCAAAGTCATATTCAAGTTCTGGATTTGTCACCAAACTCAAAAAAATATCATGAATAAAACTGTGGACCATATTGCTAATAACATAGATATCGGGATCTATTTATGAAAGATGTGATCGACAATATGATCTGTAAATATAGCGAATAAATAAAATCAATTGCCAAAAACCAAGCTGGACAAATGTACCAGACAACTCCATGTTGCATGTACATTTATCCTATAACCTATGTGTTCTTGTGGATGAACTAAGTTGTCCTTTCATGTCATGAATCAGGATGATTTTGGACAATAACAAACATGTTAATGAAGAGTCTAAATTGCATTGAAAATTAGAAGACAGTATGAAAATTTCTAACCACAAGTTTTATAAACATCGTAAGTCATAGCATCTGACGTACGCTTTGGTTGTCACTAAAACTAGTGATGCGACATGCATAATCTAAGTTGCATCATCAGACTTTTTATAGCAGTAATATCTTAGAAATCTTCAACAAAAGAAAAAACTTTTTAGAAATCCAATTATTGAATAAATTTCGTACAAGAAAGTTTTCAACTTTTTCCTTCGATATGGAAACCAACTTTCCGTTAAATATTAGTCTATATAGTAAGGGACAAGGATAGGTTGTCCTTTTCTAAATATATAAATTCGTCTGAATCAATCAAATACTATTTGGAGCTTTGAATCTTTAAAACAAAAGGCAAAATAGACTAATAGAGTAGTCAAATACTCAAATTTTCCCATCGTCCTCATCTGTGTTTCAATGGATTTGTTCAAATTTCCTCTTTCCCAATCAGGATTAATGATGTTACATTTATTTATTTATTAAATTCTTATGGAAAAAACATTGAATATTATCGTCGTGCAATTTTCATAGCATAAGATAAGTACCATTAATAACATTTTTCAATATGGTACTTTATAATTTTTTAAACGAACAATTCTGAATATGATTATTTGAAGGTCTTTTATCTTGGGCTGAAATCTAAAAAGTGTGGCTGGCTAGCTGCTGTGGAGTGTCGACCAACCACCTTCAAAGATCATAGTGGCAGCATTTGGAATATGAAATGGAGGCCAAAGAAGATGAAGCTATGCAAGAATAATGAGTCAGATTGTACCACCAAAAACTGTGCAAAGCATTCATAAATTCATCCCAAAAAGTCTAGTATGTACATCATGCTAATAGCTTAGCAAGTTCATCAACTCTCAGGCTTCCCTGTGGTACAACACTATCTAGATGTTCACCAAAATCTCTTGTTCTTTTAACTTTAGAATCCTTCTTCTCACTTCCTCTCTTCGCAGAAACTGTTATCTCTTTCACTTCCGAAACCCCGGCTTCTTGCTTCTGAACAAACCTTACTTTCTTTGGAACTGATACTCTCTTAGGTCGTTGATGCTTAAACACCGGCCCAGGTGGAGCGGACTGGGAGAAAGCAACTGCCCTTTGATAAATGATGTCAGAATCCAAGGAAGAATCATCTAAAATAAGTGCACTCCCACTCCCAACAGCTTCGTTCAAGAGTGATAGCACTCCCTCTGTACAAGGTGCACTCAACCTTGCTGGCTCGCTGAGATTTTGTGACCCTACTGAAGCATCTTCCGGATTCTCATTACTTATAGGATCCACCATGAGGGAATCCAACTTTGTTTCAGTGCTTCCAACAGTCACTGGCATGGTCCCAGACCCCACTATTGTATTATCCAATATGGGCTCAATTCCAGATGCATTGGACATAGTTTTTGACACATCATCAGCATAGTGGGTATCGTCTGGTATGGTTGAACTGTTATGGGCATTCGTTATGGTTTCTGATTCATCATTTATATAGCCTTTAACATCTGAAATGGTTTCAGTTTCATGGGCACCTCCAACAGTGGAAACCCCATCAACTGTGGCACATGGCTCAACATATTGTGAAGGGGATGGATCCTTACTTCCCTCTGCACCCACAACTTCAGAACCAATAGAGGATGTGCTTGTATTTAACATTTCAGGACTTGCATCCTTGACGGAAACTGTAGAAGCACATGATGAAGATGCTTCTTGACCTTCCAAGGGAGGTGCAATGGAAGTTGAATCATCAAGATCAGATTCTTTGACTTCCTCAGGATCATTCTCTAGACTTGGGAAAGAAGCCTTCCATTCGCGTCCTCTCCACATAAGAATGTGCTCACGTTCAAATGAAATTAATACACAAGGGACAAGATCCTGCATTCAAAGAGTTCAGAGAATTGCTTTACATGCTTTGTGATACAGATTATCATGGCTTGAGAAATGTTCTTGTAAACAAATAAACTAAATTCAGCAGACCTTTAATTTAGCGCCTATTTTTCGGTAGTCACTCCCATTCATCCCTTGGCAATTTATTCGTGCTAATTCACACTCTTCAAAGGCCTCTCTAACATTATTAACTAGGTCAGAGTATACTCCGTTTTTCCCTGTAAAAACAATCTGGCCACTGTCACCTTACTTGAAAGCAAAATTGAAACACCCTTATTATCATTCTAAGGGTTAGGTTTAACAAAATTAGGCATAAGACTGGTACCTAGCTTGCATATTGGTATTAGATTCCGTCCCTTCTTGCGCATTTCAGTTGCTTCTTCCACTGTTAGACCCTCAGGAGCCCGCTGAACCAGTCTAGGATATACAGGAGTGATAGGTCTCCAAAGCATGAGAGGAAACCGTGGGCGAGATTTATAGTTGTAGTTTCTACCTCGGAAAAGGTATATCACCCCACCTCTTTTGTAAATAATTTTCCCTCCAGTTCTCTCCTGTCAAATAAAATTTTGATAAGATTTCCTGTCAGATAATATAATCCAAGTATAATGAACTCAAAGCACAAAGCACAAAGCAAACCAAATATTAAACAACCTACATGTTGCATAATAAAACACCCACTGCTATAAAAAAATACCTAATCATCTTCTAATGAATAAAAGCATTTCATCACTACCAGAGAATAAAGAAGCAACTGAAATGCATTGATAATACAGCTCAAATTTGTAAGATGAGTCATTTTTTGCTATTACTCAAACTACTCTGTACTCATGCATTATCTTATTTTAGAAGCAATGCTAAGATATATGATTGAATGTATGAAAGCACAAGCATATTCAACTAAACTGGAAATAGAGGGTTGGAAACAAGAGTAACTAACCTCTAATTGCTGCCACACATTGTCCATGTCGACTGTGCACACTCCTTTACATTTTATCTTGCACACTCTTCGCCGCTTCCAATGAGCATGTATATTATCCAACATGTTGTGGGTCAAACCATCTCTACCTAAACAAAACATTGAATTAAAACACAAGAAAACAAAAAATCATAAGCTTTCAGCTACTAATCTCCTGCATTTGAAAGTTATAAAATCAAAACCCCATATCATTTAACACCCATATTAAAACTGTCTCCAATTTCACAATGCCAACAAGAATGAATCAAAATCCCAAAGGAAAAGAAAATGGCTATGAAAATTACATACCCATATTCAATTGCCTCTTGGATTTAATACACCCTTTAACCAACTCCTTAACCTCCTCCGCCGTAAGAGGCTCCCCCAATATCTCCTCCCTAGACTTAACATACTTGGGACCCGACCCGGGCAAGTAAGGACCCGGTTTCTGCACCGGCTTAACCCCTTTCTTATGCGGCGGCGGCAGCTGGAATGAATCGAATTCCTTCAATTTCTTCTTGCTTGGCGGCAATGGGGCCCGACCCGTCCACGGGCGGGGCATCGTGGTGGGCCCAAACGGCGCGTACGGCGGCTCACGGAGCTTAATGGGCTTCTGTTTCGGGGTCTCGGTGTAGCTGTACTTGAATTCAAACGGCGCTCCATCGATGACATACGAAAGCCCATCGTCGCCGATAGAAATGTTGGCTTTTCTGTCGATTGTTGTAGCCTTCTCTCTGGGGATGCTAGAGAGCTTTGTGGGTCTTATAACTCGGCGAAATGCGGGGTGGGAATCGGAGTTAGGGTTTGGATTTTTGGAGTACTTGGATTTTTTGCCTGGGATTGAAGGGCTTGAGGGAAATGAAGGTGTTCCTATGGATTTGAATGTTTCACTGGTGGAGGTGGTGGTAGTGGTGGCAGTATCAGAGTCGCATATTCGTGTGGCGGAATCAAAGCGGCGCTCGCGGCGAATATCGTCCTCGATTTCTTGCTGGGCCCTCCGGCGCTGGTTGAATTTCTCGGCGTTGGCGTTGTTCCACCGCGCGAATCGGACCTCAGTGGGCGGGCGGTTCTGGGTCGGGTTCGGGTTCGATAGTGGCGCGAAGATTGGGAAGGAAGTGGGCAAATTTAGCGCCATTTATTAGGAAGTAGGAGTTGGGTTCCGCAAATTGAAGGGCCGTGAAGGCAAAAGCTTAGAACTTTTAGAAGAAAAGAGTCATCATTTCCTGGATGTGGTGGATGCAAACCAGTGAAACGACGTCGCAGTAGTTGATAGTTGGTAGCAGGTAGGGGCTATCAAGTTTGAGTTTTGCAGGGAATTTAGAGAGAGAGGTTTAAGGTTGGTTTTGCCTACCAACTGCCAAGGGATAACGGGCAAGCGCGAAGGGGAAACAGAAGCCATAGAAGACTTAAAAGTACCGCTATACGACGTCGTCAATATACAATTAAACGACATGTCGTAGTTACACCCTCGTCTCCTCCCTGACACTGTAGGTCTGTAAACGACATGCCACATTGTCACATGGAGTTTGTAAAGTTGCATTTTCTCAGTTGGATGAGCAACAAAGCAAGTAAGCTGCAGTCCACAGAAGAACGCATGCACCGACAGTTGACCAAAGCCTACAGATCTCTTCTGGGTTCGCCCATTCAAGGTACTCTTTCTCTTTCTCTTTCTCTTTCTCTTTCCATTTTTATTTTCTTGTTTTTATTTCATATCAATAAAAACAGTCGTTTCATCATCTGGTCTTGTAAAATCTTTTATGACCTTCTATTTTAATTATAATGGGTACGTGGTTTTAAAATCACAAATCATTCCTGTTGTGGGTTTGGCACAATTTCCATTTGCAATGTAATTGTTTAATGGCATATACAAGTTTTCGGGTTGTGGTGGTGAATTGTGATGCATAAATTTACAATCTTTCTTTCAGCTATTGCAGTGTACTTGGAAAACAACTGGTGGACTGTACAATTTCTAAGATATGGATGTTGCTGCTCTTACCCAGAGATTATGCAATGTTGAAATCCGTAGACTGCTGTTCATAATTGGTGTGGTGGCTGTTATTGTAGTTGTTTCTCAGTGTTTTGAGCTTCCCTATGGCAAAACCTTTTACTTTTCACCTGCTGATGCGGGTTCGACTTCAACAGTCGCAATACTTGTCAATATTACTAGCTCAAACAATTCAAAATCTGGGAAGTTTAATGTTGTTGGTGAACTGGGCTTAGTGCTAAGTGATACTGATGGTTCAGATTTAGAAGAAGAAACTGGGTATGGAAATGGGAATGGTACAAAACAAACATATAGGGTGTATGGATTAGCACCAGATGATGGCAGCAATTCACACAAGATGTTAGAGAAGGAAGTAGCTCTTGATAAGAGTTTTCCGGCTGGAATGAATAGAAGTGCAGATGATATTTCTATGCCGGGAAAGACAATAGATTTTAGACGTGATTCTATACAGAGGGGTAATAAAGTAGATGAGAGTTACAAGGCAGACAATGGCCCTGAAACAAGCTCTGGTTTAGCAGTGAGTGAAGTTAGAAATGAAGCTGGTATTGTGTCAGTTGTATCACAAGGAATGTCTATGGATGCGGGAAAGTTAAATGCAGATACAAAGGGCAATACCAAACAAACTATAGAAACTCAATTTGAGGATAAGAAGACTGATATATTGAAATCTGTTTCATTTACCTTGAATGATAATTCTACAATGAATAGTATTTCCATACTAAAGAAGTGGAATCGTCGACCAACATCAATATCCCAGATGAATTCATTATTGCTTCAAAGTCCAGTTTCTTCTCGTTCAATGGTATGCATTTAAATTTCGAGGTTCCAATTTGAGAAACAAGGAATGAGTTAAGGTTTCTGGATACTCACTTGTACTTTTATCGACTGTAGAGCCCACAGCGTTATTCCATACGTGATCGTGAACTTCAGTCTGCAAAACTGGAGATTGAGAATGCTCCTATCATAAGGGACAATCCAGGACTTAGTGCTTCTGTATTTCGAAATATTTCCAAATTTATACGGTAAGCCTGTTCAAATATACAAACTGTCCACTATGTATTTGCACTTATAAACTGCATTATATTCTTCCTTTACTGTCTTTTTAATTTTACTTTATAATTGCTTGTAAACTGTCGCAATTATGTCTATGTTTATTACTTGTGTTTTGGTACATTTTTTAACAAAAGCTTATCAATGAAACTTCTAATCAATCTTTACAGATTCTCTTCATACTTTTGGGGATTGCTATATAGATGTGGATTGTTAACATTGCTCTGATTAGATATTGCCCTGTTAGTCTCTATATAGTGTTGAAAATTTGCAATGTAGGCTTCTTCGAGAAAACCCATGGCATTTGTTAATCTAAAGATCTGTTACATATTGTATTTCAGGAGTTATGACTTGATGGAACACATGCTCAAAGTTTATATCTACAGGGAAGGTGAAAAGCCCATATTCCATGAGCCTTTGATGAGGGGAATTTATGCCTCAGAAGGATGGTTTATGAAACTAATTGAGGGAAATAAAAAATTTGTTGTGAGGGACCCCAAAAAAGCTCATTTGTTCTACTTACCCTTCGATTCGCATATGCTTAGGTTGAAATTGTCTGGACAAAATGTCAAGGGCTTAGAAAAATATTTGAAGAACTATGTTGGGTTAATTTCAAGAAAGTATCATTTCTGGAACAGAACAGGAGGAGCAGATCATTTTCTTGTTGCTTGTCATGACTGGGTATGCTTCTCATGGTGATATTTAATTTCTATTTCATAGTTTTAAGAATCACCGAAGCTTGAACCTAGGGATAATATTGCATAAGAAGTCTTTTCAGTCTTATCTTTCAAAGTGATAAACCATGAGCAGCATCATGCATTAGTCTAGAATAACTCCATGAGCTGTGCTTCGTAAATGATTGATTACAGCTAGATGGATGTTGATGAAGGTTTTGTCCTGTTAGTTTTGCTAAAATGATATGGATGTCCATACAATCCCCAAATGGAGATACTATTCTGTTGCCTTTTCAAGGGAAAAAAATGGAAACTATGAGTCATATTATTTGCATTATACTATCCTCTATCAAACCCTTAATCTAATACAGCCTTGTAACATGGAATTCCAGGCCTCCAAAATCACAAGACAGTGCATGAAGAATTGCATCAGGTCTCTTTGCAATGCCAATGTTGCTAAAGACTTCCAAATTGGCAAGGACACCTCTCTACCTGTTACATATATACGTTCTGTGGAAGACCCCCAGGCGGATCTTGGAGGAAAACCTGCTTCAGAAAGATCTACTCTGGCCTTCTTTGCAGGGAGCATGCATGGCTATCTCCGACCAATTCTGCTGGACTACTGGCAGAATAAAGAACCTGACATGAAAATCTTTGGCCCAATGCCACATAATGATACTGAAGGCAAGAGAATTTACCGGGAATACATGAAAAGCAGCAAGTACTGCATATGTGCCAGGGGTTACGAAGTCCACACACCTCGAGTAGTAGAGGCCATATTCCATGAGTGTGTGCCAGTCATCATATCAGATAATTATGTGCCTCCTTTCTTTGAGGTATTCAATTGGGAGACATTTTCGGTTTTTGTACAAGAGAAGGACATCCCAAATTTGAGAAACATTCTGCTTTCAATCCCAGAAGAGAAGTACCTTACGATGAAGTTGAGAGTAAAGATGGTGCAACAACATTTCTTTTGGCACAAAAAACCTGTGAAGTATGACTTATTTTATATGATACTTCATTCAGTTTGGTACAATAGAGTTTTTCAGCTAAAAAACAGATAAAGATGCGAGAGTTTCAGGTTCTTGGGTTCTGGAAAACAAGACCGGTGAGTGCAAATTAAATGTTTCTGTAAACAAGAAAGAGATGCATAGAAGCCATACTGACTCTACTGATAATTTCATGTCATTGAAATTCAAATGAAGATAACCAATGATTCATCCAAGTACAGGGAAGTGATTGCCATTTAGGTTTTCTCTGCCTGGCTGAGACAATACTGCTGCAAGGCAATTCATCCTACTGGACTAGTGATCTTGCTCTATATGATTGGGTTAAATTTTCTGCATTATCTGCAAATGGGTGAATTCAGACCTGTTCTTCAAATGTATCATCAACCCCACTAGTGGGGATAGTGTATGTAAAGGTCAATGGTGTAGTAACATTCAATTGAAGAAAATATAATGTACAAATTGTGCTTTTGATTCTTATGAGCCTACTTGTTTCTTGGGTAGGCCTGTAAGTTAAAAGAAAAATTGTAAAAATAATATATAGGTATAAGTGTATAACTGAAGTGAAAGGATAAACATGATGCTATTGCTGATGGGGTCCCAGTGTCCCACGAAATAATTTGGTCTACTTTTGGTTTTTTAGTATTTCCACTTGTAGTAGAGAATCAGAGGACGGCCGACATGTTAGTCAATAGTCAACACTCAACAGTGGCAGTAATGTAAATTGAGTAATAACTAACGGACCAAAATTGTATTTCCGGTGGCAAAGCCAACTACAGCTTCCACTTTGCGTTGAGTTTCTTTAATTAATTGAATTCAGTAATTTCTGCAGAGCGCAGACAAGCCCCAACGAAAACCAATGAAAATGTCAGCGAAAAATTCATTTAGAAAGAAAATATTTAATGCTTTTGTAATCAATAATGGCAGTCTTTGGACAGTGTCACAGTGAAATTAATATTTTAATTAAACAAAAAATAAGGATGAGAGAGACGCTCTCGGCTCTCCCTTTCCTCTTTAAACGGACTCACGCGGACTAAAGAAAAAAAAAAAAAAAAACGGACTTCCAATCCAAGTTCCAAAGCCAAACAGAAAGCTGTGCTCTTTTTAGTTTGTAGAGCTTGAACTGCTCGGTTTTGGGGTTTTTCTGTTTGGCTTCTAAGAAAACGAAGGAAATTCAGCCTCAAGTTTTCTACTTTACTATACTCAGGTGAGTCATTGATCTTTCATTTTCTCGGGAACCAAACAAGAATGTGAATTTCTTCTAGCTAATGCTTGGGAATGTTATGGGTTGCTCACTGAAATTGAATGCCTGCCATTTGTAACTGAAAATTACACTGAAATTGCTCACTCACTCACTCATAATGATTATATGAATAAATTTATATAATGTATGTTTGTGTATAAATACTAAATTAGCAGACTAGTGAATAAGATTAGGACTTCCCAAAGATCAAAGGCTCTAATAAGCCAGCTTTCATTTTCAGTTTTTGTTACTAATTTTGTTATCCTGTTTAAATGATGTGAAGGGTTTGCAAATGCTTATAACTTATAAATTTGAACCTCTTTGTTTCAGTTTTTACTATAAAATAGCTAACTTTGTTGGTGCTCTCTACCATGAATTCAGGACACATCTAACTGTTCATGAGCCGTACTATGTGGACTGCTCCTTTGCATGTTTAATATTCCAGATAAGTTGATGTTTTATTTCTAAGATGATTGGGTAGCTTCTGCATTATCCGTATTGCAAGTGTTAATGCCTGGTATGGAGTACTCATTGCAATTTCTTAAGCTATGCAATATAGAAACCAGGCGATGGCTTTTTGTTCTGGGGGTAGTGGCTGTTACTTATTTATCGTTTCAGTCGCTGCTGCTTCCCTATGGAAATGCTCTTCGGTCTCTATTGCCTCAAAATGAGTTTCCAACACAAGTCAAAGATAGCTTCCTCACAGTCCATTCTTCTGCCAAGTCTGTGATGGTCCGCAATCCTCTTATGGTAAATTCTTCGGGTTTGATTGATGCTTCTATGTTTGGTGGAGTGGAGAAATATGATGATAACTCTAGTCTCGGAGGAGAAATTGAGCATGATACTGAACTGAAGGGAAAGGGCGGAGATAAGGAAATTGGTTTAGTGTTAGAAGAAAAAGGGATAGATAATACTTTTGAGCATGCCGTTGATAGACACATAGATGACAAGTTTCCATTTGAGAATGCTGTTGATATAAATGAAAGCCTAGCATTGGTCAGCACTAAAATTCAAGAAAATGGTTCTATTCTGGATAAGGCCAATGAAGCTAGTCATGGCTTCCCTTTGGAGCAGATTGTGTTACCACAATCTGAAATTTCTACAGAGAATACTCTGGAAGAAAATACAACTGTGACAGCGAAAAAATCTGAGGGTGTCAAAACTGCTTTTCCATCCTCTCTACTCATTTTACCTGCAGCATCTTCATTAATAAATGGGACCAATTTAACTTACTTGGTGTTCAATGCGAGCTCTTCTGTTGGTTATGCTTCACTGGACAGTACTGTTGTGACTTCAAAAAATGACTCTGTGATCATGACAAGTCCTGGGAAGAAGAAGATGAAGTGTGAAATGCCACCAAAGTCGATAACATCAATAGATGAGATGAACCATCTACTGGTGCGGCACCGTGCCAAATCACGTTCAATGGTACAAATATTGCTGTTGCTAATCTAATCGTATCCATACCCTCAATGCTTCAGTTAATGTAACAGATCCTAACTTCTTCCATTTGATTGCAGAGACCACGATGGTCCTCTGTACGTGATCAGGAAATTCTAGCTGTGAAGTCACAGATCGAGCATCCTTCTCTTGCAATAAATGATCGAGAACTTTATGCTCCTCTCTTTCGAAATGTTTCCATGTTTAAAAGGTAAGTGGAATTATCAACAGTAAGGGTTAATAATTTTAATCCAAAGTGATGCCTTGGATTTTCCATTTCCAAGAAAGTGATGCTTTTTCTTTTGTTACAAGAAAGTGCTTTTCTTAAACTAACATGTTGTCGCTTTCTCAGGAGTTATGAACTTATGGAGCGCACACTGAAAATCTATATCTACAAGGAGGGAGACAAACCCATCTTTCATCAACCAATACTCAAAGGATTGTATGCTTCAGAAGGATGGTTCATGAAACTGATGGAGGGATATAAGCGCTTTGTTGTAAAGGATCCACGCAAGGCTCATCTCTTTTATATGCCATTTAGTTCACGGATGCTAGAGTACACTCTCTATGTTCGTAACTCTCACAATCGGACAAACCTACGCCAATATCTGAAGGAGTATTCTGAAAAAATTGCAGAAAAGTATCCTTACTGGAACAGAACTGGTGGAGCAGATCATTTTCTTGTTGCTTGCCATGACTGGGTATGCTCTCTATGCTTCGTACCTTTTATCTTTCTTTTGCCTGAATAGCTAATATCTTTTTTATTGTGATAAGAATCATAAGATAGTAGAATGGGATTCCAAAAATGGTTGTGAGATTGAGGACCTGTTGCCAAAAGATTCATTAAATGAATTCATATTGGGCCATATGAATACCACATCTAGTATGGTGGTTTATTTAGCCACTCCAAACTTGGAGAGTTGGAGGAGACATTCTAATCCTTTGGACTTTGTTTAAACTGACCAAATCACACCATTTTCAAAAGTGGCATATCATCTGTTCTGTCTATAAAATGTATTCATGTTTCATCCCAAAATGAATGCAATTTCCTACATGTGTGTTTGTGTGTGTGTGTGTGTTTAACATGAGAAGTTGACTTTTTATAGGCTCCATACGAAACAAGGCACCATATGGAACGTTGCATCAAAGCCCTATGCAATGCTGATGTAACTGCAGGCTTTAAAATAGGAAGGGACGTGTCTTTTCCAGAAACATATGTTCGTTCTGCAAGAAATCCCCTTAGAGATCTTGGAGGCCAACCTCCTTCTCAGAGGGAGATTCTTGCCTTTTATGCTGGAAATATGCATGGCTATTTACGTCCAATTCTGCTAAATTACTGGAAGGACAAAGACCCTGATATGAAGATCTTTGGTCCAATGCCTCCTGGTGTTGAAAGCAAAATGAATTACATCCATCATATGAAGAGCAGCAAATACTGTATCTGCCCCAAGGGTTACGAAGTCAACAGCCCCCGTGTGGTTGAAGCAATATTTTATGAGTGCATACCCGTGATCATATCTGACAATTTTGTGCCACCATTTTTTGAGGTTTTGGATTGGAGGGCATTTTCCGTAATTCTTGCAGAGAAAGACATTCCAAACTTGAAAGACATACTACTTTCAATACCAGAAGAGAAGTATCTTCAGATGCAACTAGGAGTCAGGAAGGTTCAGAAACATTTTCTCTGGCATGCTAAACCCCTTAAGTATGATCTCTTCCACATGACACTTCATTCAATTTGGTACAACAGGGTTTTCCAGATAAAACCCCGGTAAGGTTACCAAAGTTCCTCAATGGGAATTAAGCACGGTGCAACGTTGAGATCAAAGGTGGAAACACTAGCCCATGAAATAGAAATGAGGCTGTCTTTTATGGCCTCTTATTCTCCCTGTGAGGTTGTAGAAAGAGTTCCTGTTTAAATGCTAGCACATGAAATAACTGTGAGTCTTCTGTATTATCTTGCCATTTTCACCTTGTACATGATAATTACATATTTCCCTTTTTCCTTTTTGTAAATGATTTCATCTTTGTGGAGGAACCCAGTGCATGAAGCATAGTACAAGTACATGATAATTACATATTTCCCCTTTTCCTTTTTGTAAATGATTTCATCTTGTAGAGGAAGTGAGGAACCCAGTGCATGAAGCATAGTACTAGCTATTAGTATTAGTTATCATACAAGAGCAGCTCATACTTTTGGGCTGGGTCTTGAGTTGGGCTGCACTACTATGACCCAGAGAGATATGAATTTAGTCTGTTTGATTTTGGGGCCTTTTGGGCCTTTCTTGAGTTAACCCGGTCCAGTGCCACCAAATGACCCGGTTTGCTCAAACCATAACTGACAGTTACTCAGATTCCCGGCACGCTTCCGTTAACAATGAGATTTGTCCACGTCAACCCCAAGAGGTTATCCCCGACACGCCGCGTGTTTCTTCCTCTCACTTCAACGAGTTATCACTGACGTCTAATTAGTGGGTCCCACTAACCTTTCACTGTTCACTCGCTGACTGTTTTTAACACCACACCAGGAATGTACCACGTGCACTTCTCAACCCCCAAGCTTTGTCTCCAATGTTACCGTACACAATCACTGCGTTTAAAAATTTTAACATCTCTTAGATTTTTTTCTCTTTTTGCTGACAAGAGTTTGAGTTCGAGGGTTGTTTTTCCTTATGGAAACTCTAATTTCATTACCCATAAAATAATTTTTGTAATTACATATTTACATCCTTGTCTCCTTGGCTGCTGTTAAAGAGACCTATGGTGGGCCAGAGCAGAGATTGAAAATCGTTGAAATAATGGCAACTGGATAACGATCATCTATTGCTTCATTTCATTCCATGACTCTACTTTTCATTCGGTTGGTACTATTCCCAATATGCATGACTCTTATGTCTTTGTCATTCACTAAGTTCACTTCCTTAAACTTGTAACTTTGAAATTTAAACTTTCTTGGAAATGGGGTCTGTAGATTTTTGTTTCTTCTTCCCTCTATAAATGGAATTGGCTTTGGTTCTGATTAATAAGCTGTTTCTGGGTTTTGCAGATTTTCTCTTTCTTTGATTGTAAGTTGCTATCTGATATCTTGGTTACATTTTGTTTTGATGATGAGCTACATGTCTGTTGGTGTCTACCGTCTAAATCAGTATGTTGAGAGAGTGGGGTTGATTTGTTGTGTTTTCCTTTTCATATAATTCATTTACTCACCTGGGTATTTATTGCTTTATTCTAAATGTGTCAAAGTTCCACCCTTTTAAGTTGTCTTGCGGTCGTCTAATATCACCTTAATTGTTTTGGTTCATAATTCAGGATTTGAAGAATTAATGGGTGATGTATTTATTGAAAATGAAATATCTGAAATGCCTTTGACAGTGAGTACTTTTGCCTTTACGATTGTGCATTATTCATATTAATCCCTGACCTCATGATTTGAATGTTGCATGTACTTGTGTTGTGCTGTATATCTTCTCTGTTCAAACTTTCTTATTCTCAATAATTAGCTATGAAATGTTAGCCTGATAGTAAGTTCAGGAGCTTAAAACACTGACAGTGTATATAAATCTGCACATGAGCTGATTATTATGCATCCATGGGTTAGGAATTGGCAGTATCTTTTGTATATACGGAATAGCTAAGAAATTATATAGCTTCTCGATTCTTTTTATTTCCTTTTTCCATGTTCTCCAACAAAAAGGAATACATTAAAAATGTGGAGGTATGAGATCCATCTTTGAAGTTTCATTTTTGACATGTATCTGTAATTATTTTAGTTTGATTCAGACTTTTGTGTTTAAAGATCTAATTAGTTCCTTGCATCAGGCATATAATGATACTGTGAGGAACACGAGCTTTCTTATTGATAGTCTGGGATTCTGCTCATCAATGGATGACATTTTCACCCGTCTATTGACATTGGCTAGTTACATTAGTTGTCGATTTATTCAATTTATAGGTGAGTTCTTTTACTATGCTTACATATATCCATACTGGCGCTAATGTTTCTCCTTGTCATCATTACACGAATGCCCTTGACATGTAGTGCTTTGTATCAGTTTGCAACCATCTTCTATGCTTATGTTGAAAACCATTATTTTCCATATTCACATAACATAATGGCTAGATTTTGAAGTCATGTTGTTATTGCAGAGGATCTTGCACTCAGAGATGCTGATAGATACTCAGATGATTTGGTGGCCATTTCTTCTGAACATAATTTAAGATCATTGAGACATGGAATTGGTAAATCATTTACTGAAGGTTGTTCATCATCTTCAAAACCTTATATTTTTGGTCGAAACCCTGGAATCTGTGAAAGAAGAGCCTCAGAGCCCAAAGAAGAATTGCTTGTAGATACAAGATCTGTAATTGTTGAAACCAATCTCAGTTATACAGTTGTCCCATTCATTTTTAAAGGGTAATACGGTTCTATCCAATTACCTTTATGCAATAGCCTTTAAAGATTTGACCATTAAAAAGGTGAATTCAAGCAATTATTCTAGTTTTATGAGAAAACTTCATCACCCCATCTAATTTTAAGCGAACTGAATGATTAATATGCTAATGCTTCTTAATTTTATCTGTTTCTGTTTTCTTCCCTTTTTAAGTGCAAGGTTGACCATCAAGTATGACTTACTGTAACTGTTTTGCATTTCTCAAATCTCATTCTAGTCATCTTCATTGTTAGATTGCTGTTTCTTCATCTTGATATAGGTTGACGCTGCCATTATATGGTTTACAATTTGCCTGGAGGTTGGCAATGTTTTGTTGGAGAAGTTCTTTAGTGTATGTTAGACGTGCTCATCTTCAAATTTGTAGGTAAATATGATTTTAATTATGCAAACTGATATGCCATGCAATCTATGAATGATTCCTGTTTGTTTTAATTCAGATTGGATTTTAGTTTTACTTGGTGTAAATAATTTCTTGCCTTTACATATCTTAATCATTGTTGTGGGTTCAGCATCACATCCCGTGTAACGAAAACATTACGAGGTTCATCTGATGATATTGGATGGATGCAGCGTATTCATAGCATGCCTCGTGTGGAGGATGGTACAGCAAGATTCTTGGAATTGCTTGCAGGAATAAGGTACCAAGCTAATATAATAAGCTCGACTCAACTAGATGGCTGGATCCATTAAGGAACAGTATTCAATTTTGTTATTATGTCTGTTTAGTCTATTCCTATCTCTTCTAACATGAATGGCTTTCACCTCGGATGGTAATCAGTGCTATTCAGATATCTGCTCATTTGTTTTTTACTAGTGGGTTCATATATTGGTATGTTATTTTTTGTGTATGTCATACTTTATACTTCAGGAATGGAGAGCACACACTACCCGACTCATTTGTTTATCTACTAATTCCAGGTATAAGATTTATTTTTTCCTGACTTTTAACTTTGTTCTTCCCCCCTGTTCAATTGACATTTAGCGTGGGTACCTATAGTTATGGGAAGTTTTATTTTTCAGGCCTCTTTAGCAATCACGGTCCTTTGTATTTTGTTGGAACTAAGAAATTCTTTTCGAAGATGGGTTTAGCATGCCATATTGCAAAAATTCAGAGCGAGGTAATGAAATAGTGGAATAGATTGAACTTGGTATGGTGAAATTTTGATTAATGACTGGATGTTTTATGTTCAGTAGTTCTTCTATTTATGCAAAATTCGTATTCACCTTATTCTTGGTTTTATTTTCTTCTCCATAGACCTCGTATAAATATTATATTTGCCCTCCTTTTTCCATATGTTTTATTGTACAAAGGTATCTGTTGAGCATAATGCATGGGAACTCAAGCAATATATTGAGGAGCTTTACTGGGGATCCGGTAAGCGTGTGATGCTGCTAGGGCACAGCAAGGGTGGTGTTGATGCTGCAGCTGCATTGTCAATCTACTGGTCTGATTTGAAAGACAAAGTTGCTGGTTTGGCACTGGTACAGAGCCCATATGGTGGCACCCCCTTGGCTTCTGATATTCTTCGTGAAGGCCAGGTCGCTGACAAAGAAACCCGCAGAATCATGGAGTTTCTGATATGCAAGCTAATTAAGGTAACAGCTACATTTGGCTGTGCATTAACGCCCGAGGTAGTTCATTCCTATGTGTATGTACTAATCAAGTTGATAATTATGTTTTTGCTTTATTTCCAAACATGTTGATGGAAAATTTTTCTTTCAATTATCTTGTTGTGGTTTGCTCTGTTGTACTCATACAATTGCATATTTATTGTATTGTAGGGTGACATACGAGCACTGGAGGATCTTACATACAAAAAACGAAAGGAGTTCATCATGAAGCACAAGCTCCCAGATCAAATTCCTCTAATCTCCTTCCACTCTGAGGCAAGTATAGCCCCTGGTGTGCTTGCCACAATGACCCATATAGCACATGCAGAGCTTCCCTGGCTCCCCCTACCAAACTTTGGCAATGAGGAGTCGGATAACATTGTTCAAGCAGGGCGCCAGCTGCCTGTTGTGATTCCTATATCTGCTGCCATGGCCGTGTGCGCGCTCCACCTCCAACTCAGGTATGGGGAGAAGAGTGATGGGGTGGTGACATGCCGGGATGCTGAAGTTCCCGGTTCAGTTGTAGTCAGACCAGACCGGAAACTTGACCATGCCTGGATGGTTTATTCTTCAAGAAAGAAGAACCCTAATGAGGCTGATGCCTCTGAGATGTGTGAGGCTATTTTGTCTCTGCTTGTAGAGCTTGGAAAGTTAAAGCAAGAGGGAAAAACTGGTAATTCATCCATGCATGACAGTTGACACTGTAGTATTTATTTATTTTTTTACTTAAGTTTTAATTGATTTGTTTGATGGCATACGATGTTATACATTTGAATTTGTGGTATATTCTTCAGCACTTAAGTTCGATCCCCCTTCCCCCATAATAAAAAACAAAGAACAAGATACTCGTTCACAGTAATGATTTTTTGTTGTGATCAATAATTTTTTTTTTCCCCAGAGTGCAGAGTCAAACTCTATGAATTGTAATTGGCTCTCTATGAAAGGGATCCACCCAAAGGGTGCATCGATGAGGATATATCTACGTATGCATGACATTCAAGGTGGGGCCCATTAGATCATCAAGGCCCAAAAATAATCTGCCAGGTCCATATAGACAATAAATTCTGGCAAGTCCGTCAAAAAGCAATCAGCTTAAGTCCAAAACAATAAATTCATGTAGGCCCAAAGGGTCCCCAGCCCATTAACTAAGACGCGTAAATTTTCTTAATGGAAGTAGCAACTGGCCAACTACCCCATAAATTGACGATCAACAATAATCCCTCTCATGGCATAAACGAAAAAGTAAAGAAGAAAAGAACCATGCCCAAAGCAGCTTAGTCACCCCCCTTCAGCCAACATTTTTGTCCTCTTTAAATAACTTTTTCCTTTTTCCTCTTTTTTTTTTTTTTTTTTTTTTATCGGAACCATATTTTGTTCATCCCCTTTAATCATGATGTAATATTATTATTCTACTTAATATATATCATTGGGTCTTATGTTTTAATTTAATTATAGTCGTATAAAATTTAGCCATAAGTAATATCTAATACGTGACATCGGGTTCAGACGTGTATAACATGAATTCGCTACTCAATACTATTGAGATCGAAATCATAGGGACTAAATATTAACATATTTTAATATTTAGATGTTTTTTTTTTCTTTTAAACTTGCAGGCATTTTTATATGAATAAATATTAGAGGTAGAATAAACCTAGTTAGCAGTATGAATCTAGTATCTTTGCCCCAAAATAAGGAATAAATAAATAAAAAAGCAAAGCAGGACAAATTCTAAAACCAAGAGAATCCATTTAAGTTTTAAGTATGGGTGACACATGGATTGCATGTGAATGAGATGTATAGATCGAAGAATAGAGCATGCATTTATATTTTTGATGGTCAAGTTCAGAGAAGGAAATTATCAGTTGCATGCATGGCTCCACATATTAATGGATCAAAATGTTGGGCCCTGCTCTGCACAACTACTCCTCAAATGTGCACTTCAATCCACATCGACTTTAAATATTTAACTTAATAGTATTATGAAATCATTTTTTTAAGGGATCCAAATGACTTGTTATTTCTATATCTGATCATGTTTACGTATTTTTGTTTCAAAATACTATAATATAACCCTAAAATCTTTTAGATGGAGTAGTAATGATACATAACTACATAAGTAACATAAAATAAATAATTTCTAATGATGCGCATTTTAAATGACTTAACAATTACATACAGAAAATGAGTTTAGACATAATTATTCATATAATAATGACAATAACACATTGACTATCTCTGTCATCTGATTTAAGTTATTAATTAAATCAAAATTTACTTATTTTTTGCAAGTTTTGTTTAGAGATTACGTCTTTTTCTTTGTGTAAATTAAGATATTGGGTCTTTAATTATACTATTTCTTATCTATTGCCTGACATTATTTACTGACATCTGGCCGAATGCTGATAAAATGAATAATATTGAATATAAATTTATACTTATAAATAAATATTAATTAGGATTGACTTATTTATTTATAGGATTGAATTAACTTTGAAACTCCATTTTGGTTTCTTTCCTTGAAGGAAAAAAAACACACACATTATCATAAAACAGTAATTGCCATTTTCATGAAATAAAAAGGAAAAAAGAAACATGGATATAAATTATATAATGACCAAAAAGAAAACATGGATGATGGATCACATATATAACATTAAATGCAACTCATACAGAGAATAAAGCTTATTTTTATTTTTTAATATTAACCGGTGGATAACTTTCTGGCATGCAGGTAAGGTGCTTCCAGGGATGTGCATGGCAGCCATTAAAGCATATCACACTCTCCAGCAAACTTAAACCCTAAAGCAATTAATGAGCAATTAATGAACAACATTAATTTTTCCCCAATCCCGAAACCAAAGAGAAATTTCACTTTCTGCACTTGTAAATTTGACAGTCAAAATATATTTCAAAGCCGCAATAAAGGAATAATGTTAAATTATATATGGTGCAAACAAAAGTGGCCCTATAATGGTTCAAAGAGATATTCCTCGTCAAAGGGCCAAATGCTTGGTAAAATTAATATCACCAAAGTGCGAGAAAGCAATATTGTCCCCTATTTAAACCTTGTGGTACAGACATCATTCCCATGATTTTATAAGAAGAAAATTTAGGACAGATCGAGAAGCTTAATTTTCTCACCCAATTCAAAAAATGCACCATATTGGCTTTTGATACATTACATGATCTACTCAATTTCCATGGAATCAAATTAATTTGGACTCCCATATGTACCATGATTTTCACATTATGGAATAAAAAATCATGTGGGTTTGTGGACACTTTCCAATGGGATAGGACCCAATTAATATGTTACATGATTTGAGGCTGTGTGCATGCCATGCATCAAACCCAGATGTTCATTAAAATGTGTGGCCATGGAAGCAATTAGGTGCAATGTACCCCTAGCTAGGGACCCAATTGATATGTACATACCAATTGCAGAAAGGGAATGGAAACAAATACAAACTTGTTGTTCAGACCCTGCTTTCTAGCTTCTATGTATATAATATATTCAACTTCTTCTTCAACCTTTTGTGATAAATGGAATAACATGGTTTACAGAACTTGGGTTGCTACATATCATTTATAAGGAAAATAAAATTGAATGGTGTGTTGTAATTTGTAAAGTCTTGGGATTCACATTCTTCATAGTGTCTGGGACCCCAAAATTAAGATGAAAAACCAGATCGGTTTTCATCAAGTAATTGCATAATTTTTGTGTACAATCCATTCTCTTTGGAGTTTGGACCTATGCGGAAATGAAGAGCAATGTAAACGAGGCCTTTAAGAAGCCTTGGAAATGTCGTTTTCTGTACTTGTTTAAAGGAAATGTACACATGAAAGCAAAATTTATTAAGAGTGACTTATGATTTGGTCTTCACAACTACTGATGTTTATCCTTTCTTCGACTTAGATTCTATACTTCCAAAAATTATAGTAAGTTTTAGTTGATTTTGATATATGGTTACACAAACACTCTTTCCGTTTTTAGATATTATATTCAATAATAGTTATCAAATAATTTTCTTTCGTACAAATGTACAATAAGGGTATTTTTGTCTTTTCATGTAATTATGCTAGATTTGTCAATAATTTTTTAAAATCCCAATAATGGTGTTGGTATAATTAATTCTATAGATAATTAGGCTTAGGCCCTTTAGAAAAATAGTTTTTAAATGGAGACCGGAGTGTTTTAAAATTTATAAGAAAATTCTTTTAATTCATAATAATTTATAAGAAAATATTTTTAATTCATAATAAAGTATTTTTAATTTATAATAAAATTCTTTTAATTCATAATAAAGTCATTCTCCGATTTGAAGGGTATTTCTCTCTATTTGAATGGTATTTCCCCTCCTAGGGTGTGAATTAAAATCTAACATAAAACTGTCAAAGAAGAAAAATAAAATAACTTAATTAAAAACCCTAAATCACTACCGGTCTTAATCTAAGAAAGGCTCATAAAATAGACCGGATTCTAAGCCTTCCTTAATTCTAATACTACATAAAGTATAAATTATGTCTTGTGGTATGTATTCTGATTATAACTTGCAAAATCTTCTTTTTATTCATTTATTTATTTTAGCTGGTCTCTTTCATTTATATAGGTAATTAGGTGTTCAATTTTCTTTGGTTTAAAAACTAGCTAATTAAAACCCAACGCTTTCTTATTCTTACAAAATTTTTATAGCATCAACAAGAATGGCTAGCTCAGAGGAAGTCTATGAGTCTGATTTATAATGAAGCAAATAAAACTGATACTTGTTAGACAGCATTGCTGTGGCTTATACTAGCTAGGCTTTGTAGAAAGGTCATAGTGTACCATATACATTGAAAACTTATAAGGCCATAGTGTACGCACCATAGTGTACTTGCATAAAAGAATGGTCAATTATTGTTGTCACTTGTCACAGATGCTGATGGCACAATATGAAACTCACCATATATAGCTGGACTAACTTAATAGCCTTAATTATAGGCCACCCTTGTTATACTTGCCTTCAATTACTCCATTTCTCTTCCTTGCTTTTGTTTTTTCAAGCCATATGATTGGTCAGTCATATACCAAAATTTGACAAACCCAACACCATCATCCCACCTCATTTGGAAACAGCAAATTACTGGAGAATACAATTAGTAATGTTTTCTTACTAGACAATTTGGTACATTATGTCATTAGATTATCATTTTCAACCTTTGATATGATAAATTTTGTTTACAAATGTGACCCAAAATTGATTAGTCTACTAACATGTCATAAATTATAGGAACTGGCAGGAATTCCTAATTTGCTAGAAAACTGGAACACAGGTTATGGAGTCTTTATGGAACTCCAATGGTCTCCAACTCCAACATACCAGTAATAAAGGCAGTGTTTGTCAGTTTATTGGATTCATTTTTTTTTTCCATGTTTAGAATAAATATTTTGATGTTATTAAATTAATTTTTATGTTCTCCTAGTCCTTCCTGGGATAAAAAATAATGCAAAAACAAAAAACTGGAAATCTGCAATAGAATACGAATTTTCTGGGGAAACTGCTTTAATTACACCATTATATAATGTTGACTTTTTTACTCAAATACCACCTGAACTATAGAGGGTGTGCTCAAATACCACCCAAACTTTTTTTCTTGCCAATTTACCACCTGAACTTTCACATATTGGCCAATCTACCACTTACCGTCACTTTAGTTAAATTTTCTGTTTATTTCAAGGGTATTTTCGTCAATTTATATAAAAAAAGCATTTTAAAAATTAAAAAAAAAAATCTAAGTAAACCCCCTAAAAAAAAGAGTATTTCCATTTTTTATTTTTTAGTTTTTAAGTTTGTTTATAATTATATTTTTTTAAAAAAATTTTAAAATAATAATATTTTTTTATTGTATTCAAGGGCAAAATGGGAAGTTTAGAAAATTTTTTGATGATTTAACAGAAAAATTGGATGTTAGGTGGCAAATTAGCACATATTGATAATTTCATGTGGTAAATTGGCAAGAAAAAAAGTTTGGGTGGTATGAAAGCACACCCCCTATTGTTCAGGTGGTATTTTGGTAAAAAAGCCTATAATGTTATCCCTCTGATTGGAGAGTTACTGAAATCTATATTAGCTCTTTCTTTAGTGGGACCTAAAACCAAGAAAGCCCCATGATCTCAATTATAAAGCCTTGTAAACCCTAATTGAATTAACCCCAATATTTATGGTCTGGATTAGTTGGTGGAGACACCCCAAGTCTTCTTAAGTAGCAACAACATCAAAGTTACAAGGACACACTGATTTGACTGACTGCAAAAACATAATGGTTACTGTACAACTTTAGTACTATACACCATTTCACATAAATGTAAAAACCAGATAGTAATAAACCTGGACTGGCAGGAGGATTAAGAAACCAACTAAAACATAGTATGACCTATGAGCTTAAAGGGTGTGGCAGAGTAACAGAGTAGCTGGTGAGATTGGTTTGGGCAATTTGTGTGGGGTAGGGGAGGGTTTAATAGGTCATTTTGTAGTTTTAGGTTGGTTGAAAGATGAGTGTATTATTATTATTATTATTATTATTATTGTGATGTGTATGAGGAGAAGGAGATAGGTGAAAATGGAAGGAAAGATTTATTAAGAGAGTGAAGATTGGATGGTACAGAACAGAGGGGTAGCCCATCCTACTATGGTAATCCTAATTGTCCCCAGACGGCTGTGCAGTGCCAGCTGTGTTTTGTGACCCTTTAGCCCTCTCATGTGCTGCTCTAAGAAGGCCGTACCAATATTTGACACTCCCGCTGCTCTCTTTTTTGCACTTCTTTACGATTGTGATGGTGTGTGTATGCATAAATGTGCCAGAGAAATACAGTCACAAATAATAAATTTAAAAGAAAAGGGTATGAATATGATGTATATGAATAATTTTACTCTACAAACATATGTTTAACCCTTAAAATATTAATAAATTTACTTTTTTTACTATTAGGGTACGTATGAATTGTCCATTGTGATGTACTTGTATGACGTAAAAATACGCAAGTGTTTAGGCTCTGTTTGATTTATGGAATGACTTTTTTGAGAATATCATCTTCATACTCATTTGAGGAAGATGAGAATGTATGAAAATAATTCAGATATTGAGGTTATGATTAAAATTTGTTTAGAATTCGATTTATTCTAATATAACTAAGATAACTAAGACGTACAATTTACAAAGACGAATTTGATTTCGAGATATCTTATATAATGCCATAATGGTCATAAAGATATGATGATGATGATGGGTTAAATGGGGAATAGACAGAGCAAGCATAGTCTGTGTGGCCGTGTGGGTCACTTAACAAGGAAACCCCACGTTTTCCCTTAAAACATTTTTCTTGAAGCTTGATCCCACTCCCCTCCTCTCTTCCCCTACTAAAAACCCCTCCCTTCACTTCCTCAGCTTTCAATTCCCATTCTTCATTTCTCATTCTCTCATTTCTCACCTCTCTTTTTTCTCTCCCTCTCTTTCTCTCCCTCCTCTCTCTCTCTCACACAAACATACACAACAAAAACGCACAGTCTCCAACTCTTTATTCTCTGATCCTCTCTCAATACTCATATGCTATAGGCTATAGCGGATAGCCTGCACTCACACACTGCCTCAGAGACTTTGAGACTCCAAAACCAACTCTTGATTGGCTTTTCAGTTTCGCCACATTCTATTTATAGCAAAAAGAGAAAGGAAAGAGAGGAAGAAAACATTTTCTTGGTTTTTTCTTTGAACTCTAAAACAACACCAAGGACCAAGCCAAAGCACATATCCCCCACCCCCCCCCCCCCCATCTGAGTCCGCTCAACAATGGCTGACCCGACCAACTCGGAGACCGAGTCAAGCTTCAACTCATCCTCAACCTCTCCACCTTCGCCATCCTCATCTGGGTTTTCACAGTCTTTGCCAAACTCGGGTCCAAACCCATTACCCGAAAACTCCACCAACTCCAACTCGCCGGACCTCCAGAACCCGAAACGGGTCAAGCGAGCGAGGGAGACCAGCAACAAGCACCCGGTTTACAGAGGGGTCCGAATGCGGACCTGGGGCAAATGGGTATCCGAAATCCGCGAGCCCAGGAAGAAGAATCGGATCTGGCTTGGCACCTTCTCCACCCCTGAAATGGCCGCACGTGCCCATGACGTGGCGGCTCTCAGCATCAAAGGTAACTCGGCCATCCTCAACTTCCCCGCACTCGCTGGGTCGCTGCCTCGACCCGCTTCGAACTCGCCCCGAGATATCCAAGCCGCGGCTTCCAAAGCCGCCTCCATGGAAACACTAAACCCACCACCAACTCAACCGCCGCCGCAGCCGCCACAAACGTCGTCCACTTCATCATTGGCATTGTCGCAGTCGTCATCATCGTCGTCATCGTCATTGGTGGGCAGTACGAGTACGAGCGGGGACGCGGGAACGCCGGAGGAACTGGGCGAGATAGTGGAGCTGCCGAGTCTGGGGACGAGTTACGAGTCATCTGAGTCGGGGAACGAGTTTGTTTTTTTTGACTCGGTGGAGGGGTGGCTGTACCCTCCGCCGTGGTGGCAGGACAGTTATTTTGAGGAAGAATGTGGGTATTATATTAGGGATGATGATCAAATGTTAATGCCTCCAGCTGATGCTGAGTTCTTTTCTTGTTTAGCTGAGTTCTAATATGAACAATATGAGCCCTTTTCAATTTTTATTTTATTTTTTGTTTTATTTTCTAAGGGCTCTATTATACCTTACTTCCTGGCCTTCTAAATTTCTTAGACTCTGTTTTCAGTTTTCAGTATTGAGTATTCCAAATTCCCAAGGGTCCATAGTCCACTCCATACACAAACTCTCAGTCTCTTTCTCTCTGCTGAAATTCTACTTTTTTGAATAATGAATACAATAAATTGTTTTGGAGTTTAGATTATAAAATTTTTGCTTCCCCTTTCAGTGAAATCAAAAGGGGTCTTTAGTTTCCTAGTTGTTTCTCTGTTTCATCATTTATATCCATCATCCATATTCTTTACTATGGGTTGGTCGATAAATATAAAATATTTTTTTCATTGTGGTCATTAAACAAAAGCCATTCTTCCATACCAAAAAAAATATAAACAAAAGCCGTTCTTTTTTAAATTTTATTTTTTCCCTTTTACTCGAAACCTACTACATAGCTCTGAATTTGTTAGACATTCTTATAACTTTGTAATGTATCAAAATGGGAAATGGGGTTTCACATTTGGTAACTCTGTTTCTTTTACTTTCAACCAAATTGTAGCAAATGCTTGGTGCGCAAGCTCTTTCTTTTTAATCCTTTTGGATGTAGCGACAGTGAGGTTATAAGGGTGTATATGGCTTATTCGCTAAATGAGCTTAAAAAAATGAAAATTATCTTGGTCGATGTTCTATAAATTTGATAGCTCAAACCCAATTGAGATTGACAGAATACATCCACTTGTAGTTTTGGAAAAAGTGGTCAAGTACATATAAATTATATATATGTTTTCTTTGTTAAATGATTACATACATATACATGACCCTTTTATTGAGAGATTTTTCAAATAAATTTATTTAAGGGATGTCTCACATAGCTCACTTCATATAGTATTCCAATAATTCAAGTTGTCTATTTTTTAAGTTTTTATTCAAAGATTATTCTAGTAAAAAATAAACATTGGAAACCATTAAACTATCTAAATTTGATTAAATAAAAAGACAAACAAAACATTTTTAATAAACAATTATAATAATGACCATTTAATTAAACGGGTAAATAATTTATTATTTAACTAATTTTTTACAAAGATAATCCTTTAACAAAGACCAAAATGTAGACACTTCAGATCATCAAAATACAATGTAGAATGTGCTCCACAAAAAACCCCTTATACGTTTACGCTTAAATGAGGATCTCTCAATAAAAAGAGCATGCATACACATACACATATATATATATATATATCTTAAAGTAAACTCTAATTAGATTCTTCTACCTACATTATTGGCCGCTTGTGTACTACATGATTTTATGGCCATGTGTGCATGTTTGATGGTAAGATTGTATTATATTAGCATGTGATACATGCATGTAAGAAAAAGACTACTAGCTAGGAAAAACAACATTCAGATTTTTTTGGTAAGTAAAAAGATAACTAAATTGAATAATATAAATTCAACTACATTTAACAATATGTTGGTCATATATGATAAATGTAGCATTACATGTTTGTATATGCATATTTGAGTTATTTATTATCGGTAAAGATGTAATTCAACCATGTCCAGCAACTTTGCAGGGGTCCTTGTGTTCTGACATAGGTATTTATAATATTAATTTACTCAATCATTTTATTACATATATTCGATGCTTTATGCCTGCATTTTTTTTTTCTCTTGCTATAACCGGCTCTCAAAGATCTCATTGAATCACTGGCATTTATTGCTTAAGAAGTTAAGAGTTATATATGAGAAATGAGTTTAATTTATACTGAAATAAAATAATACGGATAGTAAAATGTACCTATATGGCTATATATAGACACAAACAATGGGGGTTCCATAGGGGTTGTTAAGATTTTCTCTGTTCTTTTTCAACTTTCTTAATTGTGGCTGAAAATGGTTGTTGGTATTAATATATATGACCCTTGTACCAGTAAAGTTCAAGTAAAGGTATAGACTGTATAGTTAAGTAATAAGTTGGATGCTCTAGTTCTGTTCACATGGAGAACAAGAAAAAACCCTGAAAAAAAAAATTACCTTTTCAATTCTGCAAGAAAATCTCATAGATATTGACATACCTTCAAAGAGGTTGTGTGAAATTCGTTGTTCATCATGATTCTCATATTCTAAATATAAGAATCCGATACAATGTGACAAACGTACATACAATAATTTTTAAATTATGCAATCAACTTTTAATATAATATGAAAAATTGTAATCAAGAAGAAAAAGTATATGAAAAAGTTGACTCCTTATTATATAGTCTCTATATATATATATATATATATATAATAAAATTGCAGTACTGCTGATCACAAAAGTTGCACATGCAACACAGAAAAATAAAATCCTTATAAATCGCCTAATAGTTACCTTGTGCCCAGCCAGATATGCACATAACAGCTCTAATTTGATTCCATTTTTTTACATATAGTACAAACCTTTATATTAACACCCCCAATAAGTAATTTATTACACACAAGCTTTTTTGTGCAAGTACTGCATCATATTAATTTAGAGGCTTGGAAGCTGTCAATCTCCTCTCTATAAATAATTTTAAACCACACGGATATATATTATTTGCTACCATATATATGCATACATAAGCCTCTATAGGCTCTATATAAGTACTTCAAATCAAGCCCACCTACTATTTATATAAGTTTGGGACTTAATTTGTGTTCACCTTTACACAAAAAATTAAAAAGGTTTTGCTCAACTTTTTGTGCACATCCTCGTGGGTTTAAAAATTGAAATTAAATTCGACCAAAAAATAAAATAAAATAAAACCCCCCAAAATGACAAAGGAGATGGGATTTGGTGAAGTTGATTACAAAAGGAAACTTTTCATTCAATTATGGATTAGACAGAAAATGCTAAACCCACTTGCCAGTTGTTTTTTTTCACTGCATATATATATAATATATATGAAGAATAATTTGATTAAAAATTGAAGTCAAACATGAAACATCTGTGACCCCATTGGGCATTGCATTAGCTGGAAGATGTGAGAGCAAAGCAAATTCAGGACCCACTTCTGTGAGACTTTGATTGCCATCTTTGTCTTCTAACTAAGATTTTTTCTTTTAATTAATGTTGATATCATTATTGTTATTGTTTTGCAAATTTTATATTTATATAAATTATATTATGTTATTTTTCGTGGCTTGAAATTGGAAGTCCTTTTGTTTAAAGCTTGCAATAAGATTGAGTCGTCAGTTCGTCACCAATATGACCAAATAAATTGGTAAGCTGTCAAATTAGCCAGGACATAGGGGGCACTGCTTTAATTTTCACTATTCAATATTAATCCTAAGGGATGGAAGATTATTGCTCTCAAGTTCCTCAACATCATTAATAGTTGTTTGTACGGTTAGAGCGATTAAAAGCGCATTATCAATAATTAAGAATTTATACATATAAAGGTATATATATTCTTAAACAAATGAATGGAGTGTATATATCATAAATTGAATATGAACGGCAATTATAACTATTCGAATGGAGCGTTAATTCTAACCATAACACGTAGGTTTAGAATTTACATTTTAAGTAAAAAGTTAATTATGATTAAGAGAGTTTCACATAAAATGATGGATGACTCCCAAAATTAAACAAAATTAACTAAGGGCATAAAATGGTAGGCAATTCTCTATGTGACCACCAGATTTATTAGTGATTGTAACAGTGGGTGCCATTGATCAGTTTGCTTCAAGAAAATCAGGCATCCATCTGCAACATTAACAGAGTTATATATTGATTGGGGTTGGGGAGAGTGAGTTGTAGTAATCTGTCACACGTGCACTTTAATTCGAAAGTTGACCTCTCATTATCTAAGCAATTTATTTGGTATCCCTAACTTTAGCATTTGCTATGCTTTCACATATACCTGTAGTTTTCATGTTACCCATTATTTAAATTTTGATTTTAATCTCCCAAAGAATGTTGCAGACTTCCATATATGGCAGTGCAAAACTTTATATCATTAGTAATAACAGTTTGGGGTTTTACCAATTAGTCAATGATTTTTCTATAAGGTTTTGCATCTACTCATCTTTATTTTTTTAGGTTTCTATAATTTTTTGTGTGCTAATTTTGTATTTATCAATATTAAATAAATTTTTACAGCTGTTAAGTAGTATAGTTGGAAAGGCCGTAAATTTACTCACAATGTACCCAAATTCGATTACACTTTCTTAAAAAAAAAAAAAAAAAAAACTTTAAATAAAAAATATATAATTTTTAAAACAAATCGTTTTGGGCACGGATCAGCACCCATATATAGGTATAGGTAAGCAGATATCCTATTCCATTTTGGTACGTATAACTAACTAGTAAGTTGTAATTAATGACTAATTAATTAGTATAGGTTCATGATAGAAATTAGGGAATATAATTTATACAGATTAATCTAGCTAGCTAGCTTTCTTAGCTACATAATTTTTCGTGTAGTTAATCACTAAATTCGATGCAATGAAGTCAATAGAATACTGTTTCTTCAAACACAATAAAGTTATAAACTTGCTTTCCATTCGGATGTTAAAAGTCATTCGAAGTCAAATCAATGAACTCATCATTCTTGATTGGTAATTTATTATATATGATCATCGTACATAGATCTGGCGGAAGCACACAACCATATTATTGTTAGTTGTTTATATATCGTGATTCACATTATTAATTCAACCAGGGTTTGCAAAGATGATATATACTTAATTAATGGGATTAATTCCGTGGCACATGCTTCTATGAAACCTTTGTATGCGCTCGAAATTGACCAAGAGCTAGCACTAGAGCAGTTGCTTGCTTTAGAAACATGATGAATAAAATTAAAAAATATATATATTATTATAATTACATTCATGGTGTGAAAAGTCCCTGATACAGCATGCACATGCATGTGTTTCGCAATTTTATTATTGTTTAACGTACAGTGATTACAATAAACTTAATTATATTGTTATAGAAAAATCATATGGTCGATCAGTTTTTCTCTAATTTAACAACATAATCAAACTCAAATAAAAAAATTAACAATATTATTCAATTGCCGTATTTACTAGGGAAGGTCAGTCCCAAGTACAGTCTCCCCAGCTATATAGTACGTCTTCTAGAAAAGTATTTATATATCTTGCTTCATAAAATGCATGATGTCTAACTGAAATAATTTATTTAATTAATAGTCAAAACGGGAAAGATATAATATATTGTGGCCCATATGCATGTAAATACATAGAAATTTAGCTTGTCAAATTATCGATCTCAACTATTAATAATTGATTAAATAAAATTTCATTTAAATTAATATATCGTGGCCTAAATTAATAATTTGACGAAATAATATATTAGATAATATATCTTAGTGGGCATATATATATAGATCATTAATTAGTATATATATGATATATAATTAATATTATGTATATAAACATATAGTAGCCTTTCATTAATTTATTTAATTATTTAATTATTTAGGAGTTAGCTGTTAGTTGATGTGCATGGTAACATGAATCTGATGATGAAGCTGATGAATGCACCCTTTGAAGGTGTTTGGGATGATTTGATGGTACATGGTTGGTTTGTGAAGCATATCTTTGGAAATTGGCCCATCTGCTATATATATATATATATATATGTATTTGAAGCAGCTAGCTGGTTTCGATCGCAATCGCATGCACCATCCCATTCCCTGAGGAGTTAGGACAAGTCTTGTATTGCAATATTGTCGACTGATGAATCCAATTCTGGGGTCCATAATAATTGAAATTATTATAGCCATGTAGGACAACAATGTTCCAGATCGATCGAGCGGATCAGAGATAACAGCTCCTACCTAGCCAGTTTTGATTGAACAGCATCCGCAACAGCAAACAGCAACAGCCAACATCATGATCCAATTGATTGGTTCCCCAAATAGCTAGCTAGCTAGCTATTTGCTTTATACGTATACTCGATCAATACTCATCAATCCAAATGATCGATATATCATCATCTTTATCATATCTTGCTAGCTAGCTACAAAATTTGAAAACATGTGGTGGGCTTGCTTTCTGCTAGCTAGCTGCGTGATTCAACCTTCAAATTGTTCATGTGGCGCAGGAATTTCATTCACTACTACCAGTTCATGATATGCATCATTTAGACCAGTTTATGATATATATCATGAAAATATTATATGAGATGTCATCATACTTAATGTGTTTATCTCTCTAATCACATTATAAAAAAGATAAACACAAATATATATATATATATAACCGTTCATGAAAGTTTTTTCACGTGATAAAAAAAACATACATATAATGTATATATAGGACTGTTACATAAATATTTTTCTACGTGAAAAAAAAAAAAAAAATGGATGCACAAATGTATATATGGCACAGTTCCATGAAAGTTTTTCTTCCGGTACTAGACTATAACTAAGTATAACTACGCTGGTCTTGTCTAATTAATTAACTAATTCTCAACAACGTACAGTTCATAGCTAGCTAGGTCAAAAATAGGTAGTTTTATTACGGAACCTGTTAGGCAGCTAGTTAGCTAGTTATAATCAGCTCCCATCTTTTAGGGGCCTATATGTAAAAACGCTTATGTCTCATGCGAATTATATAACTTCTTCATCGATCACTTGTCAATTATTTATATAATCATGCCCACAACTTGTACCTTTCTTTTGTCGATGGTCTTGACAAGTTGTACTAGATTAATCAGATTCTCATTATTCTATGAGAAATCAATTAGGATCGATCAATGGGTGTTCCATTATATATGGTCAATCAGATGACAGGTTCTGAAAGCTGCATGCAGTACTTAATAACTCTGAGCTCGTGTTTGATGCGCATCGCCCAACCCATGCTGCACCAAAACCCACATATACATGCAATTCACCATAAACTAGTCACAAATCCTCGCAACATATATATAGGATCATGGTTTTGCCGACTGCTCAAGTATTGAACTAGGGTGATAATTAAGTCATCATGTCATATTAATTATTTCGGTTTTGTGTCGAAATCGAACTTGTTTATTTATTAATTGTGTAGAAAGATTTTACATTTGTTAATTGATTTATATTTAATCGTATCGTAGTTGATATATATATATATATGAATATATAGTACGTTGTATATCATGCTTTAATTAATTACGTATTATATAATCCTGTTATCATGGGTTTCAAGATTAACCTAGCTAGCTCAAATTAAACTGCAATCATTTGGAGCAACCCTTTTCATATTATAAAAAAAAAACTAATTAATTAAACCTTGAAAAATGATTCATTATAGTTCCCCAATTAATCGATTGGTATGATTGATCAATTCAAACACCACTAGTTTAGCTAGCTAGCTTAATTTGTGGGGCTTTTGGCAATTAAATGACAAGTTTGGGTATGGTATGATGACGACAATATATTAGAAGAAACAAGGGAACCAAAAGAGAAAAGAATCTTGAGTACTTGGGTGCATCTTTATTCATCTTAGGAAACTTTTTGGTCCCTATAATGCAAAATCAGATATAATCACCACTGCTTAGTTGTCATATTTTCATAGCTCTAGCCTCTAGGCTCTTGCTTAATTATTTGTCACTTAGCTAGCTTTCATGTCCAAAGTCCAAACCAAAAAATCATTGAAGGCAAATGAATAATAGAGTAATTGCATGAGATCAATCAAGATAAAAATGAACACATGTTTAGTCCCCAAATTCGAATTCTCTTTTCCAATTTTTTTTTTTTTTAAATGACAAAAAGAAGATGAATGTAATGCATTTGGGAACGCACTAAATAATTAAACTATTTGACCCCATGCCTGCCTGGCTTGGACTCTTTTTTGTTCTGATTGGAGGACTCTTCTTATCTATGGTGTCCTTTCACGGAAATAGAACATAACTTTAGTTAGTCTTTAGCCTTTTGGCCCACCTCAACATCGATGGACTGAAACATCTATATAATCTTGTTTCCGGAGTTGGTGTAATCAATCATAATTATGCTTCTAATACGACATTTTGATTTCATCTCAGGCCAAAATTAGCACGTACTAAATTCTTTAATTAGCACCAACTGTTCTGACACTGTAAAATTACCCAGAAAATTAAAGTAGCAGCTTTGGTAAGTATAGGGTAACTGGACAGTAGGATAATGACATCTGTCCTCCCCCACATTATTGTGGGTTAATTTCATTTTCACCATCTATATCACCATCGATCTATATATATATATATATATAATATCTCTAAAGTTATCTTAAAAATAAGAGTGGCGGAAAGTGGGGTGCAGAAATGATTGGAAACTAGAAGAAGATCATTTTATATATGTTTGAGACTTTGAGTGCTTCTTCTTTGAAATATATATTAATTAGGTGTTAATATTTGATATTTCTGCATATATGATATATATTCAATGCATTAGCGCCATTGTGTCATCTTCTTTTACGCACAACGTACTTTTAAGTGATTGTTTCATTGTTATGATGTTTAAAATATAATACGACAACTTAACGTGTTTCACCAAGTTTATAAAAAAAAAAAAAAAAAAAAACGTGTTTCACCAAGACACGTACAAAACCAAACCGCATGAAATATTCATGGATTTGCATTAATTTGATTCAACTCATCATTTAAGCACCACATAGTGAATTTTTTTTTTTTTTGGCCAGGAAAGCACCACATAGTGAATTTATTTTACCTTTAAAGCCATAATCAGAAGATCATTTTCCTCTGCTACATATTCTTTAATTAAGTATTTAAAATATCGTAGTTTACTCTCTTATTTTTTTTTTTTTTAGGAGAAGAGAGATCGAACTTGGATATAGAATTAATGGACAATTTTACAGCTGTTCCAACTGAGTTACTCAACAACATACTGCTAGTTTACTCTTTTTGCAAACCCACATTTTAAGTAAATTCAGATTTTTAAGCATACAATAGTGGATTAACTAAAAAGGTAATGCTATTGATACCCTATTCTAGCTTCATGCACATGCACCTCTCTAATTAAGTGAGGAAAATTATACAATATTCAATTTGAATATTTTTTATACAATTATATATATAATATATTGCATTACCCTATCGAAATATATGCTAGCTACTTGCTTATTCTTGGCTTAGCTTAATAATATATATTATAAAAAAAAAAGAGAAAACCTTCAAACTTTTTGGTGTGTCATCAGAATTCAGCAGTGCAGCATTTAGAAGTGGCATCCATATATAGGCTGTTTTCTGCAAGCAAATGATGATGTATAATTGACATGCATGCATGGCACAATTGACATGTCAAATTACCACCATATATGGGAGTCTAATCATATCGACAAAGAAGTGCAACCAACCCAACTAGCCACTGCTTTCTATAGAAAGCAATCTTCGTATAATTAATGATGATAGACCTCAATCATTACAATATTTACTCAGCAATATACCAAGTGAGAAATCCAAGATAAATATAATCACCAAAAAAAAAAGAAATATATCCAAGATAAATAAATGTTAACTACTTCAAGAAATAAACAAGACAAAGCTAATTGAGCACATGCAATTGAGTACTGTAATTGTTACCATATATATGATCAGCACGCTGACTATGGTACTCCTTCCTCATTAGTGATTACCTTCCGAATTATGTGTTTAGGGATAATTAATTGACCTCTTACATAATCGTATACAAGAATTTGATCAGCTCGTGTTTATTTAATTTAGGGCTTTGTCGACGTTTGGAAAATAATGAGGTGCATTTCTCATTCTTATTGATCGTGTAGCTTTAACATTGTAATAAAATCATTATTATGGTTTCCACAGTCTTATATATATTAATTAATTGAATGCGTACTTTGAGCCCAAATAGGCAAATATATAGAACATGTACATGTGGTGGTGGCAGCACTTGTTTTGCTGATGAAGGAAAGAGGAGTGAGGATGCGATAGACCGCACCGTCCGCGTTGGAGGCGTGTTGGGTGGACTGCATGTGGAGATGGCGGCTATTGTGGCCTGGTGGGATCATGATCAAACTTAAAAGTACGTATGGGGACGACAACACGATCACTGACACTGAGTCACTGACCAATCAACAGCGACTGTCGGCAAGCCCAGGGTCACCGAACGTGACCGACGACCGTCAACGCAATTAGCAGCTGCTGCTTCACCACATCTCATCTCATCACCTGAGGCAGAGACTCTCTGGCTGTGTGTGTCGACAGTGAGAGCCAAGTGCTGGCCCCTATGCGAGAGTCAAAGTGTGGAAAAAAAAAGGTCAAATGGGTCCCACTTTGCCTTTCTCACCTCTCCTTTCATTTTTACACCTTTCAAGATTTCCAAGCTAGCTAGCTGTCAGAACTCAGAAATCAGAAAATATTACAAACGAGTTATGGCTTGTTGGCCAAGGCACTGCAGCAATGACAGTTGACAAACGACACCAGAAAAAGTCTCGTTTTTGGCCTTTTGGGAATCGGATGGTTTTGGCGCTTTTGCCTTTTTCGGGTGCAGTGACTCAGACCACAGTCGTAAACAGTCCAACCCTATCCTTTTCACTGTCGACTGTTTTTTCTTTCTTCTTGTTGGGGTGGGGTATTGGGCCTCTACATGCTACTATTATTACTCTTGGGCTTTGGTGTATTTTTCGAGTTCACATTCGCAAATCTACCATTACAACCCATAATTAAAACTTAATGCACCTGTTAATCATGGACTTAAGGCCTTCTTTAGGGTAAAAATTGCCGCGCGAGTATTGATCCACAAAAATTATTCAATATTTGAAGATTATATTTTCACATACGAATATGAGTATAATTGACAGTTTAATAGCATACTCTTCAAGTCTTTACATTTAGGACTCGTAACAGTTGATACACAGTAGTAGAAAGAAAATTGTATAACAAAAGTTGTGAAGCATCTCTCTCTGTCTACTTTTTGCCTCTTTGGTGTACACATGTTCATCGTTTTTTATTTTTATTTTATTTTTCGCTCTCTCTCCCTTTTGATCTTTTGGAGCATTGGACTAAATAACTAGGCAATGATGTGAGTGAGTGATAGAGAGAGAATAATGAACGAAAAAAAAGAGATCTTGCTTTTGTACGTTAAATATATGCATGATGGTAGCAGGACTCGCATATCTGGTTCAAACAACCAATTTGTCTGGTGGAGCAATTAAAAATGTGGGAAATCCTCCCTTATATATCATTCTCATTAGTTTATCATCTGTCCAAAAAGGCCAAAACTCCATGACATGGACAACAAAATAATGGAAAAACGATGCTGACCACAGGTCCACAACCATGATGATTCCCTTTTTCTTTCTTCTGGGTCATAATTGTCCTAATTTAATAAATTACCACCTTATGTGGCAACTTATATGGCATTCATACATTGGATAATAAAAAATAAAAAAAAAAACCCAAAAAGAAAAAGAAAAACTATGTCCAATAAAATAATGACACGTGAGATGGTATAAAAATGTGGTATAAGAAATGTGGTAAGTATAGCATTATTCTTTAATAAAGTCCCCAAAACTTTCCAAAACCCGAATTGGTTTTGTCACTTTTGTGGACCTCTGAATTAACTTGGAAGTTGAAATCACATTCTAAAAAGGTGAAAAAGGAGGTAACAGGGGATGGGTTAATCTTCTTTTCTTGGGCCTATGAAGATAATGGGCTGACTGGCCCACCTACCCTGGACCCAATGAGTTTTTTTACCATATTATTATTGTCCATCAAGGACAAAACACCAAATGTGTGGGATGTACATCGTCCTCCGGTTGGTTGGGTCGATTGCATGGACCAATAGGATTCTGCCGACCTGCATTGTGAGAATCTAATGAAAACTACGGGGCCTGAGCCGTCTGATCAATGCAGTCACATCGTGATGACCTTTATTGGTGTGTGTGGTCAAAGTCTGACCTTGACTCAAGTTATACGCGGCACTGAAAAGTGGGGCGGTGTTGTACCCTTATGGTGAGGAGCACCGTAGGGACGCCTCAATTTGCGGCGTGTACGAAGTCTCGGACAGTCGCTCGTGGTATCTCTATTCCACATTTCAACCCCACGTGTGGATCTCCTCCACCAACTGTATATTCGCCTGTTAAGTCACCGATTTCAAAACATAAAATCCAAAATAGTCACCAAATTGATTAGAATTAGACATAATAATCCCGTCATGAGATTCCCAAATCTAGTCTACGATATCATCTATGTCAAATTAGACGACGCTCAAGTCTAAAAAGAAATTGCGAGGTAGGGTTACGATTTAGATATTCTAATAGGATACAATCATACAAATAAATTGATTGACTTACAAATTTACAATTTAATATAAAAAACAATGAATTCATTAATCCAATAATTAAATATGCTTCCGTACCTACATATGCATGGTAACCCATTTCGGAAAGTAGAGGTACGACACTTTGAATCTCATTTACAATATGCAACCTCAAAATGCACATGGGGAATGATATTGTTTGTTTCCAAGTCCCATCAAGATTCTTTTGAACAGTTCTTTCATTGGACGAATGTGTACTTACAATGTGGGACAATAGAAGTGATCAAGTATTCATGAAACTTTTGAGGTTAATCTAATGTAGAGATTGATTTGATTATAAGGGTTTTAATGAACTTTGGCATTTTTCCATGTGTATGAGATCAAATATTAGTAAGAATAAATGTCTGGTAGTATTAATATTGACCAATATTGTAAAACTTCTATACTCTTTGTAAATGTGCTTGTAAAATTATGAGTGGTTTAAAATAGTGTGACTAACAGTATGGATAAAATATACAGTGCACATATCTAAAAGTTCACAATTTATATTTTAAAATAAAAAAGTGATCATGTTTCAATCTATGAATTATCCGTATATTCACATGCATAGAGTGCTCACACCATAGTAAAACCATAATAAAACTGTAAAATGGTAGATCCAAACCCTAAAATAGTAGTATCAAACAATCAATACTGGCGCAGTGCCCACATTACAGATAATCTGGATCTAACTATTCAAGGAACATATATTTGATGGGGTTTTGAACGAATCCTGGACTGCGATTTTGATTTGAATTTTTGCAGTGCACACATTACAATGAACGGGGACACAAGCAGTCGAGCACAGAGACAAAGGAGGGGTCAGATTCAGAGCCTCAGAGGTAACCTCATGAATCATGATGTTAGTAGGGTTGGCCTAGCTCCATAAATATGAGGAAAACAAAAAACTTGTGTCTATTCTTCCACATCACATACAAATTTTTGTTAAGAGTATGGGCTAACAGAGACAGTTATGTGGGTTCCTATGGACTCTCCTTTAGGCTTTAGGAGATGGTATTAGTTGGGCTCAACGGTATATGGTACAAGGAGTCCAACTACCAATTGCACTAAATGGACCTGGGCCTGTTCAATAGTATGCTTCAGTGCAAGGCCAACCAGGAAACACAAGGGAAATTCTCACAAGTCACAAGGCTATATACTAATATACCACCTTCATTATCACTTAAAACTTACAAGACTGAAGTCTAGAGCCATGCACATTTGCATCACATTCATCATCGACATTTGTTCGAAGCATATGTCTAGTTCCACAAGTTGGCTGATCAACAGCCCATTACTCATTTCTTGTTATCTCATCAAATATGTCCCTCATTCCAAGCAAGAAATTTATTCTGGTGCCCAAGCAATATTTGTGTACCTTCTAGGACCCCTTCCAAGGCTTCCCTGTTAGCAGCATCTTACCACTGAATCGGAGAGCTCAAAAAACATCCCGAAGCCTTTGCAACAGCTCTCCCTCTCTGCTCACTGCAGTAGATTTCTATGAATTTGAACATCGGCATTGTTCCTTTTTATTTTCAGAATCTATTAGAAAGAGATACTGCTGAATGCTGATGTCCTGCCAGTTCCAGATATCCAAGCTGAAGTCTTTATGTAATTTTGTTGATTTTGAAGTATGTCAGGGCCTGTTATTACCAGCAGTCCTTGCAGGAGCAATTCCCATCGATAAAATGATGAAATCTTTTTGAATCTCTTAAGATGATAGACCGTCCAATAACTTGGGATACAAATTTCATAAACTCATGGCAATCACCACAAACACGAATGTTCTTTATAATTCTTATGGGTACCCCTTCATGAGGTTTCTTGGTCAAACCAAAAGCAAGAGCAAGTTTCTCACTGTGATAACAGATGGACTCAAATTTCTCCTCCTCCCCAACATTATGCAGAACAAGTTTTGTATCAGGAGCAAACCCAAATTCCTGCAGTTTCCTTATCAGTGTGTTCAGTTCTTCATAAATTTTTTCTGTTTCTGGATGAGTTCGATCTTCTGATACAAATTTGTGGATCTTGTTGTCAATCTCAATCCAACTGTAAGCAGCAAATTTCTTAACATTCCTGTCCTTCATGAGAGACCTCATATAGGACACATCTTTCCATCTTCCACTAGCAGCATACATGTTGGAAAGCACGACGTAAGGTCCAGCACTGAGCGGGTCCAATTCAAAGAGATGGCCAGCTGCAATCTCCGCATGTTTGATGTCACCTTTCATTGCACAAACAGATAGAAGAGTGGACCAAATCAAGCTATTTGGTTCATGGGGCATACTCTTGATAAGATCTACTGCTTTATTTATGTAGCCTGAATGGCCAAGGAGACAGACCATACATGAATAATGATCCATAGTGGGTGTCATACCATGCCGTTCGCTTATTGAATCAAAATATTTCTGTCCTTTTTCAATCAAATTAGCATGGACACAAGCGGATAAAACACCTATGAAAGTAACAATATCTGGATTTATGTTTTCTTGTAGCATGTTCTCATAGAGGGCCAAGGCCTCTAGATCTTGTCCATTTTGTGCATAACCCGTAATCATAGCATTCCAAGAAACCACATTCCGAGATGGCATCATTTTGAAAACCATCCAAGCATCTGCCGTAATTCCACATTTGCAATACATATCAACAAGAGCGCTAGACACGAGCAAATGATCATCCACTCCCATATGAATTGATTTTCCATGAACAACCAGACCATGATACAGAGACGATAATTTGGCACAGGAACTAACTACACTTGATATGGTAAAGCTATCAGGTCTGACATTTTCCAATAGCATCTCACCAAACAATATCAAAGCATCCTCTTCTCTGCCAATCTGTGCATATCCTACTATCATTGTTGTCCAACAAATCTTATCCTTCCCCCTAATCTCATCAAATGCCTTCCATGCTTCGGCTATTTGTCCACTTTGAAAGTAAGCAGTGAGAACATTTGACACCGTAACCTGGTCAGGCTTGAACCCTGACAATTGCATTTCACGAAACAAATCAATGCATTTCTCAGCCTGCCCATTTTTTAAATACCCAGAAATCATCAAATTCCAGGACACCACATTCTTATCAACCACCCAATCAAACAACCACTGAGCCCGATCAATGCCACCACACTTGGCATACAAATCCATCAACGCATTCGAAAGAAAAACATTTCCTCCCAAATTACCAACAACAACTCTCCCATGAATTTGCTTCCCAAGCCTAAAATCCAGTAACTTGGAGCACACTTGTAACACGCTCACGAATGTATACTCCGAAGGCACAAACCCTTCTTCTTGCATTTTAACAAAAACCTCAAACGCCTTGCTGAAACACCCACTTGCAGCCGTACCCGCAATCACTGTATTGTACGAAACCAAATCTCGAGAAGGCATTTGATCAAATATCACCCCCAATTCCTCAACAGACCCCGATTTCACATACGCAGAAAGCATGGAGTTCCATGAATAAACGTCTTTCTTAGGCATTTTGTCAAACAGGTCTCGAGCGTCACCAAGTTTCCCGGACTTGGCATAGAGTTGCAGGATCCTATTGTGGAGGAAAGTCTTGGTGGGCTGAAAGAAGTGAAGGTCCATGTGAGACTGCAATCTCTTTGCTTGGGCAACGTCGTTGGCTCGAACGCATTCGAGCACGAGCCGAGTGTAGGTCTCAGAGGTGGTGCAGCCACGAGAGTATAAGAGGTCTATGGCGTCACCAAGCTTGTGCTTAGCTTTCATTGTTTCCGCTTTGAATTTGAATTACAGTTTTCCGTTATATGGGTCTCAAACCACATGACCGCTAAATAGTGAACCGAATAAAAGTGGGAGTGGTGTTACTCCGACTAGTGAAGTTCATCATTTTATTTTAAAATTTTAATTTTATCTTTAAAATAAAAAATTTTAATTTTATTTGTCGAATCATTCGACAGTTATCTACCAAAATATTTGTGATTATTCGACACTTATTTGATGAACATTGGTGGATTATTCAGTGAATAATCACCAAATAAAAATGAAAAAAGTATTCGACAGTTATCTGTCGAAATATTTGTATTTATTTGACACTTATTTTCCGAACATTGGTAGATAACTACCGAATAGATCTTGGTGATTTCATTTTGTTTTTGCAATAAAGGATAAAATAAGAAAAAAAAATTAGACAAAATATATTAGGGTAGTCAACTCAATAGCTGATGATAATTTGCATAACTTCACTATAAAAGTGGTAGGTGGTCCATGAAATATCTGTAGTTTTATTTCATGGGCCCAGTAATTAGGTCCATGAAATACCCATAGTTTTGTTAATGGGCCCGGCCCATCCAAGGTTTATGTGGCAATTACTAGTAAATGTGTTTCCAAACCTCTACTAGATAATCCTATAATAGAATAAATAAATCAATCTTGTATTAATTGTGTAATAGGAAGTGGGGATTCGAACTTGAAACTTATTTTAATAACGTGAAGAGAAATATTACTAAATTAATAACTAGCTAAGAACCGATCTTTTATTTCGGTACTCCAACAAAATAGTTGGGTTGTATAATTGTATTTGTCTAATTTTGTTATAATTTATGATACAGGAATAAGATTGTGATTTTTTATTTTTTTCTCTTTTGATCTGGGGTAGGAATAAGACCATTGAGCAGTATTTTTTAATCTATAAGCGAAATGCATTTGACTCTAAATAGAAAACATGTGGGATGAGATACTGGGATCTATGGACTTGAGAAATCAATGTTTTATTAGAGTAGTTGGTGCCCAATAATTTTTCATATGTCTATTGTATATAGTTGAGAGTTGAGTGGTGATCATGACCATTTCCTAATTCCTAGGCATGGCAGTTCCAAGTGTTGAGCAAGTCTGCAAGGGCTCTTTCTTCTGGAGGAGAAAATCCAGCTGAGGTCCAAAGGCTGATTGACTAGAATTAATCAAATGATTAATATCAAATGAAGGAACGTGTAATGTAATCAAGGGCTGTCCAAATGGCCACATGAATAGTATATATGATTGGTAAGTGATAACAAAGTAACAAACACATAATTACATTACGTTACATATATTATAATATGATTATTAATGAATTAAGCTTATTAATCACTTGCAAATATGTGCCAAATGGAAGCTGCATGCACAGCTCCCCTTGCAAAACTTAAGGCCAACCAGCCAGCCAATGCAGGCCTTGTCTTCCATTGGGTTATGGCATTCAGTCATTCACTTTCAAAATTTGACTCAGTTGTGGGATTATTAGTTGAGGCATAATGTTAATTATTAGTTTCCTAGAGATTGAGATAACAAATTCTACATAAAACTCACCATAAATAAATTCTTCTGTCCCATGTAAGTATATAATAATTTCCTCTCTATTCTTTCATTTTATCAATTCACTTTTGATAGATTAGTGGCAATGAATGCTTGTGACACCCAGCAGAGCAATTCATTTTTCTCGTGACATTAGCCAAATTAAAAACAAAAACAGAATAAAGAGGTGTGACTCCAAAAGTTTGAAAGGCTAGAGAGTTAAATAAGAAAAAAGGCTTGGTGGGTTGTATAATTTGTATTTCATTTTTCTTTGGTTGAGAATTTGAGATATAGGTGAGGTTGGAATTGGGGTGTGTAAATAGGACAATATATATGGAAAGTGTCGTTAACTAAAGCATCACTTTTGTTGGCTGAACTATGACCAACTGCAACAACATCAAAGCAGATATTCAATTCTTTTTTCTTTTTTTTTTCCGACCAAAAAAACTTTTTTTTGTTTGTTTAATGGATAGGACATTTACCCGACTTATTTTATGGTTTGCAAGGACAAAACCCAAACTAGAACAAGTTGGAAGTTGGCAGTGGTTACTGATTTGGACCTGAATCCAGGAAACAACAATCATGGTACCACTCAACTCAGTGGCATATAGTGTTCCCCAATATTCGGCTTCGGTCATTCGGTGGGTTCAGCTTTAAGTACATAAATTATATCAACAAAAATCGGTAGTCCAAACTCCAAAGTGATATATATATATATTTTTTTTTTGGCCTTTCGGGCTTTAATAAAGAAGCAAAATTGGTGCAGAAATGGAGGAATATAAAAAGAATATAAAGTTTAAGTTGTTAAGCAAGCAAGCAGATGAGAAGAAAAGCTGAAATGGATGATGACAACGAGACCCGTCATCATCATCCATCATATGATTAATTCAAATCATCTTTTTATCCATCTCAGATAGTCAGATTCTCTAATGTAAGAATGTCCTCCTTCAGGTTTCATCTAAGTATCTAACACATAAAAACAAAAAAGAAAAAAGAAAAAAAAAAAGAAGAGTAAATCCGAATTCTGTAATTTTTTTATGCTGACAAGTTTGACATGCATATGTTAATACTTAATACCAAATCTAAGTTATCTAACTCCCTGTTATTTTTTTTCAAGTTTCCTACTTTTCTCTCCTCCTTCGAAGACACAGTCCACACGGACCACACCAAACAAAACCACCCCATCTTCTTCCCTTTCCATAATTCATTTCAATCCCATCAAGACACACACACAGATACAAACTTTTATGATTTGGGTTTTTCTATCTGTACCATAAAGCAAGAAAGTGGGTCACTAATCACTATCTGCAAAAATTCTATATCTCTCTCTCTCTCTCTCTCTCTCTCTCTCTCTCTCTCTCTCTCTCACTCAGTATTTGTGTGTGAAATTCAGTGCCTTTCTATAATTCTATTATCACACTACACCATTATGGCTTCCTTCAAAGTCAAGCAAGAATCACAATAGATAATTAAAGAAGGAGGCCCTTCACCTTCACCCACTGTCCCCACCAAAGCCTTTTCCTTTTTCTCACTCTCTCAAACCAAAAATGGCTCAGATGCTAAGAGACAGAGTATTTGGAAACTCCAAGAGACACACCCAAACCCACAATCCAATCCAAACCACCATGCCCGTTTACCCGGTAGAACACCTTCCCAGTCCATTTGGCGATGTGGGTTCGAACCTGTCGGACTCGGAGCTCCGAGAAACCGTCTACGAGATCCTGGTCGGGGCCTGCCGGAGTACCGGAGCCAAACCGCTGACCTACATCCCACAGTCCGAGAAAACAGACCGGACCACTCCATCTTCGCTTCAGAGGTCGCTGACGTCATCGGCGGCAAGCCGGGTGAAGAAGGCTCTGGGTTTGAAGCAAACGTCGTCGTCTAGGAGGAGACTCGATGGTGGTGACTCAGTGAGTCAGGGAAGGAGTAAGCGGTCCGTGCCGATTTGGGAGCTTATGAAGGTTCAGATGAGGGTTTCGGAGCAGACTGATACAAGGGTTAGGAGAGCCCTTTTGAGGGTCGCTGCTGGTCAGGTTTGTGAATTGTGATGTGAAATGCTCTGTTTTTGGATGGCCTTTTTATTTATTTATTTTTAAATGAGGGGAGTTGATTATTTTTAATTGGGATGTTGGTGTGTATGTTATATATGTTGCTTGTGTTTGGTTTCTCAGAAAATGAAAGGAAACTAATGGAAAATGAAATTCTGAATGATAGAGAAATCGACTCTTCAACACTCTTTTTAAAGAGTCTTAAATATAGAGGAAATTAATTATAAAAGACTCTTTTTAAACACTTTTTAATTTTTGTAAACTTCACGCATTTCTAATGACATGTAGTTCTCAAAGTCTCACATTTATGTTTAGCTTGAATAGAGTACAGAGCCATTGGGTTGTGGGTATGTGGATTCATTTGAACTTTTATTTAGGTAGATATTAAATTTAGATATTGATTAGAATACATGGTTTTTGGCTGTTTGTGTTATCTTAATCTAGCTTGGTGAATTACTGGTGTTTTTTTCTTCTATGTATTAGCTTGGAAAACGTATAGAGAGCATGGTTTTACCTCTCGAGCTACTACTGCAGTTCAAGTCTTCAGATTTTCCCAATCAGCAAGAATATGTAGCTTGGCAGAGGAGACATTTGAAAGTTCTGGAAGCGGGAATTCTTTTGCATCCTTACATGCCTTTAGATAAGAAAGGAACTGCTCCTCAACAGCTCCGGCAGATTATTCATGGGGCCTTAGAGAAACCCATAGAAACCGGAAAGAACAATGAGTCAATGCAGGTTCTCCGCAGTGTTGTTATGTCTCTTTCTTGCAGATCATTTGATGGGTCTGTTTCCGACACATGCCACTGGGCAGATGGGTTTCCATTGAACCTCAGACTCTACCAAATTCTCCTAGAATCATGTTTTGACCTGAATGAAGAAACATCTATTATTGAAGAGGTTGATGAGGTTTTAGAACTGATAAAGAAGACCTGGTTAATCCTCGGAATAAACCAAATGCTGCATAATCTTTGTTTTGCATGGGTTTTATTTCATCGTTATGTTACAACTGGCCAAGTGGATAATGACCTGCTGGTTGCATCCAATAAACTGTTGGAGGATGTTGAACAAGATGCCAATGCCACAAAAGATATATCATATTTGAAGATCTTAAGTTCAACATTGAGTTTGATATTGGGTTGGGCTGAGAAAAGGCTTCTTGCCTACCATGATATTTTCCATAGTGGCAATATTGAATCAATGCAGAGCATCGTCTCACTGGGGGTATTATCAGCAAAACTACTGATAGAAGATATTTCTCACGAGTATCGTAGGAAGAGGAAAGAAGTTGATGTGGCTCGTGACAGGGTTGACGCCTACATAAGATCATCAATTCACTCTGCTTTTGCTCAGGCAAGTTCCCATATTACTTTTGGGCAGTGATTAAACAAAGAGTAAACAATGTGTATTATGCTAGGAATTATTCTTTCTTATGTCTGTCAGCTTATATAGAATTTATTGGAAACTCAGGGTGAGGAACTTTAACTATATAAATTTTAATGATTTTATTTTTGTTCCTAGTTTCCTTGTTCATCCTTATATATTACCAACCTGGATTTCCTTTTTGGCTGTAAAATATATTGCTCAATATTCTATATGATGTCTTGGGGCAGAAACTGGAAAAGCTGGGTTCCAGCAAGCGTTTGTTGAAGAGCCAAAACAATCATTCTCCTGTCCTTTCCATCCTTGCACAAGAACTTAGCGAACTGGCTTTCAGTGAGAAGGAGATATTTGGTCCAGTATTGAAGAAATGGCACCCTCTTGCAACAGGCGTTTCTATGGCTACGCTACATTCTTGCTATGGAAATGAGCTGAAGCAATTTGTGACGGGTGTCAGTGAGCTGACTCCTGATAGTATAAAAGTGCTGAGAGCTGCTGACAAATTGGAGAAAGATCTTGTGCAGATTGCTGTTGAAGATTCAGTGGATAGTGAGGATGGTGGGAAATCCATCATAAGGGAGATGCCTCCTTACGAGGCTGAAACTGTAATTGCCAAATTGGCGAAGGCTTGGATAAGGACAAGAGTGGACAGGCTGAAGGAATGGGTTGACAGAAATCTGCAACAAGAGGTATGTATTTTCTGTCTCAACAAACAACAAGAGTTGAAAAAGAAGCAATACTAGTGTCTGTGCTTGCATTTTTCTCCAATGCACAACATGAAGAGATCAATAAATAAAGTAGGGACACAGTGACAGTTCCCCAACTTCATGACTAATACTATTGGTCTAACTTGAAACTTATCTTTTAGTAGTTTCATGCTCTAACCTTGTGAACTTTCTTTCTATAGGTATGGAGTCCACGGGCAAACAAGGAGCGTTTTGCTCCTTCTGCGATTGAAGTTTTACGCATTATAGATGAAACATTGGAAGCATTCTTTATGTTGCCAATACCTATGCATCCCGCCTTGGTTCCTGAATTGATGACTGGTCTTGACAGATGTCTTCAACACTATATATTGAAGGCCAAGTCTGGCTGTGGTATATATATTTCATAACTTGCACTGGTGCATTGAATGTTAAAGTTTTCAATCTCCATTGTAACCACCAGTTCTCCTTTGTGATCTGTGCAGGGACCCGAAGTACTTTCATTCCGACTATGCCTGCTTTGACCAGATGTTCAACAGGATCCAAATTTCATGGTGTATTCAAGAAGAAGGAAAGGTCACATATAAATCAGAGGAGGAAATCTCAGGTAGGAACTACAAATGGGGATGACTCCTTTGGGGTTCCACAACTTTGTGTTCGAGTTAATACCTTGCAGCTTATTCGAATGGAGTTGGGCGTTTTTGAGAAGAGGATAATTGCCCATCTTGGGAACTCTGAATCCACTCAAGTGGATGATTTTGTAAATGGGATGGGCAAAATGTTTGAGCTTTCAGCATCTGCGTGTGCAGAAGGGATCCAACAACTTTGTGAGGCAACAGCATACAAGGTCATTTTCCATGACCTAAGTCATGTTCTTTGGGACGGCTTGTATATTGTGGAAGTATCGTCTTCTAGGATTGAGCCTTTTCTTCAGGAACTTGAGCAATATTTAGAGATTATTTCATCAACGGTGCATGACAGAGTTAGAACACGTGTTATTTCTGATGTAATGAAAGCTTCTTTTGATGGGTTCTTGTTGGTTTTGCTAGCTGGAGGCCCTTCTCGCACTTTCACACAGAAAGATTCTGCTATAATAGAAGAGGATTTTAAGTTTCTTACTGATTTATTCTGGTCAAATGGGGATGGACTGCCAGCCGATTTAATAGAGAAGTTTTCAACCACTGTTAAAGCCATACTCCCTCTGTACCGTACTGATACTGATAACCTTATTGAACAGTTCAAACGTGCAATTCTGGAGAACTATGGCTCTTCTGCTAAATCCCGGCTTCCATTGCCTCCAACTTCAGGTGAGTGGAATTCCAATGAACCAAACACACTTCTACGTGTCTTGTGTTATCGGAATGATGAAACCGCAGCAAAGTTCCTTAAGAAGACTTATAACTTGCCTAAGAAGCTGTAACAACCTTGGTTTGTGATAAGATTGATGAAGGATATTTCAAGGGTTGACCAGCTGCTAGGGTCATTTCGGCTTCTCCTATTTACAACATCACTCTTCAAAAGCTCTGATATCATCTTTTAGTCAGGAGAGCTGTTCAATTTGAGGGCAGAATATTGCCGTGTATAGTATATTTGTTGGTCACGTTTGTTGTTCAGAGCTTCCACCAGTCAGTGAGTCAAGAACTTCAAGGGAGCAGTGGATTTTCTTCTCAATGCAGAGGATTAATTAGGCTTGGAGTTTATAATGCTGTAGGGTTCAGCGAATATTTATTACAATTCTTTCGCCTGATGTGTCGATTATAATGCATCTTCTGGATGCAGTTAGGTTTGTCAGCTTTTTATCTCCATGATACAAAGAAAACCTTAACAGTATCAGAATATCTTTTGATAGTATGATAGGTAGTTGTGAGTGATATTCTAAAATACAGGTTGCTTTTTGGAGCAATCTTGCGGATTTTATTGTATTTCAGATTTGTACATAGTTTAATAAGGTTTGCGTTAAGTTATCTATTTCATTTTTGTGAACAAACTTTTATTTGTTGTTTTTTTATTGCCATTCTTTGTACATTTATACAAGTCAGTTACTTGCAATCCAGTTTTCCTCCTGAGTGAAGTGGATGTTTTCAACATGTAAATGCTATTACAGAATAATACACCATCTTGTGAATATGGTTTACAGTTTTGCACATTTTCACCCTCCATTCTAGTGTGAGTGAATATGTTTCTGGTCGATTAAACATGCATTCGAGATCATCCTATAATGTTCTCCATTTTATATTTCAGATAATCTGGCAAAAGCAAGGTTACAGCTCTCTGGCCATGTTGGGTGTTGTCATATAACAATTTTATTATCGCGTGTGAAATAGAAGCTATCATTTGAAGGTAATATTACACATACATAACACACTCATTCGTAGCACTCAGTGCTGAGGCATTGCCAGTAGTCCAAAATTGCCAAGTATTCTTTTTCACCTAACAATGTGTTAAAAGATTATGCTGTAAAATTGTTTACAAGACAAGATCATCAGAAGCGACTGCAAAATCGTTGATTGATCATCATTTGCATTTCCTAAGAAATGACCAACTATGCCTTCTCAATCACTCTCTCTAGAGGCCCTCGCATTTGTATATATATGAAATTACAGATAATTGACTAAAGATATCTCCCTACTATGAGGAATAAATTATTTTCAGTGCCAAGGATTCTTTCTAGTTCCACTTCTTTTTGTGCTACTTGTTGAGCTTGATTTCTGCAGCAAAGACAGAAAAACAAAAACAAAATTTACTAATTCCTGTTACAGCAAAGGTAATGGGCCAAACAGTAATGATAGCCGTTACAATATACAGAATATTAAGAGTGGCAATCATACATACCGATTTTGGCTTTTTTGTCTTTCCTCGGATCCTGTTCTTTGGTGGTTTAAGTTTGTATATCCGAACCATCCAATGGTGAGTTGTGAATACCTAAATTGGATAAACCCCAAAACATAATCAGAAGCAGCACAGGTACTTCTCAGAGAAAAGCTCATCACTTGATGTTGTGTTGCTCAAATATATTGTGAAGGGTATTATAATATGTTCCATAGCTTGCACTTATTCTCAATTTAAAGGTTTAGATCATCTGACCTCTTCAAAATGGGTAAGTTTGAAGTATTTCTTTCCAATTTCTGTTCGCCTCACTCTATCAAAGCCTTTACCATCTGTATCCACAAACCTGTAGTAAAAGAAGAAAAGATGCTTTATATTATTAACAAGCTGAAACAAATAAAACTCTACAAATAAACAACCAACTTTATGCAAATGCACACCTGTAATAAGAGAGTTTGTACATGAGACAATTTAGCATGGTGGGGGTGGCCTGATTGTCAATCCGATACTGACCATCCCTCTTTAGACAGGAAGACAAGGTAGAACATGGTTAATGACTCAATAATAACAACACTGTTAACTTAAAGTCTCCTAAGCAAACTTTAATTGACATCCAGTTATCCCCAAAGAGGGGCCAGCGAAGGAAATAACTCACCAAGTAATCAGGTTCCTTGATATGAGGGAATACACCACCTCCAATACGGACCATCCACAGGAACTTATTAATATCATCACTGGGGTAACCAACAAGACCTGATAAGTAAATTCATAAATCAGAATAAAGTTTTACTTTCTTTTATAAGAAGATCTCAGCATGCAAAAAGGAGCCAACCTCCAAAAACAACAAGGACATATTTTACATCCAACGAGTTAAAAATTTCCCAAGCCGCCTTTTCTGGAGAAGACATAGCAGTACCAACAGTTGCAATATGTGTGTTGTTCCAGGTATTGTTGTCAACGATGACAGTGCGGTTAGCCATGGCAGTAGTTTGGTACCCATAATCCCACCAAGATGCAACCTGCAAAAAATTTATAGCAAGAATGGAGATTAGTTCAAATCTTCCTTCGTCAAAGGACACAATTTTAGTCTGTCAAAGACTAAATTGAGTTGGATACTAGGGCAAAAAAAAACATGGAGAACACTCACTTTATCATCCACCTCAGTGTTGTGGCTTAACCATGCATAAGCCTCTCTAAAATCATCAAAAACATGGAGACCATCATTTGAATAAGATGTTAGAACAATAGATGGGGCTGAATAAGCTTCAGCTGCTGCCCAGACACAATGAACCTACAAAACAAATGATAACTCAACTTCAGATGCCATCTTTATCAATCAAAATTTCACTAAAGGATGAAATGCGAGGGAAAAGAAGTTCTTATTTTTTCAATTAAAGGAGACGCAAATCTATTTTTCACAGGTTCTCGATTAACGTGATTACATTATGTATCCATTCAAAATTTTACAATTGACTAAAAATTCTATCCCCAGGAAATTGATTTAAGGTCTGAAAGATGTATAAGTTCAAACACCATAACATACTAGTATACACAGAATTCATGAATATGAGAACCAGAATTGAGACGTGGTTGAAATCATACAAAATAAAGAAAGAAGAAAATTTATATACCACATAGAAGGCACCCAGCAACACAAGTAGAAAAATAGCAAGAATAGATCCCTCAAAAGGTAAAACCAGAAGCCTCTTCTCAATTTGAGATTTAATGGAAGGCTTTTCCACAGGTTCTTTCTCCTTCTTCCTGTTCTTTCTTGAAGGTCTCTCCTTTAATGTGTCTCCACTTTTATCAGTCTTCGGCACTTCATTCTGCGGTACAGTGCTATCAGAACTGGTATCCCCTGCCTTAACAGTCAAAAAAGACAAAATTAGTGCTAGTCCTGAATAAGCTAGACAAATGTAAACCAACAGTGTAAAGAAAGCATGATTACATCAACTTGGGAAATTCCTGGTAAACCAGGTAACTGAAACTTGATTGATCGTGTGAAAACTTCAAAAGCTTCAGAGAGAGCAATCCCAGACGTGATGCATGCTGCTGGAGCAAGTACTAGCATAAGCCGCACCTGTAATATTAGCAAAAACTAATATTAACATGGATTAAAAGAAAGCTGGAAGAAAAACAAATAAAACCTAGCAGTGCCAAGAATAGTTCTTACCATGACTCCCGAGAAATATACTGATGTTACAATATAAAGGATCACAAAAGAGCTTGCATCTGATAAGGGTGAAAAGCACGCCTACCAACAGATATAAACCATAAAAACAGTCGTTAGAAACAGGAAATAAATGCAATATATGGTAACTTAAAAACTAAAAAGCAAAATATGGTAACTTTGGAAATAAAAAAAGCAAAATATGGTTTGAAGATCAGGAACTTACAATAATGCCAGCTGGAACCAAGAATGCCAAAACATTAATGTCCATAAAGTAAGAGGGCCAAGTAGGAGGTTGATGCTCACTAACACTAGCAATAATTGGTATGTATTTGCTTGCATAAGTTCTGAAATGACAAAAAAATTATATATATAAGACATATAAAAACATATAGAAGTACAATTTCTCAGCTAGGAATAAACATTTCAAGTAATTTAAGAAAAGTTAAAGAATACAAACAGGTCAAAATGGCTTCTAAAATCTCAAAGTTAGGAAGGTGCTGGCATGGTAGGGACCAGAAAGGGGGGAGGGGGTCAAATTCTAAAAGAGAAATACTCGAGTAGAGACACCAAAGACAAATCCAAAATTTTGATATTAAGTGACGTGACAGTGACTTTTTCACATTTTGTCCCACTTACTTTTTCAAGTGAACCCCATTTAATTTTCGCAAATAAGATACTACAATGTCATTTTCCAAATCACTTAATATTCAAACTTCAGGATTTATTTTGGTGCTTATAGTATTAACTTGCTAGACAAGGCCCTCTAAATAAAGGAATCGGACCAAAGCCAGATGTTAGAACCATTTGGGAACCAGTAGCTCCAAAATAAGTTGTACCCATAATGAAAATGTCTGTTTATGATCATGCTAGTTCATCCAGAAAACCAAAAGTTACCAAACAAAGAAGCACATAAATAGTGAATTATGTACTTACGGATCAAGTAGACTTAGACTTCGCCCACTCCATCCCATTGTTGGGCTTGAAGCTACCAAAGCTACAAGTACTGCTATCACAGCACAACATACAATCCTGAAAAATAAGTAACACAAGAGGCATAGAGATCAATTGTGTGTTCAATCTGTGACACCCTAAACATATTTAAGAAACAGAGCAAGTGAAGCATACAGGCCAATAGATATAACAAGTGTCACAGCCACTTTGAACATTTTTGGAGAGAGCATCCCTTTGATATAGTACACAAAAGCAACCACATGTATGATAATAAAAACCTGCAGACCAAAATTTAGCAACAATAAAACATGTTAAGTAAATAGAGTAACATGACACAAGATACAGAGTGCAAAAAATCTAGCTTTTGGACAAAATGAAGAAAATGAACAGTGGACTAAGTTCATTTCTATTGTTAACTTTCAAAGAGCATGGTTTATAACATGTAGAATAATGGTCATCACAATGCAAATCTAGGAACAGGAAAACAGCAGCTTAAGCACATATAACTCAGTAGGAAGATGTTATTTAGAGGATTTTTAAAAGTAACCCATAGCTAAGACAAGCTCCAGTATCAAAAATGAAAAGTCAATCAGAAAAGAAAGTGGGAAAACGCTCACCAAGAAGGATGCAAAATGTTCTGATGTCATAACCGCATTAAATCCAACTACAGGCACCAAAGCGGCTAATAATGTTCCCAAGACAACCTGCATTGGAAAAGGTATGATTCAAAAAGAACCAAGAAATGCCATTTATGAAGTAGAAAGAATTAACCCTATGTCACGTCCTTGATTAGTAGTTAAGGAAGATGTGCAACAAGATTCATTACTATTGACAGTGATCCTAGTGTTTCAAAGACAGGTAGCACAAAGAAAGACAGGTAGCACAAAAAAAGACAGGTAGCACAAAGTTCAAACGGAAATGAACTATGTACTGAAATCTTCTCACAACCTAGCAATTGATACACTAAAGATAAGACAACCAACATGGTAAATGAATCTTTTTAAAGAGTTTTAACAATCATACACTTGCCTTGTCACCCTTAGTTATCATCAAGAAATAGCAAAAATATTTACCATATCAATTTAATCTTGTCCCCTTATTTCTCATCTTAACATTTCTAGCTCAAAACAAGGCCTTCTTTTGGATGTCTGTTCTTTTTCAAGGCCCAAGAATATTAAGATGCATTCTTCAACTTTAATGTCTAAATATATATTCCTCTTTTTTTTTTCTGAAAAAAGAATATTCCTCTTGTTTTTTTTTTGTTTTTTTTGAGAAGAATATTCCTCTTGTTTTCAATCATGGAAAGCTTCATCAGTATTGCAGATACTTACAAGAGGAGCGTATGCAATGTATAGTCGAGAAGAGTAGCGACCAGTCACAATGCACAGAAGCACATGCATTGGAATAAGGTTAATAATAAAAGTGTAGCCTCCCCAAGAGCAAACCTGAAACAATGAAACAAAACGAAACGAAAAAAAAAAAAAATGAGGCATGGAATAGATAAGGTTGCAAGGGAAAAAACAACATTAGTACACAAACTTACCATGTAAAAGTATGCTATGGAATTAAGAGTTGCATAAAAGAGGGATCCTGTATTCAGTGTCTGCATATAATGCATAATGTAGTCAGAAAATAGCGAGGCACATTATAGGTAATTCATGTAGTATATGCCAATAATATATCCATAGAAACCAAATCAAATGGTGCAACTTTTCAACAGTCAACAGAGTCAGATCATTCTCTTATAACAACCACGTTTTGAGATGTTGATAAGCCACCCAAAAGAATGAAATAAAGTTGTCTTTTACCAAATCTAACCTTAATATAAAGATAGAAAGTGAAGATCAAAGCAAAAATAGCCACAGCTTCATTGTCATAGCTTCCAGCCACAGACCGAGAAATATATGAAGGGACCTGCAAACAAAAACATAAAAGAGCACAGTTAAAACCATTGTGCTTAGCATTTCCATATATTTTAAAGAACTATATCAGTCATATAGTACTGCACATTCTATACAAGCAGCAAGAACTCTATGTAAAACATTGTCTCATCCATCCAGATTTGAAAGACAAAATATTTTATATTATAAGTCTTATCAGAACAAAATGGCTGGAATTTTAAATTATGAAAGCATATTTTACACATTCATCCAGAAGCAGCTAGAACTCTATGTAATACTTTGCCGCCTCCACCCAGTTGAGCCAGCATATTTTACATTAGGACATCTTTTTGGAATAAAAAGGATGGTATTTCATATTATAACTGAGCAGAGCACACTTGGGGGATTACAAAAGCAATACTTTTCTGTTAAGTCCAAACTCCACAGTCTTTCTAGTCAGATGGAGTAAATAGCTCAAAGGTCTCAAAACATGGCACACATGTTTGTACATGATTCCGAAAATAGTTACAGATTAATGCTGCAAATATGTTGCACTAACACTGTTTAAAAGTCTTAGTGACATTCAGGATAAGAAAAAACTTGTAGAGTTACGAATACCCGCTATGTAATTTACCATGGCCAAAAGAGCTGCAGCTGTTAGTCCAGCACCAACACCCTTAACTTCCTGAAGAAACAGGCAATTTACCATCATCAACAAATTGGAGGAAAATCACTAAATCCAAAAAATAACTATGGCCTGAATACAAACCCGAGTCAAAAGGTAAGTTGCCCATGATGTGAAAGCAGAGAATATAGGCGCGGTAAATACACAAATAGTTTCCACAGAAAGAGGAATGTTTATTGCATTCAACAACCTGAGATAAGCGAGAAATGACCCATAAATATTTGGCCAACATGGGAATCACTGTTAGCTAATTCACTTGTTTTCCTTTTTCTCCTTCAAGTACACCAAACTTGGTAGTTAAAAGAAAAAGGACAAAAGGCTTCTCTAACATTTCTATCATAAATTTTAATACTCACCACCATAGGGTTCCTGCTGTCAAGGTCAATCCAGGGTAAACAGTTCCACCAATCACGCGACCAAGAGGATACCTTAAAATGTATTTTTGGAAAAACATTAACTTTATATTGCTGTATTATGTAATCCGCCAAAAAGGAAATCGAAACAAGAACTCTGCCTTGAAGTTTGATAAGCCACAAGTAATAGAAATTACCAGGTTCGGTCATCAAACCAGTTCCAAAAATCATATATTCCATTCTTTGTCAGAAACTGAAACCAAAACATAAGGCTGTCATCTTCTACACAACTTTCCATCATTGCAATACAATAAAATGAATCAATTCATGCTCTGATAATAAACTTCAGTTTTTCAAATAGATTTAATTCAACAGCAACGCTGTAGTATTAATTTATAATTACAAATGAGACAGAGAAACCAAACCTGAGTGACTCTGTAATTGAAATAAGGATCAAACTCGTGAATTACACTCTCGTATTTTATGACCTGTAGATCAATTCACAAAGCAACATGACCGTGAGTACTAACACACAGTTACAAAGTTAATCTTATATTGATTGCTAAGAAATGTAATTATGAATGATAAATCTTAATTTACGATAACTAGAACTAAACAATTAAACAGAATAGCCCAAAGTCAAATTGATTGCAACAATACCATTTGGTTCGGGAAATTTATACACAGATACTTAAAAATGAATATATGAAAGTCTTAAGTTGAATACATATATATATATATATTTATCAGTGCATGAGTGAGTATATATAATTTTTAGTATTCATGCATTTTCCTGCATTTTCGAGGCCGCCAAACGAGCAACATTAAATTTTTAGAGTAATAAACGATTAGATCTAGAAAGGCGAAGAAAAAATATTGATCATAGAGCTCACAGAGAAGAGCCGGATCGAGAATGCGAGAACACCGATCAGGATGAGGATGAAGAAGGAGAGGACATTTCCAAAAGCATGCCTTAAGGTTCTCTCATTGGAGGGCTCCGAGGCCGCCATTGACGGCCAAATCGAGCTCCGAGCTTGAAAGAGAGTGATAGAGAAGACTGAGGTCTGATGAAGGGTTTTGTGGGCTGCCTGCGACTACGAACTGGGATAGAAGACTTTGTAACACTAAACAGAGAGAGGAGTTGATTTTTGGGAACTACGAAACTGCCCCTGAAAGTTTGTCGAAATTACGGTAGTTTCCTTCGACATATACGTGACTATGGGAGCATACCTTGTGATTGGTCTAGCACTACGCAATATGTCACGTGGCATGATATAATACGACGGGTTCGAGTGTGGAATGCGGATTAAAGTCATTAGGGGAATGGTTTGCCCAAAAAAAAAAAAAAAAGTCATTAGAGGAATGGTAGCTATTTCTCTTTTCTACTTTCTCCTACATTTTCTCTTCTATTACACAATATAAAATGATCATAACCGTTGATTTTTTAGATCACAATTTAAACATAATTCATTCCAAAAATTAACTAAATTTAAAATTGAAAATCGAAATCATTTAATCATTTAACTGTTATCAAATAAATAAATAGCTAATATAATTGTCATCAAAACTATATATTTATTTAATAACATAGATAACTAAATAAGTTTTCATTATGAATTATAGAGTATATAATCTTTAAAGGAGATTTAGAAAATAAATGATTCTGATCATATGACTACACTGCATATGCACCTGAGAAGAAAAAAGGTAGAACAAGAAGGTAAAAAGAAGAATGTAACTACCACTTCTCAAATAAATCAAAAACTCAATTAACTTATTTTGGTGGTAGGTTGGGAACCAAACTCAACTATTTGTATAGTTTTTACTAAAAACTACTTATGTTCCATTGTTCCATTTCCAATTTCTCAAGTTGCAACAAACCGTTTTGTTCACATTGCATATTTCTATTCATAATTGAGATATCTTATACAAACTAAGTATAATTTTGAATTAATCAAAATTATAAACACTTAAAATGTTTCGAGTTACGAATTAAATTTTTGGGTTAAATACAAAAATAGTCCTCTAACATTCATTCGTGTCTCAAAGTGGTCTACGAACTTCAAAACGTGACAAATTTATCCACAAACTTTTCAAAGTGTTTCAAGTCAGTACAATGTGAACTTTTATCCAGTTAATTGATAGAAGTGATCATGTGCGGTGCACATGACCGCTTTTATGAGGGTATTTATGTCCATTACAACAAACAAACTCAAAAAAATTAAAAAGAAACTAGAAAAATAATAAAACTAAAAGAAAAATATAAAAAGGTAGGTCCCCCTGCTGCTTCCACCTTCCCCCTCCACCCCATTTGTAATCTCATAAAATCCGACTTGAATCACCAAAAATAATTAGATTTGTATCAGAGCTTTGCCCTATCGCCATGAATGATCAATGACTCAAATAAAAAGCCAACAAACCCTTGACACAATCATGCAGAACTACCATCATTTAGGTGTTGCATGTGGGACCTGCATAGTGAAACTCAAGGTGCCATACCAAAAACTATATACAAATATAGCAGCTAAACCCTCTTTCATTGCTGCAACACATGGACAATTAACAATTATAACTGTTCTGTTAATTTCAGAGTACAGCTACAGAGTTGATGAATGCTCCAAAATCAGATAAAAAAATTATCTTCCTTATCATTTTATACTTCACATTAATCATTACCCCCAATTTAACAACTTTTAAACAATCAGTTTCAGTATATCACAAATAGCAATAAACCCTAAACAATAAGAAGCTCAATTTAACAATTAAAACAAACGCCAAAAGCCAGAAATAGAATGCTATGAGTTGAGATCTAATCATTACCAAACAGAGTTTTTTTTTTTTTTCTTGAAAAGACGAAACACAAAACGATCTGAATTCATATACAAAAAACACACACACACGCAGAGCCCACCGAGTGGAGCTCTCACTCACCTAGTGTCACCTAGCTCTTGGCTCACACAGTAATATTATCTGACGATCAAATTGCCACTCCTCACTTCTTGCTATCGTAATTGACGACCTCGGAGTCGGTGACAGACCGCGAGTGCTGCACGATGGACCGTCTGAGCGAGTTGATCCAGTCCTCCTTCTCTTTCTCGGAGTCGGCGATGAAGTATATGGTGTCGGCGCGCGTGGAGAACTCGAAGGCGTACTGCTTGTTGAGGACGTCCTCGGTGCCCTTAACGGTGAGGCACGAGGATGGGGTGCGACGAGGGCCGGGGGAGAGGGAGGGTGGAGGCACCGGGGGGGGGTGGGGGACGGAGGGACCTCCCCTTTTTTTTTTTTTTTTTTTTTGTTTTAGTTTTTTTTTTCCAGTTTTTTTTTTTTTTAGTTTGTTTGTTTTAATGACATAAATACCCTATAAAAGTGGTCATGTGCGGTGCACATGATCACTTCCGTCAATTATTTGGATAAAAATTAACATTTGTACCAACTTGAAACACTTTAAAAAGTTTGTGAATAAATTTGTCACGTTTTAAAGTTTGTGGACCATTTTGAGACACGAGTGAAAGTTGGAGAATCATTTTTGTATTTAACCCTAAATTTTTTAATGAACGACTTGAGATGTCATAAGGCAGGATTTGAAAAACTCTAAAATATAACTTGGGAAGTGTCATGACATGACTTTCAATGTTGTTAGGTACAATATTCAATGTATCAAAGTTATAAACACTTAAAATATCTCGAAATACGAACTAAAATGTTTAAGTAATGATTTTAGATGTTCTAAAAAACAACTTGAGATGTCCTAAGGTAAGACTTGAGCAAACCTACGATATGACTTGGGAAGTGTCACGACATGATTTGTGACAAATCGTGTTTACTCAATAATGTGTTTGTAAGTTGTGGTGGTATTTCAAATCTTTACAACAAAAAATTGAATGTACATATGTTAGTAGGTTATTTTTAGAAGTAAGGAAAATACTTAAATGGTAATTTTCTACCTAATATTAGGATAAATCTCAAATTCGAATGCCCTCCACCATATCCAAAAAGAGTTAATTATACTTACACTTCATGAGATTTATCGTCTTTTCACATACACCCTATGAGGTTTCAACAATTACACATACACCCCATGAAGTTTAAAAACTGTTGCATATAACCTCCTATAATAAGACGAAAAATGATGAGAAACTATGCAAAATGGCATGTTAAGAAGTTAAATGGCCTAATACGATTATTCAAGGTGTAAGGTACAATCTCAATACAAATATTTTTTTTTTCTCTTGTAGGGGGTTATATGCAATTTTTTCTCTTGTAGGGGGTTATATGCAATAATTTTGAAACCTCAGAGGGTGTATGTGTAATTTTTGAAACCCCATGGGGTGTATGTGAAAAAACGATAAACCCCAGGAGATATAAGTGTAATTAACTCTATCCAAAAAACACAAAAAATATAGAAGTCGGTCAAGTGGGCTGAAACGGAATGGGCTGGACTGTTTACAAAATTTACATTGCCGGCCCACTATATTACCCAAATCCAAGACACTGCCACAAAAAAAAAAATTATAAGGGAAAGAGAAGATTTTTTTGGACCCTTGTATCCCCTTCAATATAATCGGACGGAAACCACAGCCATCGGGATTTTTCCCTCTTTCTCCCTTCAATCCTTAACGTTTAGAACCATTTCAGCTCAGAAACTCTTTCGCTGCTACTAAAGGTTCGTATTTGATTCTCTGCCTCCGCTATTTTTTTCCCATTCCGTGTTAGGATTTGGTCAAATTCTTCTTCTTTGTTCCCTGATGTAAGGCTAGGGTTTTTCATAATTTGTGTTCTTGCCGTGTTCTGGTACTCGGAAATAATGTTCGATTTAGGTTTTAGTTTATGGGGTTTTTTTTTTCTTGTTTTGGTGTAGGTTGGTGTTTGTTTAATTAATATTATTTGATGCTGGATTTATTAGTTGCTATCCAAGCTGATTAATCATTGTCTTAAAGTTCTGCATTTGATCACTTTGTTTAACTTTAGTTTACTATTTGAAATTTTGATACTTTGTATCTGTTTTGTTGGAACAAAATGAAAAATCATATTTTTAATTTTCCATAATCTAATCTGAAATTTCGGAAAAAAAAGACAAGCTTAAGTAGAATCATCTTCCTTGAATTCTCTCCTGTTTAAGATTCCAAGTCTTTTAAGATGATCATTGAATCATCTTCCTTGAATTCTCTCCGAGTAGAATCATCTGTTATTCTTGTTTGCTTGTATATCGGTGCACTGATTGATTTGATCATTGTCTTTGATTTTTGTGCAGTTCCATAAGTAGCTTATCACCATGGCAGCTCTGAAGGAGCTTCTTCCGCCTGCAAAATCAACCACAACGACCTATTATGACCACTCAAATGATCCATGGTTCAAGCAGCGGTTCAGTTCAGCTGAGGTGGAAAAAGCTTCTGTTATCAAGCCTAATCCCGTGCCTCCTTACTTGAAGCGTCAGGGCTTTGTTCCTCGGAAGGTTGAGGACTTTGGGGATGGTGGTGCTTTTCCGGAGATTCACATAGCTCAGTACCCTCTTGGCATGGGCAGGGACAAGTCCTCAAAGCCCGGAACGAAGATTCTTCCAGTTACTGTTGATGCCCATGGAAACATTGCATATGATGCTATTGTTAAGCAGAATGAGAATGGGAGAAAAATTGTCTACTCGCAACATAAAGATCTTGTGCCTAAAATTTTGAAAAATGAGGAAGAGAATGATGATGATGATGAGGATGAGGAGATGCAGAAAGTAATTGAAGAAACAACAGCAGAAACAAAAGCTGCACTTGAGAAGATTGTGAATGTGAGATTGAGCGCTGCACAGCCAAAGAATGTGCCCAAACAGTCGTCTGACTCGAAATTTATCAAGTATAAGCCATCACAGAAATCAGTGGCATTTAATTCTGGTGCCCAGGAAAGGATTATCAGGATGGTAGAGATGCCTGTGGACCCACTTGAGCCTCCTAAGTTCAAGCATAAGCGAGTTCCAAGGGCTTCTGGTTCCCCACCTGTGCCAGTCATGCATTCCCCTCCTCGGCCAGTGACTGTGAAAGACCAGCAGGATTGGAAGATTCCGCCATGTATTTCAAACTGGAAGAACCCAAAAGGGTACACAATCCCGTTGGACAAACGTCTTGCGGCTGATGGGAGAGGCCTTCAAGATGTTCAGATTAATGATAATTTTGCAAAGCTTTCTGAATCTTTGTATGTAGCAGAGCAGAAGGCAAGAGAGGCAGTTGCAATGAGATCTAAAGTTCAAAAGGAGATGATGATGAAGGAGAAGGAAAGGAAAGAGCTGGAACTGCGGGAATTAGCACAGAAAGCTCGTTCTGCTAGAACGGGTGCAGCACCTCCTGCTGCTGTTCCAATGCCTTCTGAGAAAATGTCAATGGATACTGACTTGAGAGGGGATTATGAGCGTCCAAGGGAAAAGGAGATGGATTATCCCAAGGAGACTAGGGAGGAAAGAGAAGAGAGGTTGCAGAGGGAGAAGATCCGTGAGGAGCGACGCCGAGAGAGGGAAAGGGAGAGAAGGTTGGAAGCCAAAGATGCAGCGATGGGGAAGAAAAGTAAAATTACAAGAGATAGAGATCGTGATGTTAGTGAGAAAGTTGCCCTTGGCATGGCTTCTGCCGGAGCAGGAAGAGGTGGGGAGGTTATGTATGACCAGAGGCTATTCAACCAAGAGAAAGGAATGGACTCTGGGTTTGCCACTGATGACCAGTACAATGTTTATGACAAGGGCTTGTTTACTGCTCAGCCTACACTCTCAACTCTCTACAGGCCTAAGAAGGATGTTGATGCTGATATGTACGGAGGTGCTGATGAGCAGTTGGATAAGATTTTGAAGACTGATCGCTTCAAACCGGACAAAGGGTTTGGAGGAGCTGCTGAGAGGACAGGTCCCCGAGACAGACCAGTCGAGTTTGAGAAGGATGCTGCTGAAGAAGCTGATCCATTTGGTCTGGACCAGTTTTTGACAGAGGTGAAGAAGGGTAAGAAAGCCATGGAAAAAGTTGGTACAGGAGGGACAATGAGAGCAAGTGCTGGGTCTTCAATGCGAGATGGCCATGAAGGGGGGTCAAGCAGAACTCGTATTGGGTTTGAAAGGGGTCGCTAATAGACTGCTATCCCTTGATGTTTCTTCTTCACACAAGTCATCAATCTGGCTTCACTATTCTCTTATTTGTGAAAGTGTCTTCACAACAAGCCTTGGACTGGCTAAGCTTATATACGGAGAGAGAGAGAGAGAGAGAGAGAGAGAGAGAGAGAGAGAGATTCCCCGTGCACTGGTGAAGCCGTGAAGGTTAACTGTGAAATTGTTTTTTTTTTTGTTTGTTTACATTTTTGTTTGCTGCACTTGTATGTGATATTTTAATCAGTTGTACTTCTCATCCTTCCTATTTATTATTGTTGGAATGTCATGAAAAACTGTTATGGATTACACCAATTTCATGTGACCTTATATTTATACCTAATGTTTTTGTCAGTTACACGGAGTGTTGAACAATTAAATTGATAAAGAGTTGCATGACTCACTATATGACGCCAGGCTTTAGAAAAAAGAAAGCTGGAAAAGTGTGTTATTTTTGGATTTCCAAAACAATAATGTTAGTTGTCCCACATTTGTATCCCACCTGATGTGTCAATACTTTACTGGAAGGGTATTTCTTTTTTCTTTTTTAGGTTTTAATTTTTAATTTTTAGTGTCTAATGTATGAATGCCATGTAAGATGGTATGAAATTGTGGTATACAAATGTGGTAAGTGTAGCATTACTGGGATTGTATTAAATCTTTGACACTCCTGTTGATACGTCATACGTGTGAGTTTAAAAGAGAAAAGGAAAGTTGCTAAAAAAACTAAAGAAAAAAGGAAAGGGTTTTTTTATTGGCAATCCTGGGGTGTTTAGGAATAGAGTTTCCTGGTGTGTTTAGGAAGTCCCCGCACCAGTACACTATAAATATGAGGCGAAGGGTTTAGGCTTTAGGAAAAAGCTTGAGTCAATATGAAACCGAATCCTGTACCTGTTCCTTGGAAGGTAGAGGATTTTGGGGATGGCGGTGCTTTCCCGGAGATAATTCACACAGCTCAGTACCCTCTTGGTATGGGGAGCAGGGACAAGTCCTCAAAACCCAGAACGAAGACTCTTCCAGTTACTGTTGGTGTTCATAGAAAATTAGAAATATAGCGTTTGATGCTACTGTTAAGCAGAACGAGAATGCCAAAAGAATTGTCCACTCACAATTTAAGCACCTTGTGCCTAAAATTCTAATGGACGATTATGATTTTGGTTATGATTTGGATGAGGAGGAGACGAAGATACTGAAGGTGATTGAAGCAACGACAGCAGAATCAAAAGCTGCTCTTGAGAAGATTATGAATACGAGATTGATGAGGGTTCACAAGCAGTCGTCTGCAGACTCGAAATTTATCAAGTATAAGCCATCAGAGAAATAAGTCACATTTAATTCTGGTGCTAAGGAGAGGATTATAAGGATGGTGGAGAAGTCTGTGGACCCACTTGAGCCTCCTTCTAAGTCCAAGCTTAAGCGTGTTCCAATGGCTTCTGGGTCCCCGCCGGTGCCGGTCATGCATTCCCCTCCTTGGCCAGTGACTGTGAAAGACCAGCAGGACTGGAAGATACCACCTTGTGTTTCAAATTTGAAGAACCCAAAAGGGTTTACAATCCCATTGGAGAAGCGTCTTGCTGCTGATGGGAGAGGCCTAAAGGATGATAGGATTAATGACTCTTTTGCTACGCTTTATGAGGGTTTGTGTGCAGCAGACAAGAAGGCTAGAAAAGCCGATCCAATGTTAATTGTGTTGAAGAAGCTGATCCATTTGGTCTCGACCAGTTCTTGGCGGCGGTGAACAATGCATGACACTCATGAAGGTGGAGTGGGCAGAAACTCGCACTCGGTTTGAAACTCGAGTGTCTCTCTTCACATAAAGATTTCAAGTTATCATGTGGTTTCATTTGTTCTCCCAAAGCCCTTTTTCTTTGGCAAATCTTGTAGTTTGTGAACTTTGAATATCCATACTTTTATTTGTGAAATAGTGTTTTTACATTTTTGTTTAAATAATATTCAGTATTTTTCAGACGATATTGTCATTCATTAGTATAATGAAAAACTGTTAAGGATTTGCAGGAAGTTCATGCAATTGATCTGCAAAACTTCCTGCAAGCTTATATAATCCACATGTCATGGGAAAGATGACAAAGCTTATGTAATGTAAAGCTTTTGATACATCTGTAGTTAAAAGTACATAACCATCCAAAAAAATACAATCAACACGTCATATGGGAAGGATTACAAAATAATAGTAAGCAGGGGTGCTCGAAATAAGAAGAAACTAAAGCAACATTCAATTGCCAAGTGCAGTTATTGAGCCATTCAAAACTTAGCAATTTATAATTCTTTTAATGAGCCTGTCCTTTTGAAGTTGCGTATCCCATCTAATTAGTCTCCTGAGGCAGTCACCTTCACCACGCCTGCAAGCAACATTGATGAGAACTCAAACATTACAATTTACAAATAATAGTTCAATATTAAGGAGAGACTCACAATCACTGGGAGTAACATAAATAGTCGAGAAAGAATACCTTCATTGCACTTACGGGATTCTGGTGCTTACATGATATTATGTTGGCAAAGCTGAAGCCATGAACACTTTTAAGCAAATATATTAGAATCAATTTGCTCTACATTTGGGAATATTTGTCTCAAGGCAGCAACATAGTTTGGAGATTTTGCCTGGAATAGGAGATGCGTGATCAAATATGGGAAATCTTAATAGCATATGAAATGCATTTGCCAACATAAGAATTGCCACAAAAAAGAAGATGCACAACCAATCATATTTTTATGTGTATATGTATAAGAGTGTTTGTCAATCTTCTTTGCCACATAAAAAAACAGGACTTCTTTCAATCTTTTACCATACACCAGTTCATAGAGACACAGAGTAAGATTGGCCTGTCTTCATGGTACTTCTGGACATGAAATCCTAGAAATCTCACAGCCACTATAACCAGGCATTGGACTTCTAACAAACAATCATAGTTTTGCTGCTATCACTAACTTTCACCACTTAAGTTTTTTCAGCAAAGCATTAGAGGCGCATGAACTCTCACCACTTAAAATTTCTGAACAGGCCAATTTTTAAGTTCCTTAAACTGCAGGATAATCATTTTGAAACAATACAATAGTAAAAAAGATGCAGATAACCATACACATGGATTGTTTGCAAAGTAGATAGTAATGAGCTTCTCTCTTGAACCAGCAACAGCTTCAGCAATGCCTTCAAGTGACTCTACCTGGTTGTCATTGAGCCATAGGTCTTCTAACCTATACACAAGATTACAATCAGCAGGTAGAATCAATAATGAAAGACAAGACAGCATTAAATAAAGAAAAAAAGGAGAATGCATACATTGTTAGGTTTTGAATATCATCCACCGATGTTAGCTTATTAGATGATACATCCAAGACACGGAGATTGACTAAGGTCGAGAGGCCTTCCATTTTTGAAATACCATTATGACTCAGGTACAGTTCCTCTAGAGCAACACATTCCTAAAAAGGGGGGAGAGCGACCCTCAATATTTATACAACAAATGCATTCGAGAGTTTGCCCCCAAAAAATCATCAGGACGAACCCGTACCTCGAATCCTGTCATAGAAGTTAAGCGATTGCTTTGCAAGCTAATCTTCTTGATGCATTTTAGCCCACATAAATTCACTGCCTTAATACGATTCTGCCCCAGCCACAGCTCTTGTAAATTTGTCATATTTTGCAAACTCTGCATCACCTGAATTGGCACCACACATACCCAGAATTACAATGAGACGGATACTACATTACAACATTGACATGCATTGAAGTACATACTTTCAAATGCTCCTTAATTTGCTAAGAGAACTAACCCGTAATCGGTTGGAACCGAGCTCAAGAATTTGGAGTTCATGGAGGTGGTCAATCTCTTCGATCTTGGCGACTTCATTTTTGGACACATAGAGTTCCTTGAGGGTGTTGGAGACCATGGCCAATCCATGTAACGACGTAATCTCATTGAACGAAACATCGAAAACCAGAAGCTTCTTGAATATACTAACATCAGGTACTTTCATTAGCTTATTATCCCTCAACACCAACTCCTGCAAGCCATATTATCTATTAGGTTTCCCGGGAACCAAACAAACCGCCAAGAAAATCGCATGTAATTTCATTTTTTATTTGAAAAAAAAAAAAAAAGCCATGAAAGTAATTAAATACCTCGAGATCGGATAGAGCGTCCCAGGCGGAGATCGGTTCCACGGCGGCATCTTCGATGAGATTTTGGCGGAAAGAGAGCTTTTTCAGGTTCGAGAGGGTTGCAATCCGAGTATCCAATCTTGAGAGCCGGTTCGCCGTCAGGTCTAACTCGGTTAGACTCGGTGTTAACTCGACCGAGTCGAGGTCGTGGAGCTGGAAGCTGGTGAGATCGAGGGCCGTCGAGGAAGAATCGTCCTCCACCATTGGATCATCGTTCTGTTCCGGGTTTGGACCCGGTGGTGCTTGGGTCTGCTCGTCCATTGAAGAGAATGGTTTTCGCGAGGTTGCGTTTTGCAGTTGTTTTTTTTATTTTTTATTTCCTGTTATTTTGGCTTTTATTTACGCTTGTTTTATTTTTTTCTCAAAAAGACAAAAGCCCGGGCTTAGGCGTTACCCGACCCTGCCGGAAATATTTGGGCCCCGCATACGGGCCGGTCGGGTTGAACATATTTTCAACCCTATAAATATGGGGCTTCTAAGGAAACCCACTCGAACTTTTGCAACCCGCTCAAATTTTCTTTTCCTTTAACCTTCCATGTTTGTCCCCCATTTATTATAGAAAAAAGAAAAATGTCTAAATTAAACCCTGGTGTCGCCGCTTCTTTGCACATCGTGTTCTTTTGAGATTGTTGCTGGGTTTGGGTTTGGATAGAATTATTCGAGGTTCAATTTCTCTTCTTTTTCATTTTCATTTTGTTCCTCGTTATAAGTTGTTTGGTTTTTATTTTGCGATGCTGTAATTTTAGATTAATTACATGTGTTTTGTTATGTCTTGGTTATCATGTTTTCTTCTTTTGATCTGAGTCACTTGAATAATTTTTGTTGGTTTTTGTGTGATTGTTCTGTTCTGTAATTGTTTGACAGTAGTAGCTTTTCCATTGTGTTTGACTGGAGCTTTTCTTTTTATAAATAATCTTTTGTTTAATTGTCAGTAACAAAATCTTATTATTTGTTTTTAGCTTGCCTGGCTTGTGCTTTGTTATTGTTGTGTGTTTTCGATCAGGTTTTTTCTTATTCGCTTAATTAGTTTTGGTGTTGTAGTGGTCGATATGGAGATTACATCAAAGGAAAAAGACTGTTTTTTCTACATGATGATGGACGATAGCACCTATTTTCGCCTAAGTCTGCGGGAGATTTTTGAAGGGATGGAAACGACCTACACCAATGTGCATGGAACGGTAAACCTTCCAGAGGAACAAATGATACGTATAATGCAAGGTCCTAAAGTTTTCCTCCTGGGGAATCAACATGTTTATTGTTTGGACTCGGTTGCTACGGATTGTCCCTCCATCTTCCCACCGGAACCGGACACTTCCATTCATAAGATTTCCAGGCTTATTCATCGGAAATGCAGCACTCAAAATCCTCCTATCGTGGAAACACTCGAGGGTAAAATCTATGTTCTGGCTACACCACCACGACCAAAACCTAAGTTTATCGCCCAAAACCTAAAATGTATGCATGCAGAAACACAGAGAACATCACCACTCTTTTTTCTGGTTTTCGATCCCTCAAATAATTCATGGAAACATCTTTCTTATCCCCCCCACCTCAAAGGATCATTTCGTAGTTTTAAGGTTAATTCTTCTAAAAAACCACCGTATGTGGAGAGATACTGTGCTTGGGGACACAAGCTCCTTGTTTATGGTGCTGGCTCAGCTTCAGGAACTTCCTACATGTATGACACGCGGCTTGACAAATGGGTCGAATTTTTGGATTTCGAGGCCATGGCTTTTGTTGAGGTTCATGGTTTCTTTATTGCTGTGAAAAGACACCCTAGAAGAGTTGTTGCTTCCCGGTTGGATTCAAATGGAATCCCTGGGCCGGAGTTTAAGGTTCTGCATCAGCTTGATGATATATTCTGCCCTTTTTTACGGCTGGATAAATGTTTCATGGGTAGATGTGGTGGGGACCTTTTGTGGATAGTGCATTCTTCTGAGTATAGTCATGAATGTTATACTACTCATGTAGCCATTTTTCAAGTTTCCATATCACTTGACCATGCCGGCGATCCAGTCTTGTCTGCACATCTCCATGCTGCAGGAGGATATCATTTGGGTGGCATGGCATATTTTGGGTTGTCTTCGGCTTTCGCCATGCTTCAATATTCGAGCAATGATGATATTAGTGAGAAACAGTTGGCGGTCAAATCACTTCGTTATCATCATCATTATCATTTTGAAGATTCTGTGCCTTGTAGGTTCAACAGTGGATGGATAGGTTTTTCTGAACCTAGGCTGGCTTCTTCATCTGGAATTTCTGAGACTTCTCATTCATCTGGATCACCACCCGTATGTATAATCACACAACTTTAGTCTTGTTGCTTTTAATTTCGTCATGAATTTGGGTGGGTCATTTTTAATATTTAAATTAGATTCAAGTTTTTAACGCCCACTTGGCTGAAATACTACATGTCCTCATGTCCTTATATTCCTTTGCACTAGAGTTGGGTATGTATGACTTAAGTCTTAATTTTCTCAACAGTTGGGGATTCTTCCATTTGATACACGTCTTTTTCAAGAATGGTTTGTCCCATTGAGAAGCGTAGAAGATATTCATGAGGTGAAATTTCTCTCATGCTTTATTTAATTGTCTCTGTCATTGCCTGCAAACTAGATGTAAATTGACGTATTGGAATTGCTATGTATCAGAAATTTAAGAATTACTGCCTTCGAAAATTGACAACCAGTCCTTGGCATGATTCCTTTGGCCTTCAAGTGGAGACGAGGTTTACAAGCGAACTGCTGGGGAGTATAATTACAAAGGGTTTCCTTACCATCAACAGGCAAGCAGCGGTGAATGGGGAAAGATCTAGTTGGCCGTCTGTTGGTAAGTAGGAAGAGTTTATTTGATTTTTAATTTTTTATCATCGATAGTTTAACATGAATTGTTATCGAGAAAGAGCTTAATATGAATACTCATTGAGAACGAGTTTAACATGAATTCTTATCAAAAAAGAGTTTTTAACATGAATTATTATCAAGAAAGAGTTTAACATGAATTATTATCAAGAAAGTGTTTAACTTGAATTCTTATCAATAAAGAGTTTAAGATGAATCACTGAAGTCACTTAATGATTACAAGATTGTAGGCCTCGATGGAACCATAAACTGACTTGAACTTGATGATGTACAATTTAGAAATCCATTTGAGTTTCAATTAAGCATCCGTTTGCGACTTTTCATTTGTATTTATTTCTGTAAACTGACCTTATGCTCTGCGAATTCCTCTTATTTAGTAAAAGTTTTCAATTTAAAAATGTTAATGTTAAAGGTCTAGAGATTGAGATGGAAGCTCTTTATTTGGTTAATTTATTAGAGAACATCTTGCTTAAGAGTATTTCCCTTCCTGTCTAGCTCCTTCCTCATACCAAATCTAGAAACTTTGCTTATTTATATATACTGTAACTTCTGATTTGTTTTCAGGATGGGGATATGTTTATCAGAAAGCCCGCTTGGATTTTTTCTGTTCCAAGGAGAAGTTGGATGCTCTTGTTGACAAATGCAAGGCTCTTCCATCTCTAACATACGTTGCCATGAACAGAGAAGGCAGTTGGATATCTAATATTGGTCAAACAGATGTGAATGTGGTAACGTGGGGAGTCTTCCCAGTAAAGAAGATGATCGAACAAACTGTTGTGGATTATGCCAGTTTCCTTCTTTTGAAGGATAAGGCATTTGAAATCTGGACAAGAGGATGGGCCAGCTTTTACCCTGAGGGCGACTCATCTAGGAAATTGCTTGAGGAGGTTTGCTTTATTAATGATTATGGTTTGATTCTTCAAATGCCTGCCTATCACACAGCCCTGGGGACACCTTTTTTTACTCATTTTTTGGTTAGCATTTAGTTTTGTTATGTTAACATGGTCTTGTTCTCATGACTTCTGCAGGTGCACAACAGCTACTTCTTGGTCAGTTTGGTAGATGATGACTACATACATGGAGACCTTTTTGCTATTTTTGCTGATTTCTGAATGAGCTCTTCAATTTCTTACAGAAGCCAACATAATCATTCATCATCATCATCATTCATCAGAAGCCAACATCAAAATGAGATCAGATGGTACTATATTACCACTAACTTTGTCTACTTTGATTAATCTACACACATCTTCTGGTTTAAATTTAATGCCCTGTTCATTATGTTAACTATTGGTCTCTCTACTACCAAATCCCAGAGGACCTATCAAGCTTACCCATCACAGCATTCTTGAAACTAATGGCTTCCTGAACTTGTGAACAAGACCTCTGCATCCTCACCCCCCAGTCATACTACTCGAGGCCTCTGCTTCGGAGCATGTGAGACCTCAACTTGGACTTGAAAGGTGTTTGTATTTTGTTGTTGCAGAAGGACTTGAATGGTGGATCACCAAAAGAGAGAGGAGAAATTTTCAATGAATGGGATGATGGATGCAGACTTTTGAGAGAAAAAGGAAATGTGAAGTTATTGATTTGAATGATCACTCACGGGTCTTGCTTTTCACAACTGCGATGATTTGAATGATCGATATATTTACTATACTATAAGTGTAATTAATCTAATGTAAATATATATGAAATTGTTTTCCATTTTCCAAAGAATAATTTGAATCAGTCAAGGAAGTAGGAATTCTGAAATTATGGGAGAGTAATTGTCTTTTTGAATGAATAAGCGGACAGTTGAAATTATAGGGACAGTGTCACAACTAGGACAGCTGAAGGACTTTTCAAATATTGGCCAAACTTGAAGTATATGGAACCCACCTATGCAGGGTCTTTTTTAACCGAATAATCTTGTCAAGTATAAATGAAAAAAGTTTGTAATGATATTGTACTTACTTTTTCAGACAAAAAAAAAGTCTATATTGAATAAATAAAAAACTATAGAAGTTGCTTTGTCAACTTTTGTAGTTACAAATTTACAATGAGCAAATAGTTCCATGGCATTTGAAAAGACAAATGACCTCAAATTAAAGCTCATTAAAAACCGAACAATACTTGGGTCACCTTGACCGCAAAAAAATCAGTTTGGTGGGGCCGGCTTAAAATTAAAATTGTTCATTTTTTAGATTATTTATTCAAAATTATTTATGTAAAAAATCAATTCAATCAAAAATTATTTGGTTATATAACTGTTATCGAATAAATAGACGGTTATCAATTAATTAATCTATTTAATAACAGTTGTACAACAAAATAATTTTCAATTAAGTAAATTTTTTGCATAGATGATTGGGAAAGGAAGTGGTGGTGTTGTACCACTTGTTCGTCATAAATAGGTTGGAAACCTATTTGCCTTGAAGGTCACTATCCTAGTAACTTTCTTACCTTCTTCGACTTGCCTCTATTGTGTTCTGTCAATTTATCAGTTTCTTCTGTTATGCAAATTTATATGGCCCTGTCTCAAGGTGATGTGTTATGCATATTAGTGCGAGTTATGTGGTGGTGAAAGAGGAAGGGAAAACAAAAGCTCTCTGTAGTTCCATTTACTACTTCTAGTTTGGTGACTCTTTAAAATTAAATTTCAAAATGTTGATGGAGGTTATGGAAATTGTTTTAGTAAAGACTTGGGTAGATTGTAATCCTCATTATCCATTTTTCTCTCTCATTCTAATACTTGTATTCACATCTTTCTCTTACCTCAGATATAAATGTGGTTCTTCTTTTCAGTTCAGTGTTACATAAGATAAATATCTGACATAATTAGGATATTGTTCTTATAGTTCAGGAAGTTAGATAAGTGAGTATTACTAGGAATTCTTTTCTGTTATGCTTTACAGGTCATCCAGATGAACATACAAGAGGAAATTCGTAAACAGATTGTGCAGGAGCTGAAAATAAACCAAGCAGCACAATGTCCACATGTGGTGGTTTGTTACCACTCCTTCTATCACAATGGAGCCATTTCTCTTGTGTTAGAATACATGGATCGTGGATCTCTTGCAGATGTGATCAGACAAGTTAAAACAATTCTTGAACCATATCTTGCAGTCGTTTGTAAGCAGGTATATGAGCTTATCACTTTTTAATTAATTGTGTAGCCTAAAATCACTTGCAATGTTTTGAAGAAGAAGAAGTCATTTGTTCCCCTGAGCTAAAAGATCTATTCTTGTGCATCAGGTTTTACAAGGTCTTGTATACTTGCACAATGAAAGGCATGTAATACATAGAGACATAAAGCCATCCAATCTGCTAGTAAACCACAAAGGGGAGGTGAAGATTACTGATTTTGGTGTGAGTGCTTCACTAGCTAGCTCTATGGGTCAAAGAGACACTTTTGTTGGTACTTACAATTACATGTCGGTAAGTGACGGTCTGTCTCTCCGTTTTAGATTTTTTTCACATGTAATACATTGAATTGGCTGGTTTTTTTTCATCTTTGCTCTGGAGCTCAAAACTATTGTCTTTGTTTTCTAGCTTAGTGCACGCTACAGATAAATGCAGAATATGAATTATGAAACCATGATATTAATTTCTCTTTCAGCCAGAGAGAATTAGCGGGAGTACTTGATGACTATAGCAGTGATATTTGGAGTTTGGGCTTGGTAGTACTTGAGTGTGCTATCGGGAGGTTTCCTTACATGCAATCTAAAGATCAACAAACCTGCCAAGCTTTTATGAGCTTTTGGAGGCAATTGTGGAAAGCCCACCACCTACTGCCCCAGCAGATCAATTCTCTCCAGAGTTCTGTTCATTTGTGTCTGCTTGGTAATCAGTTATTTGCATGTATTCTTCACCTTTTATATATCTAAGTGCAAACTTCTACTGTTATCAAAGAATTTTCTGAAAAAACTTTCATGGACTTTCTGAACGCAAGCTGGGTTGTTCAAATGGGTAAATTTGGTTGTTATCATCTCTCTCCTGCACTTACTCAAATCTTCAGGTATTTTATTTTACATTTTTATTTTTATTTTATTTTTTTTTTAACTTTTGCTTTCTTCTTGTAGACATGTATATTTTGCCGTTTGATTTTTAGAAAGAGAGGGCAAGTGCATGAAAAGGTAACCATGAGTAACATATTCTTGGTTACTACTGATGTTGAACACTTTGCAGCGAAGTTGAGGCTCCCCAATGCCCACAACGCAACCCTTCCAAATTATGACATTGATTCATACTGTGAAATGGTGCGAAACATTCCTGTCCCGGGCGGACTGAGATTGTGCAGTGTGATCTCGAGCATCATATATCAAGCTTAAGAGAAGATGTCCTTACGATCATTGGCAGTACAGGACACTGTCTGTCAGGATAGTGTGCGCCAAAGTTTCTACAATAGCGTAGGTAGTCAAATGAATTTTCAACATTGTATAGAGTCTCACTAACATAATCAAGTTTTTTAATGTAGTAAGAAAATTATTTACACTTGCCCCTAATCTATGCGTCAAAATCTAGTAAATCACCTAACTTAGCTCTTAATCTCTGATTCATTTGCTGAAAAAGTCCTGGATCGTTTCTTGAAAGATTCATAACTATAGTATTAGCTTTTTTCCTGTACTTTCATCTATGGTGAGCCAACAATAATACCGGGTGATGCATGATCGTAAGGACAGTGTAAGTACACCCGGTACATGTATCATGTATCACCCAGTATTATTGTCGGCCCACCAGAGATGCAAGTACAGGAAAAAAACTAATACTATAGTTATGAATCTTCCAAGAACCAATCCAGGACATTTTCAGCAAATGAATCAGAGATTAAGAGCTAAGTTAGATGAGTTATTGGATTTTGACGCAGAGATTAGGGACAAGTGTAAAGAATTTTTTTAACTACATTGAAAATCTTGATTATGTTAGTGGGACTCCATACAATGTTGAAAATTCATTCTACTACCTACGTTATTGTAGAAACTTCGACGCACACTATATTCTGGGCAAAAAAAATTACCATTAAGCAGATCAAACCTTAACCGCTATATGGCCAAGCTATTTATCTGCAGTGCACAATGTTCTCATTGGGTTCAGATTTATGATTGACATGGTGGAACCATTTGAAGCATAGCTGCTTGGTTCGTTCTAATATTTGTTTTTTAATTTTTGGTCAAAGATTTTTGTCTAAATTAAACTTTTGCCTATTTTTTATGGTTTTTTGTTTTAAGTTTGATTTGTTTGCTTTTAATTTTTTGGCCTCATGGCCGTTTGCTTTTTAGTTTGCTTGTTTATGCATTTCTTGTACCCCCATATGGCTCTTTCTATTTAATGAAAGATGATGTTAAATTGATTGTCCTGTTATGACTTGTGAGTTAATTTAAATGTGTGTGTTTGAAAACTAAGAAAACAAATAAAACAAATAAAAGCAGTTTGAAGGGAATTTTCTCCTTGATTTTGAAGAAAAAAAAAAAAGCAAAAAAAGAAGAGATTTAAGCCACAAATCCCGAGTTCTTTACAAAATAGACAATTAGTAGTACACATAGTGGAATGAAGAGTAAATGGTATACAAAAAGTCAAGAACAACATATAAATTAAGGTCAACATCAAACACACAACATATAAATACATTTGTGGCATTTAAAAATCTCCATCCATAATCAAACTTATGTCTTGGTTTGTTCAAAATACGTACCATGTAACCTAACTACCATGTTAGGTACGCAGAAAACATATATTTTCATCCACAATCAAACCCATGTCTTGGTTTGTACAAAATAAATAAACCATGTAACCCAGCTATCGTGTTAGGTATGTACAAAAGATATATCCAAAATGATTATTAAATGTAGCTTTAAGAAATTGAAGAGCTCGTTCAGAAAACAGCAAAAAGGTCCCCACCATGTATGTAGTCCTCATCTACCAAATTGACCAAGAAGTAGTTGTTCTGCACCTGCAGAAGTCATGAGAACAAGATCATGTCAACGTAAAAAAAGGTGTCCACAGGGCTGTGTGATAGGCATGCATTTGAAGAATCAAACATAATTATTTAATATGTAGTAAACAGGCAAGAAGATACTAGGATGAAAAAAGCAAACCTCCTCAAGCAATTTCCTAGATGAGTCGCCCTCAGGCTCAGGGTAAAAGTTGGCCCATCGTCTTGACCAGATTTCAAATGCCTCATCCTTGAAAACAATAAAACTGGCAAAATCCACGACAGTCTGTTCAACTGTCTTCTTTTCTGATACATAGCAAATCCATTCTACCGCATTCACATCTGTTTGATGAATATTAGATATCCAATTCCCCTCTCTGTTCATGGCTATGTACTTTAGAGATGGAAGAGACTTGCATTTCTCAACAAGAGCATCCAACTTTTCCTTGGAACAGAAAAAATCCAACCGGGCTTTCTGATAAACATATCCCCATCCTGAAAACAAATCAAATGGTATGAGGAATGAGACAGGAAGGGAAGTACTCTTAAGCAAGATGTTCTCTAGTAAATTAACCAAATAAAGAGCTTCCATCTCAATCTCTAGAACTTTAACATTAACATTTTCAAATGGAAAACTTCTACTAAAATAAGAGGAATTAGCAGAGCATAGTTTCATAGAAATAAATACAAATGAAAGCCACAAGTTCAAGTCAGTTTATGGTCCCATCGAGACCTACACTCTTCTAATCATTAAATGACTTCAGTGATTCATGTTAAACTCTTCTTGATAAGAATTCATGTTAAACACTTTCTTGATATGAATTCATGTTAAACACTTTCTTGATATGATTTCATGTTAAACTCTTGATGATAAAAATCAAATAAACTCTTATAAAGCCCCCCTCACAAACACACTACTTACCAACAGATGGCGAACAACATCTTTCCCCATTCACTGCCGGTTTCCTGTTGATGGTAAGGAAACCCTTTGTATTTATGCTCCCCAGCAGTTTTCTTGTAAACTGTGTCTCCACTTGAAGCTCATAGGATCCATGCCAAGGACTGGTTCTCAATTTTTGAAGGCAGAATTGCCTAAATTTCTGATACATATATAGCAATTCCAATACGTCAATTTACATCTAATTTTCTGGCAATGATGAAGACAAATAAACTGTGAAAAATTTCACCTCATTAATATCTTCAACGCTTCTCAATGGGACAATCCATTCTTCAACGAGATGTATTTGATATGGAAAAATCTCCAACTTCTGAGAAAATTAAGACTTAAGTCATACATAGCCAACAATAGTGCAAAGGAGAAATATAAATAAGGACATATAGTATTTCAGCCAAGTGGGCGTTAAAAACTTCAATCTAATATAAATATAAAAAAAGATCCACCCAAATTCATAACAAAATTAAAAGCAACAAAACTAAAGTTCTGTGATTATACATACAGGTGGTAATCCAGATGAAAGAGAAGATTCAGAATCCCTAGATGAAGAACCCAGCCTTCCATGAGGTTCGGAATGATCCTCAGATGAACTCATCCGTCTTCTCTTGACAAAATGAGGCTCAGAATTTTCAGATGAAGAACCCTGGAGTGAATGATGATGACAACGTGGTGTGACTGACAACTCTTTCTCCCTAATATCATCCTTGTTCAAATATTGAAGCATGGCAAAAGCCGAATACAACCTATCAGATTGTGTTATGTCATGAGAGTGATCCACAGCCAAATGATATTCTTCTGAAGCCTTGAGATGAGCAGACAAGAATGGATCGCCGGCATGGTCAAGTGAGATGGAGACTTGAAAAATGGCTACATGAGTATAACATTTATAATCATTGTCATTGTTAGAAGAATACACTATCCACAAAAGGTCCCCACCACATCTACCCATGAAACATTTACCCAGCTGTAAAAAAGGGCAGAATATATAATCAAGCTGATGCAGAACCTTAAACTCCCGCCCAGGGATTCCATTTGAATCCAACCGGGAAGCAACAACTTGTTTAGGGTAGCTTTGCACAGCAATAAAAAAACCCTGAACCTCTACAAAAGCCATAGCATTGTAAATCCAAAATTCCAACCATTTCTCAAGCCGCGTGTTATACATGTAAGAAGTTCCTGAAGCTGAGCCAGCACCATGAACAATAAGTTTGTGTCCCCAAGCACAGTAGCTCTTCACATACGGCGGTTTTTTAGAAGAAGCCTGAAAACTACGATATGATCCTTCGAGGTGGGGGGGATAAGAAAGATGTTTCCATGAATTATTTGAGGGATCGAAAACCCGAAAAAAGCGTGGTGATCTTCTCTGTGTTTCTGAATGGATATGTTCGTCTGTAGATGCAACAAGACCAAGCATCCTCTCAGCTGACTTCTTTGGTGGAGGTGGTGTTGCCAGAACATAGATTTTACCCTCGATTGTTTCGAGAATAGGAGGATTCTCAGTGCTGCATTCCTGATGAATAAGCCTGGAAATCCTATGAATGGAAGTGTCCGGGTCCGGGGGGAAGATGGAGGGACAATCCCTAGCAACCGAGTCCAAACAATAAACATGTTGATTCCCCAGGAGAAAAGCTGTAGGACCTAGCATTATATGTATCATTCGTTCATCTGGAAGTTTTACCCTTCCATCCACATTGATGTCGGTCGTTTTCCTCCCTTCAAAAATCTCCTGCAGACTTAGGCGGAAATAGGCGCCATCGTCCATCATCATGTAAAAAAACCAGTCTTTTTCCTTTAATGTAATCTCCATATCGACCACTACAACACCAAAACCAATTAAGCAAATAAGAAAAAACCTGATCGAAAACACACAACAATAACAAAGCACAAGCCAGGCAAGCTAAAAACAAATAATAAGAGATTGTTACCGACAATTAAACAATTATGAAGGCGGAGGTAGCTCCACAATGAATGAATCTTCCTTCAACTCACTTGGAATGAACCAGTTGGGAATTTTCCTTCCAGGAGTTGTAATTTGGAATCGGTTAACAGATTGAGGGAGCAGTGGGTTTTCTTTTTCTTTGGGTCTTTATCTCATTCCAAATTTTATTTCAAGTGAGAGTATACATATATATAGATGGGCTAAACAAAATTGGGACCCTGAAAATTGTGGGCCCTGTGCGAGTGTACTCGCTACACTTGCTCAGAAACGGGCCTGTCGTTATCTCTCTTCAAACACTTGCCTACTGGGATTGCTCCTTCCTCTCCTTGCAATTCTCTTTCCTTATTTCTTGGTTCGATCTACTTAACACTACTCCAATGGTTTTTAGTATTTGTAGTGCTAAACTGTGACCATTAATATAACACAGCAAGATGGGGTAATTGATAGAAGATTTATTTGGTTTGTAGATGGACATTTTATTGGTACTAGACTAATAATGACATGTTTACTAATCCGTAATCGGAATCAAAATAAAGAATTTGATTCCGATTACATATTATTCTTTTGTTTACTAATTATATGAGAATAAAAATATAAATGGGACTCACATGAAATTAGGAATTCAACTTTTTATTTTGGAGGAATTGGATTCTTGGGTGGGAGGTGGTAATCCAATTCCTTATTTTTTTTTCCATTATACCCTAACATTATTAATTAGCATATAAAATAATTTACTTAGAATAAGGGCATTTTAGTAATCAAATGCCCACATGATATCATTCCTACTCCGATTCCAGATAGTTTAGTAAACAGTTTCAATGAGAATCTAATTCCTCCTCAATCCAATTCATCATCAATTCAATTCCTCGTAATTCGATTACAGATTAATAAACATGCCATAAGAATGATACTTGTCGGTCTTTATCAAAAGTGATTAGTGCACAATTTTAAGATGAATGAAACAAGTTAACACGAAGAGTCAAAGACAAATATGAGAAATCAACTAATAAAATGATGTGAAAAATATAAAAAAAAGAAAGAAATAATGCAATTAGAGTTTTTGGGAGTGCGAAAATCGCCTCGTTATATAATATTGACATTGTACATTCGTGACATCCACACAATTTTTATTAGTATTATTATATACTAAATAATTACACACATGACACATTAATGTAGTGTACGAAGTGAGATAGATAGATATTAGAAACAAAATGAAGTAGGTCAAATAAGACCAAATTAGTTCAAACTACTATGCTATAATATATAGATGAGAAACTTCTAATTATCAATATCGATCATACAAATATAATAAAACAAATTTTGGAAAATTTTTAAACTAGAAAGTAGTATTATTATAATTGTGTTAAAACGCAAATATCTCTTAGAAATTGATATATATTTTGTGTGATATTAACGAAATTCTTATTTCTTTTGACCAAGTCATTATATCCTTATATTCAAAGACCTTAGAAGTTTTAGGACCAGAATAGAGCTCTAAAAAAATGATTATGAATTTATGATAATAAATAAATGATTAAATAATTTTTTATATAAATGATATTTTATAAAAATGATTCTTAAATAAAGACATAAAAAATTAAAATTAAAATAAAAATTAAAATGTCCTTCAATAGAAGCTTTTTCAAATGTCCATCAACAACACCTTCTCTCGAATTTTTTTCAGCAAAGAAAAAAAAAACTTTGCTAGAATTTATTTGGTTATTCGAGTTATGACTATTTAGTATTTGCAAATCCATTTATAAATAAAATATTTTTATTTTTAATTTATTTTTTGGTAAATACTTTTGCTTAGGTTCTTACCGTTGAAGCGTAAATGCGTAATCTAATAAATATCCAGTTTTTGTTTTGTGGCACACTGGCACGTAATTTGGAAACAAAAAGAAAATCACCTGACGTGTGATTTGAAATTGGAGATCACACGTGCCGGTGCCGCCCTGATTTGAACCCAAACCCAAAACCCCTCTCTCTCTCTCGCTCTCCCTCTTCACGAATCAAAGCAACCATGGAAGCCATACTCAGAGACTGTGTGAAGCACAGTCTTCGCGATTTCATGCATCGAAACGCCATTTTCATGTGCGAGCGCCTCTGTGCCGAGTACCCCTCTGAGGTACCTTTTTCTCCACCTACTCTTCACTCTATTTCTCTTACTGTCTGTTTGTTTGGTTACCGAGAAATCTTTGGAAAGAAAAACAAAATGAGGAAGTTGGAATATTCGAAATTAATTGTTCCCTTTCCTATTGTTTCACGGCGACCAGACAGAAATCGATGATTCGTGTTACTTAACCAATGAATTTGTTAATATCTTACGTTTACTTGGGTTATTCAGACTTCCGAATTTGAGACCTAGGGTTTGATTGCTTTAGAATCTGTTGGACATTTATATTTACACAGGGTTCACTTTCTTTTTCTTTTTTTGACATATAATGTATTTAAAGGATAAGTAATTAGGCGCAGTTTAATTAGTTACTTTTTAGTTTGTCATTAGCTTTCAATATTGGTGTCGTTTTCGGTAACTTTTTGCAACAAGGTGTGAAGTTGTGGGTAGTGTGCAAACTGGGGTTTCTTAATGCGATTTGCTTTCCAAAGTGCACTATTTTGATAGCATTAATCAGAACGGTGATGCAATTTTTTAAAGTTGACTTGAATATACCTGCTCTAAAACCTTAAACTGTTTGTTAGAAGAAATTGTGTTTGTGAAGTTTTCACTTTATGGTCGGATGGGTATTTTGCTGCGTTTATAGTTTGTTAATTGTTTATGGATTCATTGATAATTTGTTGCATTGCAGACGAATTTGCAATTGTTAGCTAGCTGTTACTTGCACAGTAATCAAGCTTATGCTGCATATCATATTTTAAAGGGTAAGTAAATATCATAGTGCATACTGTCTGAGTATTTTATAATTTCTTTTCTTTTTTAAATTGAGGTTTTCAGTTCAAACTTTTTTGTTTTCATAGTAGTGTTTCTCATTTATGAACCTCTCTTCTTCTTTCTGTTGATTATTATGAAGGAACACAAGTGGCTCAATCCCGCTACTTGTTTGCAATATCATGCTTTCAGATGGATCTTCTTAGTGAAGCAGAAGCTGCATTATGTCCTGCTAATGAGCCTAGTGCAGAGGTATTGGATTATATTGTTATCTGGGGAATTATGTTTAAAATAAAATTGACATGATTACTTTTTGGAAGCTTACTTGATAACACAATTTTCTTCAGGATTGTATAGTTTTCCACAGTATAGGGATTTAAATGAACAGCATTTACCATTTTGACATTATGTATTTCAATCATTAGCGTTCCAGATTATTGCTATCGGGCTTCAGTTGTCAGCCTGTTCATGTGATCCAAACAGAGGATGACTTGCTTATTATTTCTTTATGCAGGTTCCAAATGGAGCAGCTGGTCATTACCTTCTCGGGCTCATTTACAGGTTTGTCCACTTTCTTATGGATCAACTTTCTATGGATATATTACCTTTGTCAAAGGCATTTAGGTTATAAGTTTCTTGAAAGGGACTTGCTTATGATGATGGCTGAAAATTACTTTCAAAAGAACCAATCTATTAAGATTTATCTCAGTAAGGTGTAAGGCAGAGAGCATACTGATACAAGATGTATTTTGACATTCTATTGATTTTAGGAGGCCTCCTCTCAATAATATGCACACACACTTGTGAGAAGTAAGTGATAGTGTTGTTCCTTCTTGAAATATCTGTTGGTGTCTGAAGTTTTTATGTGTTCACAAACTATGTGTGATGCTTGGGAAATGCCTGAGATTGGCAAAAGTTTCCTTTGTTAACTCTTCCCTCTTCATCTGCTTGCATGTTTCTTGGGATAGAAGGATTTTTTGTGTTACATTAAGTTGAGTTTGTTACCATTCTATGGCATCTGTAGCTTATCCAATGTTCTGGATTAACTTAGTGCTTGAGTAGATGTGAAACAGCTTATTATCCTAGTACTACCTAAGTTTCATTTCTATATATATTACCTAAGCTTTATTTATATATTGTTGATGCATACAGGCTATACAGCTATTTAAGTTACATTTCTAGGTATCTTATCTTTCTGCATTTATAGTTATTATGTGCCTGCATTTTATGCTGTTCTATCACATTATGTGTATGCATGTATGTATGTATGCCTCTCATGATATTATTATTTATTCTTGATTTTGTTCTAGGTATACTGATAGAAGGAAAAGTGCCATCCATCACTTTAAACAGGCTCTGACTATAGATCCGTCAATGTGGGCTGCATATGAAGAGCTGTGTGTGTTAGGTCTGTACAAAGTTACACATGCAATTTCATATTTTTATTAGTGCAGCACTATTGCCATAAACATTAAGCTTCATCGTCTGATCATTGCAGTTGTAGTTAGTCCTTTTTGAATTGTGATTATGAGTCTATGAAATAATAGGTCTGGTAACGGTTAATCAATGTTTTATATAGTTGAAAACTTCAGTGTTGATTATTTAGTGCGATTTTGGTGCCTTTGATACATATTTAAGTTAAGGCATTATATTTTCTGTTGTTATAGGCTCTGCTGAAGAAGCAGCTGTAGTTTTTGGTGAAGCTGCTGCTCTTTCTATACAAAAACAGTACCTACATCATGGATTAGCTTCTCAAAGTTTGCTTACCGTAAATGAGGATTGCATTGTAGTTTCTGGTAGGAACTTTAGCTCAGAAGATGGTAGTCCGAGACAATTGAAACACATGCAAGGCAATAATATAAGAGATATTTCTGGAAGTTCTCATGTTAGTTTAGGAGGAGCTTCTGGTCAGCCTATAAATGGAAGTTCTAACATATCTTTCTATAACACTCCTTCACCGATGCCTATGCAGGTATATATAAGTTTTCTCCTCCATTTTTGCTTTATGATATGTGTACGATGCATTCGTAATTATTTTCTAGAAGTCCTGCATTTATTGCTCTATCTATTTCCTTTATTCCATGCAAATATGTTATATCTATTTTGGCTCGCAATGATGGATGCGAACCACTTCAATAAGGTTCTGTTTTGAAAGAAAATATTTAGTTATTTACTCCCAAGTTTTGTCTCTTTAGTGTGAAATAGACTATTTGACGTTTGATCGTTTGGGAATATTACCTACAAAATGCATATGCTGTGTGCTTTAGGGTTTGGAAACTCGTGGCTTAAAGGCTTGGGGTTGTAGGAGAAGAAGTTTATGGTTTGTAAATCAAAATTTGGTTTGAAATATTGGGCTAAATGATCATTTGATTAGGTGGGATTTAGTTTCGCAAGCAAGAGAAAATGGAGGGCCGGGTGTTGGAAATATGATCCAACGAAACAAAGCTCTTCTTGCGAAATGGTTGTGGCAGTTCCCCCTTGAAGACAACTCTTTATGGCACATGGTGATTAGAAGCAGATATGGCATTCAAGATAATGGCTGGGATGCGAGGTCTGGGGTTACGGTATCTTCTCGCTGTCCATGGAAGGACATTTCTCAAGGTTATGAGGAGTTCTTAAAGTGTAGTCAGTTTGTGGTGGGAGGGGGGAGAGAAAAAGATTTTGGAAGGATTGCTGGATCTCAGAAGTGCCTTTATGTTCTAGGTTTGTTCGCTTGGGCAGGCTGTCCACGAACCTGAACTGTATGGTGGCAGATATGGTGGTTTTTAATTCAACAGGAGTAGGTTGGAATCTTGGGCTTTGAAGAGATCTTCGTGAAAGAGAGGTTGATGAATATGCTGCTCTTTTGGTAGTTTTGGAGAGTGCTCATTTGCTTGATGGAAGACAAGATAGAAGAAGATGGAAGTTGGAGTCTTCTGGGTCTTTTTCTTGCAAGTCTTTTTTAAGCATTTGTGTGAAAAGGGATATTCTGTTGTTTTCGAGCCTGAAAAATTCATTTGGAAATCGCATGCCCCTCCCAAAGTCTGTGTTCTGGCATGGATTATTGCTCATGGGAAGTTAAATACGTGCAATATGCTTCAAAAGAGGAGACCTCGTACCAGTTTGTCTCCTCATTGGTGTGCTCTTTGTAGAAAGGAAGCTGAATCTGGGAACCATCTGTTTCTGTCATGCCCTTTTGCTTTGGGTTTATGGGGGCATTTGTTTGAAGCTGCTGGTATTAGCTGGGATAATCCACAGTCAGCCTCTTTGCTGTTTGTGAAAAAGATGTGTTTGGGAGGAGGGGGGTAGGAAGGCAAAGGTTATGTGGTCTTGTGGTGTGGGTAATCTGGTGGGAGAGAAATAGAAGAATTTTTGAAGATTTTAAGGGGGATGATGTGAAGTATTCCTGGGACAAAGTTAGATTGTGGGCGTCTTTATGGTCCTCAGTTTCACCAGCATTTAGAGACCTATCAGTTTCTTTAATTTTGTTGGATTGGAAAGCTGCAGTTGGGTAGAGGGGTTTTGGGGTTGTGCGGGTGTTGTTTTGCTGGTGCTAGTATGCTTTGTGTGCTTTGTGTGTTTTTCTTTCTTTTTATTGTAGCTTTGTAGGATAGTGGACGTCTTGTTCACTGTTTTGTTTGTTTTGTTCTGTTTTTTATGTTAATGAAAGTATGTTTCTTATAAAAAAAAATATTGGGCTAAATGGGGGGTTTATAAACTGCAGCTTTGAGGAAATTGGTTGCTGAAATTTTGCATAGCTGGTAATTTTATGATTTTGAGGTTAGTTTGAAGGGTTGCTTTTGGGCATACAGTATCAGCCAAAAGTCGGGGTTTATAAACTTAAATTTATCAAATAAAGATATACATACAAAACATCAACTAAATCCTTTCATTGCTGCATCACCATTGCTTGTAGTTCCCCTGTTTGCAGTTGTCAGGTGTTGCTCCACCAGCTCTGTGCAGAAATGTCCAGCCAAATGGCCCAAACTTGAGCACGGGTACTGATAGCTCTCCTAGGTCAACTGTGAATTCTACCATTCAAGCCCCTAGAAGAAAGTTTGTTGATGAAGGGAAACTGCGAAAGGTATAGGCTCTACTAATCCATAATTTTTTCTTAAAGCTTTTTCAGATTTGTGGACCATGTGTATTATGAAATGAACATGGAATTTGTTGTGAACATTGGGACCATTTTGTTATTTTTCTTTACTTGCTAGCACTTACTCAGTTGTTCTAAATTTTAATGCTTTCCTTGTTTTATTGGTTCATGTGGGCACTTACACTGAGGTTATTTTTCTTGTTGGTGATGTTGCTTTAAATTCATTTACTTGGTTACATTGTTGTAATCTTAAATTTCTATTATGCATATAGCAATTGGTATTTCTGCATCTTATTGAGCAATTAGTTATAGATGGTTGTTCTTGTCTATGTATACTAGCTTTGTGACATTTTCATGTTTTTTTCTTTATATTGATGTCAATGACTTCTTGAGATTATTTGTCTTTTCTTTTCAGATTTCAAGCAGGTTATCTTTTGATTCTGGCAGCCGACGGAGCAATAGACTTGCTGCAGAAGCAGGGGCCAATGCTAATGCAAGTGCCTCAATGGCAGCCGGAAATGGTACTACCAATTCATCTAAATATCTTGGAGGTTCCAAGCTGAGCTCTGTGGCACGTTCCTTGGCAAATCGTAAGGGACAGCCATGGGCCAATGAAAATATTGATGAAGGTGATGCATCTTCTCACCTCTCAGTAATTTGGTGAACTATTCTAGCATATGCAGCAACAAACACATGAGGCCATTCTTTCTGCAATATACTTTATTTTTTCCTCATATCAGTTTTTTTTATTAGTTCATAATGTTTCCTGGCTAATATAAATACTAAATTTTCCGTGCTTATACTCTTGGTTCCTATATGCTTGTTCTGTCCGATGGCTTTTCAGCTAATAGTTGTGAAATTAATGGTCCTACTAGGGATACGCAATGAGACATTCGATGATTCCCGTTCAAATACTGCAGCAGTAACTTCTGCTTTTACCCCCTCTACTGATACCAGATATCTTGAACAAGAAGGAGCAACCTTGCCAATTGGTGGGGGTATTATGAATGTTTCAAGAGTTATCAGTGGTGCTTCGGAAATATTGAGCCTTTTGAGAACTCTCGGGGAAGGCTATAGACTTTCCTGCATGTACAAGTGCCAGGTACTACTTGGTTATTGTGGAATGAACCAAATATAATATTCTTATTTCCCAGGTTGTATTTAATTATTTAATACGATTGTGTTGCACAGGATGCACTGGATGTCTATCTGAAACTTCCACACAAGCATTACAATACAGGCTGGGTACTTTCCCAGGTAATTTTTGTTGTTCAAAGTACTTAGCTGGATTCTATACCAAGAATAGGATTTCCATCCACCCCATTTTCTGCTGTTACTCTTCCACATTTTAGTGATATTGCAGGAGATACATGTGATTAATGGAGGTCTGTTTCAGTTTGCTAGCTAGTTTTAAGAATTAATATGAAGAGTATTTTTCACATTAGATCTGAAAAAGGGATGTTTCACTTCTTACAAAATTCTGTTATTGTTTGTTATCTCATTGTCATTAGAACCCAATTCACATTCCATGCCACTGATTCCTTGAATGATTTTGTACTACACATTTTAATACCTGCATATAACTGACTATTTTGGCAATCTTCAACTGCAGGTTGGAAAAGCTTATTTTGAATTGGTAAATTTTATAGAAGCTGATCGGGCCTTTAGTCTTGCTCGTCAAGCATCACCTTACAGTTTAGAAGGAATGGATATATATTCTACAGTTCTTTATGTAAGTTCCCATTGTGATTTTACATATCGTAGATATTACATCCTGCCAATCATTCTGAAATGGAGCTCGGTGCTTAATTTCATCCTATGCTGTTTAATTTTTTCTCTGTACTCGAATGTTAACAGATGGCCTTGTTTATGTTCTTCACACCCTGATTTTCTTTTCTCTAGAAACAGCTTTCTTATTCTTTTTTCATGGATTTCTTAGTCTGGATTTTTGTAGTACAACCAGGTGCCTATTAATTGCTTCACTGAAGGTTATTCTAACTCTTTGCAGCATTTGAAGGAAGATATGAAGTTAAGTTACCTGGCTCAAGAACTGATATCAACTGACCGCTTGGCTCCTCAATCTTGGTAGCTATAATATAATTTTGCAAATAATACACAGCATTCTAAATTTCTAATCTCAATTTCCTTTTAATCCTGTCGATCATTTAGCTTTTGTGAGTGACATTTTTTTAAAGATTTCCTAAAAGGATTTTTTCTTCGTAAAAATACTTCATTTCATTAGTTTCAGCTTAAATCTTCACATTAGACACTTCTTTGTGGAGTAATTTATATATATTTTATTTGCCTGTGTCTGATGGAGGGATTGGCAAAGGCTCTCAGCACTATCTTCTGATTGGTCTTGTGAGTTATTTGCAGCCCTCAAGATAACATAATTGTGCTTATTTTTTTTCTTTTAACAAAATTCTTGTGATTTCTCAGTTTTGTTGTATTCAATCATCTTCTTGAACATTGTGAGGGATGCATTTTCTACAAATAGGATAGTAGGTCATAAAGATTTATGCTTTCTGAAATGGTATTTGAAGTTATTATCATTAACAATATCATTGTTCCTAACATCTTTCCTATTGAATGGGATTGCAGGTGTGCAATGGGAAATTGCTATAGCATGCAGAAAGACCATGAAACTGCTCTGAAGAATTTCCAGCGAGCTGTTCAACTTAATTCAAGATTCACATATGCGCATACCCTTTGTGGTCATGAGTACGAGACAACTTTTTTTTTTTTAAAAAATTCCTTTAATCATTTAACACATGAAAATGAAAGTTCCTAAAGTTGGTTTTTTTATTTCGATGGTTAAAGTCTGACCTTTATCAGCTAGTTATTGTTGTATTGAAATTGTATCTTTATCTGCAGATATGTAGCTCTAGAGGATTATGAGAATGGAATAAAGAGTTATCAAAGTGCACTTCGTGTTGATGCAAGACATTATAACTCCTGGCATGGGCTTGGAATGATATATCTTCGCCAAGAGAAGTTTGAGTTTTCAGAGCATCACTTCCGGATGGCCTTCCAAATAAATCCACGATCTTCTATCATTATGTCATATCTTGGCTCAGCCTTGCATAATTTAGAGGTTGCATTCGCTATATCAGTTTTAATATTGTGGCTTCAGTAAGTTTATTTATTTATTTAATAACTAATGAATTTCTTTTATTACAATCATCTCGAATTATGTTTGTATCTTATGACAGAGAAATGAAGAAGCTTTAGCGATGATGGAGAAGGCTATTAGAGCTGATAAGAAGAATCCTCTGCCCATGTATCATAAGGCTAATATACTAATGAGCTTAGAACAATTTGATGAAGCTTTAGCAGTCTTAGAGGAGCTTAAAGAATATGCTCCTCGTGAAAGTAGTGTGTATGCTTTGATGGGTAAGATCTATAAACGGCGTAACATGCATGATAAAGCAATGCTTCATTTTGGTCTTGCATTGGATTTGAAGCCGTCTGCAACTGATGTTGCTTCCATTAAGGTGATTGGCTTATTTGTCTACCTTACTGCATTTATAATTGCTAACCCAAATGAAAGTGAACATATTCAGAATTTCATTGATATTTTTTAGAAGAAGCAGATTGATCTCTTTCAGATTGAAACTGCTAACATCAGTTTTCCAGGGAACACATTGATCAGTTGATTACACTTTCCCATGTACTAGTCATGTTAACCATAGATTTCTGTCATAAAATCAAACTCTTGACTTTTGTGGATCTACCACCTGTTGCCTTTATATATGTACATAACTTTAACATTGGCCATACCTATTATTCTTTAGTGTGAAGATCTTTTAGTTGTTGCTTGCCCCCAAGGTGCAAAAGAATTTTTCTCTGCTCACCCTTCTCATCTCTTCATTTTTCAACAGGCTGCCATTGAGAAGTTACATGTACCAGATGAGATAGATGACAACTTGTAGATTTACTTGCTTTGGAATTGCAGTAAAAGAGAATATGGTGTAGATTATCCGGCTCAAAAGATTTGGCCCCAAGGAGTGGTCTGCTTGTGCTTTCCAAGGGGGGAAAAAATCAATTTAAGTTGTAGAATACCTGCATCTCCAAAACAAAGTTGTAGAATACTAAATGTGTTGAACACGTCACTTGTAAATAAACTCTTTCTTCTCTTCTATTCTATTCTTCTCATTAACATTGCAGTGAAATTAAATGCCACCTAAGTCAAACCTCACAACATCATTTGGATACTTGTCTTTATGGTTATAGGTAATACAAGTGCCTTTTTTTTTTTTGGGTTAATATAATTATTTTGCATCTTATTATTAACCAAACTTGGCCAATTTACAACGAAAAATGTTACATGCCACACGTTTACATACAGAAACAAGAAAAACAAGTACAAAAGAGAATCCAACTCCATCTTTTATTCGGTTTTATAGTAATATCAAAGCGAAATATGCGCTATTAAATTAATCACTTTGTGGTTCTAATTGTCAAACTTGGAGATTGAGAGAGGCTTCTTCCATTCTCCTAGCCATGACTTTCAAGCCTGCGCTAATAAACTGGTCCAGATCCTCCAGTGTCCAGCCCTCCACTGGCTCAACTTCATACTTCCACTCAATGCTGCACCCACCTTCCTTTGGCACCACTTCCACAGTTGAAATGTATGACTTGAACCCAACATTCCCATCTATAATAGCATAACTAAATCTCAGTTGGGTAGGGTCTATGGACAGCAGTTTCTGCTTAGTCCAATTCACCTTCTCTGGGTCTTGCTCACTTCCATCAACTGGGGTCTTGAATCCGGCGCAATACCGCACACACCCTGGTACGCCGGATACGCCTTCAACAGGAATGCAAGTGGTGAGAGTTGGGAACCACTTGTGTAGGCCAAAGAAGTCCTCCAAGAAAGGCCACACTTGCTCTGCTTTTGGGCCTATTAGCTCTTCACTAGCCTTGCCTTCCCATTTCGGTTGCTTCTCATCAGCCATTTGGTTAGCTGCAACCTCCATTATAGGAACTCCAAGACCACAACACAAATTGCTCACAAATGGGAAAGAAAGCTAACAATGGATGTATCCAAGGATGTCTATTCTGAGGGGGTTCATATAGAGGCTGTACCTGTATATACAATACCAATTTCTGAGGTCCAAGAAGCTTCGTACGAGATAATAAGAATGTCATGTCAATGTGACACCAAAACTTGGTAAGTCATGATCGAGTGGGGATATTTACGCATTATGCCCACCCCTTTAATCAATTATACTTTTTCAATTTTGCTAAAAATTTTATATGGAGGAGGGATGTAGAGAGTAGGATAGGTGTAGTGAGTGATAACTGGGTCCAAATGTCCCCACCATTGATGGAGCTAGGCTCAAGTTCCATGTGATAGAAAATGATGATTTCATGACAATTAAGGACTCTCACGAAATATCTCAAAGCCAATAAAGAGAAAGAGCATTAGAGCAACACACACAACACACGTTTGTGTATGTTACACGCACCACACGTCTGTGTACTATGTTATACAACTCACCATTGAAAAAGAAAACACAGAATATTTTCAAATTTGCATTGATAATTGTCCTGTACTATAGTACCTCATTTCACACACCAGCAAGTAATTAGAATTATGTTCTACTATCCGGTCTAGCAAAAGTGCAAAACATGTCTAAACAATAAAATATACATTAAGGTGCAGTGGAAGAGTGAGAGTTGTTTTTTAATTTGCACGAAATATGTTGAAAAATTTCATCTAACCTTTGTCTAGTTGACTAACTAAACATGTCTCAAACAATAAAATATATATTAAGGTATAGTGGAAGATTAAGGGTTGTTTTTTAATTTGCACGAAATAATGGTGAAAAGATTTCATCTAATCTTGTCTTGTCGATACAAGCTAGCACTGACGATTATAGAGCCTAGCTTGAAGCCAAAACAGACAGTGAATGACAGTGATCACTCACGAAAAGTGCCTCATCTCCAATGTTTTTACTTCAACATGTTTCACAATGGATGATCCTGATGGGCCCCATTGGTATCCCTCCTTAGTGGAGGAGAACTGCATGCTAGAAATCAAACACATGCATAGAAAAGATGAACCATGTCGGTGTGAAATTTACCACATGAGGAAAGCAAGTTTATCATTGCTTTGGGGGGCCTATTCAATGCAAAGGTGAGCTAGCTATATAGTATAGCTAAGGGTGGTGCAGCAATGGTTGAAAGTAAAAGAAACAATGCATTAAATGGCATGCAAACATTGAACGTAAATTATGGAGAAGTTGGACTTAGCTTTCCAACTATCAATATATTTACCAATGTGCCATCAAGCCAATTGCCTATATAAAGGCATCAGAACCTTGCAATTGGATGCAAGCCAAGCAAGCCAGAGAAGGCATTAGAAAAGCATCCAAAAGAGAAATCCTCTTGAGAGAACCCAAGAGAGAGCGTTTCGCCATTTTGGTGAAATTGTTTCTTGTAATCCCATTATTTTACATAGTGGAAGAAATTACTACTGCTGCCCTGTGGATGTAGGCATATTGCCGAACCACATTAAATTTGGTGTCTCATTTATTTTTCTTGCCTAGTTATTTGTTGTTGTTCACTTGATTTGTTATCCCATTTTTATCACACAAGATTGGGAAAAGTTGATCCGCGGGATTATCAAATAATCCATTGGCCTTGTATTAGGCGCCATCTTTCCCAACAGATCGTCTATGTTATCGAATACCACCTTGAAAATGGCAAAGAAGTTCTCGATCGTCATCTCGAGACCTTGCTTTGGGTTATCAATTAAATATTTTCGAACATGCAATATGTCTCCCTTGGTTGATTCCACAAGATATCCTCTAACACAATCTCTAAACATATGATCAGTTACAGGCTGTTGCTTTGTACTGGCGTGGAAGTCTAAAGAGAGAATAACTTTCCTGTAACACAGACACTGGCGTGACATCACATAATAGAGAGGAGAGATGTTTGGGATATTGAGATCTGTGACCCATCACTTTCCTCTATTATGTAGTGCTACATCAGTGTCCTCGTTACAGGGAAGTTCTTCTCCTACCTTAGACCATAAGAACGAAACTGACTCCAACTAGCTTAGCCCCACATGCATGCTTGGCGTTCAAGCAATGAAATTTAAAGATAGATAATGAAGTTTTAACTTAATTCACTGTCAGAATTCGTACTAAGAGATAAGAATTAGATTGAAGTTGGTAAAAGATCAGAACTATTTCCTTTTACTGAAAACCAAAACTTATTTCTGTAATAGCAGTATAGCACTGAGACTATAATTCAGTTTACATGTATCATTTTTCCCGGAAAAGGGTCAACTTCAAAATTATTGCTTATTCTCGTGATCTAGGCAAAGAAAACGTGAACAATTTGAAATTAGATTGTAAAAATGTCACTGAGAAGAAATGCTACTACTTCAAATCACTTTCTACCTATATGGACTTCTTCTTCAGCTTGTGGAAAAACTCATATGTTAATGACCTCTGTTTCACTTAAGAATCTGAAACTGAACTGCCTCCCTGTGTAGTTCTTGCAACACTATCGATCCTTGAGGTGTCTGTATGAACACTAGTTTCAGAACTAGTTTCCAAATTTGTTTCCACCCTAGGTTTTCCGTCAATTTTTGAATCTTCTACTGAGATTTTGCTCTCACTGGTTGTACTTGGATTGTTTGAGCTTGAATTCATTTCCTGATGTAAACTGATTGCACGATCACCACTTGATACAGTCACTGTGGATTCTATGAGATCATTACCATCTAGAGGAACACCATTCTCATCATCAAAGCCATGAACTCCATCTACCGTTGAATTTGGGTCCAGAAGAGAGTCATTCTTCCTTTCACTAAGTTGAACTGGAATCTCATTAGTACTAAATTCCTCCATAACCTTTGGCTCTCTCTCTGGGTCCTTCTCATCTCCTTGCTCATCATGATGAACTTGTAATTTTTGCTCCTCATCTTCTCCAACTTGATCATGACTAATATTCTTCTCACCCTTCTCACCATCTTGATCCAACATACTTGCCTGTGGTCCCTGTGGATCTTCATGTCCTTCTCCGGAATTTTTTTCTTGCAAAGAATTCTCCTTGAGCCCCACTGTTTCATCATTTCCTTTGACTTCAATATCAGAATTATCATCTGTATTCTTCAGCTCTTTGTATTGTATATCTGTTTCCTTTTTAACTTCTTTCCCTTCATGACTACCGAGATTTCCATGAGCATGGCCATTTACTTTTTCATTCTTATCTTCAGCATTTCCATTTGCATCTTCTGAGTCCGACATACCTCCCTCATTCGACCACCCTGCATTCCCTTTACGCCCCAAAATATCAGAACCATGTTCTTCAGTGACCGGGTTGTCATGTGAGTTCTTTATCTGGTATAGCAACCAGAAGCAAATAGCCAATAACAGTGCAATCTGTAAGGCCGGCTTCACCTTAAACCCTTTGGGTCTCTGGTTGCGGCCAGTAGACTGGGAATTCATCAAACTCCGTTGAACTGCTTAAAAGATAAGCTTCTTATAAATTGCCCATGAATTATCACAAAGATAAAGAAGCAACATTACTTATGAAAGGCCTCACAACAACAACAACAAAGAATTTTGAAAATAAATAGAAAGACTTCACAACAAAGAATTTTGTATAAAGGACTTTAACATGTACAAAATATTAATTAAAAAGAACACATGTGGATTTACTATAGACATATAAAGGGATTGTACAAAATGAAAGCGAAAGAACTTGCAAAAGGGGTTTTCCATCACTATCAGAAATTGGAAGAAAACCAAATCACTCTGTGCAACCAAAGAATTTTTTATTTCACCTTTTCAAAAGCCAAGTTGTTCTAACACTAACAATTTTCATTTGGCTTCATAACAAATTAGAACAAGATCAACATAAAGCTTTCCTGTAAGATAACTATGATCTCGATGGTATATCACAAAACGCCCCTTATAATCTTTCTTATTTAAATTTCTTCCTTATAATTCTACAAAAGAGTTACTTGGCAAAGACAGGGGTGATTAGAAGAAAAAAAGAAAATAACCCTCTGTTTGGTTGCTGAGAAAATACAGGAAAATGGACTAAAATGGAACCTTTGAGTCAACAAAGTCCAAATTAAAGTCAATCTCATAATTTACAAGCTAGAGGTTCAGGTATAAATCAAATTATACTTAGAATTTCAAAACTTCGGCTTCATTATTTTCCCCTATGTTAACAGCAACAACTTCGAGTAATACTCCTATACATATATATATATATATATCAGTTTCCAGTATAGCTCCCAGAAATTCAAGAACTTGAACAATAAACATATAACAATTCAGAAATTTAAACGGCAAATCCACGAAATTCACAAAAAAAAAAAAAAAAATGGTGAGTAAGAAATTTACCTTCTTTCCAGTAATGGAAAGTCGAAGAAACCCTAAACCCAGGAATAATATGCGCTTGCAATTCTAATTTTCTTTTTCTTTGTCAAAGTTGGTTGTTTTAAATGAAAGAAATTAATGGCGGAGGAAAATACGAAATAGCGGTTATTTTTGATGCGTGATCCCGAAAGTGCCCCTATAAGGACCTGCGGGATAGATGCTTGGGTTTTACGTAAATAAAATGAAGCATAAGGGCGGGGAGGAGGAAGAAAAATGAAAGAGCTTTGTGAGTGTGGTGCCGTCGTTGCCGCCTTCCTAAACGACTACATTCCCCTTTGCTCCGCAGGCTACGGAACAAAGAGATTGCGTTTTTCTGACCAATGGTTCCTCGCCACGTAGGCAAATAGACAACAAATTCTCATTCTTTGATATTTTTCTATTACAAAATAATGATACTTATAGATGATATTAAGCCTGTGAAAATGGCTCAAGCCCGATGGGCTAGCTAGCTCTAACTTAGGCCAATTCGATATCATGGGAGGCTCTATCTCGGCTTGTTTGTGTAAAGGGTAGAGTTTCTTACGTACACTTTTTGCTTTACACCCTTATGTGCCAAAAGTCTTTTATTTTTGCTTTAAAATAATAAAGGTATGAATGTTTAATATCAAATATACGAATTTATTAAGATTAAACTAGTTCAAACCTCGCAAAATATACCATCAATGTATGTGCCAATCGAAATGTCTTTGTACATACATGGTACAAGGATGAGTATGTGTGACATATGTAGTACATATTATTGTAAAGTGATCGATTACGTCCTATCTAGCTAGCTAGCTATGAAAAATAAGATCAAGTTTCTAATTAATCAGTCTTGTTGATCGAAGATAAGGGTTGGCTTTGTAAATGAATGCCGAGGTGGACGTTTGTGCAGGCCGCCAAACAGCCTCATTGATCGGCCACATGGCAACTGCATGTTAAAGCTAGCCAAATATATACATCAACAGAGCCCACCATACCATGCGTGACTATTAATTAATCAATCAAGCTTATATAGATCGAAGAATGGAACCAGTCGATGAAAGGTCCCAAAAGTAGATGTGTTCTAATTAAAAGCTGTTCAATGATATATGATGATGATCATCTTTAAAAGCTAGCTAGCTAGCAAGAGTTTGCCACGATCAGACGCCTTTCAAAACAAAGACACTCCATGAAAATTACAGCCCTAAATTTATGTACCTACATGTCTTTTGCCGGACCACACCAATAATTTAGGAAACTCTAGCTAGCTCAAATATCTAACATAACATTATTACATATAATATATATCTCTTTATGTATATATACATATAATTAATAATGTAGGGAAAATCATCAAGGTGGGTGTGGAAGCAAAGAAAATAGTGGCTCTTTGTAGGGCTCATAGTATTAATACATTTCTAGCTAGTTAGCTAGAATGGTCGTCGTTCCGACCAACTTGTGTTCTTAATCAATTTTAATGTCTTTCTTTGGTCCATGTACGTTTCTTCGTTTTCCAAGTTTAACGGATGATTATCTCAATGAATTATTTGTATATGTCTCGATCGTGTTGATAACTCGATCGATCTATAATTAATTTGTTGGTTAGGTTTATCTCCATTGAAGTTATCTCTGATCACTACGTCTTTAATTACATATAAACATCAAGAGGATATATAATTTCGTCTCATTGTTGATCATTTGGTGTGAAAGTTTAGCCAATCAAGTAGCTAGCTAGATCGTAGATATATGCCAGGGAAAATTGTGTAACATATATATGTTAATATTTATTTGTCAAACTGTGAATTGGATCGCACGTTTAATCAAAAATCAGTCTAATTAATTATTTTTTTAAGTTACACAGTTTAATCAATAGAATAGTTATTGAATAGCTTAGTTGGAAATGTCGTAAAATTACTCACAATGTACCCAATTTCAATCTCTTTCCTCCCAACTCAAAAAAAAAAAAATCAATAGAAGTACTATTAAGTATGTATCTTATATATCTTACCTATATATATGGAAGGGAATAAGGCTTATATGGAACAAATATTTATGAGTGCTGCTATTTGCACACCCTTTTTTTCTCTTTGCACACCCTTTCCTAAAAAAAAAAAAAAAAAACCTCAAGGGAAAAGACCCTTATACCCCATTTATTTTTCTTTTTGCACACCCTTCCTAAACATAAAAAAAAAACACACACCCAAAAATCACACACCCCATCCCCCATCTCCCCCCCCCCCGTACACACTCCCTCACCCACACACCCCATCCCCACCTCTCCTCTCTCCGGCACCACCTCTCCTCTCTCCGGCACCACCCCTCCCCTCCACCAAGCCTCAGCCCCGTCGCACCCTCCCTCCAGCCCACCTTCTTCCCCTCCACCCAGCCCGACCTCTTCCCTCCCCTCCACCCAGCCCCGGCCCCACTCTCTCTCCTTCCTTCTCTCTCTTTCTCTGTTAACACACCCGCGCAGCACCTTCTGCACCACCCTGCTCGCAGCAGTACCACCACTGGACCTTCCTCGCGCGCAGGCCGTTCGGTAGTCATCCGCCGAAACCGGCGGGTTCGTTCGGTAGCCATCCGTCGAAGCTGTCAGTTTCGTTCGGCAGTCATTTGCCGAAACCATTAGTTTCGTTCGGTGGTTGTCTACTGAACCAACCGCAGCGACAGAGAAAGGGAGGGAAGAGAGAAGGGAGAGAGGAGAGAGGGAAGGAGAGAGAGAGAGATGGAGGAGCCGAGGAGGGGCTTCCGGGCTGGTTGTGGTGGCTGTTTTGGGGGTGCTGTGGTGATGGTGCATGCGGAGAGAAAGGAAGATGGTGGTTAGTGGTGGCGCGCGGTGGTGGTGCTGCGAGGAAGGTGGTGCTGTGGTGCTGCGCGCGGTGGTGATTGGGCGAGTGGAAAGGAGAAAGGGGCTGCCGGGCTTGGAAGGAAAAAAAAACAAAAGGCTGCGTGGGTGGGTGGGTGGGTGGGTGTGGTCGGGTGAGGGAGATGAAGGGGGGTGTGTGTGGCTGGGTGTGTGTGTTTTTTTTTTGTCTGTTGATGGGGTGTGCAAAAGAGAAAAAATGGAGTTGGGGTGTGTTGGGTGAGGGTGAGTGTGTCTTTTCCTTTAATTTTTTATTGTTTTTTTACAAAAGGGTGTGTAAAAAGAAAAAAAAAAGGTGTGCAAATAGCAGCACTCATATTTATATAGCATAGCGCCGCGATCCTAATTCAAACCTTTTGGGATCGAGTGTACGTGTATAGTTCTTTTTTTTTTCTGAAAAAAAAATAGTATACAATTATTGATACCCTTCATCGTTGCCTCGTTGGGACTTGGGAGTTTAGTATAATTAATATACCAAAGGTCTCAAGGAAATTAAGGTATACTAACCAAACTCCTTTTTTTTTTTTTGTTTTTTTCTTTTTTCAGATAGGAGGTACGTATATATGTACCACCAACACCATTAATTAATTAATAAGATCATTTGGTGTCTTTAGTTTGATTTTCCCACAAAATAAAGGATACTCCAAACCCAATTAATTAGAGCAGTTCAAACCAATCCTAATTCCTAAAGTCCCCACATGAAGTGTTTCATTTGATTGCCCAAAAAAAAAGTGTTTCATTTGAATAAAGCACACTTTGTTCTGCACATCCACTCCAAGCAAAGACGAAAAGTGAAGCATCCAAATGATTTATTAAAAGAAGTAACCATGCAGTGCCTTGACCGGTACCTTGTTTTTCTTGGATTAATTAATTCTAGTACAAATCAAATTAGACATTAAAGCATAAAGGATTCCAGCAAATGCAGACCCAATTTAATGTGCTTAGTTAAATTGATTGATTTCGAACTAAAAAAAAATTAAAGTAATTAATACTTTTCTAACTACACCTTCAAACCCTTTATTTTTTCTTTCCGCGAAAGTAGCAATTCAAGAGAACATAACAATATTATAGTGGAAATTAAGCATGCTTAATTGTAAACCTATAATTAAGCATGCAGCATTAATTGTAATCTATAATTAATCATCATTTCCATTTAAAATCTAATCTTAATGCCAATATGTGTTCCATGTTTACCCATGAAAAAACAAGTACTTTATTAATTAGATTGTCTTTCACAATACGTACGGCAGGCATACAAGTAACCTTCTCTTTATACAATACAATATACAATACAAGGAACCTTCTCTTTATTTTATTGTATGTTATTAATTATATGTCAGCATCACATAAGATTTTAATTTGAACATTTCTTTTTTCCGAAGATGAATCGATTCATTGCAATTAATGGCTTTCATGTATAGCTAGAACTCCTCATTTGTTTCAACTTAATTCGAATAATTAATGTTTGAACCAGCTGTTATTCCCTGCATGTGTAGTAGATGTAGGTCTCTTCAATTATATCATGGCATATAGTTGGCGTCCACTTATAACTTATTGTATCTACTTTTGTTTCTTTATCAGAGTTAAAAAATCGTCAAATTTATACTTTATTAGGTGAAATGGTAGGGTCTATATATATAACTAAAATTTGACTTTCATCATAATTTTTAAACTAAAGACATTTATAAGATGATATATATATTGATATCTTCGATAAAAGATTGTATTGACAAATTGGCAATATAATAGTTTTATGACTACCATACGAAAATTAGATGAGAAACAATCCAATTTTCAGAAAAAAGGGCCACTTTTACAAGTTACATTCATTACATTTTGAATTGCCCATATGATAAAGAAAAAATATGGGTATATAATTGGAACCAATTATAATTGGAGGTACATTTAAGGGTTAGCAAGGGTATATAATTGGAGGTACATTTAAGAGTTAGCAATTAATATGATAAAAAAATATGGCCCATGAATATGATATATTGATATTGACCCCCAAGTTCAACCCCACACAAAAAAGTAAAACAAAACAAAATATATACTGCCTAAGTACCTATATATTGCAGATGATCAATTGATCATGATGAGAAGCTAGCCAGCCTTCAAATTAGACTAGCAGGTGTAGTACTAGTAGTTGACAGATGGCATGATTGATTAGGTCCTCGTGGCTTAGGATTCCTTCATACACATTGCCTCTTTAGTACAAAAATTTGAAAAGTTTTAGGTTCATGGCCAAACCACAAAGTTTCCCTCAAAATCATATAAAAGAAGATTTTTCGTTTTTCTTTTAAGTAAAGGGTAACCTACTTTTTTTGTCCATGTGTTTTGGCTCGAAATCATATTTAGTCCTTGTGATTTCAATTTTTTCAATTTAATTCTTGTGTTTTATGTTGTTTGCAATCTTGAGACAATTTTAACAAAACTCAAATCTTTAATTTGAGAATAAATTATTCACTTGTTTTCAAGAAAAATTTTGTTGGGAGATTGAAAGACCATCTTATATATGGGCTTTCTAAAACTAATTTTTATTTTTATTTTCGTATTTATTGCTAAAGAAATTGAGGCTCACAAAATTTTTAGAGTTTGAACTTTAAGTTTGTGATTTCTTTAAATTCTTGTTTGAAAATAAAAAATTCAAGGTTATATACATGATTTTTAGTCATTTTTTAGTAAAACTTGCTAGTTTAAACTTTAAACAAGTTGTTAGTTTTGATTTGAGAACAATTTTCATGTTATGTGCATAATGTTCCAAGATTGCAAAAAATATAAAACACAATGACCAAATTGGGAAAATTGAAACAACGAAGACCAAATGTGTTTTTTAGTCAAAACACAGGGACAAAAAATATAGTTTACCCTTAAGTACATTAGCAAAAAACCACAAAAAATTATAAATTTCACTTAAAAATCTATGTAAAATATATATTTATTTTTAAGCCACAAGAAGCGGTTTAAAACTAAACTTTTTTCGTTACACTATATGTAAAACTCACATAGTTATATTTTATCTTGTTAAAATGCAGTATGTAAAGAGTTATACTTTATTTTGTTATGATGCAGTATGTAACTCTACACACTTGATAATTTCGTAAAGTTACACTTTATTTGAATGATAGTATTGTTTTAAGGTTTAAGCATTTAGAGTTTAGGTTTTATGACTTCATATTTAGGGTTTTAGGGCTTTAGCTAGTCCTAAATTTTAAAGATTATACTATAAATCTTAAGCTCTCAAAAGAATTCAAAAGTTAATTTAACTAAAACTTGGTATGCTTGAGTTAAATAGTATTGAATGCTCCATACTTCATTTTTATAAATTGTGGCTTAGAAATATTTTGTTTGACTTAAAAATAAATAGATTAAAAATTTGAGTTTATTACTAAAAAATATTATATATTGTTACTTATTAATAAATAACTTTTTCTTTTTGCAAAGACGACCAAAGTTATTGCTTGGTGTGAGCGTAAGAATGGCCGATATATATCATTCACCAATCACCACCATAATTGATTAAAGCCTTAAGAACGTTATAGTTTCTAGAAGGAACTGATCATCCATCATTGATTTATATATATATTATATATATATACAAAAATACTCTAAAACTAACTATTTAGTAAGTTAATATAAAACTAACCACCATATTGGACCCACCACACAATGTAATCTCAAAATCCGAACCGTCTATTTTTTAGGCCCTACTTCAAAGATCATCCCTGTAAAAAATCTTCAAATTCGGAAATCATTTAGTCATTTGATTATAACAACAACTATTTATATGTTTTTATCGAAAACACTGATCGTCTATTTATTTGATCTCAATTAGATGACTAAATGATTTCCGATTTAGTTGATTTTTTGTAATGATGATCTTTGAAGTATAACCTAAATAATTGACGGTTCAGATTATAAGATTAGTTATGTGGTGGTCCCAAAAACATGGTTAGTTTCGTATTAACTTACTAACTAGTTAGTTTTAGAGCACTCCTCTATATATATATATATATACAGATGAGTGTTCTAAAGCTAATCAGTTAAGTTAACAAGTTAATACGAAGCTAACCATACTTTTGGGCCCACCACATCACCACTCTTATAATCCGAACCATCAATTATTTAGGCCCCACTTCAAAGATCATCATTGTAAAAAATTAACTAAATCGAAAATCATGTAGTCATCTAATTGAGATTAAATAAATAGACGATCAGTATTTTCGATAAAAGCATAGAAATAATTGTTATTATAATCAAATGGCTAAATGACTTTCGATTTTGAAGATTTTTTACAGAAATGATCTTTGAAATAGGGTCTAAAAATAAACGGTTCGGATTTTAAAATTATATTGTAGAGTGGGCCTAATAGGGTGGTTAGTTTTGTATTAACTTACTAATTAATTAGTTTTAGAGTATTCTTATATATATATATAAAAGTTGCTGTGAGAGAAGCTGTGGCACGAGTGCTCCAATCATTTTCACAAATATAATTTCTTGAAAGTGAAAGAAACTGTGAGAGATCAATTACCAATTGTAAGGGGAGACGTGTCTATATACAATGCGCTTTAACACTTCCAAGAACGCGGCAAACACGTGCCCAAATTGCATGCGTGCACTACTAATCAGACAGGCGACTAATTCGACACCCATCACCACATTTTTAATTTGCATGCACAAAAAAAGAAAAAGAAAATTGCTGATATGATAGAGCAGGTTAAATGATATAAGGGAAAGACATTAATATTCACCTAAAAGATTTTATTTGAACAATAATATATTTAATGGTTAGATTTATTTTAATAACTTATTAATTTTATAATAAATTATAGTAAATTCAACTTTTAAATGTATTGACATTCACTTATCCCTCATTTTATGTCTCTTAAGTAAATATTAGTAAAGAAAAGACACCTATATATATCTTTCCCTACCGATCAATATTAAATCTAACTTAAGTATTTTGAGGGTCAATAGGTGTGCGTAATATAGTTAATTACTTACTATTGCATTTGATCTATATACGTACAATTCTAACACCTATGTGAATATAGACGATTATCAAGTAATAATATGTGTGACTCTCAATAAATCTCATACATATAAAAAAAAATTTATATATTACGAATGTAAATATTTTACGTGTCTAACTCTCTCATCTAATAAGAGAGATAGACACATAAAATATATGTCTCTTCACATAAAATTTTACTCCATGCATACATAGATCTAACGGCTCAAATGAAAATGGATCGCCTACATTGTAAACAAACCTCTGTGATAGGAATAGGATTATTATATCTCATATCAGCACGCAAATCAAAGTATTGTTTGCACAAGTGCATTTCCAAGCAGGGTAGGTGGAGGTCGCGAAAGGAAAAGCATTTCTTTGGGTTTGAAAAAAGGAAAAGCATACTTGGCAATTTGGCACCACCACTTATGCTTTTCTTGATCAATTTGACTAAGTTTCATAAGCATTTTCATCAAACATTAAAAAAATGGGCTAGCTACTTCAGGGGGCGCAAAAGATGTAATTTATTGACCCAATGAATGTCCTTCGAGGAGAAGAAATAAAAGAAAATACTAAAATAAAATTGGGTTCGAGGTCCCATAGCTTCTTGTTTTTTTCAACAGAACCCCAATATTTGGGTACAACACAAAGGCTGGTTTCTTATAATGTGCGTGGGTGTACGGTGAAGAATTCATTTGAGGATCAACTAGAGGGCCACGTGTTCAGAGTAGGTGCTCTTATTCAATCCTGTCAACCTTGTCAGGCTGGATGGGTCTCCCAATCTCTCTCCATCGGAGCTGTAGCAAACTAGCAAGCAAGAAGTCCACGTGATTGTCAATCATCACCGAAAAACCCCATTTTTCTCGGCCCAAAAACAAGAATAAATATAAAAACCCATTCAGTTAATAATTATTTGTAATTAATTCCATTACTCAATGTTATAATTCCGTTAACTTCTATAATTTTTGCATTTCACGTTACCTAAATAGGCTAAATTTAATAGCAATCAACTATATATGGAGTCAAAGGAAACTTTATGCATGCTAGTTATGGTGCTCAATTAATTTTACGGTGCCCCCCTTACTATATTAATTAACTTAATTGGTATATAAATTCGATAGGACTAATTGGGAAGAATTAATATTGAAAATTTTGGCTTTAATATAAACAAGTCAAATGGGTCGAGCTCGAGCTCCAATTGATTGAGCATCGGCCTAGCTACCGATACAATAACAAGCATGCTTTGGGTGAGTCCCTAGTCTAATTTACAGAATTTGGATCTACTAACTACCTCTTTAATGTTTTGGAGACTTGCTAGTTGCAAACATTGTAATCAAATTAAGACTAATTTGTAATAAAAGCATTGCTAAAAATTAACATTAATTTCCAAATAAGCAGTGACTATTTTACGTAGAGACTCATATAAATAGTAAATTAAGTACTTTACCTTCACAACCAAGATTAGAATGTTTTTTTTTTTTTTTTTTTTCTTGTGAGCAACCAACATTAGAATTCAACTCTCACCAGCTGTGGTCTTTCTATGAAAGTGAACACACGAATGGTGAAGATTAAAATATAAGTACCTTATAGTATTCAGGACATAGGCTGTAAGTAACTGACAGTCAGCACCTTCCCAAATATCTTTAATCATTGAATCTGGGGGCATACTTAAGCAATTTGGTACCTATCCCAGGGACCTTCTAGTAATCTCCCCCAAACAAGATCTAACAACAAACAAACAATTCCAACATAAATTTCAAAACTTCCACAGTTCCACCACTTGGAAAACAAACGCAGCGCGTGAGCCACACTCACTCTCTACTTAATCATGCTTTTCTATGATTCTATCCCTACATTATAACCACGCGCCATAAGAGAAAATGAAACACGTCTCCAATACTCCTATAATTCTAATCTTAATAATTTATTAATAAATAATTATTTCCTCCCCCTTTATATACCTCCCCTCCCTCCCCCTCACAAGCTCGAACCATCAAAACAAAAAATTAACCTTCTAATTAATCTCTCTCTCTCTCTCTCTCTCTCTCTCTCTCTCTCTCTCTCTCTCTCTCTCTCTCTCTCTCTCTCTCTCTCTCAAAATGGAAGTGGAGCCAAGCCCACCGGTGGTGGCGAAGAAACTGTGGAACTTGGTGCGCATAGTGTTTTACATGGTGCGAAAAGGGTTGTCAAAGAGCAAGTTAATGATGGACCTCCACCTAATGCTGAAACGTGGCAAGCATGCAGGCAAGTCCCTAGCCAACAACCTCAGCCTCCTCCACCACCACTCCTCTCTCTCCTCCGCCTTCAGCTGCCGCTCCAACGACGCCGTTTCCTTCGTTACTCCCCGCGAGTACGAGTTCAGCTGTAGCAACTCCCCCGCCACCCACCACCCCTTCCACTTCGCCAAGCGCCACAAACACCACCACCACAACTTTTTCCCTAAAAGCAATGCCCATCACCATCACCATGCCTATAACTACGATGACGTCACCACCGTTACTGCCGTCCAGAAGGTCCTGGACATGCTGAACAATGACATGGCTGTGGAGGCGTCGCCGTTGGTGACGCTTCCCGGGTTTGGGAAGAGTCCTTTGGTCAGGCAGCTCAGGATAACGGACTCGCCGTTTCCGTTAAAGGACGAAGGGGATAGCCAGGTGGACAAGGAAGCTGAGGAGTTTATTAAGAAGTTCTATAAGGACCTCAAATTGCAGAAACGAACGGCTGCGATTGAATCTCCGTACCATGCCATGCGAGGTCGATAAGATCGAGTACGTACGTGGCCACAAAAATCGATCCATTACACCAACTGGGTTTTAATTCTGTGAAAAAAAGGCTGTCACACATGCCTGCTTTCACTGCATGATTTGATTTACTTTCGCCTTATCAGCTTCATGACTTGCACATAAGAGTATTCACACACGCAAAGAATTTTTGTACGCGCCCATTGTATGTAGTATTTCTCTCAAAATATGTATGTGAATCTCGGGTTTCGCAGTTTCGGATTCTGTATACATGTTGTGCGAAAAAGTTTACATACAACCGACACATACAATAGTTTTTTCATACGGATAACAATTAACAACCGGCTTATATATAACGTTATAAATTAATTTGCTTAATGAGAAGATGTGTTGCTTTTAGTTGTAGTCTTGTAGATGAAACCAAGGCTCTTTGAAGCAATAATGTTGTATTTTTGTATTTCCGCAACTAATATTTAATTTTCTCCTTCTTTACTTTATGTCTTTAGTTCTTACCCTTTTGTTTGTCTTAATGTGTTTGTTGATATAAGTATATATATAACGTACAAAAGAGTAAAAGAAAAAAGGGTTATGTGAATCTCTCTCTTCTTTTTATAAAGCTAGCTATATGACTTGTACCTACTGCGACTAATTGCATGGTAAAGAGGCTTTAAAGAGAGAGCGTAGGTTATGTTTGGGTTTTGGTTGGCCCGTGTATGGAATTTTAATGTATTGCCTTTCTAGGTTGGTGAGTGGGAGCTTTGGATTTATTAGGGGTTTGTCTGAAATGAATAGTAGTGGTCTTTGTGATTGTGATGGTGATGGTGATATATATACTAGTGGTTCAGCTGGTCCATAATTTGATTGCGTTGTTACAAGGTCACTGCCATGAACGGGACAATAAAGAACGCCACAAATTTTCATTTACAAGGTCTTCTTCATGGTTTGTATGGTGGCCATGAGAGGGACTAGCTATAAAGGAATTACTCAGATCTGGCTTGCCATATATATATATATACACCATTTTCCAGCTTGTACATATACTTTAAGTCACAGATTAATGGTAATTCTCTTTCCAGAAATCACGATTGCCAAATTTACATTTTGACAACAGAAACATATAATATTGCTAATCTTTCGCACATAGAAAACTTTATGTATATTTGGTTAAATATTAGATCGAGTATTGTTTCTTTTGATGCTTAGCTTTGGGTTAGTGAATAGAGAGCTACAGGGGGTAATCAAATCATCGTTGTAACTTCACTAAGAAATACCAAACACAGACAGCAATTAATTTTGTCTTGGCGTTTTGGTTAATATATACTTAATAGTGCTCGTGCTCATCTGATAGATACTCTCACAAGTCGGGGGAGGTTATAATTATAAGACAATATGGGGCAACAACTAGACATCGCTTCCTTCATTTCAAGGAAAAAATGCAATAATTTTGAAAGAGAAAAGAACATTAAAGAGACAAGGAAGCTAAAAGTGATGTTCTATAATAACATCAATCTCATTCTTGGATAAATGCGTTATATTTTTCGAAGTTGACAGTGATATGAATTAATATCGATCACATAATTAGTTATTTTTTTTTAATATTAAAAGAAATCGAATAGTTAAATATTTATCTTAATTATCTTAGCTGCTAATTCATTACCTACTTTACTTTTTCACACCGTTTGAGTTAATCTCAAAAACAATAATTAATTACTTTTTCAGAAATTCTCTTACACATGTGATGGTCCAAGTCATATAAAACTTATATATTGAATAAATAGGAGCACAATATATAGCTTTAAATTGGATCGAGTTCAATCACATACTCCATCAAGAGTCGAATGCAGGTAGAACTTTCTAGCTAGTGCTTGAGGTATCATTCATCACACACTCAAGTTGAAAATTCCCAATATTTATATATTGCTCAAATCGAAATAAAAATACCATCCACAATAAATGTTTTTTCTTTTGTGTACATCGATTATCATTCTATATATGCATTATGCATATCAATTTCAGAGATAGACCTAAACTTTCCTTCATATTTATTCCTTTTTGCCTGTTCATTTGAACATATTTAATATGTATGGTGGCAGCTGAAGTGTCCATCTCACTTTTTTCTTTATTGCACATTTTGGCGTTTCCTAAATAAAAATCATATTGAGGTGCCAACCGTACTGCTATACCAAAGTCTTCAGTCCCCGGCCCCCTAAAAAAAACAAATTAATAGGCCGGCCAAAGAGAGGCCATCCCTACTCTCGGCCTTAATCATATATAGTGATCGAGTGCGTGCATGATTAATTAGAAAAAGTAAAATTAATTAAATAATTATCTTTGTAATAGATACTACGTACGGGAACATTAATATATAATAGACAATTATTGAAACCTCCATTTTGGAAGACCTATTTTGATTTTAACTCATTTTTATTCGAGTCCATTAATTATAAGGTACTAACAAAGCAAAATATTAACCAAAACTACTCAATCTATTTTTATTAACTTGCGGACACTATCTACCAGCCCCCCAATATATAACATGCGAACACCTTCCAAAAGAAACGCATAACAACCAAACCAGCTACACAAACAGCCCAAAACTGATATTCTTCTTTTTTTTGCCAAATCGATCTCTTTCTTCAACTTTACCAAATCGACAATTGTTCATCTTCACTCACAAGTATCGTTCTGCAGTTGCAAGCCTGCAACTCCAAAAAAACTGCAGTTTCAGTTTACTTTGCAGTTTCAGAAACTGCAGTTTCACTTGCAGTTTCAGAAACTGCAGTTTCACTTACACTACAACTGCAAGCTTACAACTCAAATAAACTGCAGTTTAAGTTCATTTGCAGTTTCTGAAACTGCAGTTGCAACTCAAATAAACTGCAGTTTCAGTTCATTTGCAGTTTCAGAAACTGCAGTTAGTAACTACAACTCCAATAAACTGCAGTTTAAGTTTACTTCCAATGTTCCAGAAATTGCAGTTTCAGAATCAAGAACCTTCTACTGATAAAAAATCAAAGTAGGAGTCTACGTACCACAAGCTGTGATCATGCCCAATCGAGGAGAAGTCGGAGTGGTCAAAGCAGATCTAGAAGGCTTCGATCAAGCTCGGAGCAGATCCATTAGAAGGCTTCGAGCAGGCTTCGATCAAGCACAGAGAGAGAGAGAGAGAGAAAGAAAGAAAGAAAGAAAGAAAGAGAGAGAGAGGAAGCCGGCGACATTACTCCCTTTTCTCGCATCGATTTGCTGCAAGTGGTGGCCAGCCGGTAGCGGGGAGGGTGGGTTGAGTCGGCGCTGGTGTAGGGAGCACACCGGTGGTCGCCATTTGTTGGGAGAAAGCCGGAGCAAGAAGCTTCGTTGTGGAGCAGTGTGGATCGCAAGAGAGAGAGAGAAAAAAAAAAAACATATTTTTTTAATATCATAACTTACAAATGTGACCTTATTGTTAAATTTGAACAATAGGTATAGTAGAGGTTAAATAAAATACTTGTCATGTATCCTAGAGTAATTAATTCTTTTTATTCTATTTAATGTACACCTATTTTCGAATTTGTCATGTAAAATTCTTTTATTTATGCAGATAATTCATTTTTTTGGATTCCTCTTTTATTATATAAAAAATGAGTTACTACACTTATGAATATTTCCATGTATCACGTTAACGAAAGGAGTCCTGTAGAAATATGGTTTTTATGACTTTTATGCTGTATATATAAAAAGCAAAATATATATTGAATAATAATATATTAAAAAAATCCAATTTTATTGCTTTTATTTTCTTTGCTATGGTCGTCGATGGAGATGCTTTATTAATAGAAAGGACCCCAACCAGTGGTGCATATCTGGTGTTTTTCTTTTCGTTTACTATGGTCATGGCTACGGACCATAATGTTATTAATAGAAAGGGCCGTTTGGAATTTAGGCCCGAATTTGAACATTTGACTAGATTTGATAAGCCCGCAACTTGGTTGCTTAACGGTAACCCAAGGCCCAAGCGCATTGATCCAACAACATGACAACTTTGTCCCTACGCACTTGCCACGTGGCAGAGAAGTGCCTGAACAACCTTCTGTCTCTGTTTCTTCAGTTTTACTCGTTGGCGCAAAAGCTTCTCAACTAACTGACTGCCTGAGTTGATTCACACGGATCGTTCTCAAATTCGAGCTGTTTGAACTGCAAACGACGCCGTATCGTAATCTCGTCCGTTTCTTCATGGAAGCTCCATTAGTCGTTGCTTGAGAGTGAGACACGGTTGTCCCAGATCCGAATTTGGTTTGTTCCAATGGCTTCGTGGCTCAAAGCTGCTGAAGGTTTGGATCCTCTACTCTCTCTTTCTCTGTGTCCTTTTTTTCTTGTCATTTGTTGTTTTTTTTATTTAATTTGGTTTCCATTTAGATTTGAAATTTGTTCCGGTTTAATCTTATGCTGTTTGGAATTATTTGAGGTATTTTGCGAATACCATAATGTGGTGTTCTTTTTCGTTGAGGCAACAAGATTGGTATGCTTGAATCTGATGCCATTGGGTTTTTATTTCATGAATAGTTTTTTGGAGTTTTCGTATTAAAAGTAGCAAGTTCAGGTTGGACTCGTAATAAACAAAAAAAACTGTAAGTTGATATGAAAGTAGTTTGTATTTTTTTTCGTTTTTCTGTGGAATTCACATTTCATGAATCTTGTGAAAATGACATGAAAGTGAGCTAGAGAAATTTTGTCAGTTATTTAGTTTTAGGCTTTTAGCACGCGATAGATGACTGCAGATTTGGTGATTTGATAGAATCTCTAATAAATTGCCTTATCAATAGAGAAGCTTTGTTCTTCTTGGGATCACGCTGATATTTTAGGATGAATACTACTGCTGTGAAAGGAAGTCTACCTGTTACGCAGATGATATCTTTGTCTTTCTTCAACAATTGACAAAAAATATGCAGATAAAACTTATTGGTTCAGATCAAGACTACTATTATTCACCATGTTCTTGAATTTTTATCAGAAAAGAAAAGAGGTTATATATTTATCCTACACCTGCACCACCCCATATGCTACCACGTACAATCACTTACTCTGTATCATCTCTGTAGAAGCCCCACACCAGAATTCCTTATATTAATGTGCCATGTTTTGCGCCGTTGTGTAAAATTTTATAATTTATTCTTTGGCCTCAGATTTGTTTGAAGTTGTCGATCGAAGGGCGAAGCTGGTTGTCAGTGAATTGTCAGATGAGCAGTTGGCTGCTCAGGCACAAGGTATTATCTTTATATTGTCTTGGAATATGTTATATATATTTTTGTTTTGTTTTGGTTCATTGGAGGCCTATTGCACATATAGGTTACATAACGGGAGATAGCCCTGTCCCATTCCATAAACTGCTCCATCCCTATTCCTAGTCCTTGGGAATGGGATGACGCCAAGAGACTTTACCCCTCTAATCTAGCTGATACCTTCTCATCTTTTTTCTACATTATACTCCTTGATAGTGGATCCTAGGAGATTCATCCTTGGCCATTACTTTATCAACTTACTGTCTGTCAGATGACTTGAAGACCACCATATCTGTTGCTAATTTTTGTTTTTGTCTTCATTTTCTGAATAATTTAGCTTCTAATGGGCAAGGCTCTCAAGCCAAGAGGGAAACGTCGAAGACCAAGGTATTTCCAGTTTGTCTGTGAATATACATAGTACTGTTTCACACACATGCACACACAGATATATATCAACTTTTTTTGTCTCAGACGTTGGGTGTTTGCAGGCTCAAAAGAGACTGTCCAAGAATGAATCTCCCAAAGCAAGTGATTCTGCACACGAACAGATTAGTACACTGACATCACAAGTAGATGTGGCACCTGAAAAAGATAGTGATGCTCATTTAAATGACAATGATGGGACATCCTCTGGAAACCCTACAATCCAAATAATCAATGAGCAGCAACAAAATTTTGAGATAGGTTCCACATTAAGCATGCCTTTAACAGAGACACTGGCAATTGAAGTTGGTGAAAATGATGTTTGTGCGAATGATGCTGGTGCAAATGATGCTGGTGCAAATGATGCTGGTGAAGCAGAAGCTTCAGCAACTCTTACTGATAGGGAAGCTATCACATCAACTTCAAATGGTGAGCTTGTCAATGAGATTTCTTCAGATGGTCGTGAAGAACCTCCTTTACCATTAGATTCCAATGAAGTTGAGGTTGTGGGTGAAAATCAAGTTGATGCTGCCCAAGGTAACAAACATGGAGATGCAGATGTTCCTCAAAAATGTGACCAAGAGGGATCACAGTCTATAACTACTGATGCCACCAGTAACAGTGAAACTCAAGTGAAACTTGCTGATGGAAATGGGGAACCAGTGACTGAGCAAAGTAAGCAACCTGAGCATAAAGCTGGTAGTTCTCCCATTAAAGTACAGGAACAGGATCAACTTGAGGAGGTAAATTATTTATTATGGGGAGAATATCTCATAAGAGATATACTTCATTTGTTTCTGCTTTGAATCTTGTTACCTTTTTTCCATTTAGGCTATTATTGAGTAGTTTCTTTAGTTGGTTTGCAGGCTCAAGGATTGCTTAAAACTGCTGTTTCCACTGGTCAATCCAAAGAGGCAAGGTTAGCAAGGGTAAGCTCTACTAAAATCTGATTTTCTTTATTTCTTGTGTAATATACAGTCACAATTCATTGAAATAGAAATGCCACTTTTCTTTCAGTCATTCTCTTACAAAAGGTCACCTTAAATTGGATAAGCCTGCTTCTCACATACTCAAAAAAGCTTTCTGACCCCTTTAGAAATTTCTTACTGGTTAGAAGTTTTCTGTTTGAATGCTTTGTTAATGCTTTGGTTATCAATGATTAGGTTTGTGCTGGACTTTCATCCCGACTTCAAGAATACAAATCTGAAAATGCACAGCTAGAGGAACTTCTTGTGTCAGAGGTGAGACAAATTCCACTTTTTATGTCAGGGATTAAGTGAAGTTTTTAACCTAGATGCAGATGATATAATGCTATTGGTGTCACTTGTCAACTGCTATTTTGATAGAGAGAGCTGAGTAAGTCATATGAGGCTCGCATAAAGCAGCTACAGAAAGATGTGTCAGCATCCAAAAGCGAAGTGACAAGAATAGAGTCAAATATGGTTGAGGCCTTGGCAGCAAAGAATTCTGAAATTGAAGCACTTGTCAGTTCCATGGATACACTTAAGAAACAGGCTGCTTTATCTGAAGGGAATCTGGCTTCATTGCAGGTACATTGAACTCACCATATTCAGTTGTTGTTGCATAATCTTCCTTTCCTCATACTTTCTCTCTCTCTTTGCCACTATCAGTGGTACGTAGCGAGAAGAGACTTTAGGGATACCAAGGGATGGTTTGTGTGAAGTACCTTGTTCATTTTTTTTCAGTATTATATCATTTTATTGATTTGATGTACCCGTTCTACCAATTGATGCAATTATGGATGCTCTTGACTTGGATTTTTACTAGTTGAGGCTTTGATAATAGTTTGTGTTTTTTAATCAGGCAAACATGGAGTCTATGATGAGAAATAGGGAACTGACGGAGACACGGATGATGCAGGTTAGTTTATGATGTTTCCTTGCATGTATTTGTATCCTTAGCATATACTGTTTTATCAATAGATTCTGAAATGAGTGATAATATATTCTTCAGGCTCTACGGGAGGAGTTGGCTTCTGTAGAACGGAGAGCAGAAGAAGAGCGTGCCGCCCATAATGCTACCAAAATGGTTTGCACCCAGAACAAACTATTATTAATAATTTTGTCTTTCTGGTTGTTTTCTTGCACTATGATGATCACTTTCTGGTAAAACAGGCTGCTATGGAAAGGGAAGTAGAATTGGAACATAGAGCCCTTGAGGCATCCACAGCCCTTGCAAGGATCCAGGTAAAGTAAGCGCTTTTCAAGTTTGTGATTGCCTTAAGTAATACAATAATACACCATTCTTTTCTGGATGAGAATAGTTCTTTATTCTCCTTTGTCTTTTAAATATCAAAGACTACTAACATTCTTAGTTTCTTTAATACATGAACCTTATAGCGATGAAATTACATTTTAGTATTTTATTTCAAATGAATATGATACAATCTTTTGGGAGGTTACGAGTCGCAGTCTATAATTCATTGTTATGTCTACAAAGATGTTGCATTTTCATCCTTTTCTAGGTTTTTCAGAGAATTATATATCCATGAGTTTGAGCATAATTTACTCAATGTTGTAAATGCTTCCCTGTTCAGAGAATAGCGGATGAGAGGACAGCAAAGGCATCGGAGCTTGAGCAGAAAATGGCATTGCTTGAGGTAGAAGCAAAATTCTAAATTATTTTGCACTAAGGTGTGTGTCCAATTGCTGGAACAAATACTGTCATAAGCCTCTTGAATAATTAGCACTATGTGCCATCAGGTTGAATGTGCCAATTTAAACCAAGAGCTGCAAGATATGGAAGCTCGTGCTCGGCGTGGGCAAAAGAAGTTACCGGAAGAGGCAAATCAAGTGATTCAGGTATTCCTTGGGTCCATTAAAATCTGACCGCTTGGACTTACATTCAGGCATTGTAGATTTTGTCACAAATTCCCTCCCTAACATATAATTCCTGCTGCCTAAAAAAATTTAATGAATTAACTCAGTTGCTCTTTGTGCAATTAATATTTCATACTTTTGGTTTTCCAAAATGTCTTGGGGATTTCTAAATGCTGTTGGATATCAGATATTATGTGTTATATTTGTTAATGTATGCATTTTATATCTTTTGTTATACTAAGGTTAAATTACTGTGCCTACGAATGAGATAGCATAAAATTAATAGCACATACAGAAAATTTATATTTGTTTATGGGCATTATTCATTTTGATAATTTTGATAGTGTGCTTCAGTAGAGGCCATATAATTAAATTATCTGAACATTATTGTACTCTCTTACAGTTATGAATATTAAGATGCAGGCATGGCAGGAAGAAGTGGAACGTGCACGCCAAGGTCAGAGGGATGCAGAGGGCAAGCTTTCTTCTTTGGAGGTAAGTGAACTCTGTTTCTCAATTTGTATCATTGCATTTTGAATTTCTTTGTCTCGTTGAATGACTCTTTTTTTCTGAAACTTATTGATATGTTTAATGTCAGGCTGAAGTGCAAAAAATGAGAGTTGAAATGGCTGCCATGAAGAGGGATGCAGAACATTACTCGCGTCAGGTGATCTCTGATTTTTAAGCTCACACATTTTTTTTTGGTACTGAAGTTTTCACATCTGGTGTCATTTATTTATTTTGATACTCTGGGGTGGCAACCTTCTGTATAATTCATGATTTGTGTCAAGTTGAATTTAGGATGTCCTTAAGCACTGGCTTCTGACATCTAGTGGATACTTTATTTCATAAAATTGTTTGTTTTAGTGACATTACATCTAAAGAGGATATGTCATAGTGCTGGTAGAAAATTTAGACTGAACAATGCATTGTCTCAGATACTAGGGTTGGCTACACATAATATATTGTCATTCAGCATTACAGAGCCATGTGACTGTCAGTTTGTTGGCCACATTTCCTTCCTTGGATCCTGACCTACGCCTGTGCTCTCCCTCTCTCTCTCTCTCTTCTCCTCTCTGCATATCTTCATGTTATAATGAGTGCTACTATATATAGATTATTTTTAGCATTACGTTATTTATTGGTTACATTTTCCATTTTGCAGGAGCATATGGAGCTAGAGAAACGCTACCGTGAACTGACTGATTTATTGGTAATTTCAAGTCAACACTACTTATTTACACGATCAGTTACATGTTGGGTGTTTATCATGTGTAGTTGTATTCTACCTATTTTTCAGTACTACAAGCAAACACAATTAGAAACCATGGCTAGTGAAAAAGCTGCAGCAGAGTTTCAACTGGAGAAGGAATTGAAGCGTCTCCAGGAAGCACAGGTCTGTCCTTGGGTGCTTTATGCTGCTTGCTTGATAGTGTATTTATATAGATTCTAGAGTGGAGTTAGTTTTTAATTTTATTTTTATATCATTTTTTCCCTTTTGCATGGGGTTCATTTTGTATTGAACAGGTAGAGGCAGAAAGAAGTAGATTTTCCCGCCGGGCATCATCATCCTGGGAAGAAGACACTGAAATGAAAGAACTTGAGTATGTCGATTGTTTAAGTAACTCATGTAATCATATATGACTTCTCTTGATTTTCTTGGCACATTTTTAGTACTATGAAATATGTTATGCTCATTGGTTTTTACAGATGTTATTTTAGCTTGTTTAAACATATGTTATTGTATGTGCTGTTGTAGTCTGTTGTCAGTTCATAGTTGTTTTAAGCTTTGGAAACTTATTAAAAACTAATATCTGCAGGCCTCTCCCCTTGTATCACCGTCATATGGTTGGGGCAAGCATACAGGTAATTCTGTTCTTATATCTCACACCATTCATGATCTCCATTTTTTTAGCCTGACTCAGAGTTTGACCTTGTCTCATGCAGTTGCAGAAGGCAGCAAAGCTATTAGATTCAGGAGCTGTCAGGGCCACAAGATTCCTCTGGCGGTATCCAACAGCTCGAGTTATCTTGCTTTTCTACCTGGTAAAACAGATAAAAATGTGATTATAAAGGGTCTAATTATGAAGACATACTATGTGGAATGATTTAAATCACAAAATAACTGTAATAAATCATATGCAGGTATTTGTGCATCTCTTCTTGATGTATTTGCTGCATCGCCTTCAGGTATGGATACGTTGCCATCTTCACAATTTGTATGAGAGGCCAATATTATCTGGGCATTCAGCGATGATTGCCAATAAATATACCTCATTTTGAACCTGTTTGTAACTTCGTACTTTTATATGCAGGCACAAGCAGACGATTTTTCCGCTAGAGAAGTTGCAGAGTCTATGGGACTTGGTAACACTAACTTACCATAATTTGGTAGTTGCTCCATGTCAGAAGCTACTGCCACAAAAATCCTCAAGTTCGAGACTTAAGAATGATGCATCTAATAATTTTGAGAAGTAAATGGGAGTGAAGCTTGATCAGGGGACTAAGAGAGGCTATGGCCCCTGTAAATTTTGAAGAAAAAAACAAATCATATAAGTTGTAGAATACAAATGTGTTGAGCATGTGTGTCACTTGTAAATACATTTTTTATTCTCTTCAATTCAATTCTTCTCATGAATTACATTTAAATCAAATGCCACTTATTGTACGAGTTTTTTTTTTGTATTTAATTTGATTAATATTGTTTTCTTTTCTTTGTTTTTTTAGGTGAGTTTATTTAAACCCAATTATTTGGTATCTTATTCTTGAGTCTTGAGTCTTGACCAACTTCTTTTAGTTTGGTCCAAATGGTCCACAAAAAGTCATGCTTAAATTAAGAAGAGATGGAATGACTTTTTGTAGTTGTTAAATTATGTAGTTGTTTTTGTTTGGGATTTTTAAATTACAGAGACGGCCCCAAATGGTCCACAAAAAGTCATTCCCGCCCATTTGGTATTATTAGCACTTGCAAAAACTTGACCGGTGATGAAAAAAGTCATGACTCGGCTTCCCTTGTAAAGAGAATCTGAGATGGTGATCAGATCAGAAAGACAAAACAAAGAAAAGAGAGGCTCTGTATGTGGGATATAACTTTAGTCTAATCAATGGACATAAAGCTATAAAAGTTAGAAGAAAATATGAACTTGGGGAGGAAGGAAACATAAACTTGGTGAGGAAGGAAATATAAAGCGTTTTTTTTTTTTTTTTTTTTTGGGTTTGCGTTTGCTAAATATCTGTAAATGTGTACAATAACACATTTTTTCATTCATATTTAATTCGTAGTTCTATTTTGGTACTGTATTTGTATGATGTATAAATACACTTAATGATAAAAAAAAAATAGAAAATTATGATTAAATACCAAATATCAATAGTTTTTCAGTAAAGCAGCAATACACTAATTTTTTTTAGTTTAGGTACAAATCAGTTTGTTATATGATTTGTTATATAGTTATGACGGTCGAACAGTCACAATCACAGTTGTAATTGAACTGTGATTGTTTTAAATTTATAAAAATTCAAAATTTTTAAGAGTTTAATACTTTTGATTTAGGCTTGGGGGATGAAGTCATATAACTTAAAGACTAAACATTAAAGTTTAAGTCTTGCAAATATTGAAAAAACAACAAATTAATAAAAAAGTTATGACTATTAGACAGTCACAGCTTGATATAACCATATTTTTTAAAATTATTACTTAAACTGAAATTTAGTAGTTAAAGTAAAATGACATAAATATTTTGATAGTTAAAATAAAAAAATATTATAATTTGTTACCTAAAATTAACGAACTAAAAAAATATATATATATTCCAACGATTAACAAGAAAACCATCGATATTTAAGGTTAATATTTACATAGCATATAGTTGTACTTGTTTGTATTGCAGAATTTTTTTTAATTATAATTTATGACCAATGAACAGTTACAACCATAATGAAAAAGATTTTTGATGTCAGGAAAAAGACCTCATAGTACATTGACATGATCGATCAAAGCTTTAAGAAGAGCTCTTTACCAAGAAAAAAAAAAAAAAAGCTTTTAGAAGAGCTCATGAGAATCTGGCCAGTAGAAAATAAAGGGTCCCGTAGTTAAAAACCGGTCTGTGTATTAAACTCGATGGAACTCTGCCTGGGAACCCACAAATTACCAATTAGCTAATTAATAGCAGTTAAAAATTCACGTGTGATAGTGTGATACTCATCTGACCCTTTTTTCTTTAGGGTATTTTCGTCACTTTAGTCTCTCTTGTTTCTCTTAAATCCCCCCCCGTCTTCCTTCTCAGTTGTTCATCTCTCGTCTCTGTTACTCTGTTACTCTGTATAAGCTTTCATTCACCGAGCAAAACAGAGCACTTCTCTTCTACTCTCAGACACATGCACACAGACCCACTTGGTTGCCCAACCCTAATTTCTAATACAAGCGTTCCAAAAAAATCGAAGTGAAAAAGGATCAGCACTGCAGCGAATTGACACTGCTCACTTGCTCAGTAGCAGAGTCATTTTCAATTTCAGTTCAGCCTGTTCAGGTACGTATCCTCTGCATTTCAACTCTCCTCCTATCAATCTTATCTATCCAACCTCAACCTCCACCTCCGGACACTTTTGGACTGAATGTATATTACTTTAGTTTTGGTGTAAATTCAAACAACCAAATTATTATTTTTTTGCTTTCTGATTCGAACCCAATTATTGATTTTGCAGTGCCAATTCTAAATAGTCGGTTCTTTTGGCTGCTAGTGTTAAAACTTAAAAGCGACAAAAATCTGACTTCCCAAGAAAAATATAAAGTTGATTGTTTTTCAAATTTTGTTACGACAGGAGACAGCAGACGAAGAAGAAGAAGTTGATCATAATCAGGTGGAGAGCAGTCTAGTCCCCAGTTCAACAGTCTGAGCCATGGCCGAACTACCAGTGCATCTACCTGAGTCAGTGGAGCAATGGCTGAACCGAATCTGCTTGGAGAAGAACCAAACCCAGCCGGAGGCCAACGTCCGACGCGGACTTGCCTCCATTGGCGAAGAAAAGTCGCTGGAGCTCCTACACAAAATCTACAACGGCAAACCGATCAAAACCACTCTGAGTCGATACATCAATTTCCTGCTCGATCAACCAGACTATAATTCCCCCTCCTCCTCTCATTCCCCTTCAAAAGCTGCCCGTACTTCTCCATTTCAAAGCCACTCCTCTTCTCCTTGTATCACTCCTCCTCCTGTACGGACCGTACCGCTTTACACCAGCCCTCCTCTTGTACGGTCCGTACCGCTCTTCGCGAGTCCTCAAGGTCAGACATTTACCTCCTCAATTTGATCATAATCTTAAACCCATTTCTGTGTCTCTGTGCGAGTATGTGTGTGTGTGTGTTGGTGCAGGTGAGACCGTCCCTGATCGGTCGAAACTCGGATACAATGGACAACAATCGCCCTATTCCTCTGCTTCGCCTTCGAAACCTGTCCGTGCTTCTCCATATCATAGCCACTCTGCTTCTATTACTCCTTTACAACTTCACATGAGCCCCAGCGGTTTGTCATTCCTCTCACCCTCCACAAGCCTTTGCATTTTGCCACATATTTGTCATTTTCTGTTGGGTCTGAGTCTATGTTGGTACAGCTGAGACTGCCACTCGGTCCCCGATTCTAGAGCAACATCAAGGCAATATACAAGCACAGTTAGAAGCTCTGGGTGAACTCGAGTTCAGAAAGCAGTTTCTATTATTAAGTTACGGTGGAGGGTATGAAAAAGCGTGCTTCCCTCTCCTTTTGTTGCCTATTTGGTTTTGTAGCTCATCTGATTTTGGATGCCTTTAACTTGTTTTTGGTTTTTGTTGTTAGGATGACATTAAGTAATGCAATAACAGCCGAGGATATTAGGAACTGGAAAGATTTGCCAATGCGAGCATTCGAGGCCAAAGTTTGGGAAGTTTTGGGTCGAAAATGTATAGACAAAAAAGAGTCAAAAGACCGAAGATTGGTAACTATAACTCTTTGATTCTTGCTCATCTGAAAATTAATGGTTCACGTATACTATAATCTTCATTAATTGATTTATACTCTTTTCCTGCTCTGTTTCTATTAAAGTCCTAGGAAACAATATCGGAATTTTAACCATGTTCACTGCCATTAGGAATTCAGGCATTTCAATTTGGGGGCCTTTTTCCTTTATAATAACTAGTTCCTTGGGTAATCGGCAGTCTGGCTCACCGAAGGTACTTAATATGAGGGACAAGTGAGGGATAACCCATTCAAGAGCTGAATTTACTTCATGAATTATAAATTTCACAATCGTGTTTAATCCAACCATTAAATGTGTTGTCCTTCATCTATTAAAGTCCCTTAGGTTAGGTGAGCCAGACTGATTGGTTACAAAATATCCTTACTTCACACTGATTGTTTGTAGCTTATGCCCTGCATGAATGATTCATGGCAATCCTAGCCAAGTACAAATACATAAACAAAGTTGATCAGGGAATGATGCAATTATTGAAAAATTAAAGAGTAGGATCATAATTCTTAATGAGTTTATATAGCCAACTACCTTTTCTGAAAATTCCAGTATTACTGGGAAGAAATCTAATCTTTTTCTAACTACCCTAATTAAAACCATTTTACTCATTAGTTTTATACTTTGGAGATGTAAATTTTATTAAGTAGTTCTAGAATTCACTGAGTTAATTCCGAAATTAAAGTATTGATTGATAACTTGTTACATAGTTTTAAAGGTCTTGAGATAAAGAAGTCTGCCCCATCATTGTTAGCTTCTTCTTCGTGTTTTTTTTTTTTTGGTCCTAAAAAAAGAAACTTTTTAATGAATCATTGTTAACTTCTTTAATACAGGCATCACCCAACCTTGTTAGTATCCATTGGTATATCTGCCTGGTGATCCTTTCATGTTTTTGGTGTATTGTAGGCGGTTGATTGGGATTCTGGAAAAACACACATTTACCATTGTTATGTTTCTAAGGATGGGAGATACAGATTCAAGGTTTGTACTTCTATCCCCAGTATATTTGTAATTACACACAAACATGTCTTTGCATACTTGCATATAATGTAGGTAATCATACTTTACATCCAATCATGAAATGTGGTATCACTGTATCAGTAACACCTATGGGTCTACTGAAGGAACCAGGTGGAATCAGGTGCTCTGCTTAGTTCTTGTGGGCGGTTCGAAGTTCGAATCTTGAAACCTTTTGGATTTAATTTCACGAGTCACATTTGATAGCAATTCATTTTATACACGCAGCAAATGAGTTTAGATGCTTTATTCCATTTTCTTGAAGTCTAAAGCTCCCACTCGCTATGTGTAATTGCCTGTCTGCGATTCTTTTCTGGAAAATGAAAATAAGAAAGTTCCACTGGGATGGATGCATTCATTTTTCTTTAAGGGTACTAATATCTTCATGTTGCTGTCATTGTTGACTTGTCATTTTGCAGACGTTGTATAAGTGATATTTCCTTTGACTTTTAACTCAGGGCCCCTATATAAACAAAACAAGAACTCACCTACAAAAAGTTTTAGGAGATAACAATGTTTTGATGGTGAAATTTGACGAAGAGGAGGCTGAGACAGGCCCCAGTACTCGTTACAATAATAATTATGCTACATATAGCAAGGTCGCAAGGGAAGGGATTCTTGTTGGCTTGCGACGCTACCGTTTCTTCGGTATGCCTTAAATGACTTCTTATGGTGAATTTTGAATTTCCAATGTTTAAGATGTTTTACTTCCCTAACCTATTGTGAGATTAGTTGTATTGTGTGCCGTTCTTGATTGGTTCATAACTCTAATTACCTTATGTGACATAATAAGCTTAATATAATGCATGTTTGAGAACAAAAAGAACAAGTTGTTAAATCATCATAGTTTATTCTTTCCATGTTACTATGATCACATATACACAATCGAGAATAGCAATCAGCCATCTTCAAAATCTTAACAATCTTAAGGTGTTTCATTCTTCTTATGCAGCAACACATGCAACCATATATCTCATACTCTTTTACTGACTCGTCTAATAGAAAATCTTTCCTTTTACGGATAACTTGTTCTTGAATGCTCTGGCATTCTTACAGCTGGATAATAAATATGACTTTTTATCAACTTCACTTGCTGGAAATAGGATTAGAATCAGCACATGGTTTAGATTTAGGATTCAATATTTGGGAACTGCTTTTATGTTAATTTCGACCATCTTTTTCTGGTAAAGTTTTAACCTGTATTTCGATACTTCAATATGTTATTTTCTTAAATTTTAGTATTTAGTTGAGAATCCTAGTAGAATTGATCTTTTTGTCTATCTTAATATGGTTATGAATCAGTGTTCAAAGACGGTGGTAACAAAGAAAAGACAAAAAGCCCAACGTCATCCGCTGTTAAATGTTATTTTGTTCATGTGGAATCTGGGGCACACATGGACAGGGAGGATAACTATAAGTTATCTAATAGAACAATTTATCAATCTAGATGTGTTTTCATGCATGCACATACTTTGCCTAGCGTGGCCAAGTATATGTCTAGGTATGTAAATGTTTGTAGCACAAATAATTTCTTTTTAGATGCTGTATAGAAGCACTTTTCCTTTATGATTCTAAAGTACCATACTTATTGGGGATGCAGGTTTTCACTCATTTTGTCGAAGACATATAGCTTGCAAGTGGATTTGACACTTGTGAATATTGAACGCATTGATGAAGAATTTTGTCTGGTATGATGCTTGAACAAGTTTTCCAATGAACTATTTTGCCTTTCCTAATTATACTTATATTTTCTATGCTTTGGTTCATTTTTCAATTCAAATTACAAAATGCAGTTTGTTGTATTCTTCTTTTTCTGTGAACTGCAGGATGAATCTGGTAATCGTATTTATAGAGATGGAGAACCTCTTAAACATACAGATGGCACTGGATTCATATCTGAGGATTTGGCGTTACTTTGTCCGAGGAATGTATCCCAAGGAGAGTGTAAAAGTAATGAACAAATCGAGGTTTGTGATTCTATGTTGTGGTTCGTTTTCTAAGTTTATGTTTATAATTTCAAGTATATTTGCTAAGATCATAGTTAAATTATGCTTGACATTATTGCCATTTGACTTATCAAGATAGAGATTTTGGAATAAGTGCTAAACAAGCTAAGTCTTTCAACTTAATGAACAATCTTTGAAATTAGAAGGTTTTCAATATATTGTATTGCCATATTGGGGAGTAGACATATGTATCTTAAAAATATGAAAATGGATATATAGAAAGAATATATGACAAGATACTTCTTTTGGTATTACGTCTGTGACCCAATGCTGTTAATAACTTAATATGTAGTTAGGAATTGAAATCAATCAGAATTGCAGCTAACAGTTTCGTCCAGATAACAGCTAATGATAGGGTAGTTTGTTACATGGCTAAAAAATTTGTCTGTAAAGCTAATATGTATAATGTGCAAGAGTGATCTTATGCCTCTGTATGTATTACTTTGTGCCTTCTGCAATTACTTTCTTTGCCCTATGTGTCAATGGTTGTGTCAATATAACTTTATGGCTCAGAACTCCACGTTGTTTTCTTATCTTCTGTATTTTCTTAATCCAAAAGTGCAAATCTCTTCTACTATTCTCTGTGCATGGCTTATCTTTTGATTTGTGATGTTAGAGACTTCCTAAGTCTGATGAACTTGAGGCTAAGGTTCGGGAAAAGAAACATCCAAGTTCTAGAACCCGGGAACCGGTATGTGGATAAGAAAATCCAGGTCCTCTTGCAATTTACTTTCTCTTTTCAAGATTCTGTTTAGCTGCACTAGTCCATTTGTAGGCTCGCAATATATTCTCATTTCTTTTTTGCTTTTGTTTCCCCCTCTCCCTTTCCCCCCCCTGTAGCCTTTGCTCATACAGTTCCGACTGTTTTACAATGGCATGGCTGTTAAGGGAACTGTTCTTGTTAACAAAAAGGTATGGTTTCTGTCATGTTCTTATGGAATGCCCTCATCTTAAAAATGACTTCTTATGGCAGCCAACTTGGTTCCAAGTTTTATCATTTTACAATTATCTAATATTCACCACATTGTTTATAATATTGTTACAAACACACTATGCATTTATCTATTCGTCTCTATCTGTGTGCGTGTGTGTGTGTTTGAGCGAGAGAGAAATGTTTTGATTCCATTTAATTGAAAACAAAGTAAACAGAAAGTGTGAAATCATATTTGAGTTTTAGTGTAAATTGCTTAATTGAATATTAAAAATATTAGTGTCTTACTGTCTTATGCTAATAAACTCCATAAATAAATTTGATTATTTAAGAAAATGAGGAAGTTAAATAACACTTTTCTCTTGAGTATTTGAAATCATTTTCTTACATAATCAAATCTATATGTGGTTTTATTAACATAATAAATCAGGAAGATGCTTTAGAACCCAGCCCTTTTCCCAATTCTTCCACATGGGTGGGTCCTACATGGGTCTCACTTTAGGAAATATGTTTGGAAAAGAGTTGGGTTCTAATGCATATTCTAAGAATTGATATTTCTAAATTCCAATTAAGTAATTTGCACTACAACTGAAATCCAGATCCATCATTTTAAATCTTTCAATCCAAATAGACCCTTAAAGAATTCATTTAAATTGATTTGTTTTTTCAAGCAAAGATCCAAATTATTTACTGTATTTTTTATTCTAACATGGACCCTGGTGAGCCAACTATGAATGTAGTACAACTCTTAACTCAGTACAAATGCAAAACTTTTGTCATTGGTTTTTATTGATACCGAATTTTCTTATTGGAAAGGATCATTTTAACCTTGGGCAGGGATGCAAGTTGATAGACAACATTACAGACATGACCCTGATGCTGTTGGTTAAATGAAAAAACACCTCTTTTAATTGAACTATCTCAATAGGAACATTCCTCTTTGTACAGTCAGGTGGAGGTGACACTCCCAAGTCCATCCTTGTTAATTAAATTGTGGGTTTCATTGCTGAAGTAAATTGAAGTAATATAATCCTAATAACGGGTTCATGCTTGATAATGATGCAAAATTTAGGGAATAGTTCTTAGTTCATGTTTCATTCTCTTATTTTTCTAGTATTGTACACCAATTTAAATCTAATGTATCAAACTTTGTAGCTGCCACCAAAAACAATCCAGATTCGACCATCAATGATTAAAGTTTATCCAGATGACAAGATTTCCAATGATCAAACAGTGAATTCACTGGAGGTGGTTGGAACAAGGTACATCCCTCAGTTTCACCCTTATCTTTGCTTTTGCTCCCAGCAGTTGATGTGAAATCTGTTGCCCTGTATAAACTTGGTTATTGCTTTTAACTTCAAGTTTTCATCTTCCAGTAATCCACCTGGGAAAACAGTTTTGTCAAGGAATTTAATTGCACTTCTGTCCCATGGAGGGGTGCCGAAGGACTATTTCTTGGATATACTTATGAAAGCTTTGGAGGATGCTAATGATGTTTTCTACAATAAGCATGCAGCACTCAGAGGTGTTAAGCTGATATTTCTTAGAACTGATAAATTAATAACTTTTCTCTTTCCTGATAGTTAATTTGGGATCAAATTGGCAGCCAATTTCTTGTTTTGGTATCAGTCCATGGTTAAAACCATTTGAGTAATTTCCTATTTCTTTTATGTTCCACTTATTTCTCTTTCACTATTTTCACTTGATGGATTTCCTTCCATCAATATCTGTATTTGCAGTTGCCACTAACCATGGTGAGATGATGGATGACAATTACAATGTGGCAAGAATGATATTATGTGGTATTCCTCTTGAAGAATCATATTTGCAATATCGTCTGTCGATCCTAATGAGAGAGGAAAAGAATAGTCTTAGAAAAGGGAGACTTCATATTCCTGAGTGTTATTATTTGATGGGGACAACCGATCCAACAGGGATTCTGGAAAAGGATGAAGTTTGTGTTATCCTGTACGTATGATTTCTGGCATGTTTTTCTTCCCCTGTTATATAAAATCCATACAATAATTTGATAGCATATTTGATATCTGTTACCTTATAGCTAAGATTAAATTGAGATATTCCTTTCGTTATACTTCACATTTGTCTTTTTATTGCATTGCATAACAATGCCCTCATTTCTCTCGTTCATGCCCTGCCATTAGCTATAAAATATGGTTGCTTGAATTAAAAGTTGCATGATAAATAAACGAAATTCATTAATTTGGTTATCTTTCTGATAAAACATAGTACCTATATTAAAGGAGTAAGTTATCCACTTATATTGGAAGCAATCCGTAATTGTAATATATGCTGTTCGGGGAAAAAGTTTATCCAAACTATTTTTAAAGCTGACACAGCAAATTCTTTGATCAATGCCATAAGATAGTATTACATGGTCTGCTATCCTTTTTTTTTTTTTTTTCTTTATTTGATAATTATAGTGGCATTAATGTTTTTTATGATGTATTGGATTATGAACTAATTGTCCCATGTAGAACTGTTTCTTGCATATGGTACAATACTGAATTTTCTTGCTTTAATTGTATATTTTTTTTGGGTCTGATAATTGTATTATTTATACTGAAGTTGTTATTGATACTTTTTTTCTTTTTTGATTATCCTATGTTGGTTTTCTTCATCTATGTGGAGTTTAGTGTCAAATTTTCAATGAAAATAACATTCACTTAATACTTTGAGGGGCTTTTTTTGGGTGTAGTGACAACGGACAAATGTCAGGGAAGGTATTAGTGTACCGGAATCCTGGTGTACACTTTGGCGATATTCATGTTTTAAAGGCCACCTATGTGAAGGAGATGGAAGCTTATGTTGGAAATGCCAAGTACGCTATATTCTTCTCTCGCAAAGGCCCACGTTCCATTGCTGATGAAATGGGTGGTGGAGATTTTGATGGTGATCTCTACTGGGTCTCAAGAAACCCTCAGGTTGGCATTTACATCAAGTTCTCTTTCTGACCAGTGAATTCCTTAGGCCCTTTTGGTATCTCAAAAACTGTTTTCCATTTAAACAATAAGGAATAGATATTAAAAGAACAGAATTGGTGTTTGGTAGGATGGTTAGTTTCTAATATCAAGAATTAGGAAATTACAATTATTCAAAAACGCCACCAGAAAATGCACAAATATCATTTTCAAAATTGGAGAAGCTCTAAAAGAGATTGCTAACAAACAAAAACAGTTTTAAAAATCTGTTAATAGTTTTTGAAAATTTTGAGTGTATCCTTGTTTTTAAAAATGATTTTTGAATCAAGAACCAAACATGCCCTTATTTTCCATATCGGTTTTTTTCATTTTTCTTTTTGGTGGGGGGGTGTGGTAAAACCTTTGACTGCTTTTAATCATAGTGCTTTGCTTATGTCATAAAACATCATATTCTGTTCTTGTTCTCAATCAGTTTTGTAGCTTGTGGTATTATCCTTATATGTATCATTTCAGTTTTTTTTTTTTTTTTTCCTGGTACCATTATCATGTCATTAATATATTACAATCATCTCAGTTGTCAGATTCCTCCTAGCAGTTGTTTATAACTTGTGAATAAGTTTTATGTAAAGCAAGGTTGCTGTATCATTGTTTTGAAAAATCAACGTGCAATGATACTAGAACTTCTAGACAAATTTATGCATCAAATTGTAAATAATTGTTTATCATACCTCTTAATTATGATGTGTTTGAACACCTAACACTTCAGCTCACAATGTGTTTGAACATCAAAAAAGGCCAAAGTTCTTATAAGATTGTTATTTTCATAAATTCATTGATGTTACCTAGTTTTCTTTTTATATTTATTGCTTATTATTGGAATTACTTCAGCTATTGGGATATTTCAAACCGAGTGAACCTTGGGTTCCAACTCCTAAACCAGCTGACCTTTCGAACAAAAGTAAGAAACCAGCTGACCTCTTGAAGGAAGACCTAGAAGATGAGCTCATTAAACTATTCTTAACAACTAGGTTCGAACCAAGGTATGCATTTGACTATTTATTTATAAGTTTATAACCATTTGGGCTGTATTAAATTGATTTTCTGGTTTTATTAGGTTCCCAATGTGTTAGCTTCTATTTGCTCAATCTTTTAATTTATATATATTAGCCTAAATAAAACCTTTCGATTTTGTCAAGAATGACATGTGAATTGTGAAGCATAGTTCATTAATTATATCGGCAAAAAGAAACTTCGAATTATAATTTTTCTTATTTAATCAAAATTTTGCGACCATTATGAAGTTTCAAGTAATTATTGAACCAGAAATTCATTTGTTTGTTGGTGTTAATAATTATTGCCATGCATATAATCTAACTAAAATTTATTTTCAATTCTTAAAAACCGTTTAGAATAGTTTTCATCTTGTTTGATAAGGTATTGGATGGTTGATGTCCTCTTTGTTGTTTGAACTGAGACAACATTCTTTGGCTATGGTTCGCAGTACTGTTTATTCTTGAATTAGTATTTGCACTGAATTTGGGATACAGATGCAATGTTTCATCCATTATGAGTTATATTCTAGTGCACTTAACAATTTCTGTTGTTTCAGTTTTGCTGTTAGTGAGGCAGCTGATAACTGGCTGGCCATGATGGACCGCTTTTTGGCGTTAGGAGATGGTAGTATCAATGAGAAAAACAGGGTGAAGGCAAATATCCTGCGGTTGATTGATATCTACTATGATGCTCTAGATGCACCAAAGAAAGGTGGAAAGGTTAGTTCTGTTTTTTTTTGTTGGTGGTACCAGTTTGACAATGCAATCATGTTGTCTGCATATGGTAAATTTGTGTCTAACCAAACATTTCACGGGGCTGACTCTTGCTAAATTTGTTGAAGTATGACCCTACCAAATGTATACGCCAGAGACTACCCCTTTCACTAATTTGATATGTCCTGCAACATTGTGTTTGAATTTTGGAACTTTCTGTCTGTCTGCACCTCACCCTTGATTCTTTCCGATATAATGAAAGAACACTCTCGCCCTCGAGCTGGTTTTACGTTTATGCATTGGAATGGGAAATCACTAAATCAGTAGCCAGTTTTCAGTTATTTACAGTTTGCATGATCCTTGATTTCTGAAGTATGTTTTGCTTTCATTTGATTGGCCGTATGTTGAAACTAGCCTTAACTTGTGTGTAGGTTGAAGTTCCCAACGATTTGAAGGTGGAAAAGTTCCCGCATTTCATGGAGAAGAAGGATTCTTACACTTCAAGTTCCGTTTTGGGATCAATATATGATATAGTGGGTGCATATCAAATAGAAGACCTTTCGACCAAAGGTGATAACTGATAAACGTCGTCTGACATTATCTGGTTATTAAAGTTAAATTCCTGTGAATTATTCACAATAGTTGTGAGTAACATGCTTCCTTCCTCTATGTGTCCTATTCAGAAGTTGGGAAACTTCCTGCTTTCGATGTTGAAGTCCCCGAGAACAGCTTGAACAAGTGGAAGGAACGCTTCGAACAGTACAGGAGTGAGATGAGCTCTGCCATGCAAGAGGACAATCAAAAAGGCAAAAACCAGGCTGCCGGAGAGGTCATAAGAAAGTACAAAAGGGTGAGCTTTTAGCTTTATGTTTTTTATTATTCATGAAAAACATTTTGGGACTAGTAATGTTTCCTGTTTTTGTATTATCATCATTGCAGTTTCTGTATGAAGCCGAGGAATTTGAGGAGTGTAGAAGGGACATGCATGAAGTATTTAACGAGGCACTTGCTATATATCATTTGGTTTATGACTGGGCTAGGAGTGCGAATCAATGTTCCTTTGCATGGAAAGTTGCAGGTCCAGCTCTGTTCAAGTTTTACGCCAAGCAGGTCTCAAAACAAGGTGAAAGCCCCTTTATCATTTCACCTTCTGTTTTGAAGGAGGTTTTGTAATTAATGTGTACGCTGATCATTTCCTTGATTATTGTCAAGAAATGGTGTATATAGTGTAACATGTAATGTATGTAACGTTTATGTGTGTGTGTGTGTCACGTTTATGTAACATGTAATATATATATATTTATCTATAGAAATGATTTCCCCACTGATTTTAATTGACAGACCAATGTTTCAGTATTCACTGCTGAGACCAAAATGAATTAAAATCCAAAGACTAAATACAGTTGAAATTTGGTATGGAGTGGTGGGGTGTTTGTTTATAGGACACGTGGGCAAAGCAGCCAGGACGATGTTCACCAGATGTCATCTTGTAATCCATACGTGTCTTAATCTGGAAAACCTCAGTTCCCTTGCGCACTAGAAAGAGCCTAGTCTATAACCAAAACAGATGTCATCTTGTAATCCATACGTGTCTTAATCTGGAAAACCTCAGTTCCCTTGCGCACTAGAAAGAGCCTAGTCTATAACTATAACCAAAAAAAAGAAAAAGAAAGAGCCTAGTCAACTACTTTAGTTATTGCATCTGAGTGTCGGTCTCGTCCTCTCGTGCTTCATGCACATGCTTATAGCATTACAAAAAAGATATGCTAAAAAAAGAGGTATATACCATTACCTCTTCTATTATATTAGAAAGATTCGTAGTTGTGTGCAATGTGATACCATTTAATTAGACTTCAGAGTTTTTTTTTTTTTTTGGCCAAAATTAGACTTCAGAGTTGAAGACGTGCAATTCATGTGAATTCTGATCGTGAGAAAGTGGGGAATTAATTTTTTTTAATTTGTAATTTTTCACAATATTTAAGAGAAAAATACTACTAATGAATTTTTTTTTTTTTTTTTGCTTCTTGAGAATTACATTTTGAATAACTAAATTATATTTAATGTGTTTTTTGATTACAATACCTGCATGATTGACAGACAGCTCTGACATTTCAGACATCTGTGAGCCCACAATTGGACATCTTGTATAATCCCATTATCCAAACTACGAATCAAACAAAATTAAAAATCAAATCAAATCCAAACTCTCACAAAGTCACAGTCTCTGTTTCGCCCTCTTACTCTGTTTCTCTCTACCGACGAACAGAGACAAAGCCAAGTCTCTCTCTGTCTGTCTGCGTCTCACTATCTCGTATAATCTATTCTCGATAATTTTGCGTAATGATATCTCTCAACAGAACCCGCTCAACCATCAGTCCATCTGTCCATCATCAGTCTCATGCTTTGATCATTCACTTATAAGTTATGGAAAAAAGTTTCACTTTAAATTTCTCTTTCTCTCTCTTTCTTTTTCATTTTAATCTTTCTCTGAATAATTAAAGAAGATGGTTAAATCGAAAATGACTCTACCTTTATCTTTTCTATCTTGATATGTTTTAATTCAACTTTCCCATTTGACTCTCTGTAAAAAAAGAAAAGACAGAGAGAGATAAAAAAAAGTCTTTGTTTTGATTGATTGATGCTTTGCTGTACAAGTGTCGCTGATTTGTTGATAAGAAGAGGCTGCAAAGAGATCAACACAGCAAACACAGAGCTTTGCAAGTGTTTCTTCTTCTCTCACAAGTCAAAGACAGAGTATTAGTGGGTTTGAGCTCAAAGGGTCACTGTTTCTGTGTAGTAGTAGCGAGTTAAGGTGAGAATGGAGAGCACACTCAAGGAGATGAGGGACGGGGCTTCTGTGCTTGACATGGACCCCAAATCCACCGTCGGTGGTGGTGTTGAGGACATCTACGGTGAGGATACTGCTACCGAGGACCAGCTCGTCACCCCCTGGACTTTCTCCGTTGCCAGGTCACCACTTGTCTTTTTCATCATCATCTCTTTAATTACCTTGTTCTTTCATAATTTTTGTTTTTGTTTTTTTGGCTTAAAGCATCCATTAGTGTGTCTGATCACTGATGGAGTTTCAGTTAATCTGTTACGGGACCCACCAAAAGCTTAGCCTTAATGTTAATTTAATTATCTGATACTTTGTGAAGTAGTCCTGATATCTGAATTCTGGAACTTCCTTTTTAGTCTATGAGAATTGAGAAAGTTTACAATTTCGATTTTGTTTTTTTGTTTTTACCATTTTTCCATTTTGGGAAAGAAATAAAGTGCGAGGCTGCATAACCTTATATAGTTATATTTGTTCAAATTTGATGAATTTTGATGAATTTTGATCTGGATCACGTACAAAAATCACTTCCTCTGATATATGAGTAACAGGAAATAGGAATGTCTGTACAAATGTTATTGGAAAGTTTAACTTTTTATTGTTTTTCTTTTAATTTTTTGGTGGGTTGTGAATTTTTTATGCAGTGGGTATACCTTGCTGAGAGATCCCCAGTACAACAAAGGGCTTGCATTTACCGAGCATGAGAGGGACGCCCATTACTTGCGTGGTCTTCTGCCTCCAGCAACTTCGTCTCAACAACTTCAGGTTCCTGCATTAGTAATTTAGTGATACCACTTAGCTTGGTTTTCACTAGAAACTTAAACTTTTAAGTAGTCTAACATAGTATAATAAGAGTTTTGAATTTTTGATTTGGAGAGGTACTAAACCTATCATTCCCATTCTCCCAATAAAGTTATCTGTTAACTTGCATGTGAATTTGTGTGTTAGCTTGACATACATGGTAGTCCAACATGGTATAGCTCTTTTGTATAGTCATTGATAACACTGTTGACTTCTTGTCGGTCTTTTTCCCCAAATTTATTAACCAGGAGAAGAAGTTGATAAACAATATCCGACAATATCAAGTCCCACTGCAGAAATATATGGCCCTGACGGAACTCCAGGTAGTTTTTCTTTTACCAATTATCAATTTCATTTACAGTTGCTGTTATGGTTTTTGCAGTTGGTCTTGGACTCCATGTGATTGATACTGTTTCAAATGTGTTATGCAAATAGAAAAGGATGCATTTATGTAATGTGTTAAATGGAAACATGGACTTGTTTTACTCTTTACATTTTGCTGATTTAATTGTTCTACTCATTCAATTTGTTTTGGTTAACAGGAGAGGAATGAGAGGCTGTTCTACAAACTTCTCATTGATAATGTTGAGGAATTGCTCCCAGTTGTCTACACTCCAACTGTTGGTGAGGCTTGCCAGAAATATGGAAGCATCTTCAGGCGCCCTCAGGGTCTTTACATAAGTTTGAAAGAGAAGTATGACTATCTGTTTGCACCTTGATGTTTCACAGCATAAAGATCTGATAACATGAAAAAGTCCTTGACTTTACAGGGGTAAAATTCTCGAGGTATTGAAGAACTGGCCTGAGAGGAGTATTCAAGTTATTGTGGTGACTGATGGTGAGCGTATATTGGGACTTGGCGACCTAGGTTGTCAGGTAAGGTGTATGGAATAGTTTTCTTTAAATTATAGATATTTGGTAAAATAACCATAAAACTGGAAAGAAACTTGCCCTCACATGGCACTGTTGAGCATGTTTCAGGGGATGGGAATTCCAGTAGGAAAGTTGGCTTTATATACGGCACTTGGAGGAGTTCGTCCCTCAGCAGTAAGCTTTTTCCTATTTACTAATTACTCAATTGTGTTCACACAATATACTTGCTTCAAGACCACAAGTCCTACCTTTCTTTGTAAATTGTAACATGAAGTGACTGCATTGCGAATCAAGGAAAGATTGAAATGTTAACTCTAGTTGGATATCATAGAATATTTATTTCATTTTAATTAAAAATCCCTTGGACTTTCTTCTACAGTGTTTGCCTATAACCATTGATGTTGGGACAAATAATGAGCAGTTGCTGAAGGATGAGTTCTACATTGGGCTCAGACAAAAGAGGGCAACTGGGAAGGTTTTATAGCTTCTCCTGTACCTTACTGTAGTTTAGGTGCAAAATCTGTGAATCTTATAGTTCACCTCAATGATGAGACAGTTTTGACATTACCTGCAGGAGTATGCTGACCTTTTACATGAGTTCATGAGTGCTGTCAAGCAGAACTATGGGGAGAAAGTTCTTGTACAGGTAACATCTCGTATTACATCATAAATTCATAGGATTTCTGGAGTATAAATTTTTTCATGTATTTCTGAGGTTGTCTAGTCCATTTGGATTGAAATGTACAGTTTGAAGATTTTGCAAACCACAATGCTTTCGAGCTGCTGGCAAAATATGGGACAACTCATCTTGTGTTCAATGATGACATACAGGTACAAAGTAGATTACAGATGGAGCTTGCACTTTAGTGCTTGTATAATTACTTTTTTCCCCTGAACTATTGTTTCCTTGTTGCAGGGGACAGCAGCTGTAGTTCTTGCAGGGATTGTGGCAGCACTAAAGTTGATAGGTGGTAGACTGGCTGACCATAGGATTTTGTTCCTTGGTGCTGGGGAAGTAAGACTTTCGTTCATCGATATCTTTCTTCACTACTTCGTATTGGTGGCTTAGCATGTCCCTTATTAGGGAGAATTAAGAATGGTCTAACCTTAAAATATATTTCTCATCCTACTCTTGGTGCTTCATGATTTTAGGCTGGGACGGGTATAGCAGAGCTAATAGCTCTTGAGCTCTCAAAACAGGTATTAACTTCTTACAATCATATGCATGCCATGATGTTGCTATCTCTGGTTAAATGTAATTCTCCAACTGAGATGTGACAGACTAGATGATTGATCTATGATTTTCCTTCATTTATTTACTTTTGTTTGCCTCTTGTAGACAAAAACTCCTGTGGAAGAGACCCGTAAGAAGATCTGGCTTGTTGATTCAAAGGTGATAACATGCTCAATCAAGATTTATTTTTTCTTATTCTCTGTCATACTTTATTAAGCGAATGAATTATCTTGCAGGGATTAATTGTTAGCTCTCGTAAAGATTCCCTTCAGAATTTTAAGAAGCCTTGGGCTCATGAACATGAACCTGTTAAGGATCTCTTAAATGCTGTCAAGGTATGAATCATATGATAAATGTTTCTTTGTTTGAATTATGATGGATAATTTTTTTGTTAATTCTTGGTTTTTTATTGTACTACTACATTAGGCAATTAAACCAACAGTTCTTATTGGATCATCGGGTGTTGGACGGACATTTACAAAGGAAGTGATTGAGGCAGTATCCTCCTTCAATGAGGTACATGTGATTGAGGCAGTACCTATCCTTCCTTCTTTCCCCCATTTACTGTCTATCTTCTTATACATGTGGGACAAAATTTTCTGCATCGGTTTTATTGACATTGAGAAATTAATGATGCAGAAACCTCTCATTTTGGCTCTTTCCAACCCAACTTCACAGTCTGAATGTACTGCTGAAGAAGCTTATACTTGGAGTAAGGTACAAGATTTACTTCAGTTATGTCATTACCTGGTTGAGGATTGATTTTGAAAATAGATACCATGCAAAGAATGTTTGGTTACTCCATTTATGCAAGTGAAACCAACTTTTCTTCCATGTTTCTTGTCCTGCTCTCATTTCCAAGGGTCGTGCAATTTTTGCTAGCGGAAGTCCATTTGATCCTGTTGAGTACAATGGCAAAGTTTTTGTTCCTGGCCAGGTAATTATACAAATGTAAACTTATGTTTAACCTTGTAGTATAAAGACCAAATTGAAAAATATGGGCTGAGTATCAATGACCAAGATTTTGTGCTTTCCTTCTTCATTCAGTCCAACAATGCTTACATTTTCCCTGGATTGGGTCTTGGTTTGGTCATCTCTGGAGCAATCCGTGTGCATGATGATATGCTTCTCACAGCCGGTAAGTAGACAGCCTATTCTGAATGATATGATCTTTGAAAAAGCTTAGAATTTTTCCTCTTGCTGCATACAATGCCAATGACTGGATAAATTATCCTGAAATTTGTAATCAACTGTAATATAAGAGCATGAATGCTGACTTTCATTTTCCAACTTTTTTTGGTGCATCTCTTATAACAGCGGAAGCCTTGGGGAAGCAAGTTTCAAAGGAAAATGTCGATAAAGGGCTGATCTATCCACCATTCTCTGACATCAGAAAGATTTCTGCCCAAATAGCTGCTAATGTAGCAGCTAAGGCATATGAACTTGGTGAGTTTGTCTTTTCAGTATATGAATCTGACAGAAAAAAAATTGTCAATCAGTTCCATGCATTTATAATCTTTTCATCTTATGCTTTTGTAGGCGTGGCCACACGGCTCCCTCGCCCTGAGAATCTTGTGAAGTATGCTGAGAGTTGCATGTACAGTCCTCTCTATAGAAACTACCGTTGAACACATTTTTGTTGTGTTGTGCTTTACTTAGAAGCTTATTATCAAGCTTCGTGAAAATGGTGTTTTCTGAAGATGCATAGTTGTGTTATGCCACTTGGTGAAGGTGGTGTTTGTAAAATTAATGAACATGATGCTTGTAAACCCTGTGTTTTTTAAATTCAAATAAATATGTTAATTGTATTATTCCCCTATCTCACCTCTCACGCCGTGGTCAGTGCATAATTTGATTCCAATAACAGCTTATGTTGTTTGTTGCTTCCGTTATAGTTCTCAAAATGCTCAAATTCCCCCTAAAACTTCAGTCTCTATGAAAGACATAGAAACTTAGGATATAATTTTGGATATAAACATAAAATCGGGCATATAAAATATAAGCAGAAGATCTGAACTTTTCGTGTAGGTTACTCCTACAGTCTTAGAAAATCCATGCACGTTGGAATCTATGAGTTGTCAATTTTCTCGTTTCTCTCCTCTATTGTTGGCCTCAAAGGGAATGCGCACGCTGTCACACCACTCTTTTGGAGCAAATGGTGGCACTGGCACCCAAATACGAAGGTGGTGCGGTGGTGGTGGTGGTGGGTTGTTTTGTCGTCTTCAATCCTTTTTCGATCATCATTGGAAAGAAAGAAGGAAAAAGAGGGGACTCTACCCCCACCATTATCACACTAATTTGGTTAAAGGCCAAGTAAAGCTAAAGCCTAAAGTGTTATCCTTAATCCTTAAAGGTAGTGCGTTGTTCAATTATTACCTAGTGCCATTTTAATGAAATAATGACGAGAGTCCTTTGAAGTTTGAACGTGGAGAAAAGATTGGTGGCCAAGGATAAAGGACTCCACAACTGTTTTACAAGTTAACAATTATGAATTTGTGAGAGAGTTGTTCCCGGTTTTTTTTTTATGCAGAACAAAAGGTGCAGTACATAGAATTCTTGATTTTATAAAAATGCAGGGGTAGTACACTTAATTTTAGAACAACAATACGTTTTTCATTGGACATCAAGTTTCAGAGACAATTTTCAACCAGGTCAGGTAGGTATTGAATCTACAATAAAAATGGTTTAAATTTTTTGGCTGGTAGGATGCCAAGCCATAACATTATATGAATTTACAGGGGATACAATAGTCCTGTGTCAGCGGACTACAAGTGTGAGTGGGAGCCATCTTGAAAACTGATGCAACTCATTATCAAGTACAACAATTGTGGAACCATCTGAAAACTTATACTAGCTATATCTTAGAAGGGTATTCATCTCCGATTGCAGAAACTGTGACAAACTTATTTTTCATGTTCCTTGTAGATTCTCAGATCAGCATGAGTATCCTTGTACCGCTGACTCATGTAAGTGTGACAAAAGATTGGAGGAAACCTGGAAAGTAGACAAATGTAGAAATGCAATTAACAGTAGTAAGAAATATCATTTCAAATGCTTATGATTCTACTTTTAAAACTGCCACTCTTCTGGCCACATACATTGTCGATGATGCATATCTTATGAACATAGTCAAATGGTGTAATTGGCCCATGAGTATTCATTCAACCGAGGCCCCTTACTGTTCCGTGTACCGCTAAGGCCAATAGGCCTCAAATATAGATCAACTATCATATAACTATTGTCAACCGTTTTCATCAGAAATGAGAGCTTACTTGGGAGGGTTTTTTTCTGATTTGCAGGTAGGCAGGCACTCAACAAGACAATCATGACTAGGTTCTACAAAGTATGCAATCTGCCCAAAAAAATTATAAAAGAAATGAGATATACCAAGTTCCATTAGAAAGAAAAGAATGTGCTGTAATTGGAAAAAGAAAGGAATTGAGCCAATGAACAAGTTAAGGCACAGATAAAATAAGTCAAATTGAAGGTATACCATTTGAATCAGATAATGGAAATAATGAACAACAGAACCTTAGACATTTCATTCACGCATCATCTAAATGCTGAAAAATGATATAACCTTGTACACCACTCAACAGGAAAAGGAAAAGAAAAGGGTTCAAAAGAAGAAAAGGGGCCATACAGAGTATCTCTCTTGACCGTTCCCTACAACTCTATGCAATGTGGACCTGAGCATAAAAAACAAAGCACATAAGCGTGTCATACAATAGAAGGATCCAAGAATTCCAAAAGGAAAATGCACATATGATTTAAAGAGCCAAATGAATTGCACAGCTCCTGAATTTTGCCAGCATTTATCATCTATGAATAAATAAATGCAGTTTGGAGTGTTGTTACAACTAAGAGAGATGTACAGTACTTGAAAATACAGTTGCTCCAGCGTTCTAGCAAGTCACCAAGATTCACTATAAATGCTCTGAAAAGGTAAACAGCAAGATAATGTTACCACTCTGAATTAAAAAAGGTGTCTTTGCATTATATCTGTCATTAAAGTTATTTTATGGTGGCATCTGTTATTTTTCACTCTTCTATATAGTGAAAGCTTCAAAACAAGTTACCAGCAAGTGACTTAAGCCACTTTAATTATCATTGGTAGAATGACTAACCCTTTTATTGGTGGTACATATTCCCATACTTGAGGTTGAACATCCTTATCCTTGCATATCTGCAAAGAGATATGGATATTGGAATAACAAACTAATTATGCAAAGGTACTACAGCTATACCAGCCTTCTTAATAACGGTCACATAGCTGAAGTTCACAGCAGCCTTCTTACCTGGAGGCCTAAGACATCATCTGTTGCCAAGAGGGTAATATGACCAAAGTCAGTGTGAGCTCCAGCTCCAAAAATTCCACTCAATGGATCAGATATTTGACCTGTATTAAAAGTGAACACCATTTAGTTAGTTAAATTAATTGTAGCATTCATAATAAGGCTCCAATGCTTTTGATTGAAATTTGACCTTCATAGCGTAGTAGGCGCAATGTTGCCATGGGTTCACCAAGCATTTCTGGTTTATCAAAGAAATGAATGTCAAGATCAAGAGCAAGGGCTATGAGCCTAGAAACTGCTTTAGCCACCTCCCTGAAATGATGTACAGGAAAAAAGTTGATACCCTCTACCTTTCAACCCAGTGTATATAAATCATTCATTCTAGAAAGAAGTAATCTAAAGGAAAGGTGGTAAATGATCATAAAAAGTTTGGAAAAGCCTTGAGAGACATTTGGACTGACCATAAGTTTAACAACCTTCTAACTAACAAAAAGGATATCCTCATTGCAATTAGGTACTGTTGAACAAAACTCCAAAGTTGGCTGAAGATATGGAATTTAAGCAGGGAAAAACAGTAATTTCTCACGTGGGAGAAACGTTGAATCACATGCTTGTGGGCACATATATACAAGTATTCCCATCCAATGAAACATAGGTTTTTGTCTAGTATTAGTGTGCAACTTACAGTGCTTGTCTATGATACTCCTCCATGGTGTCCCTCCACCCAGGCAACAGATCTACAAGGACAACAAAAAGCATAAAAAGATCAATAACACACTTCTAGTTCTAGTTCTAGATGCTCAAAGACCCATAACACAAAAAGAGCATAAAGTGACTGGATCCGCAAACCGGTATGAACAAACCAACTTTTGCTAGAAATCAGCCATTCAATTCTACCGACTCGGTTACCTGGTTCAGGCCAAACATTAGGCCCATAAAATGGCTTTTGCGCTTTTGGGTCATCTTCAGGTACCTCGACTCCAATATAATACCCCTCTTTGTAATCCCCTACTCAACGAACAAGAACTAATTTTTACAAAAAAGAACAAAGACCCAGAATTTCAATCATGGAAAAACAACCAGCAAGAGTGTTTCCGAGTGATATGACAAACCGTGTAGTTGTTTTTCAGGGTCCAGAAGCTCGTCGTGAACAGGGGTATATCCCCTGTACTTCTCGTTCCTCAAAAGCTTCATTTTTGCACTCAATGGTAAGCTGAACAACCTCCTGCTCTGCTCAAACACCTCGTCCATGAACTGCTGGCTTATTCCATGATTTACCACGTAGAAGAAACCGCAATCCAAACACGCCTAAACCCGGAATTTGATTGATTTGTATGAATTAGTTGTTTTCTCCACTAATCAAATTAAAAAATTAAACCAAAAAAAAAAAAGTTGAAAAACTTATGTGGGAACCTGTTTGAGTAAAACAACAGATTGGTGTATATCGGAGCTTGAGAGATCGATACAATTGAGGGATGAGACTCTTGCGGCAGCTTCGGTGACACTGACACCGTTGGTGATTGGGTTCTCCATTGCCCAAGAAACTGAACAACCGGGAATCGAGAATGGAGCCTGCGCGCAGGATAAGCTTTTTCCTTTTCCAACCAAGATATGATGCAAATACGCGTAGTTTGTTTGTTTACGTGGGATGTCTATGTCTTCCTCCTCACCGCTGCTTCCACATGTTAACTGTAAACAATCATAAAATCATTTATAGTTTCTGTACAATTTATTTTCTTAGTTATCCATATATACTACCTTTAAATTATGCCATATTTAACATTTGCTTTCCTTCCATATTAAAATTTTTACACTTTATTTCCTAAATTCAATTCCGTTAAATATTTTACCCTAAGAACGTTTAAAAATCAATGTTCCTTTTAGTTTTGTACATGTGGTACTATGTTGGCATCACCTAACATTTTGTCTAAGAGTATCTTCATATTAAGTGTACATAGTATCTGAAAATTAGAAGACAAAAATGCCCTCAAATAAAAAGCCACGTTGTGCCAACATTGTGTTATGCTTGCAAAACTGGCTGAGAAGTTTATTTTTAATGATTTTAGGGTAAATTGTTCATCGGAATTAAGTTTGAGAGTAAAATGTCTAAAAATTTAGTTTGTCAGACACAATGTCAAGTATAGCATAGTTTAGGGGTGATATATGTAGTTAGTCCTTTAACAAACAAGGACAAACCTGGAAACTTCTGTCCACAAATTAGGGGACTGGGTATCCAGAATTCCAGATATCAGGCTCGGGTGCCACGTGGCCCATATGGGTTGGTTGGCCTATTTTCCCTTTGGGCCAAAATGGGAATGGAAGCTGTCCTTTTGGATTAGGGGCCGTCATCTATAGAGGCATGAATTTGGCCTATCTACTTGTTGTCAAAATATATATAATGTATATATTGTCATTCCATCTGTCATATCAATTTGATCATCTATTCATCTCTAAGTTGAGTTAGTCTTCAATGGGGCATGCCCATTACAATGGCGGCATCTATCACATGAGGTGGGACTCACATGAACCATACAAGATTTAGTCTCTCTAAGTTTGTTTATTGGGACCAGGATCCTCTACCTGGTTTTTCCCTGCCCGTTTATACCAAACTTCTAATCTTGGCCATCCGTTTATTAATAAGATGATGAATATTCAACGTTACTTGCTGAAAAGGGAAAGGATATGATAATATTCACCATTTGACCAAGTGATGGGAATATATTGGCCCTCAAAGCTTATTTGTCATTGTCCTATTAATTCTTTCTAATATGTTCACATTCTATATTGATAAAAAAAAAAGACAATATTGGTGATCAAATCCATGATAAATAAGGGCTACCTCAAAGGCTCAAAGCTTACAAATAATATTTTCCTAACAATAAATTACTTATGGCTTTATGGGACATTGAATATATGCATATTGCTTACTTGAAAAACAAGTCTCTTCTTTGGCCCAAAAAAGAAAAAGAAAAAAACAAGTCTCTTCTGTCGCCTATCTGGCAAAGGAAATTCAATTTTCCGATCAAGCCTTCCAAGTCAACTAAGATTGTATTTGGATGAAGTAATTTTAGTTTTCATAGAAATTCATAAATGATGAAATTTAAAATTTCATCATTAAATTTTAATTAATTGCATTTTTTATTGTTTGGATATATGTATGTAGAATTTAGAAAATGACAAAAATTACAAATTTCATTGTTTGAGTAACGGATGTTATTTAAAAATTTAAATAGTGCAGTGGTAAAAAAAAAATTAAATAATTGCAGGAGCTAGAGTTCCCAGTTTTAGGGATGCTTCATGGCTAATATTGATTGATATGAGCTTGTTTCATGCCATTATAGCTGAAAAAGTCGTTAAACCCATGTCGTAACACACACACACACACATATATATATATATATATATACACTCACAGACTCATGTCGTAATATATATATATATACCCATATTAATTAATATGGGTGGGTATATATACTCACACACATATTGATTAATATGTTCACAGAACTTGAACATACCCATGTCATAGCATATATATATATATATTCACTGACCATCGTAAGTCGTGATTAGATTGTGGGCTAACATATATATATATATAATTATTCCTCTACCTATAAATTTTATTTGCAATCTTTTATAAACCTATGTCTCAATTCACGCAGAAAAAATTCATAGATTAACCATCAAATCATATTATAAATCAGAGAAAAAAAAACTCATGAGTATTTGTAGTGAAATAAAATTAACATACGTGAGAAGGGAAACAAACCAGCAAATCTCTTCAGCATAGCACCATGGTGACTGATCTGGTTGGGTTTTTGTAGTTCTGCTTATATTTTTGTAAGGACCGGGTTGCTTTGAGATGTAGAGAAGCACCTATGTACCTACGTTTGTTTCTTGGGCGGGAAGGAAAAATAATTCCCGCTTGTTTTTATGAGTAATTTTGTTTTTTTAGAATTCCAAAATTTATTCCCACTTGGAAAAGAGAATTCATGTTTGCATAAGAATTGTAAAATGACGACTATTTTGTTGGAATTTAAACTCAGGATTTCAGCTCTGTAAATTTCACAAATATTTTCTTCGTAATTTGTGAATTTTCCTATTAATTTGGCCAAATACGGAACTTTTAATTTTCTACGCGTGAAATACTGACTTTTTTTTGAATCCTAAGTTTTTTTTCTGCATCCAAACACACTGTAAGAGAATTGGCTAGAAGCAGAGGAATATAAAATGACTTGCAAGTTTGCTGTTTCTCATCGGCAGAAATATTTTTTCCAACCCCAAGGCCATTCCTTTGCCCATTCTAGTAGATTTATAGTTTTAGTTCATCAAAATTTGAAATCTTGAAGATAAAAACTTCACACTCCTACCTGATTGAGAAGCTCATTATGTTGCCCCCGAGTTGATGGCACGTGGGGATGCTCATTTTTCGTATGGGATTGCCGACAATTTGGATGACTGATGTAGAACAAATGGCAGAACGGTTCATGCAACAACTCGACCGCCAGAAAAAACCTTGAGATTTCTCTCATTTCTCTGGTGGATTCCAGATTATTTCTTAGGGATTAACGCTGGTTTTCCCTAATATTTCTTAATTGCGTGTTACGCTGCGTCAATGACCCAAAATATGAACACTAGAAATATTGGTCAAGCCCCCTAGAAACAAAGTGAGGTTTCATCTTTTCTATGCTGGTCTAACAGTTTTCTTTCCTTGTGAATCGGGAATGAACATAATCTAGTTTTTTTCCCCTCTTTTGGTGAGCCTTAATCGAGTGTTAATGCTTTTAACTGTTTCCGCATGCATCAATTGAGGATGTTTTAAGTGTAGTAGCAGGCGAGGATTTGGGTGAAAATATCAACTTAGACCTCTGATTTACATGGCGAGTTGTAGCCTACTGAAACTGCAGGTAGGACTTGTTTTCTGATTTCAGAGACTTCTTTTTCTTTTCTGAAGCTGGAATGGATTTGATGAGGCATGCATATCTGTTTGAGAAGCCTGCAGTTTGGGGTGTTGGAGAAAGTGATAAAGAAAATTTGCTACAATGTGATGAGCTGTCTCAAGGCTGAAAAGGTTTAAACAACTTTGCTGACTCCATCAAGGCTTGAAGCCTGTTGTCAAGTGTAATAAATACACTCTACAAATTAATGACATGATACTGAGTTATGACAAAATCTCATCTTCCTCATTTACATGGTGTGCATTAGATGGAAAGACAATCTAATTAATTTCATCTATTTTTTAGTCATTCTAGTTTTATCTTTAATTTGATGGACATCCATTCTTGGCTATAAAAATGTTAATATCTTTCTTGAGGCCAGCCAGACAGATGTCCAAAAAAAGCAATGGGAAATTCTATATGCACTTCCTTAATGCTCGCTATACCCCTAATAATTTTAATTACAAAATTTAAAAAAAGAAAAAACTCACCCCGATCGACCCCTGTCCTCTCTTTTTGGTGACCCCTCTCCGCCTGCCGCCACCCATCTCCCTCGGACCCTCTCTCTCTTGCTTACAGGTGCAGTCTCATAATGACATTAGCAACCCCCGCATTCAGATTGGAGGTCCTTGATCATACCATGCATGACCTCATCAGGTGAAGATCTTGGGTTTCTAATATTGTAAGTTTATATAATGGTATTTTATGAGTCAGATAGCCATAGCAAATTATGCAACCCCATATTCAATATTCAATATTCAATGCTCAATGGGATATGATCATTACAATGAAAAAAATCATGAAATTTAGTGTATAAATCATATAACGATGTTAATTAACGAGTTGAGTTTTGAGGAAGGTAGACCTCAAGGTCCTCAACCTCTTGTCTTGGTTCCATGCATCATATGTTTTTTGTTTGGGTCGACTGATTAACTGGCACCCAAATTAGTCAAGCTAGCTCCATGAGTCCCATCTGGTAACAAATTTTCTTCTAGAACCAACAGGAAACACATTATTCTCTCACATCCTGTCATTAATTTCCCAATCCTACCTCGAGAGTAGTTCAAGCAGATTTCTTTCGTCCCATGTTTACATTCAAAATAACAAATTAACAAAAAAGAAAAATAGAAGCACAAAAGAAAGGCAAGTTCACATTAACCTAATTAATGCTTGCATGAAAAGAAATGCAATTCCTAAAAGGATTAGAACTCTGTCTAAATGAACCTGATTCCTTGCATGAAAAGAAAGGCATGCAATTCGATCATAAAAGGATTAGAACTCGATCTGTCTGATGTCTCTAATGTCTCTAATGTACACTCCATTAGTACCCGGCCACCATCGATCACCTGTCTTTATTATTTCTTTTTTTTTTCCAATGGCTTCTTTGCCATCTCTTCCATCCGATATGTGTTTCGAGATCCTAACAAGAACATCCCTCGAAACTCTAGGCCGCTGCAGACTCGTTTCAAAGGAGTGGAACCACACCACCTACGACTCAAACTTCTTTAAACAATTTGTTGAAAGAACCAACGTGGTATCCGGCTTCTTCGTGCAGAGCAAGATACCCAACGGATATTTATCGACGTTTGTGCCCATCGTTCCTAACAATGACAATGATTCGGATTCTTCTTGTAAACTTTCACTCAGTTTTTTGCCCTTTCCAGCTGTTAAGATTGAAGCTGGCCATCAAGGCATGCTTGTTTGTGTGAGCAACAAAAATTGGAAGATTCCTCGCTACCTAGTATGCAAGCCAACCACTAAACAGTGGACAGAGATACCAAACCCAAAGACAAGGTACTCTACTGAGGCCACTGCCATACTTGTGCTGAAATCCAAACCAAGTTTGAGGTACAGGATTGTTCGGTTTTCAAGACCCAAGTCTCTATGCTTCACCTACAAGTCCCAACCGTACAACAATCTTAGATGCGAGGTATTTGATTCAAACTCTTGGGCATGGAAGCAATTGAAAGATGTATGTTTGCCTTACTGTGTTTACTTAACCAAGAAACCTGCTGTGTCAGCATGTGGTGGGCTCCATTGGCTTCTCACAGATAACCAAATATTTTCTTTTTATGCGGACAAAGAATGTTAATTGGGAAATATTTGGGTTACCAAACACAGTAGGATATATTGAGTATATTGAGCTGATGGAGTATCAAGGTAAGCTTGGTTTGATTATCCGCAACAAAGGATATGAGTTCATTGATCTGTGGGTTATAGAAGATTATAAGAATAAAATATGGAGGAAAAGACAAAAATTGAGTATCAGAGCTCTTAATGAAAAGCCGTACCCTTCTCCTGCAGCCCTTTGCAACAGTGATGTTATACTGATGAAGGGACCCTAGCTATGAAGTAATATTTTATAACTTCAAAGATAACAATTCCAAGATAACTCGCTTAGTGAATCAGCCGCATCAAATTTTCCTATTACAATCGAATTCGGAGGGTGCTGCTTTGAGGAGGAATGTCTCATTATATTTGAAAACAAAATCTAAACTTGGAAGTTTTACTAAGCGTCACTATAGACACCTACTTATTCAGAATATAGCGAATCCCACTTTTTAGAGAAAATTACAGATTTGGTCCACTTATTTTATACCTAGTTCAATTTTGGTTCATAATCTTTTTTAAGTTCTGTTTTGGTCCACTAATTGTTTCATTTGTTCAGTAAAGGTCCAGATTTGTGACTTTAAATCCTTTGGGTTGTGTTTTCTTCAATTATAATTGAACTATAAGTTATATTTCATCATTTCTTAGTCATAAAAACAAATTTGGAGTATTATAATCTAAAAGAATTGAGATTAGGTGAAGTTTGAAAAATTGGCAGTTTCGGGTACCCTACTTTGGGGTCAATTATCTTAAGTTTTAGAACTCCAATTTGAATGATTTTTATATGGTTGTAAAAAAGAAATACATAGCTTTAAAACAAGTATATGTTCGCTGAATTTGGGTGAGATTTGATAGGATAAAAAGCATGCCAAATTTGAGAAAACAAATATGGACCTTTACTGAACAAGTGGAACATTTAGTGGACCAAAACAGAACTTAAAAAAGATTGTGGACCAAAATTGAACTAGGTATAAAATAACTGGACTAAATCTGTAATTTCCTCCCACTTTTTATTTTATTTTTTTCTTGTTTATTATTACTTTTCTTTGTTATTTCTTAGATATATAAACTATGTAGCATTTTTTCATATTTAACTGTAAACAATCATTTATAGTTTCTGTACAATTTATTTTCTTAGTTATCCATATATACTACCTTTAAATTATGCCATATTTAACACTTGCTTTCCTTCCATATTAAAATTTTTACACTTTATTTCCTAAATTCAATTCCGTTAAATATTTTACCCTATTAACGTTTAAAAATCAATGTTTCTTTTAGTTTTGCACATGTGGTACTAATTTACTATGTTGGCATCACGTGACATTTTGTCTAAGAGTATCTTTATATTAATCGTCAATTGAATCTGAAAGTAAGAAGACAAAAATACCCCCAAACAAAATGCTATATTGTGCCAACATTGTGTTATGCCTGCAAAACTAGCTAAGAAGTTTATTTTTAACGGTTGTGGAGTAAAATGTTGAACGAAATTAAATTTGAGGGTAAAATGTCTAAAAATTTAGTTTGGCCGACACAATGTCAAGTACAAATAGTTTAGGGGTGATATATGTAGTTAGCCCTTTACCAAACAAGGACAAACTTGGAAACTTCTGTCCAAAAATTTGGGGACTGGGTATCCAGATATCAGGCTTGGGTGTCACGTGGCCCATACGGGTCAATTGGCCTATTTTCCCTTTAGTGAGTTGTCACTTCCCAGTGCCCAATGGTAATAAGGCTGTCTATGTGTCGGTTTGGATCGATATCGGCACTTATCAAACCAAAACCAAAATCAAATAAAAAAATTTGGTAATTTTTTTATTTTGGTATTTTTTGGTAAACTTCAATTTTTGGTTTAATTTTGGTAATTTTAGTATCAGATACTTTTGGTTCATTTTCAATTTATTTCGGTTTATTTTTTGTTTACTTTAGTATATCTTCGGTCTATTTTTTGTTTAATTATAATAATACTAATTATTATATACCAATATAAATTAAAATTTAATCAAATATAATACATAAAATATAATGTTTGATGAATATATTTGTACGAATAGTATTAGTAGTTTAGTATATTATTAGTATTAATTGCAATACTATTAATATTAGTAATAATTTATACTAATATAATTAGTTTAATAATATGTATTAGTACATATCCTATTAATTTAGTATGTAAATATACCGATAAATATGAGTAGATATATATATATGCATTACTTACTTAAAGATGAGATTCTTATTTTCCTAAAAATAATAATATTTATTTTATTAGAGAATGACTCTATATATTAACTCACACTTTTTATAATATTAATATGATAACATTATACAATTATATTTTCTTATAGCTATTTAAGATATTAATAGTTTAATATTTATCGTATCACTAATATAATAGTATTATATAAGCATATATAACTAAATTTTGATAATTATTTTATTTTTTTGGGTATATATTTAGGTCCTTTCATTATAACTACTAAAGTTTAATAAAGTTTTAGTTTAACTACCAAAATATAATTAGATTTTGATTTAGGTACTAGTTGACTTTTCAAAGAGTCTGAATACATAAATACATTCAGTTATCATGTTATTTACGGATTTGCCCTATTAAAAATTACGTTTGTTTCATTTTGATTAATACACTAAAATCCAATACAGATGGGCCCACAAAATCTCATAACCCAATAATACACTAAAATCCAATATAGATAGGCCCACAGAATCTCATAACCCACACATCTTTTACTCAGTCACACACACGCCAAAACTTCACTCACTCAAAAACTCTTTTCACTCTAGAACTTTCAGTAACACTCACGCACGACTCAATCTCTAGATTGTTCTTCACTTTCGTCACTCATTCTTTCATAGATTTCTTTTAACGAAGCTATTGATTCATCACGCCTGAGTCAACACGAAGCTACCTGAGGTGAATTTCTTTATTTTTTATTTTGATTTATTTAGTTTTCATGTTTGAAGTTAGAGTTTCTAAGTGGCCAAAAAAAAAAAAAAAAAAAAGAAGTTAGAGTTTCTGAATCTAAACTCTAACGCTGTTACATTTGGATTCAAGAAAGAAATACCCAAAAATATGAAGAATCTGAATCCAAAATATAGTTGTGAGTTTGGGTTTGAAAAACTTTGGAAGTTCTGTTTCATTATTTTGGTAAATTAGTTTTTCATGTATAATTTGGATCCAAAATATGGTTCGTCTCTAAGTTTTTTTTTTAATTTGTAATTTATTTACATGATTTTGGTTGTTTATTAGTTAGTAGTCTATTTTAAGTTGTGACTGTTGTTTAGAACCATATTAATTTTATGTTAGAGTGACATATGTAAGTTTGAATTTCTGGAAATCTAAGCTGTGACTGTTGTTCAGAACCATATTGATTTTATGTTAGAGTGACATATGTAAGTTTGAATTTCTGGAAATCTAACCTGTGACTGTTGTTCAGAACCATAGTGATTTTATGTTAGAGTGACATATGTAAGTTTGAATCTCTGGAAATCTAAGTTGTGACTGTTGTTCAGAACCATACTCATTTTATGTTAGAGCCAAAGGGCAAATCCGTCAATAATAAAGCCCAATAGAAACTGGTTGTTAGTTTGTGACCTATTCTGAAAATTAACTCCATAAATTAGTAGCCCAACCAAAAAATTATATGGTCTTACTGGTTTTCTAAAACATTATTGGGATTAGGTATTTAACCCAAATTTTCTATATATGTTTTGATTTTTTGATAATAATTGATTTGATTTTTTTCAGTAATAATTTTTAGTAATCGGTTAGTTAACTAGATTTTTTCAGTTTTTACCAAAATCAAACTAACTTTTTTAAAATCTTTTTGATTTTTAATTTTTAATTTTTGAATTATAAAAATTGATATACCAAACCAAAAAAATTGGGTGGGCAATCAGTTAGTTCGGTAAAAATCAAACCAAAAGTCAGTCCTACCCACCCAGTGGTATTCATTTTGGGCCAAAATGGGAATGGAAGCTGTAATTTTGGATTAGGGGACGTCATATATAGAGGCATGAATTTGGAGAAAATCTTGGGTGGGGCTGGAATGCCACTCACCTAATGAGACTACCATTTACATTTTGACATCCGTCATTTTTTAATCCAGCTGGACCCAAACTTCTCTGCTCTCTTCCGCTTCCCTGCCTTTTCTCTCTGCAATTTTTTTTATCCAGCTGCCGTGAACTTCTCCGGCTCCCCGACAACAACCTCCCCTCTCTCTCCTCTCTCCCTTTTCCTATCTCTCCTCTCCTCTCTCTCTTTCTTTTTCTGCTCACTCACTCTCCAATCTCTCTCCTCTCCCTTTCTCTCTCTGCTCACTCACTCTCTCCGATCTAGGTGGGGGCGGGCCGAGATGGGGCTGGGCGAGGCGAGGCGGGGATGGGGCTGGGCAGGGCGGGCCAGGGAGGGGATGGTCACTATCAACGAGTTCCTCCTTTCATTGGCCCACGAGCATTGTCATGTTGGATTCTAAATCCAACATAGGAAACTAGAGTGCCATCGTCTTTTGGAATAGTACACTCAATATGCAAAATCAAACGCATAAAAACCCAACAGAAAAAAAAAAACAATGAAGGAAAATCAAAGAATAATTTATAGAATGAGCAAATGACAATTACTTTGATTTCTCTGAAGGGACTCTAAAGGCTTTTCTCAAGCTTAGAATCCAGCCCAAGAATGCGAGCTGCATGGCGAAAGTTGCGGTTGGTGGCTGCAAGACATTCATGGCTGCCTGGGTGGTGTTGGGGTGTGTTGGGTGGTGGCCGGTGTTGAAGAGAACGAGAGAGAGGAAGGCAGGGGTCCAGCTGGATAAAAACTTGACATGTGTCAAAATATAAATGGGAGTCTCATTAGGTGAGTGGCATTCCAGCCCCACCCAAGACTCCTCCATGAATTTGGGCTCTCTACCTGTTCACAGAATATATATATATATATATATATATTTGTATATATTGTCATTCCATCTGTCATATCAATGTGAGCATCTCTTAATTTTTTTTTTTTTTTGGGCAAGTGAGCATCTCTAAGTTTGTTTATTGATAAGATGATGAATATTCAACGTTACTTGCCGAAAAGGGGGAAAGGAAATGATAATATTCACCATTTGACCAAGTGATGGGGATATGTCGGCTCTCAAAGCTTATTTGTCATTGTCCTATTAACTCTTTCTAATATGTTCACATTCTATATTGTTAAAAAGACAATATTGGTGATCAAATCCATGATGCTCGGTTTGAATTTTTTCCCCAAAACCAATTGTTCACTACTTAATTACTTTGGTTTTTTTCAATAATAACATATATATTACTAATTAATTGAAGTCAACCTTCGAAATATCTGAGATTTTCAACACGATTATCCATTCAAGGTTGCTTTGAATTAGCAGCCTTTCAACTTGCTGAATCCAATGCGTACTTAATGAACCACGACAAAAACTAACTACCTATTCATTGGTCCAACTGATATTTTTTTTCACTTTATTTGAATAAATTTCAAGTTTTCCATTTTCAAATTTCTCCTTTCCCAGATAAAAAAGAAAATTATCTACTTTCCATTAGCCCAAATGTGTGTAATAAGAAAAAGAGGAGCAGGAAGAACATTGTAAAAGTAAGATCCAGCAAAAGAGGGAAGATATATTACATGATTATATCCATTATCCAAGTACATACATACTACAATTTAATGCATGCATGTTAATTTAGCCTTGACATATGGATCATAATCATAAAAAAGCCTAAATATTCATTTCATTAATCAAAACCAAACCTACAAAACACAGATACGTACGTACTGCAAAAGATATCATATTAAAGTTTGAGGTGGCCGGCGATGGTGGAGCGGCAGAGTGGGCAAGAGTTGCAGACGAAGAACCAGGAGGAAATACAAGTGGCATGGTACACATGCCCACATGGGATTCGTTTACCAGTCGACGACTCTGATTGCAAGCTTAAGCCTTCCATGCAAACCGCACAAACATGATCATGACCAGCTGTAGAAGCAGCAGTAGTAGTAACACTTGGCATATTGTTAAGTAGTATCAACGAGTTTGATGCTGCAATATGATCAGCTGCCAAGGGAAAAGATAAAACTTCGTCCAGGTCAAATTGTAGATCGATAGAATATTGCTGGCTTGATATGGTACTGCTGTTGGGTTCTGAAAATACAGTGGCCATGACCAAATTGGGTTTGGACAGAGATGAGAGAAAGTCCAATTGGGTTTCAAGCTATTTGGTGAAGAGCAAGTAAGAAGATGTTAATATATATATATATATATATATAGGGAGAATTAGACAAAGCCTAATTAATTAAAGAGCGCAAGTAAGCAAGTTGATGCTACATATATATTTCCCTTTCTTATAAGTTATACCTAAGGAGTAAGGAAGGAAGTAAAAGATAAGTTGAATGTTATATATATATATATATATATACTTTTCTTTTATTAACACACAGTCCACCCAGTGCAATATTTAACACACTCGGAGGTTGCATGCATTTGCAATATAAACATGTGTATCTGCATTTTAAAAAGTACATATGCAAAGTTCAAAATATCTTAAAAATTGTAAATACAACTTTAAAATTAGCTCCAAATACAAATGCAGATGCATTTACATCTCAAAAAAGTTGCAAATGCACTCGACAGCTTTTTTTACCCTGCCAACTTTGTGCACGAATAAGAGAATGCCTTTTAGCTTAATTTTGTTTTTTGGTGGATTTTTAATTAAAAACCTTGCATTGTTTTTTCCTTAGAAGTAATTTATTATATTTTTTATTTGGAACAGAGAATTTGAAATTGAAATATCTTTGAATAAAGTGAAAAAAACAAATTTACTAGACTAAACTAGTTGGTGAACACTATTATATTGCATGACTTATAAATAAATTGACTACGAGAAAATTAAATATATATACACAAATATTTTGCTTGATAAACTTGACAAATTGACCGGCTAGTGGGCTTCCAAATTGTAGGTGAATAAATTAATAGAGCACGCAATTTGACTTGTGATATTATATATTCAAAGTTTCAAACACAAAGTAGTAGTTGACCTTGTAATTCCCATGACACACACTAGATAAGCATCTCCAACCGCATTGCAAATTTGGAGACTTCTGGGTCATTCTCATTTCGGGCCTGCTTGGGCTTACCCATTTTCATATTTTAAGTTTCTGTTTTATGCCACGAGCCCGCGGCTAAATAATTGGTCATCTAACCTGTAGGCTTGGTTTCCTCAACTTAATACATTTGTATTCAGGCCCAAAACATGTTTCCTAGTTCGCTTAAATTAAGAAAGTTTGGGGTTGAAGCTTACGACAAGGCATTACCAAACACGATTAACCTGCACGGAATACGGATAGCCTAATAATAAATAGGTGAGTATGAGGTGAGCTGTAAACTCAGATGTGTACAAATGTTCAACTTTACATAGTATGTGTGACTTCATGTATTCAAGTTTAAGTTTCAACTTAAGAGTAATATATGCTAGAGATAGAAACTACTTTACACATGTAGTACTTAAACTATAGTCTCCCTAACATTATTGTTGACTTAAAGTTGTAAGAATTTGTTTAATTACCAAAAAAACCCCAAAAAGTAGAATAAGAAATAATTGAAGAATTGTACGTCATTAATTGGTTATTATCATCTAATTGTGATCAGTGCAATGCATATAGCAAGTGGTTTCATCATGTACCCATCATTTTGTACATCAAATTAGACTAAACAAATGATTTTTAATAGTTGTATATTATATAAAACTGAACTTTGGTGTCACAGTTTATTGCTGTATGATGGATGATTCTTTCTAATTAAATTGATTTAAGAAAGACAACCACTCACTTTTTCTTTTCCTTTTTTACCCCTCTCCCTCAGTTTAGTGATGAACTGGTGATCCTCTGTGCGTTGATTAGTAGTCGGCACAAATCTGAGATAAAAATTGCTGGCATTAGATTTGATAAAATCGTAAAATACTTGAACACGCAAAGGGCCTTAAAACGTGGCACAGCCTAATATTAGTAAAACAGGAGGCTTTACCAGATAACTTTCTTTCTTAACAAACATATTCCAACAAATATAATATTTGATTAACAAATATTAATCAGTAAGCTCTCTTGATCAATCAAATCACCTTTGGATTTGCCATACCGTCTGGCCAATCACGTTAGAGCTTGGAATCTATTCCTCCAAAAAAAAAAAATGGTGGAAACTAAAACAACTAGGTGGCTTCAAGTTTAAATTACAATCTCCCCCATCATTAGGAAAAGACAAAAAACAATTAAAAACAAAAGTCTTTGGCTTAAACATAATAATTGAATGATCTGAGAAAGATATTGTATAGAACTGCTGGCATGGCTTTCCTTCTTGCGATTGGCAATTACAGTCACATATGATAAACGTTAGAGAAGCTTTCTTCAAAATACATTCTCAAGCAAACAACTCGCCTTTACTAACTTTGGTCTTGCAATTGTTGGTATGATACATTCTAAAATCACCTTTACTAACCTTGATCAGTCATTGCTTAATAAAAATAACATCCCATTAATTTAAGACTATGGATGATATAAAATCATATTTAAATGTGTAATCTTAAATAATAATTCGCTTGAGTGTCTAGTTATCCTAAAAGAGGGATAATCATTTAGACTTTATAAGCACATTCTTACGTTTTAAATAACGAGCTAGACTACAGACCTCAATATATAATTGTCAGCTAATACCTCAAAAATATATTTTTGCCATAGAAACTTCTATGTAGAGATCTTATTCCATAGAAATAAATAGACGAACTATTGTTTATAATAAAAATAACATAATAATCATGATGGTGATGAAAAAATCTTGTTTATACATGTGATAGGTGATGGGAGAAAAATGAAAAATTACAGTTTAGTCCTTTTAACATTTTTTATTTAAAAAAAAAAGCTTTATGACTTTTTTTTTTTAAATAAAGTCCTTATTTTTTATAAATAAAGTTCTTTGATCATTGACTTGTCAAAAAAGATATGTTTTTATTTTTTTATTTTTTGAGGGTATAGAGTACGGATTAACCTCATACATTCCTATGGTATATAATGAAGTTTGTGGAGGTTGCATATTAGGTTTTAACTTTGAGATTTTGAGCAGAGTTAAAACATTATATAAAGCCGACAAACCATGACTTGACAAAGAAGTAAAAATGTACTGCCGAATAATTGAAAATGATCGCCGACCGCTCGGCGCCTGATATGTGTGAAAAAAATAAAAAATAATAGATCAATATTGTATAATATGAAATTGTTACAATATTATTAGACTTTAGTTATAATTTGAAAAGTCATAAGGCTTTATTCAGTATCATGCTCCTTCTATTGAGGTATACCTCAACTTATTTATGTTGATGTATGATCTTGTTGGGGCCCACACGAGTCGTTTTGTGTCGATCCGAACTGTTCGCAAAGATCATTTTCATTGATAAATCATCCTTGCAAAAAATTAGTTAAATCGGAAATCATTTGCCTATCTAACTTTGATAAAACAAATTGACGAGATATTTGATTCATCCATTTATTCGACCAAAGTTAGATAGACAAATGATTTCCGATTTAACTAATTTTTTGCAAGGATGATTTATCAATGAAGATGTAAAAAATGAACGGTTCAGATTAACGCAAAACGACTCATGTGGGTTATAATAAAGTATATCTCAACATAAATAAATTGAGGTATACTTCAATAGAAAAAGCTTATATTCAATATATTATAAAATTAAAGGACCTAAATGAAAATCTCTCCAGAAAAATGAAGTTTGAGATACTGAAATTTAGAACCTTTATTTCTCTTTAGTAGTAATGCCAAGTCTGGAATATGCAAGTTTTTATGTGACGTTGATTAAGTGGCTAAATAATTTTCGATTTGCATTATTTTTTGTATAAATAATTTTCAAAACTTTTTTCAAAGATAGACTGTACTACTGTAGAGATTATTGAATCAGATTGCCACATTGCGAGATACACCAATGATTGTAGATTGTAGATTGTAGATTGCATAATGCATACCGGACGGGGACATATCTATGGCTACGTGTTAATATACCAGTAGCTATATTAGCTGAGTGCCGTTTGATCTGATCGAATCCTAAATAGGTCCCGTCGACTTGACTTGAACCGCGCCAAAATCCATACGGTCCCACCCACCACCATAGCTGGTTCGCTACGTGGATTCTTGGTGGGTTCCACTCTCTTTTCCCCGCATCACCGTTGCTTCTCTCCGATCCCATCCTCGATCGATCAGGTAAAATTAAAAAAACTACTGTACCACGTGGCATTTCGGCAGGTATCTAGAGACCCGTGTTTCGTAATTTTCCACCGCTTGAAAGTTGAAACATTATTTATTTACTCTTTCGCATTTTCTGTAAAAAAGGTCAAATTTCACCTAATGGGCTGGGCCCCACTTCTTGCCAACGTGCCCCGTATATAGCTAATTACAGAGATGGTGTAACATTGCTGGGTCCACCTCATGCGTATATTAGATTCCTCATGGATAGAGCGGTAACAATCCAGTACAGGCCGTATTGAGGACAATTATGTACAAATACCAAACCGCCATCTGCCACGTCATCCGAAGGAGATTTGACTCTCACGGTTTCACAGCTTGACCGGACAATCTATTGGCACAAAAAGTCGACAGATAATGCGTTAATAGCGGGTGCAGGGACAGTCCGCAACATGTTCGAGCAGAGAAGTACTGCTCTCCAGCGCGGCAGGGCCATCTGAAAGAAGGACACGTAGCGGTGCAGCGAAAAGCAAATGAGTACGACTACAATCAATCCCCCTTCCTCTCTCTCTCTCTCTTCCTCATTCGCTACGGATGCGTGTGTCATCGAACTTATATCTCCTCACACGTGTCGCCTTCCTAGCTGTCCCTTCTTCTCTTATTTTATCCCATTCTCTCTTTGCCTTTCTCTTCTCTCCCCCCCACTCTCTCTCTCTTTCTCTCTCTCTCTCTCTCTCTGGGAAACATGGAATCCACAGACGACGAGCAACTCGAGCGAGTCAACTCACTCGCGTACGTGTATTTGGCTTCTAGCAGCTCGAGCTTGTCCTCACTACTCACCGCGGAAGACTCCAGAAGCACGCTCTCGAACTCAAGCTCCGGTGAGGTCTCCCGGACGACGACGAGCAGCTCCGGGGATATTCCGGCGCTGCTGGTGTCACCGGTGCTGGTGGACCGGAGTGTCTTGACTGGTGGAGAGGAGCTGAGGGTGTCGGCGGCGGCGGCGAGGCCGAAGTGCGTGGGGAGGAGCAACAAGGGAGTGACGTGGGGGTTCACTTCGGTGATTGGGAGGCGGAGAGAGATGGAGGACGCGGTTGCTGTTATTCCGGGCTTCATGTCTCGCACGTGCGATCACGTGGGCGGTTGTACGGCTCCCGGTTCGAGGACCTCCTCCGAGATCTCCCCAGTCCATTTCTTCGGCGTCTACGACGGCCATGGCGGTAATCAGGTACTCTCCATTGGCTATTTTTAAAAATTTTCCAAGAATTTTTTTTTTTTTTTAATTTTGTTTATTATTGTTTTCTTGTATTTGAAAGGGAAGGAAAAGAAAATAAAGTATGAGAGTAAGGGAAGAGCATGTATATTATTCTCAACATAAACACTGTGAACTATGAATATTATTTTTGAAGCAAAGCTATCATTGTTTTTTCTATAAAAGGACACACGTGGCATATGGTTAGTGGTCCACATTAATTGAGTTGTATGGCGGGTTTCGTTTTCAATGTGACACGTGTCTTTATAAACCGTGCAACTTTTCAGTCTCAGTGAGCTGGGGCACGCCCTTTCCTGTTTAGTGAAACCTTTTGGGTGCATAGTGATTGGGGATGAAATGATAGCGTCACCCCTATGCATTGTCTTCTCGTCACAGGCGCATCATGCACCCTCACCGATAAGGGGTGGGACCACCAAGAAATAATGAAATTAAATCTGGGTTGTGTTGACCAAGCAATTTTCACCATTTGGGTACTGGATTTATTTTCATTTTTCAGGTTTTCTATTAGAATCGTCGGTGATCAAAATATAACATTGGCTTTGGCTTTCGGTTTTGTATATATTTTAGTTGATTTAGAATTAATTAATTAATTATTCGCTTGGGTAGCTGGTGGGGCGCTAGTGTGTTTCGTTGTCTGAAGAGGACGAATCACCAGGATCAAAGAGGTTCCATTTTTCTTGGAAAGAAAAATCTGGGTGGGACCATTCTTTTTTGTGCTTCTTGCGTAGGTTTGATAGAGGGACGGTGTTTTCTTGGGTCCGTTTGCATTATTTTCTTAAGAACCTCATTGTGTGCCTCCCTTCTCAATATGTCTCACTCTTCAACTGAATATATTTTGTAAGCTAAGCTTTATTTCTGAAATTTAAAAATTTTAATGGGTTTTTTTGCATGATGAAGCACTTCACTTATGTGCCACCTGGAAAATTACAACAGTTAGCTCTCTTTTTTTATTTTTATAGGAGGAAGGAGTTTTGTGACTTATTTAGCAGATGGGTGTCTAATAGAGTAATAGGCATTATGGTATGATGTTAAGAGTAAACATCGGAAGACTAGAGTTTAGCATATGTGTTTGTCTTGGGCCTCTCCACCTATTGCCAATTGATTTTGGGTTGGATGCTCTAATTCTATCATGGTATCAGAGCTTGGTTATCCGCGTGTAAGGCCCAATGGCCACACGTGCTTCTACGTCACCCAATACAATTTGTTCACGTGTAAGGCTAAAAAATCTCTCCACACGTGCGGGGGCGTGTTGAGAGTAATGTGGAGCAATGTCTCACATCCGAAAACTAGAGCTTAGCATATGTGCTTGTCTTGGGCCTCTCCACCCATTGCCAATTGGTTTTGGGTTGAATGCTCTAATTCTATCAGAACTACCTTGTCTCGTTGACATATTATATTATCAAACTATCAATTGAACTCCACCTTATTTTCCAGGATAATAATAGGATTATTATAGAACCGGAATATCAAAGAGGCCTGCATGTATGACCCTTTTCTTTTTGTTGACTAGACCTCCATGTTTTACTTTGTGGATATTTCTTTTAGCTATCATCTTCATCAAACTGACAGTTTTATATGTTTGCTACAATCCAGTCAGAGTACATTCGACAATCTAGTAGAATGTTAGTGAGAAAAGAACTAATCTGTCCATGTTTGACACCATCCTATAATACATAGGTGGCCAAATATTGTGCTGAGCGATTGCATGAAGTGATAGCACAAGAGTGGGATCGGGAGACAATTGATGGCTATGAATGGCAAAGGAGGTGGGAAGCAGCATTCTCAATTGGTTTTGAGAGGGCTGACAATGAGCTTCTCACAGAGGCACTTGCGCCAGAGATGGTTGGATCAACTGCAGTCGTCGCTGTTCTATCTGGTTGCCAGATTATCACATCTAATTGTGGTGATTCTAGGGCAATTCTTTGCCGAGGGACAGAAACAATCCCGTTAACTGTCGATCAGAAGGTTACATTTGAAAGTCTCTTGTTCTCTTAAGTTTTCAGGCTTTTAATCAGAATTCCTTTTTCTTATATTCTTGCTTCTGGTAATTAATTGTTCATGATGGATTGAATATTTAGACCGTTGCTTCTATCTGCAGGCTTTGTATTAAAATTATAACTTTGATGGTACATAGAAATCAAAGCAAAACTTACATTTCCGAAAGTTATACAGTGTTAAATAAGAAAAAAAAAAATCCTTCTTAATGGGGTTAATAGCATTCAACTTGTCTTCTGACCAAAAGAAAAAACATACAGTAAAACATGGAGAGTAGTTGAAAAGTTTAAAGTACTTGGCCAGTTATTGACATCTAGCTATTGAATTTTCATAAATTGGGCTCTTTCTTAGTATTATTACACTATTTTTCTTGATAAGATTAAGAACACACTGTTTCTTTTTGCTGCTTTTTACAGCCTGATAGAGAAGACGAGCTTGCGAGGATTGAAGGAGAGGGAGGGAAAGTCATAAACTGGAATGGTGCTAGGGTGTTTGGAGTTCTTGCCATGTCCAGAGCTATAGGTTTTCATCTCTATTTCTCTACTTGATTTGCAGTCTCCTGTTTATCAATTTTCAAAGCTTTACCTTCCTAAGAAATTGTTGACCAAGGCAACTATCTGAATATGCTCTTACAATATTAATTTTACAAATGCTATCTAGCCTATTGTTTGTGCTATCCCCCAGGATTAATACCATGTTTGTGGTATAATTGATGAAGAGCCTAGTTCTCCATGCTACGATTGGCAATAATGCTATGACTTGTCTTTTAAGTACTGTATCAGTGTGCAAATAACTGTGTGTTGTTTAATTCTCCTAGTTTCTGGTGCTTCTGGTTCTACTGATATCATAGCGAACCCAATTAGACACTGAAACTAATACCATAATATTCATTTTGATAAATTGTTGTATTACATTTAATCTAAAGCAAGCATCAGTTTATGGTACTTTAATTGAAAGGGGGGGTATGTTTCAGGTGATCAGTATCTAAGGCCTTGGATAATTCCAGTTCCTGAGATTACATTCATGACGAGGACTGATGAGGATGAGTGTTTGATTTTGGCAAGTGATGGACTTTGGGATGTGATGACCAATGAAGAGGTGGGAGAGGTGGCTCGTCATCTTTTAAGAAGATGGCGCAGGTTATCCATTTCGTCTAGTACTGATGAGATTTCTCCAGCACAAGCCGTTGCTGATCATCTCACTGAAATAGCATATGGAAGAAATAGTTCTGACAACATATCCATTGTCATTGTTGATCTCAAACCAAAAAGAAAACGCCACATGAAAGAGGGGAGTACTGCATGGAAGAACAATAATCTTTTTCCCCTTTCCCACAAATCCAATTCTATGATCTCACCCTCTGAAAGTTCAGAGTTGTTGAGGGTTCTTACTGATCCCCCAAGCGACTCACTCCACCTTCAGCCTTCAGCCTTGATCTGACCTGTACAGAGCTGACTACTCGATCCATCGCTTCAAACTGTAACAACCGGAAACCAGTTTGTTACCACAGAACACTTGATGATCAATCCTCAATTTTAATTGGTTTGGTCCAGAAAAGAGTTAGAGATCACCAAGGACACAGAAAATTGTTCGATAATCTATGCTTGGAGATGAAGAAAAGAAAGCAAAGCATGATGGCAAGAGGATTTTCCTTTTAGCTATCTCTTTCTTTCTTTAATTCACGCTCATATATATTTCGGACAATGTGTGAGTGACGGGAATGCAGAAATCTGGGGGAAAATTTTCAAAAGGCATTTTGAACCATATTACCTTCATTAGTATGTCTTTTTGAATTTATCTAGGAAAATATAAGCTTATGAATGTTGCATCCTCAGTAAGTTTCCTACGTAGAAAAGATTAATTTGTTTTGAATCAAACATGATAGAAGTGAAGGGACTAATGGAATTCCTAACGGATTATATATTATGGACGAAGTTTCCTAGGAAGCTTATGTAAAATCATGTACGTATATTTGTCATGTGTTTAAGTTCATTCTGATGTATCCTGGCAAAAAAATAAAGTTCATTCTGATGTATATATTGGCAGTTGGTTCCCCAAATGTTGTCAGATATAATAATATAATATTGTATCATTCAGCAAATGTGTTTCTTTCCATCCCTGTTTATAAATTTTGATACAAAAATACCATGAGTTCCACTCATGCTGAGAGCATCAAAATTGGGCATGGCAATGTTCAATCCAATACAATTGATAGGATTGGATGAGCTGTATGGTTTCAGTCATGTTAAAACTATACCCAACTTACACTTTAACAACAAAGCCACGGAGAATAAAAAAACAAATCAGAGAACAACCTTTCCAACATGTCTCAATTGGACATTTTAGTCAACATTGCAAATAAATATTTAATTGTACAAACATAACCACAATAAACAAAAATACTAAACAAGTAAAAAAGTTCCACAACATGGCTGCAGGCAGCAAGTCAGCAACAAAAAAACCTACCCAAAAACAGCAAGACAGCATTTATAGTAGAGTTTTGTAGTCTGACTCTGACGACATTTCTTGCTTGCTTGCTTTTGCTTCCGATGAGAAACAACTAAAGTAGAGTTTTGTTGGGGGTTTGGGGGTTTCAGGCTTTCCTCTTCTCCGATTGAACGAGTATAAACCCAAAAAATTTGGATGGAAATATTTTGATGGGGAAAGCCACCATTTGATCCAAACATATCGGGTTTTAATTTAATTTTAATGATCTAGACTAATCCATCAAAATCATTGAAACCAATTAAATTGGTTTGAGAGGTTCCGTTCAAATGTACAAATTGAATTAAATTTTGAACACGCATAGAAATAAATGGTATAATCTGGTTTAAGTAATGTGAAAACAGTTTGAAATTATTATTAACTTTGTATTACAATCTAAATCCTCAACAATGATGAGTGTGGTATTCAATATACTCCAGAATCTAGATTTATTATAAATAAGAAAGTAGGATCCAAATCGATATACATTTATTATACAATCTACATTACTTTTGAGAATATATAAAAATAAAATGAATATTTATTCAAATAGCCCACGTGAGCCCGATCAAGTTGATGACCGAGCTCACGTGGACATAAGCGGCTGGTCAAAGCAAAGCCTTAGCAATAATTTTGAATGATGGCAGAATTTCTTGTTTACCGTGTCATATTTGGCTGCAATGTTCTGTTTTTTTTATTTTTTTTGGCCAAGGGCTGGAATTCTCTTCTTCATATCTTTGCATGCTAAAAACTTGTCACTTACTTCCTTTCGGAAGAAAAAAAAAATTGTCATTTACTTTGCAAATGTAAAATGTTCCTCCATTCTTACATGCCCACTGTTTTAACATCACCAACCCAGTTGTTATAATTGCCAAAAAATCAGTCATTCCTCCCTATTTAGATTTTGTAATCTCCACTTTTCAGAATGAGTAAATGCTCGAAGGAGTACAACACGCTTATAAAGTAGAGTTTTGTTGGGGGTTTGGGGGTTTCAGGCTTTCCTCTTCTCCGATTGAACGAGTATAAACCCAAAAAATTTGGATGGAAATATTTTGATGGGGAAAGCCACCATTTGATCCAAACATATCGGGTTTTAATTTAATTTTAATGATCTAGACTAATCCATCAAAATCATTGAAACCAATTAAATTGGTTTGAGAGGTTCCGTTCAAATGTACAAATTGAATTAAATTTTGAACACGCATAGAAATAAATGGTATAATCTGGTTTAAGTAATGTGAAAACAGTTTGAAATTATTATTAACTTTGTATTACAATCTAAATCCTCAACAATGATGAGTGTGGTATTCAATATACTCCAGAATCTAGATTTATTATAAATAAGAAAGTAGGATCCAAATCGATATACATTTATTATACAATCTACATTACTTTTGAGAATATATAAAAATAAAATGAATATTTATTCAAATAGCCCACGTGAGCCCGATCAAGTTGATGACCGCGCTCACGTGGACATAAGCGGCTGGTCAAAGCAAAGCCTTAGCAATAATTTTGAATGATGGCAGAATTTCTTGTTTACCGTGTCATATTTGGCTGCCATGTTCTGTTTTTTTGATTTTTTTTGGCCAAGGGCTGGAATTCTCTTCTTCATATCTTTGCATGCTAAAAACTTGTCACTTACTTCCTTTCGGAAGAAAAAAAAAATTGTCATTTACTTTGCAAATGTAAAATGTTCCTCCATTCTTACATGCCCACTGTTTTAACATCACCAACCCAGTTGTTATAATTGCCAAAAAATCAGTCATTCCTCCCTATTTAGATTTTGTAATCTCCACTTTTCAGAATGAGTAAATGCTCGAAGGAGTACAACACGCTTATAAATGTCGTATACATACTGACTACTTTTTCCTGAATATATATGCTTGGTTTGATTACCATTGTGTGGTACACTCAGCAAGAATGGAGAGCAACACCTTGCGCCAAGAAATTGCAAACATGAGGCAATCTTTCTTTGATGAGGTTTAGTTTTCTCTTATTTAGAAATTACAATGGAGAGCAATAGAATGTAATATTGTTGTGTATGTACTAAAGATGAATAGGGTGGGTATTGCAGGATATTCTTGACAAACACTTTGTGCAAATGGAGAAATTAGAAGACAATGAGAACCCCAACTTTGCAGAGGAGGTCATGACCATGTATTTTAGGGACTCTACTAAGCTCATAGCTGCTCTAGAGCAAGCACTGTGAGTACCCATTACTATATATATAACAATATTAATTTCTAATTTCCACTTAAACTTTAACATTATAAATGATGACGGTGATGATGTGGTTATGTGTTTTTTCACAGGGAGAAACCCCCCTACGATCTCACAAAAGTGGATAAGTACCTCCATCAGCTCAAAGGCAGCAGCGCCAGGTAGGTTTTTCAAAATTTTTTTCCCTTATTCTCATCCTAATTTTATGCGTCTGATTGATATATCCACATAATTTGGAAGCTCAAATTGATGGGCATATATACCTTTGCTTGTAGAATTGAAGCCGCCCCTCCGACTGTCTTGAAGGGGTTTTATTTGAATCTCCCATTTTTCAGATAAAATAATGTTCAAGCATTAGGTTTGAAGGGTTCATAATAAAAAATTCTTCATATTTAGCCGTTATATAAACTTTTTTTTTTTTTTAGCTTGAAAGAGAGGAATCGAACTTGAGTGCATTGTGAGTAATTTTACGACTTTTTCAATTAGGCCATCTAATAACTGCGCCGTTATATGAATGTCTAATAGTTAAAAGAAATGCGTATTTTTACAAATACCATAGAAAATTAATCATCTTCTTTATTGTATTTATTTGGGTACCCATAATCATTACTCATTAATTTTGTGAATTTGTACATTATTGTCATTCCATTCGTAGTGTTGGTGCTAAAAAGGTGTGGATCGAAATCAACCATATGAAGCAAAGTTTCAAGGAAGACGACATGGAAAGGTGATGTTAGCACTTAACAGTTAACACTAAATTTATTTACAAAATGGTTTTCAAAATAAAGGCTAAAAACATTTTTAATTAAATGGTTTCTAGTTTTTTTAACTTGTCATTATAGGCTATTATTAACTTGTCCATTAATGCATGTGAACAGTAGCAAGACTCACTTGCAACAGGTTAAACGAGACCACGCCACTCTTAGAGAGAAAGTAGAGCCTTACTTTCAGGTCTTTCGGATTTAGATTCTCTGTTTATCTACTATTTGTTTTCATTTCGTTTTCGAGAAATAGCTTTTGTTTTTATGCTTTTTATTCTGGCTTTTTCAGATGGTGCGACAAGTTGGGCCTCTTGAGACAGCCCAGCGCCCATTGTAGAGGACAGTAGTGCATGTAAGGGTACACCGTAGTGGGGTTCGAGGTTGCTTATGTGTACTTTTGTTTCTGAAATAAAGGGTTGTCTTAACTCTTAATATGTTGTTAGGAAATCTTGTATGCTGATGTCATAGCTGAGAGAATAATTATGAACTTCAAGTTTCATTACATGGAATAAATGGAATTCTGATTTAGTGATTTATATTTACTCCCTTTGATTTAATTTAAATTACTCTCATTGTGTGTACGAGCACCGCTTTCGTACAAAAATATAAAGAATAATAAAAAGCTTGTGCAACAAAGCATGTATGATTCTGTTACCCAATTTGGTATTACCATAAGACACAATAATTTTTTGTATTAATAGTAGAGTATCTAGGGCCAACATAAATTTGGCACGAACCAAATGTTACATTTGGGCTTTTCAAGTTTCAAGTGTCAACCATCCCTCATTGAACCCAACTGTAAATCCTCAGGCCCTAAACCTAAAGCCACAAAACTAGCCCAAAGGTGTCAACAAACTTCGAGAGTTGACTTGAGCCCAACATTGTACACCAACATAAGCCATTATACACTTATACAGTATATGCTCTTTTACATCATGCACCTAAGTTTGACAGGTAGCAAGGTTAAAGAAGGCACCACGCTTGTGCTTGAGCTGTGCATATGTGCCTCTCTCCACCACCTTCCCATCTGCAACAAATGCAATCATTTCAAGGTTTTTTATGGTGTTGAGTCGATGTGCTATCACAATTGTTGTCCTCCCAACCATGATTCGGTCCAGTGCTTCTTGCACGAGGTGCTCTGATTGCACATCAAGAGCACTTGTTGCCTCGTCTAGCAAAAGTATTGTTGGGTTCCTAAGTATTGCTCTTGCAATTGCTATTCTCTGCTTTTGTCCCCCTGATAGCTGCACTCCTCTTTCACCACATTCTGTGTCATACCCATCCTTGAGGGACCTGCACCAAATAGAAATGTTAAATGTCAAATCGAAGAATTTACCTAATCAATAATTTAGATTAATAGTCTAATAATATAACATGTCAGACTATCTGATAAGAGAATATTTCACCGTATATACTTACGAGATAAATTCATGGGCATTGGCAGCTCTAGCAGCCTCCACAACTTCATTTTCCGATGCGTCAAACTTCCCAAACATAATGTTATCGCGGATGGTACCGGAGTATATCACCGGCTCTTGGCTAACAAGGGCAGTGTGCTTCCTGTACCATTGAACATCTAGCTCTCTTATGTCCACCCCATCCACCTTCACTGATCCTCTCACAACATCATAAAATCTTTGTATCAATCCAATCACAGTTGATTTACCACACCCACTTTTCCCAACAAGTCCAATGCTGGTGCCTGGCTTCACCTCCAAGCTAAATTGGCGCAACACCAAGGTCTCTGGCCTGCTTGGGTATGCAAAGTCCACCTTCTTCATTTCTATCCTCCCAGTCACTTTGTCTAACTTGATTCCACTTGTACCATCTCTATCCCCCACCTAAAAAAGAAAAAAGAAAAACCAAATTAATCACTTTTACTTTTAAAGACAATGATAATTGCACGTACTAATAATTTGTTACTACTTACATTATGAGACCCTGGAATTAGTGAATGCCTGTCAAGAATCTGAAACACTGATGCAACTGCAGTAGCACCCTTGGCTAAATCAGAAGTCATACTCCCAGCTTCTGCTATGACCTTACCAGTGCTGACCAGTATGAAAAATGTTTTGAACACATCCCCAGCTGAGATTTGACCATTTTCAACCAGCTTACCACCATACCAGAAGTCCAGTGCCCATGACATGAATGTTAGGCACTGAGCAGACCCCATGCCAATCCCAGCAAGCCATGACTTCTTCCTGGCCTCTTTTCTTGGAGTCTCCTGAGCCTCATCAAACAGTTGAAGCACTTTTCCCACACTCCCAAATGAAGTCACAATTCTGTGATTGTACACTGCTTCAACTGCAATTTGGGTACTCTGGTTTTGTGCTTTGACAAAGTTTGTTGAAATGCTTGAGAGCAGAACTTTCTTAGTGTAGAAGCATAGAATTGCAAGTGGTTGGACTGCTATCATAACCAGTGCTAGCTTCCAAGCCACAACTAGTCCCAATATCATTGCAATTGTCACAGCTGAAGTGGTTTGGACTAATAGAGAAACTCTGTCTGCTACGAGGGTCTTGACCATGGAAGCCTCATTACTCAATCTTGAACACAATGCCCCACTTGAATTCTGCTCCTCATCAAACCAGGCCGTTTCAAAGGTCAAGATATTCTGCAGCATCTGTAATCGGATTCTTTTCGTGAGCTGCTCGCCCATATACGCAAAATTGTAGTGTTGTAAGAGATTCAAAGCCATAGAGATTAAGGAGAGTGCAGCGAAAATCAAGGAATATGTATGAATTCGAGCACGCATTTCCTCGTGGCTTGGCACAAAGAAGGCCGATATCATGCCACCTACGGTTATGGCGTAGATGGGTTGGACCGACCCGAAGGCTATGGCAGAGAGGCTACCAATTAGGCCTTGCCTCCATTCTGGAGAGTTTAAAGAGAGAAGACGGTAAAAGGAAGTTGGGGGGTGAGACACAGGTTTTGGGGTCTCAATGGCTAATGGGGACTTTGCAAACTGTGATGCAGGGCTTGATCTTGCTGTGCTTAGCCGGCCAGCACTGCTTCTTGTGACCGAAGACACGCGAAAATCCGAATTTTGTTCTTGATCAACATTGTCACAGCTGAACTGTCTCTGTAGCTTTGCTAGTTTTGCATAGTGGCCGTTATGGCGGTTGATGAGGTCGTTGGGTGAGCCTATTTCAATGATGCAACCGCCACTGACCACCGCGATGAGGTCTGCATTTCGAACTGTGGAAAGCTTGTGGGCAACCACCTGATCATCATGTTAATCCAAAAGCTGTGAGACGATGAAAGTAATTAAGCTACTAATTAAGGTATATATATATATGCATGTTTTCATTGTTACCAAGGTGGTTCTTCCCATGGAGGCTTGATCAAGAGCATTTTGGACCAGGGTCTCTGATTCAGAGTCTAGAGCACTTGTTGCTTCATCAAGTAAAAGAATTACAGGGTTCTTGATAATTGCTCTTGCAATGGCAATCCGCTGCTTTTGTCCACCAGATAAAAGTGCTCCTCTCTCTCCAATCTGTCACATACCACTACATATGTTAATCAAAATTACACCAAACTAAGCCATGATCAGTGAAACTAATTTATACCCTTTTACATATATATATATTCACCTTGGTCTCATACCCTTCTGGAAGCTGCCTTATGAAATTGTGAGCATTTGCAGCCATAGCTGCAGCAGTGACTTCATCCATATTGGCCTCAAGCTTCCCAAACATAATGTTCTCCTTGATTGATGTCCCAAACAATGCATGTTCTTGGCTCACAAGCCCCATTTTCGATCTAATCCATTTCAACTGAAGTGTTCTTATATCAACCCCATCAATCCTCACAACCCCATCATCTGCATCATAAAAGCGTTGCACCAAAGCAATTGCTGTTGACTTTCCACTTCCACTGGCACCAACAAGAGCAATGGTTTTCCCTGCTTCAACTTTGAGATTGAAGTCTTTGAGGACCATGGAATCTGGACGAGATGGGTATGTGAATTTGACATCAATGAACTCTAGCTCGCCTCTCATGTTGTTCAACACTAGTCCTTTGGTGTCTTCACCATCAATCAATGGTGTCCGGTCAATCCTGTCAAATATGCGTGTAGCAGCAACAGTGGCTTCTGTGAAGTACCTCAAATCCGGAAGTGCCATTCCCAGGGATCTGTTGTTACATTCATATAATTAAATTGTTCATTAAATTTTAATTTCTAACAATAATTTCTTGTAATTTTCAGTAGATCATCTTTTAATTACCAAAGTAAATAACTAGAATAGTTTACAGTTGTTATTCACACTTTCAATTTGTAATCCTGCACTCCAAATTTAATATTTTGTTATTACTATAAAATAAAAGCACGACAAGCTAGTACAAGATGACAAACTGAAAGTGCGAATAACATTTTCCAAAGTAAATAGTAATTGTGAACCAGCGAGCAATATGATAAAAGCCAATAAAAATAAAAAGTTATATAGTGGTGGCCTTCGAAATAGTGTCTAAGATAAGCATTTTAGTCTCAATTCTTACTTTTCCTATTCCAATTAATTATGTCTCTTCTCTTTTGCTGTAGTTTTGCTCTTTTATTGTTCTTTACTCTACAATTTCCTTTTTGGTACATTAAAGCATGAACTTTGCCGTGACTTCTTCTGATTTTAACTATTTTTTCCCTCTCCTTCACCACCTAGTCTTTACATATATTTTATCTTATGTCAGATATATATCTATTCTAAAATCAAAGAGTAACTAATTCAGCAGCATGAACATCCAAAAATTAGACTTACAATTAGTTAACTTATGAGAACTATATAAACAAGTGGCAAGTCTCACAAATTAATACATATTAAGTACTCTCTCATGGGACAGTCCTATGTGTTTAATGTGTATGTAAATTTCTCTCAACAAGTGATTTAATTGTCATGTAATAAATGTAATAAGAGAGAAAGACACATAAATATATAAGACAATCCCATAAAAGTCTTTCATATCAATCAATCTAGCTCCTTAATTAGTTCTGTGCCATTCACATACTGAAAGCCACCATCAATGTACTTCCAATTAATTGATCAGGTGGGAATAATTAATAACACTAGGTTACTTCATCAACTAAAGAAAGAAATTATAATTTAAAAAAAAAAGTGTGGTCTTCGGCTGGTTAATTCCTTCTACTAATTAAAAACCAAATAGTAACTTCAAATTACGAGATCAGGTTCCATCAAAACGAAACTTTGGATCTTAGCTGTGGTTCAACATGAAATATAGTATGTGACAAATCAATTGATCGAGTTCACAAATTGACAAACTTAATATGTGAAGATCAACTTAAAGTCTAAGATTAATAATCTCTAAAAACAATAAAATGAATTAATTAATTACAATTTAAGATAAGTCATTAATGCAAATCAAGGAGATTAAAAAGCATATTAATGCATGAGATAGATGGAAGCACATACAGTCCACTCATTATGAATGAGATGCCAGCCGCATAGATCCTTCCACCACTTTCACCTCTATACATCACCAAATGGCTTCCATACCATGCCAGAAAAGCCCATATAGCAAACGACAGACCAGTGCTTCCCACAGCAAGACCCTTTGCAATGCCTTGCCTGATTCCCAGCCTACTTGTTCTCTCCAATATTGCTGAGTACCTCTCCACAATTCTCCTCTCAGCAGTGAATGAATACACAGTTTTTATGGAGCTCAGAGCTTGCTCTACAATGGTGTTAGCCTTTCCATACTCCTTGTACGATTTTTTGGACAAATACAGAAGGTACTTTCCGTAGATCATTCCCGGTATGATCAGAAGAAGTAGAGTTGGAAATGCTACCAAGGAGAGTCTCCAAGACATGAAGGTGGAGAAGGCGAGCCCGGAGACGAACACCGAGGAGTGCATAAAAAATATTGGCACCTGAAAATTAAATGAAAAACAAAATAAATACAAACCCACAAACAAAATCTAATTGATTATTTGATCAATTATGTGACAATTAAATTAAACAAGTTGATGTTACCTTTTCACTTAGAACTTCTTGTATGAGAGAAGTATCTTTTGATATGCTGTTGATGACCTCCGAAGTAGTGGCTTCTTGTGAATCGAAGAACCCAACTTCCTGCCTCAGAACAGCTTCCAAGTACTTGTAACGAATCCTCAGCACCTGCCTCTCACTCGTTTTGCTCCAGCAATAACCTTCTGCAACCATTGACATATAGATCTTATATATCTCAAGCTTTCAATTCCATGAAAAGGATCAATGACGGTCCATATGTTTTAAAGGGCTTTCAGATCGATGAGTTTAATTACTTGTTCCTTGTAACTTTTAGGGTGTTTTAACTTTTAGGGTTCTACAAAGAAACTTTCTTTTTTTCTATATTTTTTTTCTATTATATTATATACCGATTTTCCAACTTTTATTGTTAGATCGATGCTAATTATAGGAATATGACGAACTGGGTTTCGTTTAATTGTGCTTCACATCGATCGGAACATGCATGTATTTATATATACCCGGCCCTTCTTGTCCTTGGAAAGAAAAGCAAGAATGGAAAAAAGAGAGAAGTTTGAAATTACCCAAAAAAGCCAGCAGCATTACTGCCAATCCCAAGTAGACAAAGTCTAAACTGCACTGTTAACAAAAACACACAATTAAATTATGGAAAATGTGAGACATGGTGATTTATTAGTTCATTGAAAAAGGAAAACCTAGAGCAGTACTAGTACTGATAGAGAGTGTATGTGTGTTTGACTAAAACTGACCTTTTCAACCTCTTCCATCCAATTCCCATGATTAGTCTGTTGGGTCTGACCATATCCCAAGTTATTCATAAGACGGCTGGCAAACACTAGCAAGCAATTTGTGGACATGCCATCTCCTATAGCTCCAACTGTACCCAAAGCCATCAGCACAACATCAACCCAATCAGCATATCTGAAAATTTTGAATACAGAATTTTTCTTCTCACATCTCCTCTCTTCTTTCTCCATCTCATTAGAACCCATTTTGCAATTCTAGCTCAAAAACCCTGAGTCCAAAATACTGGTCAGATTGCACATATATGTATTTCAAGAATCAGAAGGAGAAGAAGAGAAAAAGTAGATGCATAAAATAAAGAATACAAAGAAGTGATAGGCACATATATAGAAATTTTAATATATATAGCAAAGTGAGTAGCTAGCTAGCAAGTGAATTTCTATGAAGCAACCCTTTATTGTCATGAGCTTTTTATGTGGGCTGTTAAAGATACTCATGGTGGCTATCACTTTCAAGAGCATGAGACCAAAGGGTAACCCATTTTTGGACCAGTGTTCAACAAAGTTGACTATGACCACTGCCCACTGGCCAATCACCTGCCTTTTGTTTTTGTTCCACCAATCTAGCTTTTTGTTCAACAAGGTTTAGTTTAGTTAATTATATATGGTGGTGTGACCTGTCTGTGTGTGAGGGTTACTTTCAACACATGTCGTTTTGGTCCGCTAGCTTTTTCTTAATCATTATTAATTTATTAATTATTTCATTAATGTTGTTCTTTTTTGTTTTTTTTTTTGGCCAAGAACATTAATGTTGTTCTTAAACACATGGCATAGTCTGAACCTTGGCTCCCATTGGCTGTGGCCATTCCATCTTGCGCAACTGCGCAAGCCTTTGTAGTATTCTACGAATAGAAAGAGACGAGACTCAATTTGACAACAATAGCTCTGCTTTCTCAGGTTTAGCAGTCGCACATATATAATATTAGTTTGATTTATAAAAGTTATATACAACTTAAAATTACGTTACTGCCCTCGCAGGCTAAGCTAGTAACTTGTAAAAATTGACCTTTACAAGTTAATACAAACAAAAATGTTATGGCGTAAAGAATTTGTTACCCTTAACATTACTCTAATATTATATATGCATGATCATATTTTGTGTTATGCGTATATTAATATATGCATGACACAAAATATGATCAAAAAACTACATTTTGGTGTATAAATATTTATACACCAAAATGTTTTTTTTTTTTTTTTTATATCAATTATGAATGTGAATTGTTAATTAAATTAACGAATCTTCATTAAATTGATATACACAATGCAAAACCAATTTTATTTTGTTAAATAAATGCAACAAAAGCACCCTTTTTTTTTTTTTGGCCAAACAACAAAAGCACCTTTAATTGATTGATTGCTAGAATATTATGCATGATATGGTAGATAAATGGGGAACTTTCTTCTTCTTTTCTTTTTCTTAATTTTTTCCATAGCATATTCCTCCCTATTTGTTAATTAATTAGTTGGGGTGATCTTCATGCCATGATCTTATATATATCCTGTCGATCACCAATCCATGTCCTTAGCTGTATTTTTGTGTGGTGGACTCTACTCTCCTCTCTCAAAGATCGACGTACGACATATATAGTTCCCTTATATTTTTAGATTATTTCTCTTGTTCTTTTTATTTTTCTAGTATATTCAAATGTCCAACATTTAAAGAACAAATTAAAAAGCTCAACATGACCATGCATGTTGGTAGGCTAACCTACATACATGGACAAGGGGTTTGATCTATTTGGTATACGAATTAATCACTTATTTAAAGTTTGAAAGACATATTAATATTAGTATATACTAGCTAGATGAACATAGTCTGAAAACTCAAAAGCAAAGTCGTTCTTCAATTAATGCATACTTAATTTAGCTATAAATCAATCGACTTTATTTGTATGATGACCTGTAGATGATTTGGCTTCCTTTTTCATCCAATTAGATCCCTATATTTTTTTTTTTTGTCTGAATAGTCATTCATAGAGAGCCCAAATTATTAGGTCCATATATTAAGTGACCAAGAATCTTCCTTTGCACACGTACATACATAACAGATGGATGTTCCCCTTTGGCTATTGTATTGTATCTATATAACCTAATTAGATCAGCAGATATATAGATATATATTCCCGGCCCCATGATCCATCATATACAGACTTGCATCATCATTATCACCAACGATCGAGTTTGTTTTAGATATATGACATGATCTCCATAGGAGATATATTCGAGATCTCTCTGCCGTCCATTCTGATCGTCCTTATACCATTTTGGTATATAAAAAATGTAATACGATTTTAGGAATATTAAAAAAGTAATACTCCACCATTTTTTAGCTATAAGTTATTAATAATGAAGTTGGTGAATTAGCTAAAAGTTAATTAGTTGCATTAATCCTGGGTCCTTGGATGTCATTTGCTTATTGTTGTAAGGCATACGCATGTATCATGTGCAATGTGTGATAAATGTTGTGTGTATTTATATATTACTTATTTTTGCAGAGGGAGAATATGCATGGGAATTTTGATATGATTCTTCAGAGTGGACAGAAGCATCTTATAATCTTTGCAAGCCTTCCAATTAATCTGAATCTAATTCTCAGATTGACATGTGGCATTAATTAATTGGGTACTTGATTGATCCCGTTTGAAAAATTATCTGAAATTTGTATTCTATTGTATATGTAGGAACACAACAAGTTAGCTTTCACACGTGCAAAATCAACATATATAACTGATCTTAGCCTTCGATCATAATTAACTTAACTGCAGAGAGATCAATGTTGAAGGTCCCGGCTTTCTCGGCGCAATCTGAGGTTATGTAATAATAGGGGGGAATATACCTATAACAATAATTAACTATATAATTAATTTGAATTAGTGGACTTAATAAACAATAACATTTGTCAGACAATGTGGAGGTATCATTTTCTTGGCCCACCTTCACGGCTTCACCTATATATAACAATTAACAGATAGTTAATCCTTTACATACATATGGTCATTAATTATTATTGATCTCAAAAGCTCATCTTTCGATAAATGGTGTCAAAAATAGTGAATCTCAAAGTGGAATGCTATTCATCTTCTCAAATTTACTTTCTTTTTTACTGATATTCTTCTTTATTATTTTCATTTTACAGTATATTTTCATGATCAAAACCGTTTATTTTTTAGATAATTGTTTGAGATCATCTCTGTAAAAAATCAACTAAATCGAAAATCGTTTGATTATTTAATTATTATCAAATAAACAAATGATGAATCAAATTGTCATTAAAACCGTCTGTTTATTTGATTACAATTACATAATCAAACGATTTTCGATTTGTTTGATTTTTTGCAGAAATAATCTTTATAGTTGGATTTAAAAAATGAACGATTCCGATCATTAATTGACATTGCGAAATGAGAATAATAAATAAAAAGGTTGGTGAAGAAGGTAAATTAGAGAAGGTAAATAACATTCCTCATCTTGCAAAAGCTAGCTCATGCCATTTGCCAACATTAATTCTAAACTTTTTGCTTTCAATACATATAAATGAGAGTATTAATGTATGTTCATTAATTATAAGATGTTTTTTTTGTAAGAATCATATGAATCATGTGCCAAAATGGAGATTAATTAAGAATGGTTTATGGTTCTGTGACTTCTGTCTAATCTAGTAGGCCTTCCATGATTAAAAAGTTAATTGGTAATTTTAAATTATAATGGGCATTGGGCAAGGTAGGCCAAATTTGAAGCCGACTCATTAATTCATTATTCGCTGCTTTTTAGGCAATCCATGAGAATGTTTGAATCTCTCCCACTCTGAGTTAATAATATAAAACTTGGGGAATGGAATCACAGTAGCCGTAGTATCTGACTATCTACGACTCTGCCTTGCGATTCCGAGTTTTTATGTATATATGTCGTCCTTTTATTCTGTTGGTGGGTTCGTTAAAAGGTCATCATGGTTAACATCAATTAAACTGCACTTAAGTACTTAACAAGACAATTAATTGTTTTTATGTATTTAATGGCACGTGACTTTTTCCAGGCAATTAATGGGTTTGCAAAAAAAACTAGGTTTTGCTTCGGCTGCTTGGTGGCTTTGGTTCTACAGGACCACAACAAGTGTGCTTTGTCTTTGTGGCGAAGAGGCAATTAAAGTATGTTTAGATTATTTATTAAGTTAGTTCTTAATTGAATGTGTAGTTTATATTCAGTTTAATTTGATGACATTTTTTTATAAATATTAACATGACAAACAACGTACATGAAAGACTGAGAAATAGATTAATTTTTTCATAAATTAACTTATTTGTATGAATTCATTAGAAAAGGAATAATTTAATTTTAAAATGACTACAAAAAGATTGATATGTGATTTGAGATCTTCAATATGACATGATTTTAACATAGTCCAAAACATGGAGCTATGAAGATTGAAGGCTTAGCCTAGCCTAGCCCTAGAAGTATGACTTCGTTCCTGTGAGTTTTCTTAAAATAATAATAATAAAAAAACCAAATATATTTCATACGTATGTATGCTATCAAATATGAATGTCATAATCAAATCATAAACATCATTAACAAACCAATCACAAGAACATAATTTTTACAAGAAGCTAAGAAAATGAAATTTATAGATTAACTTATAAAGTGGGATTTAGAAAAGAGGTTGGCCCTACACTCTTTAATTTCAGTCCGCAAATTTTTATGGTCAGCGTTATAGGATAAAAAGAAGTTGATTAGAAGATAAATGTTAGGCTTAGCGCTGAGTGATTGGCAGAGGCATCATGATTATTAGTTGTATGTAGTAGGGATGAGGAGGGACCTCCATGATGAAAATGCAAAGATGACGACACAGAACGAAAAAGAAAAATTGAAAGATGACGAATGCTAGAGAAAGAGGAGATATATAGCTCCATTATTTTGCACTTGAAAATGAAAGCCAGGCCTTCCATCACATCAAGTACATATATAAAATAGAAGGTCGGTACAAATGTTATTCAGGCTTTGAGATTTATGTGTAAATGCCATTCAATTTTTTAATTGTGACAATTAATCTTTTAAAATTGTACAAATTTGTCATATGCCGTTAATTTCATCCATTCACCCCTTAAAATTAAGGGTATTTTTGTCAATTTATCTAAAAAATATTTAATAAATATATAAAATATAATATAATTTTGGGTACTTTTTTGTTTGATGATGCTGGGTGGAGAAGAAAACTTTTTTTTATTCAAAGTTTATAAAATATTAATTTTGGATTTTTTTTTTGTATTTTTAAATATATTTAAATAAAAAATTTATTTAAAATTCAGATTTAACAGAATATTCTAATTTAACAGAAAATATAACAGCAGATGACAAATTTGCACAGTTTTGAAACATTGGATAGCAAATTGTCGCAATTAAAAGATTAGATAACATTTACCCACAAACCTCAAAGTCTGGATGACATTTGTGCAATAAAACCAAAATAGAAGTTGGCACTCATTTTCTTCTATTTTCCATCTTCACGTACAGTCTTCACAGATACATAAGTTTATAAAGTAGAGGTATAATTAATGGGCCAAGGGCCCACGGTGGATGGGCTAGGGCCAATACAGGATTGTCTCTTTGTTATTATACTTCAATCCATGCAAGAATTTCTAATTATGGCAAAGCAAAAGAATGAATGCTGTCAAGCTCACCCACTAAAGCCTTTACATCGGGCCGACTGGTACCAGCTGGAAAGCCTTTAGACAAAAATTTAATAGTTAAAAGGATACTGACTTGTATACCAAGTGAATAAATAGTGTGCTTCTTATTAATCATTGATTTTTCATTCAAAATAAGCTATAAATGGTATACTTGACATTGAGTTCCAACTCAGTTCTGTCATGGATGATGTATTATCAGTTTATGAAGAATGCACACAGGACTACAGGAGTACAAAAGAATGCATATATATGAATTTGAAATGCAAATAATGAATGCAACTCTTCCCACTAGATCGATGCCTCAAAACTTTTTTCTTCTCTAAGTTTTCTTCCTTTGTCACAATGCTTGCTCATTTGTACATTTCGATGCCTCAGTTTTCTCTCTCAAGATTACAACAAAATACACCAACCAGCTTATTAAGCTAGAACAATACTTGGGTCACGCCGGCATTGCCAAAATCAAAATTTGAGAGGGTGGGGTGACCTTGAGGTACCCCCAAGGGGTGACCCAAATATTGTTCATTAAGCTACGCTTGCTGTCATAGCCGGGAAAGGAATTTCGGCACAGAGCCTTCATAATTTATTCGAGCAACTAATTCTGTGAGGTCAGACGAAATTAAATAGGCCTGTTCCCCGAACCATCTCTTCCACCACTAAGAAAATTGAAAACCTGCCTCAGATTTCCTCTAGATGGCCTCGCATTTACTACATATTTACAGATAACTATGAGTCTTCTCCGCATTTCCAATTTAGTAATGCATGTCTCCCTGAACAAGTTTCCACCATCAAAGGTTCCTAAAACAAAATTCGATGAATCATGAAAAAATTTGTACATTCACACACACAGCACAAAGAGAACATAAGGAAAATCATTAAATTCTAATTGAATTGGAAGAAATTGTGAGCAATGTAAGAAGGTATACCTCCATCATCAAATAATGATGTCAAGATTGCCAGACAGACGCATACACTGATATCTTCCCCTAGAAGCAGAGGATTTTTGGAACATATTAGCACACATAATGTCATGTAAGGCTGGCCAAAGAATAAAAAAAATAAAATTCATTCAATTTTATTCTCCAGCTTTAAGTCATATAATGTAATTAGTATAATAATTCTACAAAACTGTGAGTGCTTGAAATCCTATAGTATGAAACAACTGAGCTTAATTAAAATTTAAAATGCTTTGTAATGCACAATGGAATGATTTCATTTCCACTCAAAATGGAATTCAACTAGGCAAGAGCTGAGAAGTCTTTACCATTTTGGCAACAAATTAGAAGTGTCTTCCCTTTGCTTAGATTCAACTTTGCAAAGTTCACAGCAGAAGGGAGATTATGTAATATGGAGAAGCGATCAAACTTTGACGTCTGTCCAGTAATCGAAAGTTAGTGGAATAAATACACAATGAAAATGGAAATAAGAATGTTATCCGATTATTGTTTTGAACTCACCACCATAGGAAGATGCATATATGCCTTAGAATTCAGAAAAGAGGCAGAGATAGACTCCTGATCACAATTTAATATGCAATCAACTTTAGACACTGCAGCTGCACCAAAAAAGGTAGGGTAAGCCATGTGAAAAATATGACAAATTAATGAATTAATAATTAGATAATTCTGCTGATCAAAGCTAGATAGAAATGAGAAACAAAAGAGTGAAGCAGATAAAACATGAACATATAACAAGCCTGCCTACATCTGATGACCGTAAAATTCACATGCACATATGAATGCAGCCCAAAATGAAGGGTTCGATTGTATGAAGTGGAATAAGAGTTGTTAATTCAGCATACCAGTTTGAGAGAAGCCTACAGCAAGATTAGTCGAACCGAGCCAAGACATACCACATTCTTCATCAGAAGAACTTAGACCAATACTTATGTTTGAGACATCGAAAGCTAATAGTGATTCATCCTGCAAACAATGAACCGAGTTTGCTACTGACTTTGGGGCCTTGACAGTGACCTGAGGAGAATTTTGCCCCCTTTGAGCGCGATACACCCTATCTTTTTCAACAATATCAGCTACCATCTGATTACACGAATCCGGCCCTATGTTTATAATATCATAGGCCTGATTCCAGAAAAGGGTAGGTGTTAAACCCCTTGCCCAACTTTCCTCATCATCACCAGCTCCTGGTATATAATTCCAACTAAATTGTGAACTCGTCCTGTGTTGTACAACACCACTTGAGGAAGAGGCAGAGACTAGAATGATGGGTGTGAAATCCCAGGAATCATGGTCAGGAACTTCATTCAACCAAATGACACTTCTTTGTGATATCCATAGAGGGCGCAATGGCTTTTTCAAACAAGATGCAAGAGAGGCAATATCAGCTCCACTGGAATCCAATTGTTGGGTCCATTCTTCTAATCGTTCCTCAATAGAAGCTTTCTCTGTTGAAGAAACCCAAAGGGGAAGATGCAAGGAACAATCCCAATCAACATTGACATGCTTTGTATCTTGAGAATGTTCATTAGAAGTATGCGACTCCTGTTTAGAAGCAACAGAGCAGCTAAGGACTCATAAACATAATCTCAACAATTAGGACAAGTTTGAAATTTGCAGAGGAATGCATTTCATAAAAATTTCTCACCCCTTGATCTAACATAGGACTCTGAGGCATTTTGTTGAAATGGTTGCGAATGGAGCGATTCAAAACGCAAGTCCAAATGGGAATCGTTTTGGACATGCTGTCCGGAAAGCGCTTCCCTCTGCGAGTGGCATCCACAATAAAACACCCACCCTTCTGTCCTAACCCAATTCAATCACAAGTCAACAATACAGAAATTTGTTGAAGAAAAGGAAAGAAAAAAGAGGAGAAACCTGCAAGTTGAGCGACATGAAGGTTGAGGCGGGAGGTATTGAAGGACCAATTATTGGTGTGGCCGTCGGTGGATTTGAAATAACATGTGGAGTGGAAGTTGGGAGAGTACCAGAGGCCACATCGGAGATTGGCGAGGAGAGGAAGGTCGGGCCATAGCTGCGAGATCTCGCCGACGAAGATTGAGTCCTCGTAGATCGACCTGAGCGCGTTGTAGAGGCTGTTCTCCTTCCGCTTTATGGTCCTGGCCACTCTGTAAATGCTCTGCTTTGTGTCATCGTCTTCCATAGCAGAGAACGTTGCTTGCTTGCGGCGTAGCGCGTCTACTTTAACAACGTTAGGGTGTAGTTGCTGACGCGACGACGCTATAAGATACGTAGTTTGTTTTGTTGTACTTGTGTCATGTGGTCGTTATTTCAACGACATTAGTATAAGTATTAACTATTAAGTAGTAACTCATACGTAGGTTTAAACAGCGTTGTACGGCTTTACTTGTTTAGTTACATGATACCACTTTAGTTTCAGTCTTTCAGAGTATGTTAGGGATAGGTCAAAAGGATACACTTCCTCTTATCAATCAATCCAAATCAGACAAAAATAATAATCAAGAGTCCAAGAGAAAGAAAAGAAGAAAGTTTGAACTTGAAATCCACACACTCAATACAAGTAGATCAGTTTACATCTTGACAAGAATCAAGAGGAAGACTAGATTCGTCAATCTAGAGGAGCACGGACATTTGCTCATTAATTTTTATCAGAAACTCCATTCAATAGCACAGTCACTAATCTCCATTGGCTTTTCTACAACTTTTGCTTCTATTTTTTGCAGCATTCTTCAGCACTCCTACTGTAGAGACTGATGAAGCTGGATTGATGGCCTTTCTTATTTTGAAGATGTTCCAAGCTGTGCTGGCACAATGCCCTGCGGTTGCAAACACATCCTCAGTGGCCTCCCCTGCACTTTCCCCAAACCTGGTGCTCAAAAACAATACGAATTCAAGTCCAGTTACATAAGGAACAATCAGTTATATGCAAGAATATAAAGGAATTTAAGTCCTATTTTCATTCTAGTTTGTACTTTGTATATATGAAATATTATTGCGTGACAGTAACCCCACATGACATGTTTGATGTCTCGTATATATGTGTCATTACCTCTGGCTGACCATTCTAGTTGCGGCACCGGAGGTAGCAGAAAGAGCTTGTTTCTCCGCAACTTCAGCAGCATCCAAAATCTTGTCTGCAATTTTCAGAATGGACCATTTATATATGTAAAATTTGATGTTATATCCTTTGCCACTGTAATTAAAGAATGTATGAATTCTGAACTTACTGATAGCATCAAGTGAAGCCAAGAGGACCTGTCCTGGAACCATAGCTATGAATGCCTTCCCTGCTTGGGAATTAACCACAGGTCCCACCACTGATCCGGTCACAATGCCAACCCCATCAAGCATAGATTTGCTTATCTTTGATGTCATCTTTGACAACTTTCTCACACTGAAATAGCAAAACAAAAAATGCTTAAAACCCTTTCATGCTCTCACAAAACATTCTAAAGAATTGTGTAGGAATTTGGAACTCTACCGTTTCAAGTTCTTGTTCATGCCACTCTTTTTTGTGGCACTAGAATTTTTGCTACTATTACGTTCTGGTTGTTTGACAGAACTTTTCTCCTCAACAGTACGAGTCAATGTCATTTCCCCTCCTTTTTGAACCTGTTCTCTTCTCCCAAATCATGAAAATTATTGTTAGATGTTTACAAGAGATTAATTGGACAAAGATTGAGCTGAAAATTAATTTGAAATGGATTTCATTGATGCATTAATATAAAGCTCCTAAGCAATCTAGTATATATGTTGTAGTGTTCATAAGGCCAAAAACAGACCTGATTGGTGTAAGCATTGCTACAAAGGAAGATCCCCTTGACAATCTGACCAGTCCCCCCTGCAATTGCTTTGGCTAACACATTGTTATAGTCTTCAATCCTCGGAGCATACTCCTTCCAATCAACCCCTTTATTCTTGGTCGATGTCAAGCCAGAAAAGCACGAGTGCTCTTTCAAAAAAGAGTCCAGAAATCCCAAATTCCTTTCATACTGCTCTGGAAAAGTCACACCATAGCTCAGAGGGTCACCATCTTTCATGGGCAAAGAGAAGAGATAGTGCAGAGAATCAAGCTTCACCACAGGCTCATCTTTTGTCAAAGGCCACTGAAGCTCTTCACCAACCTTTATTATGGTGGCCAGAGATATATTCCCGTCCAAGATGTTCTCGAGAATGAACTCGCCATTAGCGAGCTCCACAGTTTCTCCTTCTTCCATGAGGTTGACTCTGCATCCTGGGATTTGTAGGAGGATTTGTTGCTGGAGATTCTTGGGTTCTGGGTATTGTTGAAAAGTAGTACTTTCATAGGGTGGTGCTTTCATGGGAGATGAGGTTTTGGATTTGGAACTGCGAAAACTGAAGCAACCCATTATTGCTGTTGTGAGTTTCTTTCTTTGTTGGGAAGGAAACTGTTTGTGTTTGTTTTTAAGGGATTGGAGCAGAGAAAGATGAAAAAAGGAGATGGGTTAAGAGGAAAAGTTGTATGTAGGCTTGTAGGGAGATTGATTCTTTGTTTGCACTTTTGCAACTTTATTCTATTCCTGTAGGAGAACTTTGTGCTAAGGTACTGTGGCTTTCGGTGGAGGAAACTTTAGAGTATGACAGACTGTCTATGGACTATGATAGTCGGTAAAGCACAGACAAACCTAGCAGTTTGCAATTTGCAATTTGCATAGAAGTAATAAGTTTGTGGTGTGAACCCAAGTTGATTTCAGCCTGATCTGCACTAAATGGTAGAGTGTTGGGTTGTTATGCTGATGGGTACACACACAGAGGAGGGCCTTTATGTAATCTTTTTTGGAATCATCATGTTGATTGAGCTGAGACAAGCTCACTTTGACTTCTAGGCTAAGAATCTAATCCCATGCCACTTCACATATATAGATATTTGTTCTTGTTTAGTTGTGATGTAGGCGCACAAAGATTGGCTGCTACTATATATAATTATATATATATATATATGAGCAGCAGGCTTCAGTTGCGGGATCCCGCATCCAGCCTATTTGCGGGAGAAGTTTGCTGGCCGTTGGATCTCATTAAAAGAGATCCAACAGTGGAGGCTTTAACCAAGAAATCTAACCCGCATAACCCACTTAACCCATCCCCCAACAGAGAAAACCCACACCTGAAGAAGAAAACCCACCCTTGCGCCCACGACCCAGCAACCGACCACCACCATCACCCAGCTCGCCGTCGACCCCCCCTTCCGACCTAAGCTTACCGGCGAACACACCAGGCGCCGGCCACCCTCCCGAGCTCACACTCTCCCCTCATTCTCTCTCTCGCCCCGTGTCTCTCTCTCTGCTCTCCCCCTCTGTGCGCAGCACCGGCCATCAACGCCGGCCTCCCCTCGCAGTCGCCACTCTCCGGTGACCTTCCCTCAGGCCGGCGACCTCGCCCAGCACTCCTCCAGCCAGCCCAGCCGCGCGCACAGAAAACCCAGAAAACCAGCAGTTTGGCTCGCCTTTGTCTCGTCGGATTCTGACCAATTTCCAGCGCCAATCACCTCCATTTTTGGTGAGATTTCTTCCTCTTCCTTTGGGCTTTTATTTTCCTAACTGATATTGATTAGATTCGAGTATATAGGAATTTGAAAATTTTGGGTTTTGAAGCCATTCGGGTTGTTCTTAAATTTTCGGACTAGAGGGCTATTTTGTTGATTTGAATAATAAATTCTATTCCTAGGAACCCCAATTGTGGTTTAAGATTGAAGGATTTGAGTGGGTTTGAGGAATTAGGCATTTCTTGGTTGAATTTAGAGTTGGGGCAGCCACCTTGGGTAGCACCCATAGTAACTCCGAACCCCCCACTGCCATTCGTGAAACTACGGATTATTTCGGGTTTGTGAAATGTGAAAAACAGTGTAGGCTTCTGAATTTGTTCTCTTAGTCGTGTAATGTTTTTTTATGGTTTTCTATATTCTACATTTACTGTTTTGAGGGTGAAATTCTACTCTGCAATATCCAAAAGGTTCAACAATGGCACATGAACTTCAAATTCTGTATTAATTTTGGTTTTGCTTTTGCTTTTGATGGCTTGTTTCTTAGACAAAGCAATGGACACACACACAGAGGGTTTAATTATATTGCGTTTCACGATTTTTCTTTTTTGAAACATATATCCATATGGGTATGTGAACAATGTGTATCTAGTGTCTGTTGTTTTTGCTTTCATATTTATGCTATACGAATTCCAATATATTGACCCGAATTCGCAAGCTTTAATATTGATGTGTATAATTAGTATACTTAAGTGAAAGTTTGCATTTCTTCTGCATATAACCTTGGATATACTCTGTTGGCTTCTCCCTGTTATGTTATCATTAGATTCTCTGTTGCTGGTTAGAATTGAATGCTGGGGGGTTGCAGAATACTTGTAATCTTAAAAAGAAGAGTGAGGTTCAGCCCACAACCATTTATAATTTTAAGTGACACCATCAGTTTAGATAATGTTCAGCTTCTGTTCTTGCTTACCATTTTTTTTTTTTTTTGAATTTGTAACCTTATTTTGAAATATTTGCTGACCCTTTGAATGCGTTGTTGGATTAATAGACCAAGATAATACTTTTGTGGTAACAGTTTAAGTGATTTTTGATGTTACTTGAATAAAAATATGTATGCAGGGCAGCTTCCATCCCCAAAAGCAAGGATAATACTTTTGTGGTAGCACTATTCATATTTCTCTGTACATGTATGTTCCTCTTTGTGGTTCTCTGACCTGTGCTTTTTTGTATCTCATGTTTTTCCTTTCAGCAGACCTCCATTGAGATAAGTAAAATACGCACTGAAGGGGACCATGTGCTTACTGTGTTCACTGGAGAATGCATGACATGCAGGCAATGCACATCAGGTAAAAGCAACATATGTGAAGTACTGGGGCTGGAAAGGAGAGGTGTAATAAGAAGTCGCTAGAAATGCAAATATATGTTCCTCTTTGTGAAATAAGAAGTCGCTAGAAATGCAAATATATGTTCTGTTGGTGCAGTGGACTATTTGTATCTCCATTTATGGTGCTTTAGGACAAATATTGATTTGAAAAATGTTAAGTTTGACATTCCAACTCATTCGAAGTTTGTCTTTTTGCATTTTGATTACATACAGTAAACATGAAAGTGATCAGAGCATAGTTTCTCGAGCAATGAGATAATGTACTTGTGTTTAAACTTTTCTTCAAACATAATCCAATTTGGTTGGTGATTTTAAAGTTATGTGGGTTGTACTGAATGATTCTGGCTTCCAACACAAAGACAAAGAGCTTCATACCAATTAATGCAATAATCATTCTACCAAGAACATTGTCAAATTTTTAGAACACACATGGCCATCATTCATACATAACCATTACAAAAGTAAGGATTTGAATACCTCATTCCAAAGCAATAATACAACCAAGTTTGTTCTTGTTACAAAAGGAATAAACATTACAACAAAGTAACTTTAAACATAAAAAACATCAAAAGTAGTACAACAGTTTTCATGAGAAAGCCAAATCTAGCTTGGTTCCTCCTCTGGAGTTCTTCCTCAAGGGCTACATTTTTTCTTGAAATATGGGCTACCTGTGCAGATAATCGAATCACAGTCTCGTTCAAATTTCTCATTGTTCGAAGCTGTTGCTCAATTACATCAAATCTTACTGTTAATTCATGAACGTCATCAATTAAATTCTCAATAGCCCATATAAATTTCCCACAATTCATGCATGTCCAAAACAGACGGTTTGGATTCCTATCTGTTTTAGACATTTTCAACTCCAAAACACTGCCACACACACATTGTTGTTGTCTTGGCCTATGTTGAACTTCACTGCTACTGCTTCCGCTACGATTAGACATTGTGGATTTCACTGATTACCACTTTGAGGCTGCCTTCCGCTCTTGTGCTCTTGTGCCTGGAGAGAGAGGGAGAGAGGGAGAGAGTGAGTCAACCACTTTGAAAAGAAAAGAAATTAGTACTCAAAGTATTAAGGCAAGGAGTACCACAGCTAATGTGTAAATCATACCTACTTAAAAGTGGTGAATGCTAAAACTGAATACGATACAGAATTAGGGAGAGAAAAAGATAGTAATCAAAGTACGATATCCAATCTACGCTATTTGATGCTTATCAATGTAAGGTATCTAAATATAAGCCATTTCATGCTTGAACTAGAATCCCAATGCTTAATTCTTAGGATAGAATAGAATTCCATCAAAACTTGCTTTTATTGCATATATTTGAGAGTTAAATATGAGAACAATCATTCTGTTGCTGGAAGTAATTAAGTTGGGGAACACTTGACAGATTTAAAAAATTGATGAGTTCAATAATTTCCTACAAGTGCATTCTGACTTCATTAGGATTTTTCAACATAAATTGGATTGTTCTATTTGGTCCTCTACAATTAAAATTCCCCTTATTATGCTAAAGTGTTCTCTTATCACCGTCAAACAAGGAAACAGAAAGTAACCAGAGAAACAAAAAAGGAAGAATGAGCATTGAGCCAAGGGAGCAATTTATACAAATAAATAAATTCTGATTGAAAAAGTGGGGTAAATTTTTCTTCTCTATCTCTGCCTCTCTCTCAATCCATTCGTTGGCAACATCAAGGGGACACAATAGAGGAGAGAAGTTCTCAGGGCATTTTCATAGCCATTCATAAAGACACTTGAACAAGGTAAGCCTATGAGCAATCAACAAATCAAAGAAAGCCTATGCATTTTCACTTTCAGCATTAACCTCTATCACAAAGAGTCTTTTGGCACCATGAAATTATTTCACCATATCAAAATAGCATCCAGAGTAAGAAGCAGAGGAAAAACCAAACAAAAACACTTATAAGAAAGTAACCAACAATGCAGCAACCAACAATGCAGCAACTCTTTCAATACCAAGCACAAATGCCCAAAATAATCCGTAGTTTCACGAATGGCAGTGGGGGGTTCGGAGTTACTATGGGTGCTACCCAAGGTGGCTGCCCCAACTCTAAATTCAACCAAGAAATGCCTAATTCCTCAAACCCACTCAAATCCTTCAATCTTAAACCACAATTGGGGTTCCTAGGAATAGAATTTATTATTCAAATCAACAAAATAGCCCTCTAGTCCGAAAATTTAAGAACAACCCGAATGGCTTCAAAACCCAAAATTTTCAAATTCCTATATACTCGAATCTAATCAATATCAGTTAGGAAAATAAAAGCCCAAAGGAAGAGGAAGAAATCTCACCAAAAATGGAGGTGATTGGCGCTGGAAATTGGTCAGAATCCGACGAGACAAAGGCGAGCCAAACTGCTGGTTTTCTGGGTTTTCTGTGCGCGCGGCTGGGCTGGCTGGAGGAGTGCTGGGCGAGGTCGCCGGCCTGAGGGAAGGTCACCGGAGAGTGGCGACTGCGAGGGGAGGCCGGCGTTGATGGCCGGTGCTGCGCACAGAGGGGGAGAGCAGAGAGAGAGACACGGGGCGAGAGAGAGAATGAGGGGAGAGTGTGAGCTCGGGAGGGTGGCCGGCGCCTGGTGTGTTCGCCGGTAAGCTTAGGTCGGAAGGGGGGGTCGACGGCGAGCTGGGTGATGGTGGTGGTCGGTTGCTGGGTCGTGGGCGCAAGGGTGGGTTTTCTTCTTCAGGTGTGGGTTTTCTCTGTTGGGGGATGGGTTAAGTGGGTTATGCGGGTTAGATTTCTTGGTTAAAGCCTCCACTGTTGGATCTCTTTTAATGAGATCCAACGGCCAGCAAACTTCTCCCGCAAATAGGCTGGATGCGGGATCCCGCAACTGAAGCCTGCTGTATATATGAGAATAACTTATCTCCGCAGCTGGTATCCCCTCTTTCTATCTCTCTCTTTTTTTTACTTTTTTTTTTTTTCTCTCTCCTTCTGTTTTCTTTCTCTCACTACCGTTACACAAACTTGCCCTTATCATAGAGACATGCAAGTTATTATATATAAATATATATAGGCTATTCTGACCACCCTCCATTACTAAGTTGATCACCCAAACATATTTTAGACAAATTTTTCATATTTTATCTTTTTTTGTAAAAAATTATCAAATCACCCAAACTCATTTGACAATATGCTACCGAAATATACTAATGAGTTCGACAGCTTATGGCCGAATATAATGACAATGTTCGGAAAATACTGCCGAATGCCTTTTTCATTTTTATTCGGTGGTTACTTACCAAAAATTTCGCCAATATTCGATAGTTAGGTGCCAAATAACCACAAAAATTTCGACAGATAAGTGTCGATTGACTCGACGAATAGAATTAAAATTTTCATTTTAAGGATAAAATTAAAATTTAAAAATAAAATGATTAACTCAACAATTTAGAATGATCAGAATAACATGAACCATAAATATATATATATAAGCTTAAGTATATTTTCATCCATGAACTATAGGTCTATTTTAAATTAGTCCAAGTATTATGAAATGTTTCAAATGAACACATAAACTAAATAAAAGCATACAAAATACCCACCCAGCCCCACCTAGCCTCAACCCAGCCCCTCTCTCCCCCCCTCACCACCAGCCACCCGTCCCACCCTTTCCCTCCCCCTTCTGCCACCACCCAGCCACCGTTGTTCTTCTCTCTCTCCCCAGATGGCACTTCTGAGCATAGAATCTGAATTGGCTGTGAGTTTGTTTAGTCTCACTATTGATTGTTACAACCTCATCAATCACTACCGGAGAGTTCTCAACTTTCAAGCACATCTTTCAGCATTCCCTGGTTTTCTTCTTTGACAACCCAGAGAAACTGAAGAAGATGAAGTAGCTGAAACTTAGGCGGACAAGAAACATAGTAGCCAACAGATATATCAGATTCGAACATTCAACTTCAGTATGATGATGCAAATAGAATTCAATGCACCTGACAGCATCATCTCAACTTCAGTCACAAGTTGTACTAGATTACAGATAGATGGGGTCAATTTTATATCATTTCAATAGGACAAATAGAATTAGAAGCCCTAAAAGCATAATCTCACATTCAATGCTGAATACAGTAAACATACCTTTTTCTTTGGAGTCATTACAGGTTCATCCTCATCCTCATCTTCTTCTGATGAAGACTTCTCCTCTGAGTCACTGCTGTCTTTCCTTGAAACTTGAGAGGGCTGCAAGATTGCAAAATCAGCATGACCACAAATTACCCCAACAATACAATCTAATGCTTAAGGCATTGCAACTTGTAATTTTACACCCAACAAAACCAAAAACTGAAAGGAAAAGAAACATCATATTCATCAAGCCATTATTAACATTTAGAGTGAAGCCATATATGTCAACAACGCAAAAATGAAATATGAAGAATCTGATACAATGACCAATTAACAAACAGACATAATCCAATCAACACAAATTAATGAATGACAAACCAAACCTTGGCGTGTCTTCTTACCTGTCTGCAATTGCAAACACACACAAACGAAACGAAGAAAAACAAATCACAAACAATCAATGGAAACAAAGAAAAATATACCACAAACGCAATCAATGAGTGAAATACAAATAACCTTTCTATTCACTTCGTGGTTAATAGTCTCATCATATCTCACATGCAGATAGAAGGTGAGATTCCTCTTCAGGTTCCTTTTTGTTATGCGGCTCCAAAAGACCTAGAAAGTAAGGAAGCTATTCCAAGATTTGTAACCAGTCGTATACTTCTTTCTATAATCATCACATCCCTTGCCACTCAGCATAGACTATGCATTGGCGATGAGGCTCTTTTTTTGGGGATCACACTGCATCCGTCTCTGTTTTGGCTTCAAACTATCCTGGGTGCCACCCAAATTCCATATACTACATTGATCACTCAGGAAATGTATTACAACTCATGCATGAGAATCCAGATTCTGAAGCATTTCAATATCATATGGCAGGAGTTTTCAATTTACAGAACGGAACCAATGCACTACTTTACTCCAAGAAATATTATTTGCCCGAGTGCATCAGAGGACCTGCACTTTGGTTTATGCAACCCGTTTAATGGACTCTTCTTCTAGCTGGCTGCCTTGCAGTTCATGATCTATCTTAATTATAAGGATATTTATGTTTATTTAATTATTATGTTGTGCTAACTTTAGATTAGAGCTAGGCCATGGCCAGTAACTCTCTCGCTCTCTCTGTGTCTATATTTATTTTATGCTTCACTACTTGTTAGAGTTTTGGAGTATTACTTATCACGCCCACCTTTTATATCTATCCATTCCATCCATGCAGTCTTATAACTTGGGAAGTCTGAATGTGTGTGCGGTTGCTATATCGATCAATAATCATAAATAGGACAGTGGGTTCTGTTTTTGTTTATATCCAGAGGCAGTTCATCTATTCCTGTAATTGTTATTGCAGCTTCAATTCATAGCAACTCTTGGTTAAAAGAGTTGAGGGAATTTGATGTTGCTATATATTGTAAGTTTCTTTATACATCTTTTAGCATACACAACTCATAAGCACAAATCAAATATATATATGTATATGTTCTGCATTTTATGAAATAATCATGCTGTCATAACAGGTAATCACGCAGCAACACATACCTGATGATGCCATGTCTGTTTTGCAGGTATTTGACTAGCAGTCCAGATGCACACCAGTTGCTCGATGATAAGTCACAATGCACAAGTCTTCCAGCCAGCACAATGCTTCAGAACTTCACACGAGATGGGGCAGTGAATGAATAGCTCAAGTAATTGTGTGGCAGGGGACCTATGCTTTATATAGTGTCTTGAGATCCCGAGTGTCCTCCCACTAAGGTACCTCTCTCTCAATCCTAATTAGACTCCTATATAAAGACTTATTTAGTTATGCTTAGTATACAACATATAGCATTGGTATCCAAGTAATCCTAGTCCATATTGGTTTAGGATTCCATCCTTATGTGGACTGGTTATGTAATGGTTTAGTTAATCTCCTTATTACTTGCTGCTTAAGTAAAACAATTAGTTGAATCCTAGTAGAACAAGGCCTAATGTCCATGAGCATCTTACATTCTCCCACTTGGACTGGCATTGTTCATGATCAACCACTTACTGATAGTTTTAGCAAGTAACCTGTAGTTGCGCTGGAGATATTAACCAAAACCCAAACTTGGATCAACTTAGTCAAGATATAATCACAAACACCAGACTGTGAGAAGTTCTTAGGCTATTTCGTACCTAAACAACTCATAGTCATTGATGATGTAACTATGTCTCACCTCAGTCATAAATACTGAAATTAGTTTTTCAGAATTTGTCGATTCTTTCATAAAACTAATAATAAAAATTCGGTCCTACTGTATGAATTGTCATTCTGTATACAATTCCTGTAAGGTCATTTGCAAGACAATTATATATACATAATCAATTATAATATGCATGCTTATATCTGAAATATATATATATATCTGTACATGTATCACTACTTAAGATTGAACTGAAAGTGAATACACTATAGGTGTTAAATTGAGCTATTAAAACTGCAATCATGATAGGTATAGCTCAATCTTCAACAAAAATAATGCAAAGCTTAACTGAAAAGCATTAACATACTGAATCTTTAGTTTGTTTGGAAAAAATGCAACAAAATAAAAATACTTAATAGAATCAGTCAGAGATGTTTTATCTCCTCCTTTCTAAAAAAAAAAAAAACTTCTCAAGGCTCCCACTCAACAGCTGCAGCCATACTTTCAATTACTCCCATGTTTCTCACATGTTGCTTAAAAACTCCCACTGAAAGAGCCTTAGTAAAAGGGTCTGCCAATTGATGTTGAGTGCTAATATGCTCAATCTGCAACTCACCTGCCTTAACACTTTCTCTAACCATTAGATACTTGGTTCCGATGTGCTTGGACTTAGATGTTCTTTTGTTGTTCTTAGAGAAACTCACAGCCCCGCTATTATCACAATAAATCTTTATGGGACTGGTTATTGACTTAACCATTTTAGTTTCTAGCATAAAATTTTTCAACCAAATAGCATGTGTAGATGCTTCATACACTGCCACATATTCAGCCTGCATAGTAGAGGTTGCTGTCAACGTCTGCTTGACACTTTTCCATGATACAGCAGCCCCTCCAAACATGAAAACATAACCTGTTGTAGACTTAAGGCTATCTACACACCCTGCGAAGTCAGAATCAGAATACCCTATTAACTCCAGCTCATCCATTCTTCTAAACACTAGCATGTAATCTTTTGTCTTTTGTAGATACCTAAGCACCTTCTTACCAGCAACCCAGTGAGCTTGACCTGGATTGATTTGGTATCTTCCCAACATTCCCACAGCAAAAGCAAGGTCAGGTCTAGTACACATTTGAGCATACATCACAGACCCTACTAGAGAAGCATAAGGCTTGTCTTTCATAAATTCCTTTTCTTGCTCAGATGTAGGACATTGTTCTTTACTGAACTTGTCACCTTTTGACATAGGTGAATCTCCAGCCTTGCAATTCAACATGTCAAAACGTTTTAGAATCCTTAGAATGTAGGCTTGCTGTGACAATCCCAGTAGGAAGTTCTTTCTATCCCTTTTAATTTCAATTCCTAAGACATAAGATGCTTCTCCAAGATCTTTCATTTCAAATCTGTCTGAAAGAAAAGCCTTAGTCTCAATTAGTAGTTTTTGATTACTACTAGCTAGGAGAATGTCATCAACATAAAGAATTAGAAAAATAAAGTTGCTCCCACTGGTTTTTAGATAAATACATTCATCGGATGAATTTTCTATAAAACCATTTTTAGTAATTTCTGAATCAAATTTGACATACCATTGCCTTGAGGCCTGTTTCAGTCCATAAATGGACTTCCTTAACCTGCAAGCTAAATGTTCATCACCTTCCTTTATAAATCCTTCTGGTTGAGCCATGTATATCTCTTCTTCCAATTCCCCATTAAGAAAAGCAGTCTTGACATCCATTTGATGTAATTCCATGTCAAAATGTGCAACAAGAGCCATAATTGTCCTAAAAGCATCTTTACTAGAGACTGGAGAGAATGTCTCATTGTAGTCAATTCCTTCCTTTTGAGTGAAACCCTTTGCAACTAGCCTAGCCTTATATCTCTCTATACTTCCATCTGGATTCTTCTTGGTCTTATAAATCCATTTACAACCTATCATTCTGAAACCTTGAGGTACTTCAGTGAGTTCCCACACGCCATTTGCATACATAGACTCTATCTCTGCATTCATTGCTATCTGCCATTTTTCAGAATTTTTGTTGTTCATGGCTTGTGAAAAATTTCTTGGATCGGTGTCTTCTCCTATGTCAAACTCAACCTCCTGCAAATAGAGCACATACTCATCACTTGATATTGCTGGTCTTCTTTGTCTTGTGGATTGTCTTCTAGGTACTTCCTCATTTTGTGTCTCAGCTTGATTGTCATTATGTTGCATGTCGATATGGTCATGAACTTCATTGTAAATTTCCTCAACTATAGGCTCTGCTGGCAGGTTGTCATTTATTTGGTCTTCTGGTGCTGTATTCACTTTATCCGAAAATGAATAAATCAAGTCTGCATGGTTTTTCTCTAAATTGCTGTCACCATAAAATTTATCCATATCAAACTCTTCTATTGCAGCAACATTAGATGTGGCATTTTCATCTATGAATTTGGCAATGCTAGTTTCAACAATTCTAGTGCTTTTGGATGGACAATAAAATCTGTAACCCTTTGATTTGTCTGGATAGCCAATGAAATAGCAGCTTGTGGTTTTGGGGTCCAATTTCTTTTCATTTGGGTTGTATAACTTTGCTTCTGCCTTGCAGCCCCAAACCCGAAGGTGTAGTAGCCCTGGTTTTCTCCCTGTCCAAAGCTCAAAAGGGGTCTTGTCTAACACTTTACTCGGTGCCCTATTAGATATGTAGTTAGCTGTCTTTAAGGCTTCCCCCCATAGGAAACTAGGTAATCCAGTGTTGCACATCATCGACCTAACCATTTCCATAAGGGTTCTATTTCTTCTTTCAGCCACTCCATTTTGCTGTGGAGTTCCTGGTGTGGTGTATTGGGCTTTTATGCCATGTTGCTGCAGGTACAAGGCAAATGGCCCCATGTGTTGTCCAGCCTCAGTGTATTTCCCATAAAACTCTCCTCCCCTGTCAGATCTCACAATCTTTATTTGCTTTCCAAGTTGTTTCTCAGCCTCTGTTCTAAATATTTTAAAAGCTTCAAGTGACTGTGATTTCTCAGAGATGAGATACACACTGCAAAACCTGGAAAAGTCATCTATAAAAAGAATAAAATAGGAATTCTTGCATATGGTCTGAATCGAAAAGGGTCCACAGATATCAGTGTGAACAATTTCTAACAACTCACTGCTTCTATTTGCTCCTATCCTTCTGGTCATTGTTGTTTTCCCTTTTATGCATTCTATGCATTCTGCAAAATCTGAGAAATCAAGGTTGGGAATGATGTTTTCTTTAATCATAACCTGCATTCTTACTTTAGAAATATGACCGAGCCTCTTATGCCATAAGACTGATGAGTTTTCATTTGTTCTGGACCTTTTATTCATTGTCAATACATTTACTTCATGCATTTCATTGTGTATGTTAGTTTCAGAACATACCAATTTCCAGTGATCATTGATAAGAGCAGCATTACCAACCAAAGAAGAATTTAAAAACAATTGCAAGCCACTTTTATTGATAATAAAATCATAATTCTTCCTAACAAGTTGAACAACTGAAACCAAATTCCTACTTAATGATGGGATTACAAAAACTTCATCTAAAACTAAGACAAAGCCTGTTCCTAAACTAATGCTGACAGCTCCTATGGCCTTGACTGCAACTTGCATCCCATTTCCTACTCGAATGTTAACTTCATCCCTCCTTGGTGTCCTCCTTCTTGTGATACCCTGCAAAGAATTTGCAATATGGATGGGTGATCCTGTATCAATCCACCAAGAATTAAGGGAAGAATCAACTAAGTTAACTTCGAGATAAAAGCAATGGAAATTACCTTTCTTTATCATCCATGCTTTCCACTTCATGCAATCTTTCTTAAAATGGCCAGGTTTGTGGCAGTGAAAACACTTAAACTTAGTGGTTTTCACTGCCTTTAGGCTATCTGAAATTGGTTTGGAGCTGCCAGCCCCATCAATTGTTCCTCTTGGTTTCGAAAATTGCTTCTTGTTCTTAAATCCTTTCTTCCCATTATTTTCCTTATGCACGAAATTCACTTCAGCTACTGCCTTACCCTTCTTGTATTTTTCCTCAGCTTTGACACACATACCAATAAGCTCATTGAGTGTCCATTTTTCCTGTAAAGCACTGTAGATGTCACTGAGGTATTCATACTGCTGTGGCAGTGACATCAAAACCTGATGGACCAGAAACTCATCAGCTATTGGTATCTTTAATGCCTTCAGTTTGGCTGCAATATCAATCAAGGACATCACATACTCTCTCACACTTCCCCTGCCATCATATTTCTTGTTAGTCAATGCAGCCATGAGGTTACTGGTTTCAGCCTTTTCGGACTCTTTGTATTTCTCACTGATGGACTCAAGATAGGCTTTAGCAGAGTCATTGTCCTCAATTCCTCCCTTTACAATGTCTGCCATGTTTCTTTTCATAATCAGAAGTGCCATTCTGTTGGCCTTTTCCCATTTCTCAACCTTAGCCTTTTCATCCCTAGTACTTGCAGCTGTTATTGCAGTTGGTTTGTCTTCTCTTAATGCTAAATCCAGATCATTCAAGCCCAGCACAATTTCAATGTCTTGCTTCCACTTTTTGAAATTGTGACCATTCAGAGGTTCAATGCTTGCGAAACTCATGGATGCTGATGAATAAACAATAAGAATAATGTTGAAACTTAATAGATATATTAGTAATATACCCCAAAACTTCAGATATTTTTCACTGCATAAAAACAAATTTGTGCTGTTTTACACAATGAAAAATAATATGATGTTGCATTCCCTCATAATATTTCTTGTTCTAAAACTCCTTCTGCAGTTTGTTTAGCAGAATTAGCAATTACAAGAAGGACTGATTTTTATAAGTGGACTTGCAACCTGTATATGAATTCTATATCTTAAGTGTTCAGAGGGCCTGATCTCTTGTAAAGAGAGCCAACAAAAACCTAAAATATTAGACTTCATTCTTTATGATGTCGAAATCTGTCTATTTTGGTTTCAGTGATTATTATGCAGAAGGATTTGTTATTTCTGCATAATAAAAACTGAACTTAATACCAAATATATTAATGAAGTTTCAACTTCAATCATGCAGCGGATTAAATTTATACTGAACACCTTACCCTAGTCTAACCTTAATACATATACTGAATTACAATTGGTGCATAAACTAATTTTGGTGAACAAGCAAGTTACCAACAAGTAATGATAGAATAAGGTGAAAACTCAAATTGTAAATCAAGTGCAGAATTCATGTGCTTTTCCAGGATCAAAACGATAAACAAATATTCATTATGAATTAGGTAGTTGGTATATGAAGGTTTGTAAACAACTTCAGATATAATTACAACTCGATTTTCTTAAACTGAAACAATAACTAGAAAGATTTGTATCTGTGTATAATTAGCTCTGATACCACATGTAAGTTTCTTTATACATCTTTTAGCATACACAACTCATAAGCACAAATCAAATATATATATGTATATGTTCTGCATTTTATGAAATAATCATGCTGTCATAACAGGTAATCACGCAGCAACACATACCTGATGATGCCATGTCTGTTTTGCAGGTATTTGACTAGCAGTCCAGATGCACACCAGTTGCTCGATGATAAGTCACAATGCACAAGTCTTCCAGCCAGCACAATGCTTCAGAACTTCACACGAGATGGGGCAGTGAATGAATAGCTCAAGTAATTGTGTGGCAGGGGACCTATGCTTTATATAGTGTCTTGAGATCCCGAGTGTCCTCCCACTAAGGTACCTCTCTCTCAATCCTAATTAGACTCCTATATAAAGACTTATTTAGTTATGCTTAGTATACAACATATAGCATTGGTATCCAAGTAATCCTAGTCCATATTGGTTTAGGATTCCATCCTTATGTGGACTGGTTATGTAATGGTTTAGTTAATCTCCTTATTACTTGCTGCTTAAGTAAAACAATTAGTTGAATCCTAGTAGAACAAGGCCTAATGTCCATGAGCATCTTACATATATATATTCTCTGTTAAATCAATGTATCATATGTATATACATGCATGCAATATAGGTGGTCAATGGAAACTAATAGCTTGCAATATACATGCATGCTATATATTCTCTGTTAAATCAATGTATCATATATATGTATATATACTTGTTGCCGGAGATTTTTGGGTTCTTGGTATTGCTGAGCAGCACTTTCATTGGGTGGCCGGTGTCACTGTTTTCATGGAAGATGAGGTTTTGGATTTGGAACTGCGAGAACTGAAGCAACCCATATATTATTGCTGTTGTGAATTTCTTTCTTTGTTGGGAACTTGGGAAGGAAAATGTTTGTGTTTGTTTTCAAGGGATTGGAGCAGAGAAAGATGGAAAAAAGGAGATGGGTTAAGAGGAAAAGTTGTATGTAGGCTTGTAGGGAGATTGATTCTTTGTATGCACTTTGCAACTTTATTCTATTCCTGTAGAAGAACTTTGTGCTAATTATAAGGTATTGTGGCTTTTGGTGGAGGAAAATTTAGAGTATGACAGACTTTCTATGGACTATGATAGTCAGTAAAGCACAGACAAGCCTTGCAGTTTGCAATTTGCAATTTGCATAGAAGTAAGAAGTTTGTGGTGTGAACTCTAGTGTGGGTTTCAGCCTGATCTGCACTTAATTAATGGTACAGTGTTGGGTTGTTTAGGCTTTAGGGTACACACACACAGGGCCTTTATGTAATCTTCTTTGGAACCATCATGTTGATTGAACTGAGACAAGCTCACTTTGACTTCTAGGCTAAGTAATCTAATCCCATGCCACTTCCTATATATAGTTATTTGTAATGTAGGCACACAAAGATTGGCCGCTACTATATGTATAGCTTTTGGTTGTTGTTGCGGCATTTACCATAGTTTTAGAATGATTTACATGCACCTATGACAAAAGTTCGACTCTCGTTCTCCTCTTCCGTTGAATAAAAAAGTTAAAGATAACGAATTAATATGCAAAACATTGTCAAAATTTTGTTTAGGCCCTAACATATTGTCACTAAACATAGGTGTAGTTACTGCATCTAGTACTAGTGGCTAATGCTCATGTCATTTCTACCCAAATCATTTTGTTCAAACTTACATCTTGTTTTGTTTTTGTCCGGCAAAAAAACCACTTCCACCTTGTTTGAATTTGGGCCACTTGCTCGGAGCCCAATGAGGCCCATTAGGTCCATATTGCAACATTATCATATGATATGGACCCTCCCAAGTTCCAGCTCCCAAGTTCATCAACCTCCGCCTCACTTCACGGGCCACACGATCACACCACATACAGTCTGTGTAAGTCTAAGATCTCTGGGAGCGAGTCCGCCATTCGAGCTCTCCGTCACCGTCGCCGGAAAACCCACAAACACATTCCTTAAAACCGCAGGTCTATCTCTCTCTATCTCTACTAATTGGTTTTTGGGTCAAATCTGAAAACTTTGAAAACACATTTTGATGACGACATGACCCATAGAAACACAAACCCAGTTGTTTTCTCAGTCACTGTTTGCGCTTAACTACCTAGTCAACCGTTTGGTTTCAAAAATGCTAGCTCAAACAATGCCTGGCTTATGTTTCTTTGTTTATGTTTATCTACTATTCTACTTCTTTCCAGGACTCTTGGATTTGATAATACAAGGAGCTCGAGCATTATGTAAAATTTGTCACATTTCTAATTGGTTTCGTTTGTTTGTTTGTTTGTTTTAGAATTCTGATTGAGCAGTCTAAGGAGCTCAGCTTGAGATATGTTGATAATTGGGGCGGTATTGGTTCTGGGCATCGTTCTGGGAATCTTCATCTTCATCTCACGTGACTCAAAATCTGGTATTTTCTCTTTTTTTCTTTGATGTCATTCTTAAAGGAAAAAAATTTACTAGGTTTGCAGAAGTTAAAAAGTTTGAACCTTGACAAATAAATCTGTTTCGAATTGGTTTATAAAACAGAAGATCTCTTTGGGTGCAGGGCGTACCAAAAGAGTTCAGTCAAATACTAAAGATCAGAAGGTATGTTAATTATTAATAACCCCTTTTTTTTTTTGGAAATACCAATGAATTTTTAAGGAAGTGCTTATGTTATTTTAGACTACTAAAGCTGAGACATGTTTTAAATGACCTGTTTTCTTTAGACAGCCAAAAGATACACTAAAGCTGAAGTCTCTTTGCATAATAAGAGAACTGATTGTTGGATAATTCTCAAAGACAAGGTAACAATGTAACATCATGATTTTTTCAGTTGGTTCAGGTCTCTAAGTCTCTTGTGTATCTTGTGTATTCACACTTGTATATTCCTTGTGTAAACAAAAAAACTTGGTAGGTATATGATGTTACCTCATATGTAGAGGAGCACCCAGGCGGCGATGCCATCCTAGCACATGCTGGGGATGATTCAACTGAAGGGTTCTATGGGTAAGTGCTCCTTGTGACTGAATGGTTTCCTTTTCATTACTCATTTGGAAATAATTAGAAGAGCATTATGTTTCTCCACTCATTGTTGCTTCCATAAATTTTGATGACGATGTCTCTTCAACTGATCTTTTAATGATCAAAGTTTTCACTGGCTGTGTAGTAGTTAATGTAAGTCACTGGGATCAACTACTTATGTTTAAGTCAGAAAGCTTTATACTGGGTGTCTTGGCTGTATGAAAATGAAACCCAGACAAGATACTGGTCAATTGGGAATTGATATAGATTGCTTCTCTCTTAAGATAGCACTACAGACATGTAAAATGAACCCCTACTTTGACTTCTCTCGTGCTTTGGATCCCAAAGTATGCTTTTGGTATTGACATACATAATGAGTTGTGACTTTTTCTTTCTGTTATCTTTACTAATTATTGATGTATATTAGCGCATTTTATTGCATTTCAAGGTTATGGCAATGATGATCTTGACATTTTCTTATTGATCTTCACTTTTCATGTGGTAGGCCACAACATGGTACCCGAGTCTTTGACATAATCGACGACTTTTACATTGGATATCTGGAGCTGTGACCAATTAGAGTCATTAGTTTGTATAATCAGTGGGAGAATGTAGTCTGAGATTCCTATTCTTCTTTTTGCATTTTTGTCTAAGTGCAGCATTGTTTCTGTAGACACTCATTTTCTAGTCAGTTTCAGTATTGCATTTATCACCTGTTCGTTAATGGATTTGGTTTGTCATCTAATGACATGTTCTTCCTAAAGAATTCTCATTGCAAGCTCCCCGATAACATTTTAGATTTGTATCCGCTACATTACTTGGAAATACAGTGTTTCTCTGATCAGTTTCGAGTTAGCCCAAATAATGGAGGGTGGAAAAATTGGTTAGGATTAGTATAGTTCAAGAGTAACATCTTTTTCAATGTAACAAAAATAAAAACGTAGTTATTGGAAGGTTTCACATACAAAATGCACATGCTTTGTATTCTGCTGCTAAAAGATGAGCAAAAGGTTCAAATTAACAAATCTGTAATTGAGGCAAGATATCGTGGTAAGACTTTAAGACCATAGGAATATCACATCTCCACTGGCTATCATTTGAATCTCAACTGTAGAAGAATTTAAGTTACAGAACTAAGAAAGTAAAAAAAAAGAATGAGATTGCAAATTACAAGTCAACCCAGCCAAGGGTGGGTTGGGGTCAAAGAATCAAATGGATTGAATGGAGAGTAAAAAATGGAACAAAAATTTCTAAAACACTTTAATCAATCAATAATGAATGGCCAAGCAATCAATCCAACCCCAACCAAATTTTCTTCCACCACTCTCGTCGCCCATCCGATCTTGAAGCTGGGCAAAGTGATCATAAGATGTTTCACTAAACACATTTCTAGATATCATATTTCTTCGGCTGACGCCACTGTGCCACAGTTCTGGCCAAGGAGCTGAGGAATGACAATTTAGGAGGAGCTCCTTTCTTCCCTAAATGCTTTCCTCCCAAATCCGTATATACAGGACCCATATCCTTGCTTCGTTCAATCTTCGGTGAAAACATATCAAAAACAATTCAGAAGAAACAACTGAATATTTTTTACTTTTTTTTTTTTTTTCATATAGTGGACAAACTGAAGTTCTTGAAGTTAAAAAGAGAGGGTTTAGCCAGCATACCTTGAATATCTTCCCATCCTTTAAGTGATATCGGATACCAGACCAATTTATAGACTGAGTAAAATGAGAGCGCATGGCAGAGATGGGGTATAAAAAATTATCTACTAGAAGTGCAATAAATACCTGCCCAATTCAAAACCAGTACATGCACATTAGAGAGTACTCATTAGCCATCAACAACATGTCCCAGCTCCAACTGTAAAGTGAAGTTTTGATATTTATATATAAAATTCGGCTTTTACAAATATCTGCTGCTTCTATGGTATTTCCAAACAAAACCTTAGAGTAGTTCACTTAGCTTAGTTGTGTCTTCTTTGTTTAATTAGTGTGTTAGCTTGCTATCAGATCTCTGATTGCAAGAGGTCTGAATTCAAAACCTCTGATCTAGTGGTGGCGAGACTACCTATATGTTTTTAGTCTCTCAAACATCTGAATCCAACTATTTACATCCAGTCACTCACAGGTCAAAAAGATATTCCACTTGCTAACAACAATTACTACAACGAGTACTGGTTAAAGTTTTTCTATAAAACAGGAGTTAAATGGTGAAACTTTACAATAATAGATGCCATTCAATCCACTGTATAGAGAGAGAGGGATGGGTTACTTACAAGACCCCAGTTGTAAGTAGCAAGTGAGAGTTTAGGTGCCTCTGGTGATAACATGTTGCATAGATGAACTTCTATCCTTGTCAAGTTCCACATTGAAAGAAGTTCTGTAAATGTGCATACAGCTAGGCAGGCTACCAGTTTCAACCCTGGGAAAAAAGTGGTTGGAATGGTCAGGACTACATATATTGTTGCATAAGAAAAAGAATTCAAATTTATGGTGCATGTCTCAAGCTTGAACTTATAATTCCGGAGTTGAGAAAATAAATGGTGAAAACAGAAGATGCATGTATTTGACATGAAGATCAAACCTTATCTCGCATACTCATTTTCCACACAGGTTTGTTCTAAATCAACATGACTAACCTAAACTAAAAGGAAAAAGTAGAGTGCTCACCACCAAAAGTGAAGGTTGTTTCTTCAATTGAATACCCCTTTATATACATTCGTAGGGCTGCTGTGATATGAACCAAGGTCATTAAGTATGGTGTTACAAATCCCCATGAGAGATAGCAGTGGGTAGTAAACAATGCACGGTTCATAATCCAATTAACCGTTGTAGTATATGATTCCAATACAAATGTCTGCTTCCTCAAGTAATTCCAATACCTACATGAGAAGTCAAAAGATTTAAGCATGAAGTATGGCAGTTTTGGATTTAAATAAGTTTGCATTACAAACCTTGAAAAACTAAGATCACTTGCAAGGGGATGAGGAAATACGGCAACTGGAGGTGATGTGATGAGCCTCTTATGAGCCCCTGTAAATAGAGAATAATATCAGCAATAATGCATAACTACTTTAAACATACTGAACAAAAATCATGGAGAAAGCCATGATGTGATGTCTCCCCTCCCCTTGTAAAAGCTTGTTCCCCAACCAAAATAGGTAAAAAAGGGTACTGGAAGATCACATATTTAACATTTTAACAAGCAAAAGCAAATAGTATGCACCAGATATGGTCTAGCTTGGGAGGATATTTACATATCACGTAATCAAGCAGACCACCAGAGGTCGAAGATGAAGGTGAGGGCAAGGAAACCTAGGTTTCAACTTAAAGAATATTGAAACCCCGGGAGAGCGACCAATGATGGTATAATGCAAGGTGACAAGATCAATGTGTCTACACCTACTCAATCAGATTGCATAGAAAACATCAATGAGTATATTACCAGCAATAGCTGCAAGAGTCATATCATCAGAGTAACCACCGTCTCGAAGTCCTGAGACCACACCATAGCGATCAAGTCTAAAATCATCTGCATGCATCTGCAAATCATCTACAACAGTTAAACAACATCTCTATTTAGTGCATGCATGAATTAAAGAAGGTAACTGATACTTGCCATCATGCACCCTCCCCACAGAAAGAATGTCCTTCCACCAGTAGCAAAGCCCATTGAGCAAGGCTGTAGACAAAAAAAATTCCAGAAATCTATGAGTCGGACTATAATTGGGATAAAGTGGAGGAAGCTTAAAGATAAAATACAAGAAATAACTTCAAACTTCAAAGTATAGATACTTGTACTCAAAGTATAGATACTTGTACTATTGTATATGAAAAAATTTGGAGCACAGGTAGTCGATGGTGCCATACCATATGATATTCATAAATGCAGTAACTCCCTAAGCTTCCCGAAGGTAAATCAAGAGGGTATCCAGTTTGAATAAATATCTGCAAATAATTTCCAACAGAATTAACCCCATAAGAGAATCCACAGCTAACACAACCACATGAACCAAAACAATAAATGTCCAAAAAAGAGAAGTATAAGATAGGTTATAATATAGTGTCAGCATACAAAGATCATACGTCAGGATTTTTCTCCATCTCAGCAGTTAGGGCTCCAATTGACCCAGGGTGAAGCCTAACATCATCATCCAAAAATAATACATACTTGCTGTCTTTGTGCATTTTCTCCACCCCAACCTGCAAAAAGATATTACTATCTATTAATTAACATGATTGGGCACAAGAGAATCACATGCTTCAAAGTTCAAACCACGTAGGCAGAAAGTTTGAACAAGAATAGGTAATAAGCCTCAAGCTCAAATTTCCCTATCTGTTTGTAAGTTCAGCTTTCATTTTCCTTCTACATGAATCCTCAAAGGAAACGCTACACAATAATCAGTCTGATCCGGTACCTAGTCTAAACATATAACACACAAGAGTGATAAACAAATTTATATTCCTGTATAATCTAATTCCAAAACAAAAGCACTTCAGCATAAAGGAGAATTATAAATACATTCTGACAGGAGAAGATAAAACATTAATTTTATTAGACCTTTGCACTTGCCCTATCAAAGCATGCATCATTTGGTACAATAAATACATACCAATTGATTGTGAATTTTCTGACTACAGGTTGTTGAAAGACCAGCTACAATAACCTTAGCATCAACCTCATCCTGTAAAGGAACCATGGTAAAATGAGTAAAGCAGTTAGACATATCATATAGGCATGCATGCAAACATAAGGATACTGAGTAAGAATGGTTTAGTTTCAAAACAGCACTTTCAAAAATATCCAGATGAAGAAAAGTCATCCTTCCAAGCACATGTTACATAACTTTATCCTAGATATTTTCTTTTTCAGAATATCAAGAGATTTCATATTTAAAACAAAAAATCATGATTTTTCTGAAGTTATATATACCTTAAGATCTGATAATAACATCGATACAGCACGGTAAGCAGGGTCGTCTGTACTTTCCACCACAAAAAGAAATTCTAAAGGACCACCATAGAGAGATGTGACCTGTGTTCATTAATGAAGCAAAACCATAAACAGTTAGATCATACAAATATTTGGAATTGGTGAATCAACTTGCACATGGATTTTAACTCAAAATTTTGAAAAGGTTCAAACGGCTGGCCACCAGCTTTAAAGAGAATTTGAAACACTTCATCTGATAATCTAATCATTCAGAAAGTAACTTAATATTAACAAAAACACAATCTATTGACAGGAATGGAAGCGTCCTTCTCACCTGACTTGTCCAATTATGTAAATTGTGTTCTCCAAATCCCTTTAAAGGCATAACAACTGATACTCTTGCAAGTTTGACTTGATTTGAGTGTTCAAGTTCATTGATATCATGGCAAAGGAAAGCAAAGCTATTCCCACGTTGCATGCTATCCTTCATTCGTTTAATCTCTCTATTCCTGAGGGGAAAAACAGACAAAAACAAAAAAATCTTGAATACCAAACAAAAAATGGAAGTTCAGCATTGAATAAGCCATAGAGGTCATTCCAGTGGTTCATACTACACTGGAGCCAAAATATTCATTCAAGTACCTGACATAAGCTGCACAAGCCCACCCAAAAGCAAGAGTCAAACAGATGAAACATCCCTACACCACAAATAAAGAAATTAGATATGTATAGTCACACCACAACATCAAAGGACCCAAGAAATAAAAACAATGAAATGGGAACAATGAGCAACCACTGGTAACCAACCAAAAGAAAATATTGCCAACTATTTTAGTCTAATAATATGAATATCTTGAACTTCCAAATCTCAGAGAAGTGTAATTTACACTTCCTATAAAGAAACTAATCTTTCAATTAGAAATTAAAATACAGAATCACCTAAGCTATTGAAAAATGTAGTTGTAATATAAGTCGACTTTCGGCATGAGAAGCTGCCAGCCAGCGGATACTTTTCTAACACTTTATCTATACATATGCCAAAAAAGAAGGAAATCCATGAAAAGAAAAAAACTAAGAGTTTCTTAGCCATTTTTTTTTTAAATAAAGAGAAAGGAGAGGGAGAAGAGAGACAAGGGAGGTGGGGAACAAAGGAATGAAGACATATAAAATTAAAATAAAAAACACAAAGAATCATTTAAGAAGTCATTAATTTATAGTTTAAAAATCATTCGAAAGTATTTTCTCCTCTCTCACCTCTGCTCTCTTCCTCTCTCTCCAAAAAACAGAAACAAAAAAGTGAAAACATGACTAAACGGGTCTACAGGAAACCTATTCATGAAATTGCAAACACATTATCAATATAGGAAAAACAGATTAACATCAAACTACCAATGATTATGACCTAAAATTAAATATTTGACCTCTAATATGCAACGAAGTACGGATTTCACACAGAAAATAAAGAATTACACCTCATGTAGTGCCTGGTCAGAATCTGAGCTTAATTGTCTATTACAATATAATATCCCGTGTTATAGACAAATAAATAAATTTTAATTTATTTTTTTGGCAACAATCCAATTTAAAATTTGAATTTGCGAATTTCACAATTTTAGCCTAAATTTAGGACCTGAATTTGAATTGTATGATTGTATCAAGCAATTTAGCCAATTCGAGACACGAACGCATAAAACACAAAGAAACAAGATTTTCTAGTCGTGAAATTTCTCGGCAGCCAAAAAGACCTGGATCTGAACAGACGCAAAAATCTCAACAAAAAAAAAAAAAAAAAAAAAGAGAGGAAGCAAACCTGGAGCTGGATGAAAACTGCGAGGGGGCTACAAAACGTTCTGCTGAGAGAGAAGAGAAACGAATCAAAAGGATCCAATGCAGACATTGTGTTTGTGTAAATTCGATTCTCTCTGTATCTGGTGTATATCTCTCTCTCTATCTCTCAGTCTTTTCCTCTGAGTTGCGTTGCGTGCGTGTCCGTTTGTTTGTCCAGGGGAGAAGACGAAGATGGCGAGGAGAGAAGCCCGAGGCTTGAGCTACGCAGACATTCTCTCTCAGATCGCCATGGACGACGAACGAAGACGAACAGCGTCGAGAAAAACGTAAGAGAGAGATAGAAGGGCGATAGAGAGAGAAAGAAGGGGGAGGGGTTAGAGTGAGAGAGCGCGTAATTTTATATTTCGAAGACACAAGAGTACCAAGACAGGTTTGGGGGGGGGCTGGTTGGCTCTGAGGGCTGGCTGGGCCTGATGGACCACACAACCCAATACAACACAACCCAACACAACACAACACAACACAATACAACAACCAATCCCCTTATTCCCTTCTCGTGCTGCCTTTTCTCCTTTTTAAGGTTGAGATTTTAGAGAGAGAGGGAAAGGAGCGGAGAGAGATTGATACAGTTGGGTTGGTTGTTATTTATACATAACAACAACCTAGTGAGAATTGAGAGAACGTCTGACGTGGCACCCAAGGTAGATGCTTCTTTATGATTCGAATCTTTAATTTGCTCTGTTGTACTACCTTTTTTTAATTTCAAAAAGCACCATAGTATATCCTCTTTCTTAATTCCAATCCGAGTCATACAAAGAAGATTAACATGAAAAATGGCCTGGTATAACTAGATTTGACGCTATAGTCTTTGTTTTTTTTAAATCTCTTATATGAGCTAGATTGTTCCTAACTCTTATTTATTTGGGTTTGTACATTGTTTCAATTCGGCTATGATTTTTTATGCTATATAAATTCTTTTAATCATGAAAATTTTGTATTTTAATAGTAAAATAGTGAATTCAATATATATATTATTGCTAATGATTATTTGGTTTAGTGATCGCATATAATCTCATTTTGTCTTCAGTTTAAAACTCATAGAAGCCATCAAGGAAATAAATATATTTGTATATCATTTACTGCTTGTATAGTTGTATGTTAGATTTTTTTTTTTTTTTCCGGAGAAAATTAAGAAAAAACACAAAGAAGTTTCCTAGTTAATTTAGCCTCACTACGTTGCCTGCTAATGCCTAGCCAGCCTAGGAATGCTTCATTGCAATTAATTGGAAATCAATGTATCTTATATAAACTGGAGAGTGGGGATGATTGTCCTCATTTTGTAGTTCATTATTGCCGTTTGACAATTTTACAAAATAAGAAATATAATATAGGATGCTGAGCAATTATTGGGCACGAATCAAGAGTCAAGTCTACTCGTGTACGCTAATTAATTGTGTTTTATTAAAATACCTAATTTACATGAACAATGTGATCACGAATGAAAGAATAAGAAAAAGAGAAAATTCAGAGGAATTGAGAGAAGGAGATAGAAGAAAGTGAAGTCTTTTGATTATGATCAAGATGATTACAAAAGAATATGATCGTGTACAGGGACGAATCTAGGATTTTAAAATGGGGTGGGCTAAACTTAGCTTACGAGTGAAACTCGACCGTATAATGAATTTCATTAGCAAAAAAAAAAGTTACACATAGTTAGGGGAAACATAATGAGTCTTACCCTAAAAATGCATATCTAAACAAATGAAAAAAATCACACAAAAAAAAAGATAGCAATACAACAATTAAACATGCAATGCAAATACAATATACATACTATCTAAGTTGGGTCATATGTTTCTTCAAATAGCAAAAATCATTAAGTATCGATACTATTAGAAAATTTTCTTTTAATGTGGATGATCATACAATAATAACTTGTAGACCTATAAGTATGAGTCACTTAGTTAATACCTTGAAAATGAATATCTACACATAAAAGACATACAACTTAAATTTAGAATTGCATGTCTATTGTTTATATGTTCCCAATTTTTCAAATCTCAACTTGATAGGTTCCCAATTTAGAATTTTATATTGTTTTATATGTTCCCAATCAATTTGTAATTTAACCATCACAATAATCAAGCTATAGTTTAATCAAAAAAATAATCAAACCCTAATTTAATTATAAAAAATAATCAAAGCTCTAATTTTAAAATTGCAAAAATTTCTAATTTTAATAGATAGTTGAGCCAAAAAAAAGGAGTATAGAGATTGGGTGCAAATACATATATAATACCTTGGCGGCTTGGCACCCCTTGGAGATTTGAGGGTTGAGCTATTTGTGTGGGGCCGGGGAGATAAGTTTTGGAGCTGCAGAGGAAAGAAGTTGGAGCAAGTGCGGATCTATGGGCTGTTTTTGGGGGGAGTGGAAGTAAGTAAAAGTAATTTTTTTTCATTAAACAAAGAGGCAGTAGCTGCAGCATGTGAGAAGTTGTTCCTCAGCAGAAAAAAAAAAAATACTTAAACTGTAGGTAGTGGGCTACTGTGCTTGGGATGGAAATTGGATGGGCTAAGCTACCTAGGTAAGCTAAAAAACCAGAAAAGAGCATGGGCTGCAGCCCACAACGTGCATTCGTCACTGATCGTGTAGATATATACATGAGCTAAGCTAAGCTTACAAAGCCACAACCCAGCTAACCAGACTAACTGAATTATAACCAAAATACTAACAGACCCAACCATGTGTCATAACCTCATAAGTTGAATAGTAATTAAATTTGAACGGCTATATTCACTGAAATACAAACACGTGGCATCATACTTAGGCTTAGGCTCCGTTTGGGATTGCGGTGGAGGACCCAAAACCCAGCTAACCAGACTAACTGAATTATAACCAAAATACTAACAGACCCAACCATGTGTCATAACCTCATAAGCTGAATAGTAATTAAATTTGAACGGCTATATTCACTGAAATACAAACACGTGGCATCATACTTAGGCTTAGGCTCCGTTTGGGATTGCGGTGGAGGACCCAAAAGCTGCTGTGGATGACAATTCTCAATCATCTACAGCAGTTTTGGTGTTTGGTAAAAAAATAAAAAATTGCTTTTTCTCACAATCTCAACTCCTCACAGCAAAAACAGAAAGCAGGTTTGTAAGTGCTTTTGAAAGCTGCAGTGACTCACAACAACAATGAATATTTTATTTTACTCATAATATTCTTATTGATTTCTATAATTTTTATTTGTTTATTTAAATTAAAAAATATGTTCATTGTTAGTTATATTTTATATTGTGATAATTAATTATGATATTTTATTTATACGATTAAAATTATAATATGCTTACAAAAATAATAGGCATACTTATTTAATAATGTTGTTCTTAGAAAAATTAATGCTAATAAAAATTTGTAGTCAAAAATTTCAAAAACAAGTAAAAAAAACATTTCATTTTTACCAAACAAATAAGTGAAATGCACTTTCAGCATCATGTCCATTTTAGTAATTATACACAATCACAGCATTTTTATATTAACATTTATCAAACACTTTGATACTGTTTTTTGCACTCACAGCACTTTTGAAAACATAGTTTATCAAACACTCAACTGCTTTACTTTACAGCTGACTTTACTTCACAGCTGTTTTACTTCACAGCTGTTTTTTCGCACAGTAATACCAAACTACTTTGTCAGTCGTGGAAGTTATTAGTAAATCAAGGAAAATTAGCAAAACGTACTACTTTGAAATTAATTAAATAAATTATCTTAATTTAATCTTTGTTTTTTTGTGAGTGAGATCCACGATGAAATTTACATACGTCACAATAATCATCCATATATGTGTGGACAACCGTTCTTAAAAATATTTAACATTAATCCAATTGTTCTTAAATTATCATTATCGTTCATCTAATTTTTTTTAAAAATAAAGACCATGTGGATTTAACAAGTATATTAACAATAAAAATGACCAATATATTTAGTCTCTTTAATTTCAGTGTATTACAACAAAAAATTTGTACTATAGAATCTAATTTGGGTTCTATAGAATCTTCCTTCTCGCGAGTAATAAATCTGCTTATTTCATCACACTAATGTGCACATTTTGCCGGATTCATTAATATGCACTTGTAGATGTCTACAAAGTACAAACCACAAGCACATCATCTTGTGGTCACATGGTGACAACTGATAGAAAGTTATGTTTCACGTACAACAACCAAATGCACAGACGACTTAGTATAATAGGGGAATGATGTGATTATATGTCAAAGTTTGTAGCTCAAAAGTCAAACCCAATAACCTGCTTTTACTTCTAATGAAAGAAAATTTCTAGAATGCAACCTTGTATATCACACAATCATTCTTTTAATTTCGAATATAACAAATTCACTTTTCCTATTTAGGGTATAGAATGAAAACCACCGTTTAATATGATTATATGGATACAAGATGAATATTGTATGGAACTAAATTGGGAAGCCAGATGTATAAGGGAAGTAGTGTTGGTCATCCTCACAAAAAGATGCAAGAGAACTTATGCAATTAAGTGCTTTTTTTTGGCAAGAAGTGGGCTGTCAATGAGCAAGTTAGGTTAATTAACATGCTATCAGCTATGGGAAGGCAGCTGGGATGGGCCATATCAGGACTTGAAGCAGAGGGAGGCATGAGAGCAATCTATATATATTCACTTGCTTCTCAATCACATCACAATATCACATGTTCTTGCCAGCTTTGTAGCCGATGGACCATGTTAGGAAAAGATAGCACATTGATTGTAGTTTGTAGATGGATATATAAAAAAAAAGATAGGAAATTTGATTGTTTGGGGTAATGGGGTCGTACATCCTTAACCTACCAGTCGCCTAATTAATTTGACTTGTGCCTACAATTCTTAGTAGAGGGATGATTGTTAGCTTTCTGAGATTTCTATCATGGATAAGTTATTTGGTCAGCGTGGGCCAATGCATTTGTTGGCAATCAACCATATAACCAATCACGTAGCATTAATTGAGTTTAGGATTGACAAAATATTAGGGAGAATATAACAATTATGGAGATAACGACAGATTTGACATGTATTTTTCATTTCTCTTAGTATGTGATACATGCATTTCTCATATCTCTTAATATGCTATACATATAATAAATTTAGACTTTCGACTTTAAAGAGAGTTAAGTGAGTTAACCGTCTTATACTTTTATATTTAAGTCTAAAAAAGAGTTTTAATTTTGCAGATAGTGGTGGGGACTAAGAGCCACTGTGTTAATTTGCTCACGTATCCGACTTGGCACTTGGTAAGCTTCCTTTTTTGTTTGTTGGTCAAGCACTTGGTAAGCTTCCTAAAGTCTAATGAAAGTATGAAACAACTCAATAAAGTGGACCATGAAGCCGGCACAAGAGGCAAAAAGGGCAGTGGTGTACGAAACTGTCTAGCAGGCATTCATTGTCCATATGACCCAATGGAAATTCTATAAATCTATTCCATGTAGATGACAAGAGTTTGTGGTATGAATGAAGCAGCTATGGCTATAATGATTTCGGCATAACATCATGGGAGTGAAGTGATTGGGAAAGTTGATAGACCATCTTTTAGCACGTGCAGTTTTTTGAGGTCTTAACTAATGAAAAGCATAAAGATGTTCAATGAGCATCTATTGGGCATGACTAGCCCAAGTCCATGTATTTTTCAGGTTTTCTAAGCCCGACGGCTCATAAAAAAAAGCCCAAAAATGTGTACCCTTTCAAACCACATGTTCAAAAGCAATTATACATAGGTGATGAATAAATTAACAACTTGTCAACATCTTACATCCACACTATTCCATATGCAGAGCCTAGAGCAGTTCTAATACTGCAAGTGCAGTTGCAGAAAACGCAAAATTTTAGCTTGACAACATAGCTATAGCTCTATAACTGCAGACAGTACTGTAATGCAGCAATTGAAAGCAGAGCATAATTCATATAATCATGAGAGTTGTGGTAATCATACATTAACGTTAGAATAAGTATCATCAAATTTATGTGCCAAGCTCACAAATAACTTTGAGGACGATCGGGGGCTGTTTCTACAATCAAATTCAGTAATAACATCCATACCTCCCATATATCAGTAGCTTGACAACAGTATCAACTGTGAGGACAACAATTGATGATCCCATTGCATTAACACCAAAAACTAGAGTTGTTATACTACATGTTTCAAATCAAGAGGCGAGAAGAAAATCAAAATTGTAAACCTACTCCTAATTTTAGATAAAGCTCTAAACAGTGCTAATACAAACTACAATGTTTATGATAAAGAGAAATAAAAAAAAGGGCATCATGCTACTATAGACTACTTTATATAAATGAACTGAGCCAGAAAATAAATGGAGGGTCTAATCTGAATATCAATCAAGTCCGTCAATCTGCCCATCAACCACATTAACATCTTTCTTGTAATTGTTCCCCGTTAAGTGATGAAGAAGCACACCAGCTGCAACACTGACATTCAAGCTCTCTACAGCCAAAAATGATCGGAACTCTTGAGCTGAGCACCCATGATTCATATCCACAGTCTCACTATCATCAACTCCACTAGCAGTTACATCCAAAGGAATATTCCCTGGGATTCTAATCAAGTCAGTGCAAGATCTTTCTACCAAAGGCCTCAACCCAGTGCCCTCACTGCCCAGAACAAGAATTGTTGGTACACTGGGCACAACCTCATTCAAAGGAATAGCTTTGGTAGAAACAGAACCTCCAAGAACTCGCCAACCATTTTCAGCCGAGGTTGTTAGGAACTGCATCATATTCTTGCAGTATCTCAACTCCATAAACTCAAGTGAGCCTGCACTTGCTTTGCTCACAACACCACTCAGTGGGGCTGAATTCTTTGCACATAACACCACCCCTGAAGCTCCAAAGAAGTAAGCAGACCTGATGATTGCCCCCAAATTCTGAGGATCTGTAACCTCATCCAAAGCTACCCAAAGAGAACCCTTATCTTCCTCGACTGAAACTGGGTCCAATTCCTTGATTTTTACCATCTCCAATGCAGAAGCATCTAGAACCAGACCCTGGTGAGGTCGATTATCAACAACCATATTAAGATCATGCTTGGACACATCCTTTATACTTAACCCAAGTTTATCAGCCATCCTCAAAACTCTCTCAAAGCTCTTCTTGTCCTTCTTCTTTTTATTATTATTGCTGAAATCCAACCCTTCTTGAATATACAATGCATAAAATTCTCTTCTTCTAGCTGACAAAGCAGCTAAAACTGGACCAACACCATAAACACCTTGGCCAACCATCCTAGGCACAGATGATTCAGTAGCCTCTTTCCATGTCTTTCTACCCCAATTTTCCTGCCTATTCCACCTTTGATTCTCAGGTCTCCGAGATCCAAATTTTTCATCTTCCATTCCCCTGAACCTATATTTAATCTTATCCCACCTTGGATCATCAACAACCTCCATTTCTTCTTCTTTTTCTTCATCTCCTTCTGTATCGGCTTCTTCCAATCTTGCATTCCTCTCACTGTAATCACTTTGCCGATCCTTTACCATACTTACTATTCTAGTTCTACTTTCTTTCCTCCCCTGCTCTCGTGAACCACTTTTCCCAACAAAAGTTTCTGCTGACACCTCCCAAGAAGAACGACCGGTCTTCGACTTATTTTCTTCCCCTGACCTTTTTGCTGATTTGTCCCAAGAGGACTTACTACTATCCCCATCAAAATTCTTTGCAGATTCCCCCCTAGAAGCATTATCGCTGACTTTCTCTAACATCTTAGCAGATTCTTCCCAAGAAGAAAGAGATATCTTTGTAGCTGTTGCTTTCTCCAACCCTTTTGCTTCCTTGGCTTTGGCTGATGGCAACCATGGGAATCTTTTCCCAGCTCTTGCCACACCACTCCCTCCATTAACTTTCTGTGTAGACCAATTCGAAAAACCTCTACTTCTAAGCCTAAATCCGCTTGTGACACTTCTGGGTTTTGCATTAATGCCCCTTTCTACGATCTTATAACAGGAATCGGTTGGAAAATGAACCAAATGGGACATCCCATACGTTTTATGATCAGAACCACATGTGGGTTTAGTGAACCTCACCCAACTAAGGTTTAGTGGGGGTTTTGGATGAGAGCCAATCTGTAAAGATTGGGGCTTTGAGGTGTGGAATGATTTGAAGCATCTGGGTCTTGAACAAACCCTTACAGCCAAGGGAAATGCTTGGCCCTTTGTTAAATTAGTGTACATTTTATTCACTAACTTAAAAATCAGATAACTGAATCGGGAAGCATAAAAAAGGATGCAGAAAGGAACAAAACCTGAATCAGAAACAATATCTGGCGAAAGTAGCAGGCTCTTGATTCACTGTGTACCTTATCCACTCATAATATCCATAGTCCACGGCACATAGCATCGGTTAGCTAAACCCCTCCGAAGTTTATTGAGGATGAATGAGCAGAGACTGAG